>NC_054057.1:102317227-102919599 GCF_017639655.2 Falco naumanni
CTGAGATACCAGCAGGCAAAGACTGTCGTTCTTAGCTAGAAGTTGACAAGTTGAGCCAAATTTTAGACTGTTGCAGGCCCCTGGCTGTTTACTGGTTTGATGCCCATCATATGCCAAGACCTTAGATGTGTTTTGTAATGCCATATGATAAACTAGTGGTGAAATCAGGATTGCAGCATGAGAATTTGAACCACCCTGTGCCATGCTTTCGCTGCTAAACATTGCTGCCATCTAGGATTACCAGAAGGTGGAAGGCTCCTAACCCACTCACATGTCACCTTCAGGAAACAAAAAGGCTAACATTATTTTTTTAAGGTTGACTGAAAGCATCTGCCTTCCTTGCAGTTGAGGCAACCTCTCACAAATTCTGTGTCTAACTTAATGTTTGGTCTTCAGGAACCCTGTCATTAACTAGAACTGCACTTCAGTTAAGCATGCAAAGATTTGGTGCTTGTTCAACCGGGCTTCATCAGGGCTGGTAGCCCTCGTTAGGATTATTTTTCAAAACAGAGACTTGATGGGGCCAGGCTGTAGCATACATTGCCCAGATGCTGCCTTCTGTTTGTTCTGTCTCCTCCTAGCCTCCCTAGTTGCTCCATACCACTGCCAGAAAAGGTGGTAAATGGTTGCTCCTGATTCACCTTTGCCAGTGCCACTCAGCAGATTATACACCTCTACTATATTCTCTCTTACTTGTTTACTTCCCAGACTGCAACACTTCAGTCTAGTTATTCCTCGTAGAGATATAGTAGGTAAAAACAGGATAATTTTGGGAAAAGAGGTAATCAGTCAGTTCTGCCATTACTTTTTTTTTTCCTGTATCATCAGTTTGGTTACATGGTATCATTGTTAATGAGGCATACACTATGTCAGATGGCATCTGAGGTCAAGCATCTTGGCATCTTTTGAGCCAAAAGAATGGTTCTGTGTTTCACCATCAAGCCTGTGCTTGTGCCACAGATTTGATGATATTCTCTACCCAAAGCTACAATATCTAGAACGACACCAAAATTCATGGAGCCTGTAAGGGTTTCATCATCTCTACAATTGATTTGTGAATAAGAAGGGTGGAAGGCAGAGTTCCCACCCTGTAAGGACTTTTAAGATTTAAAAAATTAAAACAGCCCCCAGTAGTCCCCATACCTATCAATTTAAAAAAAAAAAAAACAAAACCCAACAACAAACAAACCATAAAAAAATAAACAATATCCCCCCAAACCAGTGTGCTTTTATCAAGACTGGAAGATGTTACACAGGCTGACTACAGCATCAATGAGCTTGTTTGTGTTTTAGGAAATTCAGATTCTGATCCCTCACCTATCATTTCCAGCATGCATCTGGGCTGTTGGCTGCTCTGCTTATGGCCCTAGACCTCGTTGTCACTGCTTGTTCCAAATTTGGGTTGAATCTCAAGCAGGTAGGACCAGACCTTGTTCGGATCCAAATAGCAGCCAACTTACAAGGCTCACAGAACTTCAGTCCTCAATGAGGACAGAATTATGAAAATTGCTTGTCCTATGAGAATGCTGCCTTTCAAAGCCAAATCCACATGCTAAATTTGATTCGTCTATTCCTTTTAGTGCTCTTTGGAATAGTCTGAGCACTGTGATAAGGACTGTGTGGAGTACAATGACAGAAGAATAGGTTAAGTGTTGCAGATGTGCTCAAATTTGGGTTAGAGAGAGAACCCAATGGGACTAGTAGTCTGGGATTGAAACCACTTTGACTTCTGCATAACTGGAGAATTGAGCTGTAATGGGATGCAGAGTGTCTGCATGTTTGTGTGTTCATGAGAGGCACAGCTTCTTTCAAGTTGCCTGGACCACAGGCCCCTAATGATCTTTTACTAACTATAGGATAAAACAACTGTTGCCTCCCTGAATCCATCCATGCGCCGAAGAGGGATGTGAGTGAGGGCTGAGTTCCCAGAGCGGGTGCTGGGAGCACAGTGTGAGAGCGTGCGATGCTGTGCAGAAACACGGCTTAAGGTCAGACTCAGCTCTAAAGCTTCCCCAGAATCCCAAATCCTCTTTTTATATGAGTTTCACTCAAACACAAACAATTAAAGAATTTCATCTTCTCCAACTATGGTGGGAAAGCCTGGATGCTTCTCTGGTCTCTGAACTTTATTAAATAGCTCCAGAGTGTTCCCTAGATGAGGGTCCTACTTGGCTTCAGTCAATCCATATCTTTGTGCTTGATGCAAATAAATTGGTCACTGACGCCAGTTGGCAGTGGGGAAGAGAAATAACACAGCCTGTTGCAAAGAAGTGGGGGAAAAAAAAAAAAGAACAAAAAAAAGGGCAGCTACGAGCCTCATGTCTGCTGGTATGATTGGAGTCACTTGACAAGCACTCCCATCAATGGCAGCTTTTCAAAGACCTCAGCCTGAGCTATTGCACATCTCCGCTATCTGCCTCCTTTTATGTTTCGCCTCCTAAGGGCAACACACATGCCACCTTTTGAGCTTACGTAGGTTCTGATGTCTGGGTGGAGCACTGGGAGACGCTTTTTGTAGGTTTAATTTTTTAATTTGCCCCATTAATAGCAACGGTCTGGTGAAATGGGGAGAAACTTTCCCCTGGGCTGGATTGCAGTGGACGCCAGCAGCTCTCTCATCACCAGGGGTTTGTTAAAGCGTGCAGTATGCTAACATCCTGCCAGCTCACCTTTCGCAAGCTGAGTCAAAAGCATTAGTCCCACCAGTGCAAATAAGGTGTCTGCCACATGTCTGCTGGTTTTTTCCCTGGTGCACTGAGGCAAAGCAGCCCTTCCTTGTCAGTCATTGACCAAAACTGTTGATTCTGGAACAACGGACTATGCTGGTTGTAAAGGATGCCAAAACCTCTTGAAAGCTGGGAGGCATAGGTGTTTTCTTTTTAAATGAATTAAGCCGTAGAAGGAATTTCCCTGAGAGCTTGTTTGATATCTGGAGTAGAAATGGTTTTCCTTCTCCACCTCTACCTCCTCAACACTCAGAGTCACATCCAGAGAGCCTTTAGACACATTTCACCTCCTCTCTCCAGACTCCCTGCATTAGAGTTCCTCTGCCTTTATATCTAGACAGCTGACAAATGTTCCAGTTAAGTCCAACTTGAATTTTCTTGCTGGGTTAGTGTAATAATGGACTTAATTCAGCCTAAGGAGCATATAGCAATTGTAGAGCGCATTTTCTGTTATATCAGACATTTCTGACAGGGTTGAGCTGGAGGAAGTTTGATACAGTTTGGTTAAACTGTCTGTTAAAATCACAACCAGTTTCTGAACCGCTTGTTAAAGCTCAGGTCTGGTACATCCCACCTGATGGAAGTGCTCTCCATTTTCCCAGGAGCCACCCCTGCTCAGTTTAGCAGGCAGTTCCCCCGCTTCCCCTCCCCAACAGCAGGCTGAGAGGGGATTTCTGGCCAGCTCCAGACCCCAGGGTCACCCAGACACCTCCTGACCACCCCTGCCTCCCTTGAGCAACATAGCTGTGCAAAAGGAAAGCTCATCCTGAGATCTATGTATGCCCAAAGCAGCACAGACCCCATCATATTGCTAAATGCTGCCACATCTTGTGTGAAAGGTCTTTTCCAACCCAAATGATGCTATGATTCTGTGACTGAAGCAGGACCTTGCAACGCAAAAGGCATTTTGCAGATACATAGGAGAGCAACCCCAAGACAGGAGTGGCTTTTAAAAAACAGGCCTTATTAAAAGGAGCAGTAAACCCAGCTCTCACCATACCAAAAGACACAGATAACACCTGGTGGCACAGCACTGGAACTGTGAGCCTAATGCCCCTTGGCTCCTGCAGGAAATAGGACCTCTACCAGCATCCGTAAATAAATATCCCCCTGTGTCTTTACACACTTAAATACCTTTGCAAACCTGACTCCTTGCCTGTTTCCCCTGCTCGGCTGCTGGCTTCTTCACTTTTGCACAGCAGCAGGAGCAAGGAGCTCAGCTGTAATTTGGGGTTGTGTTGTGCTAAGTGCTGTACAGGCACACAACAAAAGACCTCTGACCCCTTCCCAGCATCTAGTTCTTGTTGTTTTAAAAACAACCCTCCCTGGTTCTCTTTTTTTTTTGCTTCTTTTATTCATTGTTTTCGTGCTTCCTCTATGTTCCTGGTGCCTCCAAGCTAGAACACCTTTGCTGAGCTCCTGAGTGAACCAGGCCAAGCTGGCCACATAGTAAGGACTTTTTACCTGTGTCCCACTTATCTGCAAGCGGTAAGTGTGGCTGGAGTGAAGCTGCAAGGGTTGAAATGCAGGGTGTTAGGGGTAATGCTGCACAACAAACTTAGTGCTTCAAGGTTCCCGCTGAGATTAAGCATTGCTGGGAAAAAAAAAAGCAAAAGTTTATACCACGGAGAACTGAGCAGATGCAAACATGTGACACCAAAACTGAAAAGCTGTGCTCCGAGAGAGGCAAATGCACTCCAGCTGCGCCTGGAGTGGGTGGGTTGTGCTTTTCCTGTGCCCAGGCTGTTTATTCGACAGCAACTACCAAGAAGGGATTTCCTACAGTTTTACATCAAGGAGCTTCATTTCTTGCATCTTGACCCTTAACTAGGTAAAAGTTACTGTATTAACAATCAACCAACCTTGGGTTCCAGGTCTGAGTGACAATTTGCACCCATCCCTGAGTTACATAAATCTAAGCCACCATACTTCAAAGAAAAAGTTCTTCAGCTAGTGTTTCTTCTGAAATCCCAATGGGAGAAGTGTGTTCTCTGGGTGCTTTGATACATTTCAGGTTCCTTTTGGGGCTCTGCAATTCATGGCAGATGGTTCTCTGATTATTTTATATTAAGGACCAACTTCCAGTAACATCAGTGGGAGCAGGATTTTAGCTCTAAAGCTATTATTAACTAATGCAGCACAACAATGCCTGGCTTTCGTTCTGTTTTGTTTTCTCCCAGGGTCGGAACGTGTGTGTATCCCATTAACTCTGTCCTCGCTGCTCTCAAGATGTTCCGCACAAATGATTTTATTTTTTTTGTAAGAAAATATATTTTACTAGGCAGTTTTATGAGAGCTGACAAAATGCCTCGTAAATAACCCAGCAGGAAATATGGGGTAAATAAAATTTTTACAACTTTATCATAAACCTGAGAAGTCTTTGGTTCCTTTTCAAATGGAATGAACAAGGTATTTCATTAAAGGAAAAGACATGCTCTCTAAAGCCCAACAATTATAGACACAATGCCTTTTTAACCTGCAATTCAGTCAAACAGGTTTGGTGGCAGTGGAAAATGTTACAGGCCCTGTTTTGACACTTTAGGTCATGCTCCCTACAGATCAATTTGTGCTGTAGGTTCCCTACACAGCAGAGCTGGAGAACTGATGTGTGCCTGACCTGCCCCCAAAGTATCCAGGACCTCTAAGGAAATGCGTATCTGGGGGAACATGCTGAGGTTTTCTGTTGCCTTTGTACACCTCCTAGTACAGGGGGCTGTGGTTGGGCCCCTGAGTGCAAAGGGAGTACAAACAAATATGGTCCTCAGGTCTCCAACACAAGCCTGAAATGTGATGGTTTGGTCAAAGACCAAGAGTCTGAAATAGAAACGCTTGGAACAAGTCTCAGTCCTTGAACTTTGCATGAAGGGGGAATTCAGCTCTCAGCAGGAGGATCTTTGACGTGTGATATTTTGGTACTGTGGCAAGATGGGAGGGGGTGTCACTTTTAAGTCCTTTGCACTTGTAAAAATTCATATTGATATCCATGACTATTTTCTGCTTACAGTGAAAGAGAAATATGGCAAAATACAACCTGTTCCTGGGTGCATAAAAGGTATGGAAACTACCTCCCAAAGGAAGTGATAAAATGCCATTGTACATGTACCTGGTCTGATGAAATACCAGAGGAAATGATCCGGAGGGAAGGTCTTTGCCATTTCTCACGCCTCTGGTTCTCTGATCCACCCTGTTTGTGCCTCTGGGTTGGATAAAAACTGCGAGAGAACAGTACTGGAAAGGCTGAGCCTCACAGAAGAACTGGAGATGTTCAGATCTGCACATTCTCTTCCCTGTGTTGAGAGCAGGAATCTCAGGCTTACCAAAAGAAGACCAGAGCAGACTCCACCAGCCAGGCCTCACCTTGCTGGCACCACAGGTTGTACCGCACAGCTATGGCCCCCACCCCTCCTCCAGGGCATCACTGCATAAAGCCCACCACCCAGGGTGGTATGGGCCCCACCCTCCCTTAGAGGCACTGTTGCATTCCCTTGCCTTCCCTCCCAGTCCCTCCCAGTTAGATAGCCCTTCCCCACCCACCCACCAGATCACCTAGGTCCTCAGGACATCTACCGGATGGTCGGTCGCATCGGGGAAAGCATTTAAAGCCTTTGTAGCTCTAATGCCATGTAAACAAGGAGGTAAGCCCACACCATACCACGACTCCAAAGCTCTTTTGATGTTGATTTCTTTTATGACCACCAGCCACACTTCGGGAATGGGGCACCTACAGGAGAGCCGGTCCCTGCACCAACAGTTTGCAGCCTGACCCTGCGTAATGCTGAGTACTCGGAGCCCTAGCTGACTTCCAGGCCAAGTCAGGGAGTCCCTGGGAGTTTTGCCTGTACAAGGGCTCCAACGTCTGGCATGTTGTCTGGAAAGCGCTGTGTAAATAGGAGAGACAATTATCACAGCCCTTTCCCGAAAGGAAATTCCATATTGGCACCGGACAGCGGGGTAGCATGGCAGAGCGCGGCCCTGACAGAGCAGGCTGGGCTGTGTGCAGGGCTCTGCCCGCCCCCGGCAGCGTGGAGAGGGAAACGGGCTTTTCGGTGGGACGTGCTGCTTTAGTGAAGGCCCATATGCTACTGAGTTATCTGCTCTGAATCCCCCGTATTATCCCCACGTCTCTGTCACTGCCCCCTGCCTCTACCCTCCCCTCAGGCCCCCACCGATGCAGAGGCTAAATAAAATACCATTTCCTACTGATTTAGCCTTTGTCTTTGGCAATCAAAATGCCCTTCAGGCCCCTGTGGATTCAACCTTCCAGGTCAGGGTAGGACATGGGAAACCCCTTCCCAGGCATTTCACTGTAGATAATGTCGTGGCTGATTCATGAGGTCATTCAAAGCGCTGCCTTCCACTGTGGCTGCTGCTTTCGGTGCTGACGCTTTTTGGCTTGGGCTCTACCTCCTTTTCCCTCCCCACCACATCACCTCTCCTTCTGGCTGGATTTTACAAACCATCTCCTGGGCAGCTGGGAGACGCAGGAGGGGTGCTCAGAAGAAGAATAAAGGGCAGGTTAGGTCTACTGCAGCCAGCCTCTGTGCAAGGGAGGAACAGGCTGGGTGAGTTGGGAGAGCCAGCGAACTCTGTCCCTGCTCCAGGAGAGGCAGGAGAAGCCAGGGAAGCAGCAATGCTCTCGCAGTCCTGCTGCTCCTGTTTGGGCCCCTGAATGCCAGAGTGGATGGAAGCACAAGGGCTCCTGTTGTGGTACTGCTGGGCAGACACAGCAAGAGATGGGGGAACATACTTATACCTGCCCATAGATGCATCATCTGTGTGTCATTCCTCGGCTTCAGGTGCAATATAGGACAACAGTGTATATTTTTTTTATTACAGCTCCTCTAATCTCCTGCTCGGTGTTGTTCTGGAGACTCCCTCTAACGTAATGTCCAACAGAGATCACACTGGTAAAAGAACATGGTGTAACAGGAAAGACCTATAAAGGACAGTATATTACCTGTCTTTTATTATGTTATTTTAACCTCTCCTTCCTTGTGCAGTTTTACATACTTGGGTTGAAAGTGCAAAGAGAAAGCAGGGAAGCTGAGAGCACTGACTTCACCCTGTAATGTGTAACATAGGTAAAAAGGGAGGAAGGTTGACTGTTTTTTGTTGTTTGCGTGGTCTCCAAGGCAAGTAGGATGAGCATGGAGGGAAAGTCTCCAGTGTTGGCGTCCCATGCATTTTGCTGGCTAGGTTTGACCATTTCTGATGTGGTTAAGTGTGCAAAATGTGTGGCCGGCGGGGAGCATGCTGCTGTCATGGATGTGCAGCAGGCATATACACTGATGTACTCTGGGTGAAAGCCTTTGTGAGTACAGGGCTTCCTGTTGATCAAAACTTTTCTGGTTCAGCCCCATGCAGGGATACATATTGTTAGAAAATCATGCTGGTGAAAACTGTCCATGAGTCAACAGCTGTCATCCCCAAATCAGTATTTATTGGCATGGCTCAGTTACTGATACATAACTGCCAGGTGTGTCCTAGGACTCGGCCCCAAGCACCTTCTCACTCTCTGCTCTCTGTAGGAGACCAGGTAGGGATGCAGTAAAAGGTGAGCACTGAGTAAAGGACAAGGTATGGGTTGTGTGTGTGCAGCCACGTTACCATGGGTAGGGTCAACGTGCCCTGTATCTTTGGTGGGTAGAGCTGTAGGGAATTAGCTCACAGGAGTTTGGGCTATGAGGCCGTTCCCTGGCTTTTCTTGCAGAAATAGAGCCTATTTATCTTCTTATTTATTTATTTTTAGGCAGCAGCTTCCTAAATAATTACCTAAAGCATTTCAAAAAGCCAAGCTGGCAAGACATGAAAATCAGGAGACAGCAGGGAGGGGAAAGCGCCTGAGAGCCGGGAAGAGAGGACAAATGGCCCCTGCCCCAGCAATGGTCCCAGCCCCCCATTCTCACCCTGCTAACATCCCTCTCTTTGGTAAACGGAGACAGGCAGGTTGGCACCTTTTCTCTTCAGACAAAGGAGCTGGCCCTTTGTTTCGCTGTGTGACTCCCTAGCAGATGGGGGCTGGAGGGTGCCTGAGGGGTCTTGTTCAAGGAAAACCTCCAGTATGCAAAACGTGCCCACAGGCAGACAGGAGAGCGATGGGTTTCCTCCTGTGAAAGAGGTGGGTGAAACATTTTCTATCTCCTGCCTGTTCTTTTTTGACTTTGAGAAAACATAAATAGTCTGTAGTTTTCCTAACTGAGCCTCTTGTTTTTATAGGAACTGAGAGGGAAACCTGGGATTTGGAGCCAAGCCTTTTTTCTGGAGAGCAAGAAAGCCAAAATCCTGACGACAGGAATGTGTGCATATCTTAAATATTTACAATTCTTGCAGAAAATTTCTTAGGAGGTGAGAATCTGCCCCACTGATCAGTGAGACGCAAGTTTTACAAAGTCCTTATGCTTGCCAATCCCTGCTTTCAGCCCCAAGGGATTTATTGGGTTTTATTTTTGTTGGTTTCAGTGGGGCGAGCAAGGCAGACAGAGAGGAAATAGCCAAGCCAAGGCACAAAGGTTGATGAGAAGCCCAACGTTAGTTGGTCATTTAGTCTATCGCTCACTGGTGATAGATCATCTTCCAAGGCCATTGCACCACATATGTGGCCTAACCTTGTTGTATGTGCTTCCTCTAGCCTCCTACACCACAAATAGCCAGGCTGGGGCAATTAAGTAACTGAAAATATTTGATCTCTTCAGGGAAGGTGTCAGGCATGGCATGGAGAGACTCATGGCACATTTCCATACCTAGCTCTGCTGTGATGGCAGCTGAGATCTGTCCTTGTGAATGGGGAACCTCTGTGTTGAAACCAATCTCAGTCAATGGACCTGTCGTGCTGACTTGTAGGTCTCAGACCAGCTGGTAACAGGAAGATGCCCACACTGTTGCTGGCATGGTTTGTCCCCTTGTTTCATTATTTTCCTTCCCTACTCTGACCTATTATTAACAGACCCACCTTCTACCTAGTGCTTCTGTTTCCCCTGATATATTTGTAAAAGGCCTCTTATTCTCCTTAATCCCTTTGGCTATAATTAACTCATTTTGCATTTTTGCTGCCCTTATCTTTTCCCTGCAAGCCTTAACTGACTGAATATTCTTGTTTGGTTGCCTCCCTGTTTTCCATTTCTACTAAAGGTTTTCTTTTTAATCCTTAGATCTATGAGCATGCTTTACGCACACTTATTTCTTGCATTCTTCTTCTTTATTTACTCTTCTTTTTCTCTCCCACCTTACTTATTGTGTGTGTAAGGACCCCTATCTGCTTCACACATGGGTAGATTTCACGACTGCCTCACATGGCACCTTACTTGCTTAGTTTCTTAATTCCCTCCAACCCATTTGCCTTTTTTCTTTGGCACTATGAGAATTTTTTTGACAATGTTGAGTTTTTCCTTCCCACTTGTGAGATTCCCACCTTCTCAGGCAGTTCCTTTCTTTCACCCAATACCTTTCGTTCTACAGAATACATGCAAAGTACAAAATATGTATTTTTTAAAAATTTTTGTTTGTGCAGGGTCTACTTTTGACCCAGAAAACTAGAAGGGCTGAACATGGGCTCAGTGCTATTCAGGAAAGTGGATCTTGACTCCCAGTGCCAAAACTGTCTTTAGAGTTTGGGTCTTTATAACATCCCGGTGTCTCTTCCCAACGGGACTCTCTGGACAGCCCTTTTCTTTACTCCTCTCAGTCCCCATCTTTTCCACCCTTCCTCTCAGCTGGGTTTGCCTTTGCTGTGATGGTTTTGAGCAGGTTTTATTTTCTTTCAATGCATTTTACCTCTCGTGCCAACAGCAATATCACTGGGGGGGGGGGGGGGGCTGCCCCCCTGCTACTGGGGCTTGGCTGGGAAATGAGGAGCTCCTGACGCTCAGAGGAACGAGTTTGTGGCACATGATGGGGATCCATTGTGTTTACCTGAGGGGAAGGTGCCAGGGACTAGGCTGACACTGTGTGTTTGTGGACCAGGGTGGTAAAAGCCCACAGGACATTGTGGAGACCTGTCCACCATCGCAGCACTGAGGCGGGCTGTCCCACCCGCCATTTTAGGCTGCAGAAGGAGGGCACTTGGGCCACCTTCTTGCTTCTTGGCCTGCTGCTAACACCCACCTCAGGAGTGAGCATGGTGAGGAAACTTTTACTGCTAACAGAGAGGTGTAAACTGAAGTGGGGTCTCCAGCCATGCTTTTCCTCTCCTCCTGGGCACCCCAAGGAGAGGCCACCAGGCTATGCAGGTACACCATAATTCAGTGGGTGGGGGCAGGGGTAAAAAACCCGTTCTTTTGTTCCCATTATTATGGAAACAGAAGCTAAAAGAGACCCCTTGGAGGAGAGTCACAGGTGAACTTGTCCTATGTGGTGTCAGCAGCCAGGAGGCTTCCAGGGTGTGTGGTGAGGGCCTGGCCCAGATACCCTCTTCTCCCTGAGAGGACGGGGCTGCCTGAGCCCTGCAGCCACTGCCGCTCACCTGGGAGGAGGCGACCAGCTCATCATGGTTTAAAAGACAACTAAATTGACTGTTCTTACTCCACCGCCACCTCCCTTTGCCCTTCCCACAATGTCCCCCCAGATCTGAGCCTCCACAGAGGCCGGGGCTGTGCTGCGTGGACAGCAGGATGGCGGCAAGGAAGAGAGAGGTTTGGAGGGGCAGCACGTGGGCTGCCTTCCCTCCGCAGGGTCTCCCTCCCTTACACCAGGCACATCCCACCGGAGCTGCCAGCTGGCTGCCCCCTCTGCTCCCTGCTCCAGTCCAACTTAGGGCAGAAGCAGCTGCAGATGGCCATGCCGGTTTTGCCAGCCTTGGTCCCAGCATCACTCTGCAGTGGACATCATGGGCATTCTTTTGCCCTTTGCTCTCCTCTAGTTTCAGGCTCTGCCACTCCGGTGCTGCGGTTCAGTGGGGCAGAGCAGGGGAGGGAAGGAAGAAGAAGTGGGGGGGCTGCTTTACAGAAAAAAAAAAAAAAAAAAAAAAGAAGAAAAAAGAAAAGAAAAGGCAGTCATCTGAGGCCTGGGCATGCTGGTGGTTTTGCTGCTTCCGTTGCATGATCCACCTTTATAGACACGCATGAGAAGACTTCTGAGGAACAGCCCTGGGCACTTCAGCATAACCGTGCACACGTGTGTGCAAACGCACAGCCCTGCATGCAGGCTTGCACACTGGGAAGGAGCCTGCGAGGCCAGGCTGCTCCCCAGCACACACTCACGCATGCATGCCTACCATCCTCCTTCCACAAAAGAGGTTTCTTTCATTTCCTGCAAGAGGAGGAGGTGGGAGAGAGGGAACTTGAAGTCTGCAAATTCCTCAGCCACATATCTTGCCTCCCTCTCCTTTCCTATGCTGCCTGCCAGCTCCATGTTCGGGAGCTGCGGCTCCTGCTTCCCATACAAATAGGCAAGGCTGAACAACTGTGCTTTTAAACCTTGTGAGACATTTCTGTAACTTTGTGGGTTGGTTGTTTTGGTTTTTTTTTCACAGCATTTGTGTGCTTTGCCTGCCAGAGACACCTCAAGGCTGCTCTAACTCTGTAGGGCCAAGTTGCTGTTTAGCTGGTTAGGAGCACAGGCATGCCTTGTGCTGTGGTTGAAGCCTTTTTTCCACCCGAGCTGTCCCCTTCTTTTCTCCAGCCAACCCCAGGAAGCTTGTCTTCATGCATATTGACAATTACTTTGTGCGGGAGCAACACTTTTCCAAACCCTGAGCGCTATATGAGCAGTATACCTGGCATTTCAAAGGGATATTGCTGTCAAGCACCCAGCTTGTCACAAAACTGTGAGCTGGAGCCACTAAAGCAGCAGGTGGTACCCAGGTGTGTTAGGCTAATCCTCAGCTCTCCTAAGCCAGAGTTACTTTCCCTCATGAGTAACTAGGACAAGCACAGAAGAGGCGGAGAGTGTTTCACAGTTATTTGGCACTTGCAGGCTCTCCCTTATTTTCTACAAGGTAGGTAGTATCACTTCTCCTGTGTCATGGACAGAGACATTAAGGATAGTGAGTAAGATCTTGTTCTCTCCAGAGCTGTGGCAAAGCAGCTTACCCAGCCACTCCAGGGCTGCCGTGGCTGGGAGGTGTTTCTTAGACCATTTGAAGCATCTGAATGCAGTGTTGTGGCTCAGCTCAGTTAGAGCTGGTGCTGATGTAGGACTGAGTCCAGCTGTCTCTCCTGTTTTTTTGCCTGACACTGCAGGCATAAATGAGTAGTATCAATTAGAAACCATGCCTGAAAGGCAAATAGATTTTGTGTTCTTTAAACAGGGGAAATCCTGTGCACAGAGATTTCAGGACCTGGTGGCTGGAGTGCAGAATGCATGGAGAGAAAGTCCGCTTTTGCAGAACGTTTCCCAAGGCATCCAAGGACTCTCTCAAACCCACAAAGCCTGCCCTAAAACCACAGCTGCAACAAAAGAGGAAGAGTCCACAGCAGAACTCGGAGCATATTAAACCTTGCAAAATAGGTCTCTTTCTGCGGTGGTGGGTATGTGTATAAATACATATATATACGTGTACATGAAGAGAGAGCTGGGTTTGTTCGGCATCGAGGCTAAAAGTGAAAGCAGCCTGCAGGAATGCTGAGCAGGGGCGGTGATTTCAGGCAGGGCTAGCAGTGGCAGGGCTGGATCCTGTGGAGGAGCGGCCCGCAGTGGTGGCTTCGCAAGGAGAATGACCAGTCTTCCCAGGCCATAGCGCAGCAGAAGTAAAGGACTCCGGCTGGTTTGTGAGCCACAGACGTAAATTCAGTAAGGATGTAAGTGGGAGAGTGAAATATCAGAAAGAGAGCACAAAGAAAAAGAGGGTGCAGATGAAAAGATGTCCAACTCGTGCAGGGTGCTAGGCCTAAAGGAATGTAATTTGCATGTGGCATTAAGGAATAACATAGGAAAAGAAAGTAAAAAGAGCGTGTTAAAATATAACCTGCTAAATGCTGGTACTATCTCTGTTCTTGTCAGTCCTGACACAACCCAGTGCAGCCACTGTTGAGTTCGGAGTTGTGCAGGCTCCCATGAAGTCGGTGTTCAAGGCTGGCCCCAGTGAGACTCTACCTGAGGTGGCTGCATTCCTGTGCATTGAGTCAGGAGCTCAGGGTTAACTCTTTCGAGGATGCAGGGCCTTTGCTGAGCAGGTGTGGGTCCCTCACGGACAGGTTTGCTGCAGCTGGAATGACACTGGCCAAAGGGATCTCGCCAAAGAAAGGAAATTCAAGGAGCCTGTGCCTGGACACCGTGTCTGTAAGAGCAGTTGCTTGATTTCAACTAACCTTTGGCCCACAGTGCCGGTGCATCCTTTGTGAATGTGCCTATGGTATGGTTTGCAGTCAGACCCGCATGTTTTGGTTGCTGCGTGTATCCAGCTTAAAGTTTCCATTGGGATGTGACCATGTCCAAGGCCTGCACTAACACAGACTAATGGATTGCCACAACCCTATGGGTAGATAAATCCTGCCTTAACTGAGTGGGCAGAGGCATTAAACCTCTCAGTTAAGGTGGTGTAGAGCCTATTCTAGATCACAGGAGCCTGCAGCTCCTGGGAACAGTGGACTCACCTCCTGCATCACTTTAGAAAGCACAGAAGAAGGAAATGCACTGGAGATCTCTGCTACTATCTCAGTTCTTCTGAGCACAAGGTCAGCAGAAGAAAAACCACTCCATGCTATGTCTGGACTGCAGGCAGACAGGCTCCACTGGGCAAGCCACAACCCTTGTTCCCCAGTCACCTCATCCACACCAGGGATGTGGCTGGAGCTCCCTGAACTCCTTTAGCCCACGCACCCAGTCTTTTTTCCCAGGAAGTCAGAACAGAGCCACTGTAACCCTCAAGATGGAAGGACCAAGGCGTTCCTGAGACTAGGGGTTACAGTAGCATTTCCACCTCTGATTATCTGCGTCTCACCTTCTACTGGAGCAAAATACACTTCCATATCCCTCAAAGTCAGCCTGCTGTGGAAGTGATGGAGAAAGGAGGGTAAAGCAAGCAGATAATGCCGCAGTGAAGCATTTCTTTGCATCTTTCCTGGATAGAAGTATTGTCTCCGTTCCCATCACTTGCAGGACCAGCTGTGGTTTCTGGCAATGCCAGACACAGCTATCACTCTCTGGGTTCCTTTCCCTTTCATTGTCCCTCTGGAGAACAGAACTCCTGTTAAAAACCCTGCAAGTATCGCTGAGAGCCAGCTCTATTATTCACCAGCCAGTGAAGCAAGACAGGCATACTCTCCCACAACCTAGGGATGCCCCTCTGATCTGTTACCAATGGGGCTATCTTTAATGGGATCAGAGCCTGCCCTTTACCACATCCCAGTGGGACAACACCTGCCCACTAGAGAACAAAGAGGAAACCTGTTGTGATGGGAAAAAAGACAGAGTTCTCCCCAGAGGCGCAGTGAGGCCGTTTGATTAAGAGCATCTTTCTTCCAGCCAGCTGGTTTGTTAGCAAAACAACCAACTAAACGTCATCTTTATGCAAAAGAGAAAATCTCTGTGAAGCAAATGCCCCAAGTTCAGTTCTATCTATATAAACCATGAGAAATCTGGGGAAATAATTGCAGAAGAAGACTGTAGGAGCAAGAGGGAAATATTTCTGCCTAAAACCAGTATTTAATGTATTTTTTAAAAGGTAAATTCAGAACAATACTTGAAATGCTGCAGCAAAGAGATTTAACTAGAAGCTTCATTTCTAACACGTCCTCTTCAAAAGACCCAACAGTTACCAATCACTGTACATTTCTCTCAAGCTCCAGTCTTTGCAGAGGTTCAACATCCCAGTCAGGCAGGTCTAATTCCAGTTGTGCCTTCTGCATGAATGCCCTCTGGAGACCGACTGTCCTATGTGCACACATCTGCCCAGGAGTGCCCTTCATCTGTAGCACTCCCAGCCCTGGGGCACGAAACCAGAACAGGACCAACCAGCCCATTTCTCCTTGACAGTGGTGCCAAAGTCCAGATCAGGCTGTGCTTTCTTTTTCTCTGTCTAGTTCAAATTCCAAATCAGAGACCATCGTCTTGGTTGCTGGGGCTTCTCCCATGAGCTGACCAGAGCAAAACTGGCATATGAGCATAGGTGCAGGCTCCGAGGGGGGTCAGAAGAAAGTTATCTATGACCCAGGCACCACTTTGTGATACATGGTTCATTAGCCCCGTCCAGAGTTGGAGTGGAAGGACTCGGGCATGCTTGGATGTGTTTCTGCATCCTTGTTTCTTTGGCAGTTTTGTGATTCTGGCAGAAGTGTAATTGTGAACAAAGCTTTATTCCAGTGGATGCAGCACGTAACAAGAAGTTCACCTTCAGTTAGAGAGGATCTTAATATGACCTTCCATAAAAAAGGGGCATTGTTTTGAGTTGTTAAACAGCTGCTGTGTTCCACCCCAGTAATGGTTGCAATTCAGTAGTGAATAATATAAGCCCTAGATAAACAGCCGGTAAAATAATTTGGGATCTTTCCTGGCAGGGGGAAGCAGGCAAGTTACTCTACAAAAATAAATTATTATTCTCTCTGCCTAGGAAATGAAGTGTTCTCCTTTTCATCACCAAGTGGGCTGTCACAAAAAAAAAAAATCTCTTCCCACCCTTGTGTGCTGGAAGCAGCCCAATGCCATTTGCAGTACTCTCTTGCCATCTTCACTTTCATAGGAAGCAAGATGCGGTTTTAGTTTGGATTCATGCATCTTCTCCGTTTTCTCCTCTGACCCTTGCCTGCTTCTCCATCCGATTCCCTATCTTCTTAAAAATAAGCCTTCCAAACTGCCCACCCATTGTTCCGCACAGGCACAAACACCATCTCCTTTCTTGAAGCAGCCACGACGTGACTGCGAGAGAAGCAAAAGTTTCCCTAAACCACTCCCTCCTGCGAAACGCCGAGTGTCCGCTCGGTACGCGCCGTGTCTGTCTGTGCTGGGGCAGGACTGGAAAGCGCCGGGCCTTGGGTCTTGGCCTCCATCGGATGAACAATTTCCCGTTGAAGGTTACTCACTTCCTGTTTTCCGTATTTAGACAATCTGGGCCTATAGGGAGGCTTTGATTTGTTGTAAACTTCAGCTGGTTTAAACGTTAAGTTGCGGGAGACCGAGGTGAAGGGGAGGAAGGGAAAGGCCTGGAGACAAATTAAGGCTATTTAATGCCGCGACTGTGTTCTCTCGCAGTTTTCTAGTGACCATTAGAGCATGTGAAAGGAAGGTCAGGGGCTGACAGCATGGGAGATGGGGAAAGGGCTGCTTCACAGTGGGCTGGGGCTGGCGGCAGTGTGTGTGTGCGTGTGCGTGGGGCTCCCTGTGTGCACGCCTGTACAGCAGTTGGGAGCAGCCGGGTGATACACTCCAATGACTAATTCCTCCAATGTGTCATTTTTGCCACAGACAGCTGTACAGAGAGACTAACGGCAGTGCAACAGTTCCATAGCGAAGGCAGGGAGGAGCCTCTAACCTAGAGAGGAGAGTGCTGTGCCCTTTCCCGGTGCCTATCAGTACACACCACACACTGACATTTGTTAGAACTTGCCCAGAAGTTTGCTAGAGTGGAGCGAGTCAATACTTGTACAAAGCTGATATGGTCATGTCTTTTTTATGCCTGTTTTTCAAGGGGAAACTGAGGCATGAAGTGCTGTAACTGTGCTTGTTATCAGAAAGGGACTGAGTGAGGCTTTGGGGTGAGTACTGGCACCAGTCAGGCAGTGGTCTGTCTCCAGAGATGTGCTTCTTCATGAAGAACATCTTCCTTGTGCTGGTGGGAGTTATGCTTGGATAGAGAAAAATAGTGTGCAGCCCAGAGTGCCTGTGGGCATAAAGGTCACATGAATGGTTTTGGTTTGTTCCTTTTTGTTCATGTTCATCTAGTTCTCATCTAACAGATTAACTCTCAAAACAGGGTGCTTTTGCTTCCAAATTTTACAAGAATCTACAAAAATTAAAAGAAAACAAACAAACAAAAAAGCAGATGGGCTGAAATGCAGCAGGAGGGGGTAAATTAATCTGAATTTTACGGCAAAGTCCAGTAGGGATTTCCAGGGACACCCTGAAATCACTCTAGCAATATAACCTGCTAGCAGAATGCCAATGTGGGCAGGTGAGAGTGAATGAAAGAACCAGAGATAAAAAAATCACAAAACAACCAACATAAAGCTCTTGCGTCCCAGGTAAATAAATCTGCCATGTCCTCTCTCCCTGACGGAGACTGAATCAAGCTCCAGAGGAAAATAAAAGCACTGGGGAAGACTGCTGAAGCACTGAAGTGTTTAGGAGAAACAAGGGTCGTCTTCTCACGCTGTGGCATTGATAGGCCCAACTCCAGATGATTTACATACGCTCTTGACCCTCCTGAGCCAGAGTCAACTTTCCTCCAAATAACTCCCTTCAGCCCAGAGCACAGAATCACAGAGAGGCACAGGAGCAGGACACAGGCAGGTAGCTGTTTTCTCCCTGACATTGCTGCATAGGCTGGGTTAACGTTATACTTCCCTGATTCCATTTTTATAGACCAAACAGTAGCAGTTCCCTCCTTCAGTGGTATGTTGAAGCCTTTCCCTGAAGGAGGGGTTAGTTCTCTATTGTGTTACTACCTGCTGGATGTTTTTCTGCTGTATCTCCTACCCTCTGATTGCATTTGACTCAGCCGAGCTTTTGGTGCTCAGAAATGCAACTTAGTTGTTATTGCAAATGCAGTATAGTTCTCACTGTCTATAGAAACTATAGTTTCTCCCGTAAGTTTCCTCTGTAGGGGCCCTTGACCACCCAGCAGCACCTTGATGCGATCTAAACCCTGAATTTAGGACAAGCTCTGGATCTGACAGGGACACATCAGACTGAATCAGGATTGACCGCAAAGCCGGCACCACGGAGAATTGCACCCAAAGATGTTCAAGCAAATGGTGTCCCTGAATCAGCACCAGCCGGCTGCCCTGATGCCAAGGTTTGATCTGTTAGATCCAGAGCAGCCTGGTTTGCACTCATATCACCATGCTTAAAGAACAGTCACTTAATCTCACTTAGAAATGTTTACTTGCAAGGACCAGATGGCCCAGGGAGTTGGACTAAACAAAGCATTTTACTTCTAGGTCATGCGTTCTAATCCAGTCCAGGTTGATGATAAATGAACATATTCACCTGATAGCCACTTTTGACTTATTTTTTGGTGTTTTTCAGGCTGGTTTCCAAGGGGAGATGTCACACCACAAAATCTCCCTCTGTGCCCTGCCACAGTTGGTACTGATTTGACTGTGTCTGTGGAGAAGCCAAGGATCAAATGCTCCATGGCGCCAGACTGTTTTCTTTTGCAGCCTGCAGGTAAGGGGAAGTTGTCCGATGTCTGGCTGTGTCATGCCTGCTCTGTGGATGGGCAGGATTTCAGTTTGCAAAGCTGCTGGTCCAACCCCCTCCACCAATGTGAAATTCATTTTAAAAAATAGGGAAATATTTAATTGCAGTTGACATATAGGCACTCTCTGCTATGAACTTTACACGCAATCACAGATAACAGCATCAAAATTAATGCCTGCTTCCCACTTGTCCTGCTATAAGCAATAAACGTTTGGCAAGTCAGTAAATAACAAAATTCTCATGTGGCCATCTACAGGTCACCAGGATACTTAAGAAGTTTGCGTTAATTATACCATGTTTGCCATCAAAGAGGGGATATTAACCCTTTCGAGCTATTGCAGGAAAGCAGTGGAGTCACTTAGAAGTAAATGAAATCTTGTCACTAAAAGTGCAACCTTTGCAACATTAAAAAGAAAAAGGGGAGATGTTTGAGGCAAAACCCTCACTAGACATCATGGAAAATACGGTACCTTTTCAGCTTTCCTTTTATTTATTTTGTATTTTGACATCAAACACTCCCTGTAACTTAATCTTCTTGGCTTTTGATGTGGCCGTGGAGACATGACAATTAAGCATGGCTTAAAACAGTAATCCCAACAACAGGAACCAAAGGCAAGTAATGTCAGGGCTACCTCCTCACAAAAAGCCTGTCCCCAAGTGTTTCGTGGTAGTGAAAGGATCGTAAATCCCAATTTGTTGCCTTGATATAGGCTCTGTGCTTACACTTTACGTTGAACTTTACACACTTGCTCCATTTCCATTCCCTGCTGTTTGTTTTTCTTCCGCTATGCAAAATGTCTGGAGACAAACACAATACGTCGCAGAGAGATGGTTTGATCTTTCACAGATTAGTGCCACCTGACAAATACAGGATTATTTATTATCTGTGTTGCAGGAACCGCTGAAGACCCCACTCAGAAGAGGCACGCTCCGGGTGCTGTGGGGCTGCAGCACCTCTTCTGACAAGCTGGTGGGTTTTGGCCCTGATTCCGCGAGCAGATTGGACCGACCCGGCAAAGTGCCTGCAGAGAGGCAACACCAAGGTAAGCCATCATCAAAGCCTGAATGGGCGTGTGATGTGCCACCAAAGCAAATAGCTTGATAAGCCTAAATTATTTTTAAGAGATCTTGTTAGTTCTGTTCTCTCCTTGTCTCGGTCTCAGCTATTCAAATATGGAGGGAGGGTTGCTGAGTTTTGTTACAACCGTGTTTTAAACCTGTCTGAAAACGAACATGTTTCTTTTTAAATGAAGCTTGCACGGTATGCTATAAACTGCTGCTTTTTTTTTTTTTTTTTTTTTCCTTTTTTTAATGGGTGTTTGCACTAAGCCTCGCTAAACAAGTTAGAGAGAGATGATTAACTCCTCTGAAATGATGCAGGAAGGCCTCGTCCCAGTTGTGTGTGCTTTCTTGTCATTCGTGAGCAGGGCTTGCAAACAGGGCTGGGGAGGAGGCTGCAGGGTTAAAAAGCAGCAGTGATAGAAAGGGCTGGAATTTACATACACACGCTGAAAAAGGAACTCAGGTTATTTTTTTTCTTCATGAGTAAGGAGTTATGCCCAGGTTCATTTCCACAGAAGTGAGATGCAACTCCTGGGGGGGTCAAAGGAGCAAACCCAAAGTTCATTAGGCGTTTTCTTGAAAATATTGTTTTAGTAGACCAGTACTCACCCCTACACATGGTGGGGGGACTTTGCAAAACTTTGCTTCACTCCGTCAGGCCCCAAGGAGTTCCTTGTGTGGGTCAGACTCAATCATGTGATGAAAGCAGCTGCAAAGTTTTGGCTGTGGGCTGCCTGGTAAGCAGTTTTCTCCATCCTCATGTACCAGCCCATGTGTGCACGCCCTGCACCCCTGTTCACCAGACAGCACTGAGCAGCTCTGGGCTGGCCACCCCACATTGCTCCCCTTCACACCACTGATGATGCCAAACAGTAAGAAAGAGGATTCCAGACTGATGGTGTTGCCTGTTACAGCAGTGCAAGAACCTATGGAGAACTTTACCCAGTCTGACGCAGTTGAAACCCACTAAGGCAGCTGGCTGCTTCTCTGCATTTACGATGCCTTTAAAACTTGTTTTTATTTGAAAAGTATTTTCTCCAAGCACTTCAAAAAAAACAACAGAATTAACCCCCAAGAAACAACAGTCCATCATCTGCACTGTGGTGGTGCCTTAGATTTTAAACTGGTTCAGAAACTTTAGTGCACTTAACTGCGTGACCTCGTCACCCCAAAACACCACCAGAGAATGAGCTTTTGTACCTGCGCTTTTTATACTAAATCATTCACCAGCTACTTTTTTTGTCTTAGCCTAATAGGTTTTTGAAATACCAATAGACCACTCTGCATAAAGTTTAAGCTAATTATTCTACTGGCAACAATGACGACGATAATTTTTCCTTTCTCCCTATTAAAAGCAGCCTTTATGACATGAAGCTGGGCACAAGTACTTTCACAAAAAAGGTATTTTATTATTCTTAGCAGTATTCACCTTGAAGGAATATGAGGAAAGCATACACTTTTTACAGACAATATATAAACATGTTGTACATAATTAACAATAACTTAGTTCACTAATCCAAAAATAAGCAAAATAAAAATTAAAATAAAAACAGAAAATACTGAAGAATTTTTTTATGCTGATACAAGTACAAAATAATTTAAATCTCGACTGCCGTTGTCTATGCTGCAGTGACTGACAATATATTGCACTTTGTCAACTGTATCAGTAATCCCTGTCTTCCACCCACATCCCTTCCCCACCCCCTGCCCAAATCCTAAAGAAATTTGAGTTGGGTACAAATAATATACAACTGTACCATTGCAAAAGATAAAAAGTAAAAAGGACCCAATTTTTTACTTCAGTAGATTAAAAATTCTTAGATTGCTCCCAACCAATTTAGTTTCTCATTTATTTCCACTTCTTTACAAAGTGCACCTATATGCCTACGCAGACCAGAAAAAGGAGGAAAGCAGGATTTTCATGGCTGCTTGGTTCTTAATTCATTATCAAATATTTGAATTACATGTTTAGAAAAAAATTAACATACATCAATTTTATTTGTTTTGTTGTGGTTTTTTTCTTTAAAGCAGGACTTTTGCAGTAAAGATACAATTGGCTTGATCAAAAAAAAAAAAAAAAAGAAAAAAAACCCAACAACAAAAGTTAAAAATTAAAAAAAAAAATAAAAAATAAAAAGCTTGTCACAGAGTTAAGCTTACGTGGTTTACATTATCAAACCCCTCTGTTCATTGGGGCATTTTCATCAGAAGTATAGCTAAATATGTACATTGTATGTTATACTGGAGCTTGTGTTCACGAGAGGCATCAGATCATAACAATCAATAGAATACACTTCACATTGGCAATAGCTTTGTTTTCGGTCATTTACGTACAATATGCTTTAATAATGGGAGATTTAATTTTTTCTTTTTTTTCCTTTTTGTTTTTTTCATATAAAATATGCTACGGAAAAACGACGTTCCCCTTAGAACGATGCTTTCCCTCGTCTCATCAGCTGTCGCTGTGTCTGGGATTTGACGGATGTGTGAAGCTCCAACTGATTGTCTCTCCCTTTCCCCTCTCCAGTGATCTCAACCTCATTTCTGCCCTTCCTCCCTGTGAAGTCCACCGGGGCCTGGATGCCTGAGACAGCACACGGGCTGGCTGGCTTGTGTGGATGTGGTGGCCACACTGCCGTAAGTTTACCCAAGCAGCTAATTTGCATTTTTAAGCGACAGCTGCCAACACAACAGAACAAAATGCTTCAACCTCTAAAGTCTGTGAGTTGGATGTTTTCATGCCCTGTGATGGTTTTTGCTGTGCTAGAAGTTAGCTGCGACAGTTTGGTAAACGCCTGTATCTCACCCCTTGCTAGTGCAGGATTGCCTTCCCGAGAGTTTTTTCCCCAACAGTTTGTCTGATCTAGCTGTCTGGTTTGAGGAATAATAGGGTAGCTGGGAGGGGGGCTGTTTTGTTTTTTCTTTAAATAAATTTTTCATGTTAGGGAAAAGAATGAAAAAATTGTGTCAAAATAATCACCACCTTGGGCACATTTTACTGCTACATTTTGGCTTTGTTCTCCCCCTCCCCCCCCCAGTTTTTTCCCCCCTTCCAGGTTAAGTATTTTGGTACGGAAGATAGACAGAGCTAATCCAAGGGGGCTGCTGAATATGTTCCACTCTCTCCCCCTTGTTTTGAAGGCAGCTTTTCTTACAGGATAGCCATTGCAAACAACAGCACAAAAACATGCAATCAGAGGGGTTGAGGCTTTTTGTGGAAAACAAAGAGCAAAATAAATATGACTTTGTGTCTGATTTCATTTTAAAAATTAAGTTTTTATAAAGATGTCCTTTTCTTTTTTTCTTTTTCTTTTTTCTTCTTTTTTCCCCATCCCTAACAAAGTCTGCGATAGAAATCCAGCATGTCTGGCTTCCAGTGAGCCGGTTCCAACCCGGGAGGCTGCTTATATCTCTTTACAATATTCACAGTAATAACAAAGAGAGAAAGGAAAGCCAGTTCCAAGCCTTTTCCTTCAGCTTCTGCCACCTTTTGCTTCCCGCTGGACCATTAAGTATCGAACAGGTGAGTTCTTTTTCCTTATACCTGAGGGGGCAAAGTGCATTACAGGCACCACTACACGTTTCTGCAGAAGACCCATCATTTGCAAGTTTTTAGTCCAGCATTAAGAGTTAAACCACATGGGAGCAAAGATCCCCTTTTGCCATCCCTACATTCTCCTCTTGGCAGAACGTTTTCTTACTTGATGTCATCTTAGGCAAAGCCCCATGTTCTTGATCTCTGGGTGGGTCTCTTGGTCATCAGGTTTTATCCCATGGCTGTAACCATGCTGGATGGGTGTGGATGTCCAAATGAGATGCTGGAAGATGGGTGGATGGGGGTAGGTGTTGGTAGGATGTGTCCAGAGTGGCTGAAAGGTGGCAAATGCCCCATGGGCGCCATATGACTAGCGAGGGCAGCAGCGCTGAAAGGAGATGATTTCTCCTGCATGCACTTGGACAGTTCCTCAAAACACTCGGAGCCTTTCTTGCTTTTCTTTGATTTGTTGGACATTTTCCTATTCCTGGTCTGAATTCCTTCCTTTTTCATGGTCAGAGGCCTGTTCACCTGCAAGAAATGAGAAAATCAGGCTCATGCAGACAAAATGACCTTATTGTGCAAAAATGAAAATATTTGGATAGACCCCATGTGTTTTTCCTGGATGGAGACCTTTTTCTGGCCCAAAAATATTGTGTTTCTCTCTGCAGAACTTGTTTATATTGATTTGTTTAATAAAACCACACACAAAAAAACCTCTAGACATGAAAAACAAATTGGACTGAATTTGGCAGCTGATAACTCTCTTTCCTGTAGGCTTACCCTCAGTCCTCATTCATTTCCTAATAGAAGAGATCAAACTAGGAGGCACACATTGACCCAAATTCAGTCCTAAGACATGAACAATCTTGTACTGGTAACCTCTGTTACTTACAGTTTAAATAACGTTCCAACTTGTCAAGCGATCCCTGCTTAGGATTAATTTCTTTTTAAAAAATATACAATAAAACAAAGCCTTAGATATAATTATTTTTTAAAAAAAAATCAAAATGAAGATGCGCCAGCAGGATTAATGTTTGCACAGAACCCATTCCAAATGGTCTCTGTGTTTCTGGAAGGAAACAGCGCACAAAACGCACTTAGTTAAAACAAAGTGTGGTAGCTCTGTTTTGCCCAATTTGCCAAAGCGTTAGAAGCCAAGCTAATACATTGTAATGTCACTAAACTTAGCATCACTATGCTGACAAAGAACGGCTGTCACTTCCCAGGGGAACCTTAGAGACAGGGGAAGGAATAAAACAACAACCAAAACCCTGAAACCAATAAAAGCCCAGTATACACCATGCAGTTAAGACATCAACCCCAGCTAGGCAAGCAGCAACACATGAGATGAGTAAATACTCACATTGTGCAATTTATAGTAGAGTCCGCAGGCATTACAAACTGGGTCCCCGTTTGCATTACGTCGCCATAAGGTCGTGGTGGTTGTCTGACAGTTGGCACAACAAGTCCCTGCTCTCCTAGCCGCTGACTAACAAAAAGAAATAGAAAATTAAAAATGTATTGGCAGGATGAAAGGTCATGAGAAAGGTCAAGTTGGACTCAGTATTTAGGTTGGGTAGAACTAGTTACTAGGATTTTTACAGAGCATCAGGGCTGAAGGAAAGCTCCCGTCTGTTTGAGTTTTGTGGCCATTAGGTTTTTGTTTAAATTCAAGTATTCTCTGCAAACTGCAGCTTCAAGCCCTGTGGCAGTGTGTGTGCACAGGGGAAGTAATGAGGGAAACAACGCATCTCTAACTCCACAAACAAAAGTTTTAGAGGGGGGCAACATCATCCGATTTGTTTAGGTTTTCCCTTTGCAGGATTCTAGAATGCTCCTGAAAATATACTTGCCTTTTTTTTTAAAAAATGACCAATTTAGTTTGTGCCAATGTTGCAACTGGGTTTGAAAATAAGGAATGATCTTAAAAAATGTGATTTTTACCCCTACTCTGGCCCTTTAAAGATGGACACAAAAGAAAAGCCACTGCATTACTTAACTGGTTAACTGGGTGCATTACTTAACTGAGTATTTATCAGAGCCATCACTGAAAATTCAGTTTCCATTTACAAGTGAAAGGGAGAAAACAAAACCGGCTCCAACTTTCTTTTAAATATTTAGCAAACCAAATTTCATGCCTTGAAGCAATGATTCCACTGACCCTGTCTGCCGCCTGTCCCAACTCAGTTCCTTGGCTGACAAGCCCTCAAACAACTGTCTTAAAAGAAAAAAAAAAACAAAAAAAAACACACCAAAAAATTCACCACCCTTTCCTAAAACTATTGTTCTGCCAAAACCAAGGTGGGGGAAAAGAAAAATGCCCAAACATTCACCCACCTCCCAAAACAAGAACAGGAAAAGTAGAACAGCAGGCAGCCAGTAATTCCTGGATGGGCCCTTGTCTAGCAGACCCCACAATAATACGTTCTTTGTGCAAGCATGGTGTCATATAAAGTGTTACGGATGGACTAATTGCACCCCATATTTCGGGAAGTTATTTTGTATTAGAAAACTTCAGCCCTGCCTCTGGAAGTGGTCAAAATATAGCCCATTTTGTGCAATTGGATTATTGCTGAGGACTCATTATTTTCTTCTCTTAAATTAGCAGTTTACTTTCTAATGTATATCTATTGTGGTAACTTCCCCGGGGCCTTGCTCCCTGGATATTTTTGCAATTAGCCACTGAGAGCCATAAGGTGAAGCAGCAGTAGCTCACATTAATGTGCTCGGCATCTCCGCGCGCAGAGCACAAAGTCCCGGAGCGGTGGGTTTCTCAGACCAGAACTTTGTGCGCTTCCCTGCCTGCCGGCTCCGCTGGGGAGCTGGCACCGCTCAGGCACAGACAGACCCAGCTCTCACAAGAGGAGCACCGGGTTCTGTTCTCACTTGTTCCTGATTTATGCCATGGCCCTCTGCAACTTTCCCAAAGCTGAGAGACGGCTCAGCAGTCTAAGGCAAGAATCAGGCCCTCGGAGACTCATATATTTCAGCCCCTTACTCGCCTGTAAGAACAAGCCAAAGGCAGAAAGAGGGGGTACCCCCTACTGCAAGTACACTCATGCAACCCAAACACAATTAATGCCAGACATCCAAACACTAGTGTTATTAATATGATCACTTTGCTATTGCATGTCATAATGAACAAATTCCCAAAGATGGCCATCTCCTCTCCCCCGCAAACAAGCAAACTACAGTGGAAAAAGGGGCAATAAACAAAGCTGTAAATCAATTAAAACAAAACATTAAAACAACTACACTAAAAGAAAACCGCTCTAGTGCTCCCCAAACCCCGTGCCGAGAGCTGTGAGCTAAGTGTAACACTCTCCCAGCACACTGGAAGGTGGAGACCCATGTTTGCATATTTGAGATGGCTTACTGATACTCAACTATGCTGCTTAACTCTATGGCCTGTCCCATTCAGGCTGGAAAGCACTTGAGCCTGAGAGACGATAATGTTACACTGTTGTCTTAACATTTTTCTATATGTCAGTCACTTTAGAAGGCAAGTCATTAAGAGGCTTGCATAGTTGAAATTCTGGCTCATGACAGAAATCTTCTGTATCCCATCCCAGTGTTAAGAGCAGTAATGCCAATTTTCTGCTCTCCAAACCTCATTGAAACGTGCCCATGAATAGCTAAGAGACTTAGGCACCATAAATCACAAAGCTCCAAAAAATATATTTATTATTCTTAGCATTTTACGCATTATTTGTGGAGTAGAGTGTATTAGAAATTTCAAAACAGCAAGCATGACTGGCAAGGCTTGCCTATAGAAACTCTCTAAAGCTTTTAGAGTCAGGAAACAGATACACAAAGTTTCCTTATCTTTAACGTACAGATATCCGGATAGGAAACTACTACCAGGAGCTTAGAAAGGACTTTTTTTTTTAAATCACTCAAATGAAAATACAAAGTATAGGTGACTCCATGGAAAAATAATAGGAATTTTTTTTTAAACAGTAGGGGATTGTCTGGGGAGGGAACCAATATTAATATTGCCAGAGAATATAAGAGTGAAAATTACTTCATGGCTTTTATACAAATAATTATTAGGTAGGGAGCAGTAGCTTTGACTCATCTGATTTGTTTTGCTTTTTGGAGCTGGAACTTTTTTTTAGTACACGGTGGAGGACATTCACGTTCATAACCCTTTCGCTCCCAGTACGCCCCCAAAAACATCCCAAGAGGCCAAATAAACGAGGAATTAAATTAAAAGCTGTCATCCGAGGATAAACGGGGAGACGGATACACGATATCCCGCATGTATTGTGAGCGGCAGGGAGGCTTGGGACAGAGGCGCGCTCGGCGGGCTGCAGCGGCGCGGTGGTCTGTGCCGGGGCTGCCGGGGCTGGGGGTGGAGGGGGGGGAGATCTGCCCCGAGGCGCAGCAGTGACCTCGACGTGACTGACCCCCGTGTACAGTACAGCTCAGCTCCGCGCAGGGGCTGAGCAGAGATGAGACACGTTTGGCTTGTGCCTGCGTGTGGTCCCTTTGCCTAATTTATCCCCAAACCCAGAAGAAAGAGAGACACCTACCAGCCTTCGCTTAGGTTTAATGAGAGGTCGGTTTTGACCATTCATTTTGTGGTAGAGCCCGCAGGCGTTACACAGGTAATGCCCGGTGCCGTCTCTTCTCCAGAGAGGGGTAGCAGTTGCTCCACAGTTCACACACTCTCTGCCTTCTAAATGGAAACACGAAGAAACCGGATTTCTTTCTTTAAAAACAAATTCACAAAAGCTTTTTGCATTGTCCTTTAGGCATTTTCCAGAAGTCAAAACAGTGTGTTAATTCAAGCACAATCAGACAGCAGTGACATCTACAGCACATGCAGCAAGGAGCTCAGTGTTTCGAGAACGGCCAGACTCCAGCAAGTATTTTATGTCATGATCAAAAATAGGCAGATCTCTCTGCAAGGTGAGAAAGAGTGACACTCTCATTGTGTCAGATGGAAGTTATCATTTCAGTAATGAGAACTCCCTTAATCTGCACTGGGCACCGCTCCCCTCCCATATCTATTGCACTCCAATGGTTAGATCCCATGTTCTCCTGCTACAAATACACATGTACACAAACACACACACCTGCAAACACACAACATGCTAGAGAGTCAAAGGAAGAGTTTTACTAGGATTAAATCTAAGCAAAAAGACCTCCCGTCCTGTGCTTTCTCTTTTGTTGCAAATGCTACAAGATGAGAAAGCAAAGCCGAGCAGACTGGGAATGGATACAGAATGCCAAAGTCTGTTATGATTTCTGTTCTTAAGGCAGAAAAAAGTTAATTCTGATCTTTGAGAAAGTTCAGTTTCAGCAAACACTCCGGGAAATACTGTAAAACAACAGGCTTTCAGTTCTTTCCTGCTTCGGTGATTTTTCAGCAATACAGTTTGGATTTGGTAGGGAGCAGTTTACCTTATTATTGCTTCATTATTAGTTTTAGCAGCACAACGTGGGAAATGCAGCATTGTAGAATGGCTGTATTAAAACCCAGCGTGTAACTCCTAGATATCCATTTCTGCCCAGAAAAGCTCTCTGCTAAAAGTTCATTTGCCTCTGATGGTTTGAGGGCAGGTCTGCTTAATATAGAAATCTCTCAATATAGTTTATGCAAATCCTACAGTATTTAACTAGAGAGGAAATTCTTTTTGCTAATAACTGAAGCAGGCCATGTTGAGTTCAGCAGGGCTTGCGTCTCCTTTAATCTAGGGAGTGGGTGGCTTTTAAACAACACAGTCTAGAGTGAAAAATGAGGGGAGCTCTGCGGCGCTGCATTTGTAGCTTTTGTCCCTCCTAGGGCAGGAAGCTGCAGGAGTCGTCGTGTCGTGAGTCTTAGTTTTCCTACAAAAACACTGAGTGGTCACGAACTTTCCCCAGTTCCTTGCACAGGGGGGCTCCCTTACAGAAAAAAAAATAAAAATACCAACACGTAAAACAAAACAAGAAAAGCTCCTTACTTCCCCCATCTAATAAAATCATCGGCAACTACAGGACAAAAATAAAAATGCTACTCGAGATCCCTTTTATTATCTTCAGAGACCGAGGTCTTGAATTGGTTTCCAAACTCGGGAGGCTCATGCTGCCGATTGCCTTTACTTTCTACTCTCTGCGCTACTGAAAAATACATATAGATAGCAGCAATTGCATTTAAATGGTGGAAGAGAGGGTGCATTTTTCCCCTCAGAGGATCGGTTTGAAAGCAGAGCTGATGAGCTTGTGAAATAGCTTATATTTTTGTTGCAAAACTCCTAAGAGTTCACATCTAAATTATTGTCTACTTTAAAAACAAATACATGTAGCGTATTCATAAGCATATATGTGCAATGGTATATAAGAATACACACACAAAAGTATAGATAGCCATTTATTTTTAAAGGGCTATCTAAATTCAGTCCCAATGTACAGTAGTTTCATCTCCTTCCATTGCTGAGGATGTTAAACCAGGAAGGCAAGAAGGTTAGTGGAATTACACAAACTGTCGCAATTCGTCTGCCTAGTTCTACAACTAGTGCGATTTCAGAGTGGGATCAAAACTTCATCCATCACCTAATTTGCTGATTCAGGACTGCACTTTTAGGAAGAAATACAAAGAGGGGTTGTGAACACGGGAAAGGTCTGCAGTCAGTTGTTTGGAAGCAGAGATGTGTCTGGTTCAGAGGAGGGAAAAAAAAAAGGGGGGGGGGATAGTATTTTCCAGTTAAAATTAGGCTGGAGTACGTTAGCGATGACTGGACACCTTAGTCTTTTGCACTGGTATGTAAACTATATTTGAACTTTTGCTCCTGTGAAATGTGAAGGAAATAAGGCCCTCTGCGAGCTGAAGCGGACCGGCCGGGTAAGTTTCGCTTTCATCCTCTGCCGGGGCCTGGGTTAGTACTAATGAAGAGACGTGGAAATGACCGGAGGAGAAATACCTATCGCTGGAAGGTCCCCACGTGTAATCCGTGGGGGTTTGCCTGCCTGGGGGGAGCAGGGTCGGGCCCCTGAGCCCCTTGGGTGGCTGAGGCCAGCTTTTCTCCGAGGGAAACGTTTTTTCCTCCTATAAATCCCTCTTCGTATAACTCGACCTGCCGGCTCAAGCCACAGCAGTCCCCGTGTCTCTCGGCCTCATCTGAGTGCCCTGGGGCCGGTGCCCGGTGGCTCAGCAGCCGCTGCGGATGCGCTGGCACCCGTGGGAGCCCGGTACGAGCTCCGTCTCCCTGCTGAAACACCCAAGAAAGCGGGACCAAGCAGCCACCTGACGCCCTGTCCCGACGGGAGCCGACACAAGCACCCAGCCTCGCAGCAGCCTGCACCCTCGCCCCCAACAGCCAGCGAAGCCCACCCCGGCAGCACGGCCCTCCCACCCCGGGGGTGCAGACGGTGCGTGGCGGGGCCGGGGGGTGCAGCACTTACCCGAGCAGGATCTGGCCTTGCTTCGCGGCTTGGGGGTGAAGCTGGACGCGGGGCCCCCCAGGAAGCTGCCTGGGTGGAAGAGGCTGCTGCTGTAGTCGTGGGCAGCCGGCACGTAGGAGGGGTAGGTGGGGATGGGGTGGTGGGTGGAGGGCTGGGCCCCCATGCTGGTGAGGCTGCTTCTCAGCGGGCTGGCGCTTTCCATCTTCATCCCTTCCGACAGCGACACTTGGTACTTGATGCTGTCTTTGTCCTCTTGCCGGGCCCCGGCGGAGGACGAAGGGGAGGCGGCGCTGGTGGAGTTGGGGTCCGGGGACACTTCCTTGGGAGGGGTCGGGGGGAAGCCGAAGAGGTGGGAGCCGGAGTGCGAGGCCGGGGTGAGCGAAGACACGGAGGCGGTGCTGGATGTGCTGCTGCCGGGGTACACCGAAATGGCCCCGGGTGCTCCAGCCGCCGAGGGGTGCAGGGGTGTCTTGGTGAAGGGGTTGACGGTCCAGGGGTTGTGGTGATGGGCAGACAGTGCCGCCTTGCTACTGTCCAGCCAAGGGATCCCGGGGCTGTGGATAAGATGAGGCCGGCACATCTGACTCCCGGTCAGGCGGGCTGTAGGAACACAAGAGCGTTTGGGATCAGCGTGGGGGCAGCTCAGCGCGGGGGAGCCCCTCAGATCCCGGCCCGGGCAGCCCCATAGCCTGTGGGCAGCCGGCAGGGAGCCGGCCACGGGGGATCTCATAACCCGCAGAAGAGCCGCCAGCCTGGCGCGACGGCCCCTTCACCCCGTCCCCTCCGAGGGAGATGCCCGCCAGCCCAGCGAGAAAGAGCGATGGGCAGCAGGAAGGGGACCCAGGCACCCGGGGCAGGAGTAAAGGCACCCCCTCCTTTCCTCCCACCCCACCCCTGGGAGCAAGCAGCAAACCCCCTTCTGCTCTGTCTTCTGAGCTGCTGCAACGCGCTCTCTTCGGCTCCTAAAACCACCCCAAATAAAATCCGTCGCCGATTTGAACCGGTTTGCGTTTTGCATCCGGGAAGTAGCCGTGTCTTGAGAAGTTTTAGCCCGTGCGCACACTATTTCCCCTTCCTCTCTCACCTCCCCCCCTTTCTTTCCCTCCCCTCCGCCAGTCCTGGGTTATCCCGAGGGTTAAAACCCACCCGTACCCCCCCTTTCTATCCCGTCTCCTTAGATCTCCTTTCTCCCCGGCGCCGACACACCGAGGCGGCCCCGAGCGAAACTCCCGGGCTGCGCGTCGGACACCGGCCGGGCCGCACGGCGGGGCCGGGGCAGCGCAGGCGGCGGGCGGGGCCGGGCCGGGCCGGGGGGCCAAGGAGGGCAGCGGGTGCTCATTTACCGTGTGCCTGGCTGTAGGAGACCCTGGCCCGGGCATGGGCGGAATTGGCATAGTAGGGGTTGCCCTGGGAATCCAGGTGATTGAAGAAGACGTCGACTTCATCCGGAGGTAGGAGCTGCGCTGGTTCCATGTAGTTGTGAGCCAGTCCGGGATGGTGGCTCTCGGGGTGCTGCCCGTTGAGCACGGCGTGGTGGGCCATCCAGCGAGGCTGGTCCGTGGCCACCTCCATGGCCTCGGGCCTCCCCTCCCACCCACCCCCGGATCAAGAGCAGCGGCGCTCAGCGGGGGGTGGGGTGGTGCTGCCCGGGGGGTGGCTCTTGGCGCTGCCGGTGGGTTTTAGGAGATGGGGTGGCTTTTCTTAAAAAGAAAACCGTCGAATTAGTGGATTGCGCCCTCGGAAGGGTGGGGGAGGACCCCCGGAGTCAGCGTGTCCCTCTGTCAACACGCGGGTGGCGGAGGCAGGTCCAGGGAAGCGCCGGGGGAGCACCTGTAGGGAGAGACGGGCGGGTTAGCGGCTCGGCGAGCCCCGGGGTGCGCTCCCGGCGCGCCGGCTCCCGGCCGGCTCGTTTTCCCAGCGATAAATGGATGGGGAGGGGGAAGCAGAGCCCCTCCCCCTTCCAAAAATATCCTCTCCCCCAAAGTCCTCGTCTTGCGCCCTCCCTGCTCATTGCCCCACAAAATAAACAGAGATCCCATTTCAAACTCTTTACCAAAAAAAAAAAAAAAAAAAGGCAAAAAGCTTCCTTCTTTTTTCCCCCCGCTCTCGCTACAAACGTCAACAGGAGTTCTTCCAGCTGGCTTCAAAAGCGGGGTAAAAAAGAAAGAACGGCAGATCTAATACAGCGTAGTTCTAGCAAGAACTCCGACTGACACAAAAGGAAAAGGAAGGGGAGAAAGAAGGAGGGGGGTGAAGAGAAGGAGAAGAGCGAGGAGAAGGGTGTTTAGCGAAAGCAGCGAGTGCGCCCTGGCAGCGGCGCGGCGCCCCCCCCGCGCCCCACACTTACCCGGCGCGGGAGGCTGGGTGCCTCCGCAGGGTGGGTGACGATGGATGCCGGCTTGGAGGATGCGAGTGCCGCGAAGAGGGGGAGAAAGGAGGGGGGGGGAGGAAAAAAAAAGCAAAAAAAAAAGGGAGGGGGGGAAAGGCAGAGCGAGCGCGGGAGGAGGAGAGGAGGCTGGATGGAGGGTGTTACTCAGATGGCAAAGCCGCTGCTCTGGCCGGCTCGGTCCCATCCCCGCGCATCCTATATGAGCGCTGGCGCCAGCTGGCCGCGGCGCCGCAGACGGGCCGGGGCGCGCAGGGCCGGCGGCCGGGCCAGCCAATCCCGCCGCCCCACACCGCCCCCAACCGCACCCCCGGCCCCAAACGGAGCCGGCCCGGGGGGGGAGCGCGGCGCAGACCCCCTCCTCCGCCCCCCTTCTCCCGCCCGCAGCATCCTCGCCCGGCAGCGCCGTGGGGGCTTTCCCCGCCTGGGCGCTGCACGCCCCTGCGGGGCGGGGACGGCAAAATAGGGGGGTCCCGCCGGCGTATGCGGGAATGCGGGGGGGGGGGGAGTGGGGGGCCGGGGCGGGCGGGCGAGCGAGGACGGAGTGCGGGAAGGGCTCTGCGACTGGGGCCGGCTCCGTTGGGTGCTGCCCGGCCGCGGAGCCGTAGCTCCCAGCGTCGCCGGCGGGATGCCTGGGGCTCGGGGGGATGGAAATCGGCACCGGGGAGGTAAATACGCGACAACCCCCTAAATGGGGCACAGCAGCCGAGAGCGGGACAAACCCCAGCGTGGTCGTTCCCATCACGTTAGTTTAAAATAACTGTCTGAATCGGGGGAGAAAAAAAAGAAGGGGGGGGGGGGGGGAAGAAAAGAAAACAAATAAACGCGAGGCTCCGCGCCGGCCCCGGGGACCGGTAGGGCGAGGAGGGCCCGGGCAGCGGGGCTGCTCCCCTCTGCCGCGCCGGGCAGGCTGCGGGGCACCGGGACCCTGCCCGGCCCCCTGGCCTGCGGCGCCCGGGCCGGGGTCTGCTGGTGGCTGCGCCCGGGCAGGCCCGGGGAGCCCAGCCGGGGCAGGAAGGCGCCTGGGGACTCGCCTCAGCCTCCCCGATGGGGCCGCGGCGCCGGAACCCCGTTTTTTCCCCTTCGCCCCCTCTTTAAAAAACAAAAACAATTCGAGTTTAATGTTTGCAGTTACTGCTGTGCTTTGGGCCGGGGAGGAGAGGTGCAGCCCGAATCAACAGGCGTTTTATGCGGAGTTTGCGGCGCTGCTCGGCAGCAGCCCGGGCGCGGGTCGGGCCCTGCCACCCCCAAAGGTGCAGGGAAACCCACCCGCTTCTGGGGCGGAAAATAATAATAATAATAATAATAATAATAATAATAATAATAATAATAATAATAATAATAATAATAATAATAATAATAATAATAATAATAATAATAATAATGGGAAAGTCGCTACCGACCCCCCCTGACCGCGGCCGGGCGCTGCTGCAGGTCCCATTTCCCAGGCGCTCCCCTCCCATCACTCAACCGCGGCTTTCGGGGGATGAAGGGAAGCGACCGTCGCGACCCCTTAAACCTCGAGCTGGACGCAGGGCAGGGAAACCGCTCCTCTCCCGGGGAGTGGGGCAGGGGGCGGCGGAGAGCGGCCTCTCCGCTCGCCGGGCTCCGGCCGCGGCTCGCCCCCGACGGCGCGGCTGGGGCAGGGGCCGCGGGAGCCGGGCGGTGCCGGGCCCCACCGGGGAGATGCCGGCGGGGGGGTGTCCGGCGGCCCTGAGGATGCGGCTGCTGCCCCGGGGGCCGCCCCCCTGGCGGACAGCGCTGGGGGCTGAGAGCCGGAGTTGGCCTCCCCCGGCCCGGCCGCCCCAGTCACTACGACGCCGGGGCTCTGACGTCACCCGTCACTGCCAAATTCGCCAGGAAATGAACTTTTTTTTTTTTTTAATAATAACAATAATAATAATAATGATGACGGTAATAATAATAAAACTCCCTTTCCTCGCTGCGGAGCCCGTCTGGCCGCTGCGGAGCCCTAACTATTCCCCCACCACCTCCCTCTAGTCACCCCAAAACTCCCCCCAGGGGGACCCCCAGCGCAGCCCCTCGGGGGGACCCCCAGCGCAGCCCGGCGGGGCGAGGAGGCGAGGGCCGGGCTGGGGGCGCCGGCACTGCTCCCCCCGCCTCCCCGCATCCTTTCCTCTGCCGACCTCCTGCACCCAAAGCCCGGGTCGCCCCGCTCGCTCCCCCCGGCCCCTGCCCTCGGGGCTGCGTGGCGGCGCCAGGACCGCGGCGCCCCTCGCCCCCCTCTGCCGCCGGGGGGTCGCAAGCGGCGGGTCGGGCGGCAGCTCCTCCGTCAGCTGCCGGGCGCGGAAGGGGCGGCGGAGCCGGCTTCTCCCGGGACGGGCTGGTTGGCCTGGGCAGGCCGGGGACAGGCGCTGGGCCGGGCTTGGTGGGAGAGGGGCCGGGGCTGAGGAGGACAAGTGCCCCCCGCGCTGCCGAGCTGCCTGCCCTCGGCGGAGCGTGCTTGGGCGCCTTAGGCCGGAGGTGCCAGGGAGGAAAGGGAAACAAAGCAAACAACAAAAAAAAAAAGTTAAAAGGCAGAGAGAAAACCAAGCGAGCTTTCTAAAAATCCGGCTTCTCCCTCCGAAGAGATTTTCTTTCTACATGCACCACCCCCACCCCCGTCAAAATCACCCAAATATCCCCCCAAAACGGATTTTTTTTTTTAATTTTTTTTTTTTTTAAAGAAGGATGAGTATTAAATGAGCCCGGGCGTTTGCAGGTAGGTCCCCTCGGCGCCCTGTTCGACCCACAGCCCGGAGGCTGCCGGAGCCGGAGCGCGCCGTGCCCAGGGGGTCCCTCCCGCTGCAGCAGGGCGGCAGGCGGCCGCGATCACCTCGGCTCCCGGACGGCGGCAAGACCCAGCGCCTAGGTACGCCCGTATTAATTAATACAGATGTTTTAATTATTGTCCGCCTGCCATCAGCACGGGGCCGCGATTTTTTTTTTGTGTGTGGGGGTGAGTGGGGTGGGCTGTTTGTTTTAGGCAGGTGATAAAATCACAGTTAACGAGCTGATAATTCGCTCGTGTTTGTTTTAAAAGACAAATTGTAAAGATTAATCAGGCGGCTTGATTTATGGCGAGGCAGACCCCGGCGCTGCCCGGCCAGGGCTCCCTGAAGCCCCCGTCTCGGGTTACCCGGGGGCCGGCAAGCGAAACAAAACAAAAGGGGCGAGCGGGCAGCGGCGGCGGCTCCGGCCGAGCTGCCTCGGGCCGGGCCCCCTCCCCGGCGCCGCCCGCCTCGGGCCGGGGGGTCCGGCCGCCCCCTTCCCGCCGCCGGGGTGCTGGCACCGCGGACGGCGCCTCTCCGCGCACCCGCCTCTCGCCTTTGGCACCCCCTCCCCCACCCCCCCCATTAAAATCCTTTGTAAAATAAATGACCCCTGCAGCAGGGATGAACGATTTCTGCTGAGGGAGCGGTTTAATTCCGTGGCTGAGCTGGGAGATTTCCTAGCCAGCCGGCTCGCAGGATTTTACCTTTTTTTTTTTTAATTATGTTATGTTATTTTATTTTATATTTTATTTTATTCCCGCCATGTCCCATTCCCCGCTGCCTGCGTTTGACGAACCGGCTCCGGTCTCGGCTGCTAAATGCCGCGGCGGCACGGCTGGGGTTTTTAATTGAATTAACGCACCCAGCGGGAACATCAGCAACCCGCGCTGGCTGCTGCCGGCGAGCGGCTTAGCTCCGCTCCGCAGCCCGCTGACACGGCTGGTTAGGCAGCTCTCCCCGCAATCTGCTGCCGAACCCCCGGGGAGAGGGTCCGGCCGGGCCGGGGGCGCGCCCTACTCCTGCACCCCGCTCCTCGCCAGCCCCTTTCCGCCTCCTCTCTCCCTGCCTTTCCCCCTTTTTTTTTTCCCTTTCAAAAAACCAGCTCCGGTTTATTAACTTTATTTTGTTATTACCGTTGCAATTTTTTTCTTTTTTTTTTTTTTAATAAGGGAGCTTTCCCAAATCTGGAAGCACAACTGGTTATTTTGATTTGATTGACAAGTGATGTCATATCGTTAAGGGAGGTGGGAGACGACAACATGTTTTAGCAACAGTTAGTAGCGCCATGTGATGGAGTTGACACCTATGACTGGGCAGAGGCAAAGGCAGAAAACAAATACCCCCGGCCGTGCGCGCCATCTATTTACGCGCCCGGAGTGGGGTGTCTTCCCCCCCCTCCTTTTTTTTTTTATCCCCTGATCCTGGGTGCTTGGACCTGGGAAAAAGTGTACCTGAGGAATCGGGGCTGGGCTGCTGGGGACCCCCAGTCCCCGGGGCACTTTCCTCCGAGATCCCACTTCCCCGGGTGCGCCCAGCATCCCCCTCCTCCCGGGCCCATGCTCCCTCCCGCCTCTCGATGAACGGAGACCCCGGGGGTCGAGACCTCCTGGGGCGCCCGTGCAGCATCTCCCCCCAGGCCCCCCTCCGCGCTCTGCCTCGAAGTGTGCAACCCGTGGCGGCCGCAAGCAGGGAGGGCAGGAAAAACTGCGGGAAAAGAAAGAAAAAGAGGGAGAGGAGCGCTCAGCCCCGCGCCGGGCCGCGGTACTCACGGCCGCCGGGTGATGTGCGAGCCCCGGGGCGGGCCGGGGAAGGGGGCTGCCCGCCGGCAAGGAGGGGGCTGGGAGGGCCGCCGGCGGGCTGTGGGCGTACCGCTCCCACCTCCCCGCCCCGCCGGGGCCGCGGCAGGTAACGAGCAGCCCCTGGTGCAGCGGCTCCCGTCCGCCCGCCGCCCGCAGGTAGGAGCCCCGCGCCCCCCCGGGCGGCCAGCCCCGGCCGCGGCGAGCAGCCCCCCCGCCCCCCCAGCCTCGGGTTTATTTCCTTGGATGTGATTTTTTGGGGGAAATGAAGTTCTTGCTTTCTGCCTCCTTTTCGGTGTTTTCCTCCCTTTGGTCTTGTCTCCGCTTTGCTTTTCTTCTCCCCCGACCCCCCCCGTTCTGCGTTACTAGCACATATTAATGGCTGCTAATAGGGTTATAAAATGACTCGGTTACCTCTTAACCACAGCACCCTATTTAAGCTGCATTAAAAAAAAAAAAAAAAAAAAAAAGAGCGAGAGAGCAAGAAAGAAAAGAGAGACAGCTCCTCGGGGAATAAATCACGGAATACTTAATTTTTGGGGTTTGTTTTGTTTTTTAAAAAAATACTATAGGAGCCTCCTTGCTATTCTCCGACCTCGCAGATGATTTCTGCGGGGTCTGCCCTCCACCGTGGGAACCCTCCATCCCAGCCTCCCTCCCTCCTTGCCCGCTCCCGCACACGCCTTCACCTGTGCTTTGTCCGCAGTTTGCCCGGTGACCGCCACCCCCCGCACACCCCGGCTCGCTCGGCTCCAACTAAAAGGGAGGAAAAGCCTCAAGTCGATGCCAGGCTGCCCACAAAAACGTCTTTTGTGCAAGTTCCCAAAGAAAAACGCGTGCGGGGTGCGAGGGGGGGAGTTGCACACGCACAGCTTTGTCCAGAAAAAGGTATAAGCATTATTTTCAGGCGCTGCCAGAACAGATTTCGTTCGCAGGAGCTCGCTTTAATATTTTTTTTTTCCTTGCAAGGTTATTTCGGGCGCAGCTGTTGCAGGAGGGAGGAAAGAGGCCGATGCCGCAGGTTTGGTTTGTTTCTCCGCAGGCAAAACTTGGCTGGGGAGGGCTCGAGCCCGGACCGGGGAGCGGGGCTCGTCTCACACCCGGCACCGGCACCGCCCCCGGCTGCCCCCACCGCCCCCGGCTGCCCCCACCGCCCCCGGCCCAGTCGCCACTGCCCTTCCCCTGCGCGCCGCGGGGCTGCAACCAGGCCGGGGTTTAGACTTCCGAGAAAAAAAAAAAAAAAAAAAAAAAAAAAAAAGCGTTTAATAAAGATGCTCCGTGCTCTGGGGGAGAACAATCCCTGCGACTGAAACCTGCACCCCCTTAGTGAAATCGCTTTTCTTATTGAAATCGCCTCAAATCCAGGCAGGGTCCGCTCCTGGTTGCTTTTATTATATTTTTTTTTTCTTGCCTTCCAGCCACAGCACCCCAAAGCAAAAGGAGGATAAAGAGAGGAACTTTGCACATACAACAACAACAAAACAAAACAAAAAAAAATGAAAGGAAAGAGAGAGGGTGTGAAAGAGCCCGCGGAGAGGAGCGGCCCGTTCCCGATGTGGCTGGGTAATTTTAAATCATGCAAAGCCCCGTAAAGCTGCCGCACGGGACTGGGACCGGGAGGACTCCCCAGCAGGCAGGTGCAGGGGAGCGGGGCCGGGCCCTGCCGGCTTTCCGGAGCAGAATAAACCCTCGCATCTTTCTTTTCTTTCTTTTTTTTTTTTTTTTTTTTTTTTTTTTTAATGCCCAAATCTGCCAACAATGGGAGCGAGGAAGATAGGATGTGGCTGCGGGGAGGGGGCGCGGGGCTCTGCACACCCTGTCTCCGGGAAGTGTCTGCCTGGCCGCCCTGGGTGAAATGCAACTTTCCAAGATGGAGATTTAAATAATTACCCCGGTGACAAGGGGGAGGGGGGAACAAAACCAAACACCAAAACCAACAAACAGACAAACCTCAAACCCAAACGCGGCCCGGCAGCTCCGCTCCCCGCAGGGTGCCGGTGCGGGGAGCGCAGCGGGTGCGCCCCAGCCGCCGGGCAGAGCCGGCCGAGCCCCGCGCTGCACCGGGCTCAGCCCGGCCCCGGCCCCGGCCGGGCGGGAGGAGGCGGCCCGGGGATGTCCGGCCATGCCGGGGGCATTTTTTCGTTCTTTACAAAACCCTGCCTGGTTTGTCCCCAGGGGAAACTGCCCCGAGCGATGCGCTCCGGCGGCGGAACCCGCATCCCGCTGCGCTGCGGCGGCGGAGCCGCGGTGCCGGTACGGCAGCCCCCGAGCCGCGCAGCCGCATCTCCTTACCTTGCCTTTCGCCCGTCCTCGTTTTTCTTTCAGTTTTCTGCCCGTTGCCTGGAAAAGGCCGGTTCTCCTCCTCCGCGGGGCCGCTCCGCGGGCTGGAGAGGGGGCGCCGGCCGTGGGGAGCCTCCCCCGCCTGCCTGCGCCGGGAGCGGCGGCTCTGCCGCGGGCGGTGGGTGCGCGCAGCCCGGTGGAGGGGCTGCCCGAGGTGCGCGCCGCTTAAAACTGGCAGCAGTTTTCGAGCTGAGCCTTTTTTTTTTTCCTCTCTCTCTCTTCCCTCCTTCCCCCTTCCCTTCCTCCCTCCCTCCCTCCCTCCCTCTCTTTTCCTCTCTCCCTTCTTTCCCTCCCCTTCTCTCTCTCACTCTCCTGCATTCAAGGATGGCACAGCGAGCCACTGTGTATTTATGTACATAATAAGACAGCTCGTCCCCTCCACTTCATTTGCATCATTACAATATCTGTACAAGCACATCACATTGTCTGTTGCTTGCACCTTTTGTTACGGTTGCTGTCACAGTCTACGCGACTTGACTTTCATATTTTAAATGAATTGATATTATACCAACAGCACACACATCCCAGGCGCTGGGAAGCGGGGCTCTGGCGCGCCGGGCGCCGCAGCCCCAGCCCCAGCCTCTCCCGAGCCGCTCACTTCTTCCACCGGATCCCGCGGAAGGTGGGGTGGGGGGAGCCGCTTAGTAGGATCATTTATTCGTATAAATTATTCCTGTTCGTATTAGTTTTGTTTCCACTCCCCAGTGAAGCAGATGTTTTGGGGGTTTGGATTTTGGAGATTTTTTTTTTTTTTTCGTTTTTTCACTGGCCAGCCTGGCTTTTGTATAACGTCGTGCTGCTTCTCCCCCCTTTTCCTTCCCAAACTCAGCCTTTCGGGCTATGCACCTGCACGTAAGAGAGGCAGCAGAGAAGCTGGAAGAGGCGCAAGCAGATATTTTGTGACGCGTCGTTGTTATAGCTAGGAAAGAAACGGTAGATACATATTTCGTAGACCACTAGGAAATTCAGCAGAACGAATGTTTTTGGAAACCTTTGCGCTCCCCAGCCCCGTCTTGGCAGTCCTCACCTGCTGGGTATTTTGCTCCCGGTGCGTGTGTGAGCGAGGCTGGGGGAGATGCCCGCGCCAAGCGTCCGGTGCCGGGATGGGGTGGCGGGCGCCGGGGCCGGCCGCGGGGAGCCGCGCCGCGGGGGGCCGTAGGGGCCGCGCCGAGGCGCCGCGGGGCGCGGCGCGATTCTCCCGGGGGGGCAGACGAGACCCCCGCCCGGGGCTGCGGGAGAACCATAGTAATGGAGAGAGACAAAGGCCGGACCGTCCGGCGGGGGCCCTGCGGGAGCGGGGGAACGAAATACGGTTCAGGAAGGGAAGGAGAAAAGTTTCGCGGGAGAAGAATTATCATCATAATGGAGGTAAAAATGTGAGCAGGGGAAAGGAGGGGGGGAGGGAATCCTATTCTGCTGGCATTTTCTGTCTTTGTGATATGGTTCGGGGGAAAAAAGGTCCTTGATATGCGGCAGATAATTCTTATCAGCACCACGCAGCCCATTTCCAAAGTAAGTGTTTTAATTACTCCTCCTGTATTACCCTTCATCCTCTGAGAGGAGATACATCACCAGATTTATGCAGGGGAAAAAATACAAAAGAATGCGGTATTAAAATATATACATATATATATATCCCACTCTTTTTTTCCCTTGTGCCCAGGAAGAGGAGACGCTGTCGCCAGCCGCGCCCTGGGATCGCCCCTGCACGGAACGACTCTCCAACGAGGGACCATCGCTCAGGCGGAAAAACCGACGGGCCGAGCGGGGTTCGGAGCCTGCGGGTGTCACCCCGAGCGGGGGCACAGGGGGGGCCCGGCCCGGGGGTGCGGCCGGTGGGGGCGCGGGGCTGCCCGCCCGAGCTCGCTGCGCTGCTGCCTGCCCGTCGGCCGGGCTGTCCCGGGGCCAGGGTCACCCCTCCAAGTGCCACCAGAGGCATTTGAGGGCGGGGGGCTGCGATTTTCCCCTCACGCCCGCTGGAAGAGAAGAATGTTTTCCTCTGCTGTTTAGCTTTCCTGCTAGATATCATCTCAAAGTCTGGGAGGAAGGGGGGACCGTGCTCTGCTCTCTTCCACGGTAACAACCATATTCTGCATATTGAAAAATATGATAGACAGTGAGGAAGGAGCTTTTTTTTTCCCCCCTTAAAAAAAAAAAAAAAAAACACCAACCTTTTCAATATTGATTCAACAAAAAAGAGAGGGAGAGAATTTAAAAAGAGAAGAAGCAGCACCAGCAGCAAGGAGAATATAGGCTCAGCAGCTCTCCAGGTTCGCTTCCTTATTATTACTATCCAGGGGTAATTTTTCATCTCTGCTAGCTAATCTTTGTTCCTTGTGAAGATAATGAATAGCCCAATCCTTATCTCCTGGGCTCCTGGAGGCTGCTGGAGAATGGGGTTGAACAGGGTTGAAAATTGGTTCCAAAGTGCTGCTGAATAAATGGTGTTCCTTATCTCTCGCTTCCAGATTATCGGAACCCTTTCAAAACTCACACAACAAATACAGCCACCGCATCTAATGCATCATTTACCAGAGCAGATCTCCGCGTTTGATCGGCAGATAGGCAAAATCTATGTATTACTTGCTTTACTTAGTATGCATGGACGCTGGGCTGCTGTGCATGCGGGGTGCCCCCGGCCGGGCCTGGGACACCCCCGAGACTCTGAGCACACGCAGGTCTTTGCAGTGGACTCTGTGGAGTGACGAGAGTGTCCCCTGCCTGTCCCTGACCCAGAGGAGCAGGGTGGGACAGCAACCCACCTTGCAAGGTTGCTGCATGCTTGGAAATTTGGGGTTGCTCTGCTGGGGAGCTGGTGCATTTGCAGGGAGAGGGGAATAGGTGCGAGCATCATCCTGGGCACCCCAGGCACCCCCTTGCACTTACATTCACTCCTGCACCCACAGGCGCATTAGCCTGCGCTCATGAGTTGTTGCTGCTCCAGAGGTGCTGAGCTCTGGCTGCATGGCAGCATCCCTGCCCCACCCCCATTCCCCACCCCCCCGAAAACTGTTTTTAGGCTTAGCTGTGCCCTAGTCCTGCCCCAGCCTTCAGCAGTCTCAGGGTCCATCTTGAACAGTCTGGTAAAACCTCCTAGTGCTCCCCCAGGCTTGTCCCCCCAAATCCTGGCAGCCCAGCCACGGAGCCCAGATGTCCCTTGGGTCCTCCAGGGGCTGAGGCCAGCCCCCAGCCCTTCCCATCGGGTGCTGGGTGGTCCCCTCCACATCCCACTGACGGGCAGAACAGGGCACCTGGGGCAGCTTAAATCTGGGGAGCAACTAGTGACCCTGGGGGAGAAAAATAAAGAAATAAACCCCACAGAAAAGGAGTCCTTCTTTGCTTCTGGAGTTTGTGTGAAGCCTGTCCCTTCCAGCTCAGGGCAATATCAGGTTTTCCTTTTTCATTTTCTTTCTTTCCTTTCCTTTTCTTTTTCTTTTTCCTTTCCTTTTTCTTTTTCTTTTTCTTTTTTTCTTTTTCTTTTTCTTTTTCTTTCTTTCCTTCTTTCCTTCTTTCCTTCTTTTCCCACTAGGTTTTCTGGTTTCTTATTCTCTTTTTTTTTTTTCCCCAGAAAAATACATCTGCGTAACGCAAATGCTTCCCAGCCTGGCTGTGCAGCCACCAGCTCCAGAGCAGGAGATCCCCCAACCCAGAGCTGGGGACAGATGTCCCTTTCCCCAGCAGTGCCTGAGCTTGTCCCCAGGTCCCAAACAAGATGGTATTTTATTTTGCTCCACCACAGTATACTCCTACATCCCCAGGACTGCCCTGGACCCCCAGCCCAGGGACAGCAATGAGATTCTGGATTGGTGACAGGACATCCACAGTGTCCCAGTCCCCTCTGCCTGTCCAGCAAAGCTCATCCCTCCCCTGCCTGGAAAGGGAGAGAAACTTCCATGGGAAGTTGCAGGCAAGCAGCAGCCCCAGCCAGCCCCTGCCCGTCTCAAGAGTTTTGCAAATGTTCAACTTGTACTAATTTTTTTATGACTGTATTCATAGTTGTTCCCTGTAAAAAATGGACCTGTGTTAGTTTATTAATAACCTAAACATTACGTATTAAAGACCTATGAGTGACACAAGATGACAAAAAGCTGTATTTTTCCAATATACACAAGCACACATTTAATAACCTTCTATTGCATCTCAGCTAGGCCTTCTCTCTGATGGTTCCCATGGCAACTGAGATAAAAAAGCAGCCATTTTCCATATCTCTATGAAAGTCTATTATATTGCAGGATTAGTTCATCTTCTGCTAAGGTCAAACACAAAGTCATACAACCTGAAATATTTAGAATCCATGTACATTCATTTTTTTATATGCCCTTTCATTTTCCACAAAAGACTGGGCTCCTCTGAGGTTTTATTCCCCAGAAAATGCTAAGCAAAGCAATAAAAAAATCATGATTAGCAGCTGATGAAAAGTTCAATTGTTTTTTTTTTCCTCCCCCCCAGGTTTCTTTTTCCCCTTTAAAAAAAAAAAAAAAAGAAGAAGAAGAAGAAAACCACCACACTATTGTTGGGCAGATAGTGCGTTCCCCATTTATCTCTATCAGCAGCCGTGATTGCAGCCGATACCGGCCGCCTAATTGGGCTGGGAGCAATTTGCAGGCGGACGGCGTCACCTTCTGGCTAAGGCGGGTGAGACAGCGGCGGTGCAGGGTCAGGCCCGGGGAGGGGTGCGGAGCCCCCCCCCCCTCCGTTTTAGCATCCCCCAGCCTGCGCACCGGGCTGGCACTGCGGGATGTGCCCCGGGCGCCCCCCAGGGCAGGGACCCCAGGGGCGCGCAGCTCCGGGGCGGCAGCGCTCAGCTCTGCGCCGCTTCGGGAGAATTAATATCATCTCGCTCTACACGCTTGCAAACGTTTCAGGAGTCCGTATCTGCTTATTCCTGCCATGATTAAACATTTTTATTTATTAGTGTGTCATGAGGAGGTGCTCAAAGTCTTTCACCTGAAAATTGCAGCTATTGCATGCTTGCAAAAAAAAAAAATATGCATTGAACACATCCGAGTCGCTCCTGCCAGCCCCCATCTCCAGCACAGCGTGGAGAGGGAAAGCAAAGTCACTTTTCTTTTTTTTTTATGAAGGAGTTGGCAACGTAATTCAGCTGGGTTTTGGTGACACCTCGAAATGCAATAAAATAAAACCTGGGCAGCCTTCGGACAGTTTGAATGGTGATAATGTATTATCGCCTATGACATGAAGAACTATGGCTCACTCTTTTTCCAAGGTCACTCCTGAAAACCTGGAAAATCAGGGCAGAGAATCTGTGCATGTGGCTGGCCACACTTGTGGCTTTGTTCATGGGTACCTGCTGCAATGTGACATTTACTCCAGCCTTTTTTTATGTGGAAAAATAGAGGCTTTGGAAATACAGGGGAGAAGTTCATCAGTGGCAGGAGGATTGAAGAATTATTTTTGTCCTTCTTTTCCCTGTCCCTCCATCCCCTGGGGGCTCCACAGGGACATCCCAGTGGCTCTGGCCACGCTGTTGGAGCAGACTGGGGTGGGCCGGGCATAGGGTTAGCAGGGATGGTGTACACCAGGCTACCCCTGGAGAAGACCTGCACCTGCTGCAGAGAGGTGGAGTGGGAGTAGGGAATAAAAGCCAGCCCAGGCAAAGCCAAATCCCAGTCCTTGCCCCCCGTCTCCCACTACCTCATCTTCCCCCAGCTTGGGTGAAGTGGGTGACACAGGGCACACACCTGCACGGTGTTGCCAGAGGTCAGCATGTACCCAAAGGTGTTTTTAATAAGCTGTTTGCAGGTAGGTGTTATACAGCAGTGCCGTGCCCCCCTCCCAAAAACAGGCAGCAGCCTCTGGTCTCGGGAGCACTCCTGGGAGGGGGATGCCAGGGTGGCTTCCCCAACTGGGGGCACCCACTCACCTGGGGCACCTGTGCACCCATAAAAGCCCCCACCTGCACCGTGCACCTCCTTTTGGTCTCTGCATCCTTTTCCTTCTTTTGGTGAAATGCAGATAGCTGTGTTTTTAGGGCTAATGCAAAGCTATTTCAAAACCTTGGATCCTGGGTTCTGGAGGTTTGTTGTTGGTTTTCTTTTTTTTTTTAAAGGTGGCTTTATATGTATTCTGGGATTTGGAGGTTTGCTGTTGGTGTTTGGTTTTTTGTTTGTGTTTTTTTTTGTTTTTTTTTTTTTTAAAGGTGGCTATGTATTGCTAGTCTTGGGATTTGTACTAAGGAGAAGAAGGCTGAAAGTGTGCCCTGAGCTGAAAGCTTGAAGGAGGAGTTCAGAGCATCACCAAACCATGTAGGTGGGTTTCTTTTTTAAGTCTTATGGTATCTTTCCTTCCCTACTTCATCCTTGCTATACCAGGCAGCAGCTGACATGGTGTTTGCATGTCTGAGGTCTGCAGCTCTGAGGAAGCCTCGAGAAATCTAGGAGTAGCTATGCCCTCCAACCAAAATAGGGTGCTCCCCTGCCTAGGGTGCTAGCACCGTCTTGTTGGGGTGGTGGCATTGGTCTTCTCTCCTTCATAGCTCTGGCTTTCTTTGAAATCTGCTGCTGGGTGTAGGTAGAGGCTGAGCTGTGGTGGTGCTGATAGTGTGGGTGCTATGGGAAGCTGTGATGGAGCTCGTTGAGAGGATCCCGGTCCTCCAGCAAGTGGGGATGTTTGTGTGCCAGCGCCCACTGGGGCTGCCGGGAACTCCACGGAGCCATGCTGGGTGTATTGAGTGCTGTTCAAACCCAGCACGGAGCAAGAAACCACGTCCCCCTTGGGCTGCAAATACTGAGATTGTTTTGTTTCCACTGGCTGGTTACTGCTAGGGGAAGCCTGGAGTCATGTGGGGCTGCTGTCATGTGGCTTTTTGCAGGAGCAGGGTGGCTGCTTGTGCCTGGGAGGAAGGGGCTCCTTCCAACCCTGGGGGCTCGGGGCCGGTGGTGCCACTGAGGGGATGCTCTCTGCTCCCTCTCCCCAGAGAGCCCGGCGCCGTGTGGTTTGGGATTCAGGGCAGTGGCGAAATGCCCCAGTTTGGCCCCCAGTTGTTTTTCTGTGTCTCAGTGACATCTGGTGTGTTGCTGCGAGTTCCCAGAAAGAGGCCCTGATGGAGGATGTCAGGGTAGAAAGAAAGGAGCTGACCTTGCTATTAAAAGGCAACAGAAATGGAAATGTTTCAGGCTGTTTCTAGTAGACGTCTCTGGGAAGAAAATCTCCTTGCTCTGTTCCATCAGACCCTTGTGGGCAGCTTTTCTCTGTTAATTGTTTGCTTGATACTGCACTGGAGATGCTTAATTCATCCTCACCCCCACTGCTGCATGTGAAAAGATCTTGGGGAGTTTGAGAAGGATTTAAGTCCTACTGATTCCTTGCGACTTTGTGCGTTCCTGGTCTTACAGTGACACCAACAGCCCCAATGCTCTTGGATCAAAGATGATTGTCTCGAGTGGGAAGAATCTGGGGCCAGATCCTGCTCTGAGTCTGGAGTAATCCCATTGAATCCAGCCCCGCATTCCCAGCAGTACCTCTTTAAAGAGAATTTCTTGCAAATCTCTGATCCTTGCTCCAAGCAGGGTCCTATGGAGGAAGGAAACCTTGTCATCACATGGATGCTCCCGTGATGGGGGAGAACTGGAGTAATTATTGAGATTAGTGAGAATAAGCTTTGCTTACAGCCTGAGATGAATGAATGTTTTAAACCCTCTTGGCTTTTTGGCTGAGATCAAATGTGGCATCAGTTTAACATCTGTATCCTTTATCTGGGCACTGGGAAGACTAACCGCTAACCTTTCTTGATGCAGGGTGTGAACTTGATTTAAAAGGGCTTCCTTGCAACTCCCCCCCCCCCCCCCCCCAGCTGTGCGATCCTGCTAGGTGATACTGTGGAGAGCAGGGGCTGCTCTGTCTGCCTGGAAGGGAAGTGGAGGAGGAAGAGGAGGAGAATATGGTAGGCTGTGCTGGATATTTGGAGAATGATGAGAGCGGTGTGTGTGAAATGTGGCTGGGAGTGGGCCTGTGTGCTTGAGGCCAGTGTGGGCACAGTGACAGCAGGCAGCTATTGGGATTGAGATGTACGGATAATCCCTGCTGACCACAGAGCCATCGGCTGCCCCAGTTTGGTCTCCTCTGAGCTGTTGCCTGCTGAGCCACGGCTGACAGCATATCTCAGAAAACCCAAACGGTATATCTGCTGCAAAGGCATAAATCATCCCAGGTGCCATCTACCTGTGTCACAAACTGCTGGTCCTGCTTTGTCCTGGGAAGTGCGAAGCTGGGAGCGAGCTGACAGCCACGTTCACCCACCGCGGGTGGTGGAGGGGGCTTGGTAGCAGCCATGAGAGCTAATGCTTTAAACGATTAGCACAAGGAGCACGGGCAGCTGCTATTGACTTCAGCCAAGGTGCTCCCATTGTTCAGGCCAGTGTTTTCCAGCCACTGTCTGTGGAGGCATCAGTGGGGCTGTGGTGGTGCATCGATGAAGCACTTCCCAGAAGCTGTGGGCACAGAGCAGGGACAGCTGAAGGCTTTCTGAACTCTGCCTTCAAATGTTTTTTGGTGATGAAAGTGGCTGTTTCCTCGGGGCGAAGGCACCTGACCTGGCTTGTTGAACATCATCTCCTCTTGCCCACCCTGGCTCTGGGGTGCCATGTATGGGTGGACTGTGCCTGGGCTAGTGGCCCCTGATGCCATGGCAGCAGCCAAAGCTCAGCAGTGAGGCTGGTGTGGCCCAAATGGGGAAAACTGGGTGGCTGTGTCCAGTGCAGGAGCTTGGAGCTGCTCTCCTTGGGGTTTTCTGCATCCTCAGTGCATTTAGTCTGTACTGGGCTGAAGGCAGCAGCTTCACCTTCCCCATTGCTTTCTCTTGGCATGTTGTTCCGTTCCTTCAGTCCTTAATGGTGACAAGCCCCTGAGCAAAAGAGCACCTAATAACTTTTTCTACCCAACAGAGAGGGGAGATGGTACCTAATAGAGCCCAGGAGCCTTTTTCCCCCTCGGGGGCCAGGCCTGGGGCTTGTTTGAGCCAACCAGCCCGGGCTGGTTCTGCCCGTCCTTGCAAAGTGAACCCCGTGGGTGTCAGAAGGAGGTTTTGTTTGCTGGGCTAGAGAAAGTGAACCACAACCTGAGAGCAGGGCTGGAGCCCAGCATACTCACCACCCTCTGGCAAGTGGCACGCAAAGGGCAGAGCCACATCCTGCACCCCTGGTCCTCTAAGCCCCCGTACATCTGGGCAGCCCCTCAAAGCGCGTTGTTCCAGCCCCACACGGGCGGCTCTCAGGTCAGTGGGGGTATGCGATGCCCATACCCGGAGGGTCTCCAGGAAGGTCCTCTCTCCTTTCAGAGACTAAGCTGGTGCTGGCAGGCAGTGGATAGTCTTTGACTACTATGGGCTCTTAAGACCTGCTGGAGCATCTAGTTGAGCCACTGTTGGGGACAGGATATTGCAGTGGGGGATATTGGAGCTGGTCCACCAGCCGGTTCCTGTGTTGTGTGGCTGTGTAATGCACACCGGCACAGTATATGCTGTGCAGAGTGTGTGACTGTGGGTGCAGTATTTATTTAGGTGTTGAAGGTGAAATGAATCTCTGCCACTTCCCTCTGGGCTGAATCTTTACCTGCTTCCCCAGCTGAAAGCCAACACTGCTTCTCTGGAGCATGGGAACCTCCTCCCAGTATGGTGAGTGGATGGATGTTTCCCAGACTTTAGCAGAAAACCCTTTTTCCCCTCCATCCCCTAATGAAACATGCAGTCCTCACTACCCATCTTCCCACTCTTGCCTTCATTTCCAAAAGCTGGTGGGGCTGCCACTACTCTGCCCCTTTCCCTTGTTTTTCCCATCTGTTTTGGAGCCCAGTGGGTGGCTCTGGACAGAAACCTGCCCAGCCCACAGAAGCCATAGAAATGCTTCCTATGGGGCTGATAAGAGCAGGGTGGAGCTTTTTGAGGGTTTTTTTTGCCAGAACCCAAAATAGCCATTTACAGTGCAACAGGCACGTCACCACCAAGTCAGCTTGACACAGTAACTGCAAATCCTTCTGGGTGGAGATGCCCTGGAGGAGGCAGCCAGGCTGCTGTTCTTCCCCAGTGTGCACAGGTGAACTGGGAACAACCATGCTGGGATCGATGGGGCCATAGGGAGCACCTCTCAACACAGTGCTTTCCTTAACCCATTGATCTCAACCCTTGCCTGCTGGGCTGTTCTGAAGGCTCCAAAACAAAGCCCATCCTTCATTTGGGAACGTGGCTGTATTTTTTTGGACAAATGAAGGGATTTCTTCATAAATCACTTTTTCAACAAATTAAGAGGGAAGAGAAGGGGAGGAAAGGAAACCCCCCAGCCCTTGTCTTGGTGGCTTGTCATGCCTGCATTTAATTGACAGACCTTGTTATTAATGTTTTCCAGCCGCCTCTCATCCAGGGCTCAAGCCTCCCTTTTAAAGCCCTGTCATGTTAAAAATTGACATGTGTTGACTTTGGCCTGGGAGAAGCTGGGCCCTGGCTGTAGGTAGGAACTGCATGTGTTTAGTCTGGCTTACGTTTTATTTTCCCCTTTCATCAAATTAGTTCAGCTGTATTTTTTTTCTGAAGGAAAGAAAAGAAAAGAAAAACTGTTTGACAATCCGAGGCTCTGGGTTAGAATTGCAGCATTGCGTTAAAACAACAAAAAATAGCTTACAAATGTGGGCTGCGGTGGGCCGGGTGGAGATGGGGCCACCAGAGCAGGGATGGGAAAAGCCACTGCAAGGAAACACCGTCTCCAAGGAGGCACACAGAGATTCCTCCTGCAACCCTTCAGACCCAGATATTTGTTTATTTGATTTATTCCGGTTAGGGTAGTTGCATTCAGCCTTGCTAAAATTAGTGCTGTCCTGACTACATCAGGTTTTTTTCCAGCTCCTCCTAGCGCAGCCTGTGCAGCAGCCTTGCTGCGGGTACCCAAGTAGTCCACCCTAAAGCTCAGCCAGGGATGTGCTTCAAGCCCATAGGGTGAGTGCCAGGTTGAACTGGGGCTGGAAAGCCAAGGAAATCCTGCTTCTTGCCCACTAAGTGCCTGAGATTAGGAACTACATGGCACATTTCATTGGGATCACAGTTAAGATCCAAACCGCATCCATCAGGGATGCTCCTGCCCACAAATGTGGAGTGGAGGAGCTCCCACACACCAGGGAGAGCATGTCCTGCTCCTGCTACCCTAGGGTTTTACCCACACACCTTAGTGCCTTGCTGTGGGAATCATCTGCCCCTGGCTCCTGGTGTGTTCTCCCCAGGTGCTTCAGGGTTAAATGCACCTGAAATGTCTGCGGGGCTCATCTAACATATAGGAGGCTTCCCGAGCCCCAAGTCACCGCAGACCAGGGAAGCACCAGCTGTTGTTTTGGTGCCAAATGGAAAGAAATAGTTGAAACCTCAGGAAGTTACTAATGTGCTCGTGTCGCCATCCTGCCTGTGCTGAATCCAACCCTGCTCTGCCCAGGGCGGATGACAGACACCAGCCTGGGGCTGGAAACAGTGAGGGGGAAAAACCCAGATGGGGCTCCCAGGAGGCTGCATGGGGGTAAGGGAGGACTCTACTCCCACCCACTCAGGAGCATGGCAGTGGCATGTCCCCATGCTGCCATTGGGGTTTCTCCTGCAGTGCCTGTGGACATGGGAGCAATGGGGCTCAGCATCTGCTGCTTGGTTGATGCTATATTCATGCACAGCTAGTGTCAAACCTGCAAGAGGTGACCACCTCGTCGTACCCAAACAGCGCAAGTGAAGTGGAAACGGGCAGAGAAGGATCTTCATTTAACCTGGGGCACGTTTGGGACAACCTGTCAACCTGTCTTTGCCTCCTGAAAGGTCTCACGGTGGGTGCTGACTTAACATCTCCCTTTGTAGCAATTCCCATGCACCCTTTTTTCTGTATCTTGTGACGATGTTTCTGTGGGATGGCCACCACACAGCCTTGTATCCTCAGTGCCCACCAGGTGCAGTGCCAGACCCCAACATCCTGGCAGCCCTGGGACCCTCAATCTGGATTAGCCCCCTGTTTTTTGGTTGTATGGACAGACAAGAACAGGTCCCATCCCCACCTGTGCCACAGGTGTCACTGTAAAAAGAAGTGGGGGGGGTGGAGGGTTCCTGCCTCCCTGATAGACCCACAATGAAATAGTTGCACCCAGGGAAGCGTAGAGAGATTTGGCACCAAGACATCCTCTCCCCGCAGCTTCAGTCCCTTTCCGAAGGGCCTGGCTGGGCAGCATGCCTATACATAGAATCATACATGCAAGGACCCGGCCCCTCATGGGGAGGCTGAAATATTTTCTAACAGCTACTTTTGTAATATTAGCAAAATCAAAGCAAAACGTGTCAAAATTCCCATTAAGACACATTTAACTTCCCTTGTTTCAAGACAAAGTGCCTTTGCCTGGAGGCAGGTTTCGGGTTTGCTGCGTGGCCGTGGGAGACTATTGGATTACAGGCAGCACAGAGCCAGATTTTGCTCTCTTCAGGGTAAAGGTTTTTTCTAATCGGGATCAGTTTAATTCTGTTATCTGAATTATTAGCTTGGCTCTGTTTCTGGCCTGTGCAGGAAAGAGATGAGGGAAAGGAGCCTGTTGCTGGAGGAGGGGAGTTGAGCAGGGAGAGGGTCCGAGGCCCAAAGGGCAGAGCCTCTCCCTGCCTGGGACCTGCTCTTTGCAACTGCAAAACCCCTGTGTTTGTTTGCTAGGTGATGATGGATGGTGGAAGATGTGAAGGCCTCAGAGGGCTTTACAGCTACAGATTAAGCCTCAACACATGGCTCTGCCATCGATGAGCATCAACCTGATTTACTGATGGGGAAACTGAGGCATGAGGCAGAGACCAGGGATGCGGAGCTGTGGTGCTGGCAGCGCTGGGCTGCCCTTGCCAGCAGAGAGGTAAGATGAATTCCTTATTAAACAGTAGGAAACAGAAAAATCCCTCCTTTCCTCCTGGAAAAAACAGCATCTCTGCATCCTGGCTCATGTGTCAGGGGAGGCCGTTTGGCCTTACCACATCCTTGCTTTGAAAAGTATACTTTTTTCCCCTTCCCTTTCTTCTACCCCCCTCACCAAGAGTGAGGGTGTGTATGGAAATTTGAAGGTAGCATTTCCCGTGTTTCTCTCCTCCAACATCCTCACTCTCCATGTCATGAGTCCTGTCTGTGGTTCTCAATGCTTGTGCTCCAGACACACACAGTGCTGTTGCTTTCAGCCCAGGCTCCCCAGGGAGCATTTTGGCTGTTTAACCTGCTCGGAGGGCACCAGGCAGCAGCATACCCACCGAGTTAGTTATTACTTGTATTGCTGGTGGCATCATAAGGAGAGTGTGACGGGGTGTGTGAGCGTGGTGGTGGTGAGAAGGGCTTGGTGAAGGGGCTGGGCAATGCATCCTGCATCCTGGGTGGTGACCAAGGTCTGGGATACCTGCACCTCTGAACAGGATGCAATCAGGCTGGACTGAGCATCAAAGGAAAGCTGGTGCTTGTTCTCAGAGGGAGTAGCCGGCTCTGCTTGCATGTTCCCAGGTGGTCCCTCAAAATGAGGGGGAAGTTGCTATAGCACGAGGATGATCCCAGTTTTGTTTCACCCATGCAGATCAGGGGTGAGGGAGCCTCACTTCAGCCCATGAGCTGGATATCTGCTTGTCCAAAGGTGGCACCAAGACACCTAAAATGAGACGGTGCAGGCACAGACGGTGTGGTCAGGATTAGCCAGGCCACTGAGGCACAGTTGGGGTGGCTGAGGCTTACAGGAGCATGCAAGGACTCCAGTGCATCTGATTTAAGTGGGTGAGCAAGTCCGCAGGCAAAAGCACCAGGCATGGAGTGATGCGGGGTCTGAGCTGCATGGGTGAGTGCAGGCAGTGCAACAAGGATGGTCCAGTGTCTCCTGCTATTGTGCAAGGAAGAGGCAGAAATAAGGTGCGTGGTGAAGCCACTGCTTGGAGTGAGCATCTGGGAGTCCAGACCCCATCTGAAAAAGGGAAAAGAGAACTGCTTCCAGCTGCCAGTAAGGAGAGGCGAGTATGTGAGGAGAGGGGCTGGTCGGGCGATTGCCGGGTTAGCTGGTGGGAGTGCAAGCAGTCCTGCAGCTGGGCTGGCTGGTGGACTCACCCACAATGGGCACCCTTGGGAGACCCCAGGCTTTCTCATGTGTTCCTAACATCTGCCCTGCAGCTGGAGTACTGACTAGTGCTGAAGAGCACTTCCAGAGCAAGAGACTGAAAAAAGCAGCATAACGTCCTTTCCATCATGTTAATGGGATCGTGGTTTCTCGGGTGCGTTTACCCTGGGGTAAGAGGTAACCCAATGAGGCAATCATCATCCAGTGGCAGTAAGACACCTCTGCTTAATAAATTCTCTGCTTTTTGATTATGCTCAGGCTGTGGTCATTCAGAGGTTTGAGCCCAGGTAGGACTGAGATGTGTTGGCAGAACTGGGGAAAATAGATGAGTTGCAAAATACCTGGGGAGACCTTAGCAGATCTACCACTGAGTTGTCTTACTGAGTTTTTATAAGGTTTCCTCAACACCTGTGAAAAACAAGAGAGACCTTGCTGGTGTGTGAAGGGTCTTCAAACCATTAGATTTGGGGACAAAAAGGCTGCTTGTTCCCTGGCTGGTCCAGTCCTGGGGTGGGAGCAGGGAGATCCAGCACAGGGCAGGGGGATGACATGAACAGCACTGGGTCTGGCTCATTGGTGATGGGGAATCTGTGACTGAACCCATGTGGGTCAGCACGTAGGGGTCCCACATGTGGCAGAGCTCAGTTCCAAGGGCATAGAGACTGATGTGATGTTTTTGGCTTTGTTCCTTGCTGGCACAATCAATCTTCTTCAGGAGATGCTCTCTGCTCAGTATTTCTGACATTATCTCATCCCCACTGTAAAGTGCAAGCTGAAGAAGTGTCCCAGTACTTCAGTTTTCAGCCATATAAGCCCTGAGCATCTTTGAAGCCTTGGCTCCATGTTTCCCTTTGCATCCATGTTTCCTCCCTGATGAGCAGCTGTTGCACAGAGAAGCCAGCCTGTGTCTTCGCTGTCCTGCCCCTGCAAGGTGCTCCCTTCCCCATGACCTGTTTTGATCTGTGGAGACCTTTAGGTTCCCTGTGTCGGAGATTATCCCTTTCCTCCTAAATCAGGAGCTGATGGTTGCATGTCTGAGTCCAGGAACACAGCAGTCCTGGAGTCCTCTTTCCTCGGCCTCCTTAATTTGATGGAGTCAACACGCTGGCTCTTTTGCTGGGCCCAAAATTTTTCTGAAGAAGGTAATTTTGAGGGAATACTGCTCTGGGGTGTGCTAGTTGGCCTTTGGGGTTGTGCTGTGTTTTTTAAGGTTGTTGAGGGTTGTGAGATGTGATGCCAATATGTGGTTTGATGTTGAGTCAATGTTTCTTTGGGTCATTGCTGTGGGCTTCTGCTATGGAGCTGCTGGAGCTAGTGTCCAGAATGCCTGGTGCCAGTTGGGCTGGTGCCTCTTTGAACAACTTCTGCAACATTTTCCAGCTCAGTCCATGTATCCTGAGGTCCCTTTCCCTCTTCTAGAAAGAGGCCAAGGAGATGGGAGGTGGTGTGAGCTCAGGTCATGGGAGATTTCACCCTCTGGCATGAGCCACTGAACCTGGGTGACAGGGATGGCTCTTCCCAGGGCTATCAGCTGGGACAGCCCACAGCCACCCTCAGCAGCTGGCCAATGTCTCCGTTGTGCTGCCATGTCTGCAGCTCCCATCCAGGCGTTTCATGATGTGCTGCCACCCACCCATGGGAGAGAGACCTTCTCCCAGCTGCTTATGCCGGCTCTCTTCAGCCCAGGGTGCCTCACCAAAATAGCTGCTATGGAAAGAGGTTTGTTGTCTTTTTCTTTTCCTTTATTCTTTTTTTCTTCCTGTGCTCAAACTTCCCCAGACCTCCTCAGAAGGCTCTGGCATATCATCCTACAGATGTGGCATAGAAGCCCTGGTTGCAAAATATATCCGGCATGGCAGTTGGTAGTGTTGTGCAATCTCCATCAACTTACGGAAACCACTGTGAGATACTATTAAAGAGAGACCCCGGCCCCATCCATCACTCCAGCCGCAGTCACGTGTCCCGCTGTCAGGCAGAAGGGCACAGGCAGGCAGTGCAGGGGCTGTAGGCACCAGGCGAGCTTTCCCTTGCACTGGGTGCTCTTGTGCAGCAGCAGATGGGATATGACCTGTCTTCCGGCACCCTTTGCTGTTCAGACCGGATCTGTGGCATTGCCACTTATGCCCTACCATTGAATATTCCTTTTCAGTGTTTGTCAGTGCTGCTGGTTTCATGCCAGTGGTCAAAATCTGGGTGACTGAATGGCCACGCAAAGCTCAGTGGGGAAACATGGCAGAGATGATGGTTATAGTAGCTCTGAGAGGCCAGACGTGGGATGGGAGCATGAAAGCCGCTGTTCAGATCATCACACTGTTTCTTAACCCAGCAGAGCTCTGTGGCCCAGGCTGTCCCCTGTGGCAGTCAGTGCAGTGTGCTCAGTCGGACTGTCCTAGCATGGGACAGCCTGTGCCGCCATACCTGACAACAGCAAGCATGTGTAAGAAGGAGCTGTTGCAGTTGGAGACCTTAGGTATGTCCCTTGCCAGAGAGGGATGATGCAGGTCAAAGGATGCTGTAAGGACTCAAAGCAAGAGGAGGGCTGGGGATTACAGGTGTTTTCAGGAACAAAAGCATCCATGCTGTTCCCACACAGCTGGTTGGATTTTCCCACTAAAAAGGAACCTGCTGGATGAGCAACACCAAATGTGGAGCAGGACTCTACCTACCCAGGTGCAGAGAGGCTCCTAGAGGCAATGGCTGGGCTGATGTTGGGGCAGCCCCCTCCCATCCTTCATTGCTGTTCTCCAGGGTTCTTGCTAGTTGCCCTCCCCTCCCCCCCAAAAAAAGGATCCTGGCTGCAAGGGGGCACTTGTGCAACAGCCTGGGTCTCCTGGATTGGTGAGAACATCAAGGATTGCAAGGACAGACTGGCAACTTCCAACCATGGGCAGACTTGGGTGAAGGGCCACAGGACACTGGTCTCGCCAGCTCTATTCATCCCTGTCCTTGGGGCACTTCCCCACCAACCCCAGCGGCTGTGGCAGGGCACTGGGAAGGGACACAGTGAGCAGCCACCCCTGATGAACCCTGCTCAGTGTGGCAGGCTCTTTATCACCGCAGCTTTATTGCACAGCACCTCCTGGCCCAGCTTGCCGTCTCCTCCCGAGCCGCCTCTCGCCCTTCTCTCTCCCTGCAGGCATATTAAATCCCTGAGGTCTGCCCAGGAGAAATTGCTGCTGCTCCATTACCCTGCTGTCAGTATCCGCTGCACTTGTGAGAATCAGGCTCCGCATCAGAAAATAATAAAGGCAATATTATGAGCAGAGGGGAGATGAGATTAAAAAACCTGTTTAAAGAGCCTTCTGGTCCCCATGCTGTTTATTGCACATCGTGACTTTGGGTTATTTTTGTTGTCACTGAAGTTGGACTTTTAATTTTCCTCTGATCGTCAAGTGCCTGGCTTGTAATTTCCCTATGGCTCTGAGGATTAAAAAAAGGCTGTTCTTTAAAGTACCTGTTGCTCCCCAAGATCAGCTAGCGATACATTTTCTGCCAGTTGAAGTGCTAAATAAATCCCTTATTTGGCTAGACTGCAGTCATGGCATGCACTGAGTCTAACTCCAAGGCTGAGCCAGACTTGCAGTGACAAGGCAAGAGCTACTTGGGGAGGACTTCATAACCCGGTGCTGGGTTAGTTCTGGACCCCTTGGGATCTTAGTGTCATACCCATGTTTGTCCAGGACTCTTAAGTGATTTACTTTTCAGGGTGTTTTGGTCAATTCTCACCCTTAATGCCTTTGGCTAATGAGCCTGCTGAATTTCACGGACTGGTTTTCATGCATTGACACGTTTGTGCTGTGGGCTGGCAGCACTATAAAGGGAAGATATTTAAGTCCTTCAGCCAAAAATGCCATCTCTTCCACCCTTGTGCCAAATACTTTATTGGTGATAGGATTTCTGGTGGTGGTGGTGAAGGTTTATTTAAACAATGGATATTTCCATACATAATCCCATGAACTGCAGAAGTAGTGATGAGTGTTGGTACCATGGAGCTGTCATGGGTGGATGCTACAGCAAGGGCTGTATGGATGTGTAGCAGCCCTGGCCTTGGAAAGCGTCCAGTGTCCAGCATGGACGTGAGCTGCTGTTGCCTGCCCTGCCTGGGTGCTGCCTGCTTTGATGGCAGTGCCCGTCTCTGTACTGATGGGTTTGTGTTATACCTCCCCAGTCAAGGGAGTCAAGGCTACCTGGGGTGGCTTAACTTATTTTATTGCAGCACAGGTCCTGGTCAGGCCTGGAGAGTTTAATCGGTGTGAACTTGGGATTTGTCACATAAGCAGCTCTGCCTGCAGCTCCAGGGCAAACATTGCTTCAGCTGTCAGGGACACAGAAGAGGAGGTCTGGTGTTGGAGATGTTGGTTGGAAGCAGTTCCTGGAGGGCTCCAGACTGAGAAAGCAGGACTATTGCTGGTGCTAGACCAGCTCAGCTCTGCCTGTGCTCATGCAACTCCCGCAAAACCTCTAGGAATGGGACTCCTCACACCTCTGGGGAGCCAGCCCGCTGATGCACTTTTGTCCTGCTGATGGCAAGAAGAAGCAGGTAGATATGAGTGCAATGCTGTGTGCGGCTCCTTCAGACGCAGGACCATGGCAAATGCTATTGATGTGAGTGCCTGGTGGAGAAAGATGGGCTGTGATGGATGTAGTCCTGGCCTCTACACAGTGCAGCTGCTGCAGGCACTGCTGGGACATCTGGATGTGTCTCTCCATTGGGTTTACTTATTGCCTGAGACATGGATGCAACTGGACCTGTGTTGTGCATGCACTGACAAGGAGCCAAAGGTGAAAACCCACCTCAGGAGATACTGGTTCGTTTTGGCTTTCTGTCCCCTCTTTCCTCACCCTGGTCCCAGGGTTTAGCATGGGCAGATCTCTGCCACCTTCCAAAAGGCAAAGAGGTTGCCTGGCTTCACTGGAGATGGGCCAGGTCCAGTCCCTCCTCCTGTCTCACCAGTGCCCGAGTGCCACCACAGCGCTCAGCTGGTGGTAGGAGAGCAGAGTTCTGCCTGCCCTCTGGTCCACCCCTCTCCCTCCTCCCAGTCCCAGGGAGCTGCGTTTGGGACTCCTCCCCCAACAGGTCATGCTGGTACCAAAGATTAAAATTAAATTTAAAAAAAATCCACAGATTTCTGAAGAAAACTCCAGACTGAGTTTTCCCAGCTGGAGGGTAGGGGACGGTTGCTTTGTAGTCACTCCCGGCTTACTGTTGAAAACATCTTGGTCAGATTTTTATCAGTACCCAAACAGGAACAGCCTTGAAGGACTGTCTGGGGAGATTAGGTGGTTGCCTGGTACAGAGTGAGACGCTCCTGCCCAGCCAGCTGAGGTGCATTTTAAGTGACACTGAGTTGGTGTCTGGCTGGGGACAGGCATCCCTGGTTCTTCATGGCAGAGCTGGGTGGCTGCTCTCTGGCCTAGGGAAGACCATTAGCTGTCAGATTATGACCATGGTGAGGTAGAAGTGTGTGGCTGACTCCTGCTTGCAGTGTTGAGGAAGGGCTGGGGTTGCCCAGAAGGCAGGTGGGATGCGTTTACCCATCCTCAGAAGAGGGTAAAAGGAGAAAAGGGCAAGGAGACTCGGGTCTGCCCTGTGGGGAGAGGACTGACTTTGGGGATGAGGCTTCAGCTGTGAAGAAGGGACCTTGCAGGGACTTGGCCAGGAGACGTCTACACTGCAGAGATGGACTTAAGGTGAGACCAGGCAATGTGACGGGAGCTGGGCTGGGAGTGGTGAGATCTGATCTGTGGTGTTTTGAAGGAGCTTTGGGGCTACGGTGGGTCCCAAGAAGGTACCAGCACCCCCCAGGGCTGGTGACCAGGGCTGGGAGAGGAACCTGCATAGGAGGAGGTGTGTGTTGAAGATCAAGAAAATGCTGGTCCAGGCTAGGATGGATGTACAATAGGGAGGGAGGAGACTGAGCCAGTCCTCTGGTGTGAGCCTGGATGTGGGGCCTGGGTGATGGGAGGGAAGATGGGCTGGAAGGCAAGGGAGATGAAGAGCCATGCTTCCACCAGGCAGCCAGCACAGCTCTGTGAGCATAAACCCTGCAGGGATGAACCCTCTGCTTGGCTGATGTTGCTGTAAATCAGGTGGGAGCATGCTGGATGATGTCCATGGGGAGTGCCTGCCTCATAAGCCCAGGCACCAAGAGGGACGGCTTGGTTTGCAGCCCCCATGGCCTCGAATACTGACGTTGTCTCTCACTGCCAGGGTTTGTGCCGTTCCTCCCCTCTGCCATTCCATTCCCTTTCATATCCCTATGGAAAGAAAGCAAGCGCTTTGCTCCAGCAGCAGCACAAAGCAGAGGGGAAGGGGGAGAGCGAGGTCGTGGCTCACACCAGCCTTTTGCCACCTGGACAGTGCTGGTGGCCAGGCTGAGAGTGTTGGGCAGCGCTCAGGGTTTCCAGTAAGGCCGGGCCGTGGCAGGGGGCAGGAAGTGTGCAGCAGGCAGCAGGAAGCTGGCCACCACACCGCCCGGCATTCCTGCATGCTGGAAACCCGAGTCATGCTTCCTGCGGCGTGCCGGCAGTGCCTCCACCCCAAGCAGTGCCTGCCGCCAGGCTGGATGTGGCCCTGAGGCTGCAGGGATGGGAGCACAGCGATGCTTGATGCTCGGTGGCTTCAGTCCTCGGTGTGGGATGCAGCCCAGTACCTGCCCTGAGGATGCTGCAGGCACAGGTCAAAGCTGTGGTACCTCTGGTGATGACGCACCCCAGGGGACACACAGCTATGCCGAGGTGAGATGACAGCAAACTGCAACAGCAGACAGTACGTGTATGTTTTAGATGACCTCAGTGTGGAAACAAGCAGTGCCCCGTGGCAGAGAGTGCCAGATGGAACCCCATGCCGCTGTGGCAGTGCCCCATTGCTCCTCTCCCACCACAGGCTTGTCCCAGCCCATCTCCTCCATGCCGTGCACCTACACTGCCCACACGGGGGTCCTGTGTCCTTGTGCACCACTGCTTGCACCTACTGGGGTTTGGCCCCAGAGAAACCTGAACTGCTGTGTGTTAGGACAGTTGGCAACAGAGCCATCCCTAAGGGACAGCATGGCATTGTTTCCTCTCCACCACCCACATGTGGCCCGCAGCAGGGCCACAGCCAAGAGTGGGGCTTGTTACCATGTCCCCTCCAGCTGGGATTTCCCTGTTTCCTCCTGCCTATCCTGTTGCCTGCAATCCATGCAGGGGAACGAGACTTTGGGCTTTTCTCCCAAAACCTCTTCCACACCTATGCTTTGGGTTATTTCCTTTGTTAAGGTGTTTCTGCTTTAGCCAGAAAGACCTCAACTGAATAATGATTATTGTGATTTCCTTTGCTTTCCTCCTAGATTTCTGCAATTCCCCCTTGCTTATGCCCCTAGACAGTTCCACTAATCGATGTGCTGATTCAACAAGCCTGGGCTCTGTGCTGGCACAACAGTGTGTATCAGAGAAGGTTTTCAGCTTTTTTTTCCTCTGATAGCCCAGCAGTTGAGTTCAATCCTCTGTAAGATGCTAATGTCCAAGTTTACTCCTGCACCAGAAAGCCTATCCAGTGGTCGTGTCCTGGCTGGATTTCATCTGGCATCTTGCAGCCATGCAAAACTGCTGCTGCCCTTCATTGCAACATCGCTGTTCTGTTGCCCTGTCCTTTCTTTCACTGTGTAGGTGAGATTTCCCTCTTGGGGTGCTAGGATGTGTTGTCAGCCATTCTGGATGGTGCTGAGTATCATCAGTGGCAGCAGGAGCAGCGGGATGGCTGCAGAAGCCCCTGCTTTGGACCCAGGCTGGTACAACTGGTGAAGGGGAAAGTAGATGGATACAGGTGGTGAGAAAAGTCCCACTGGGCAACTTTTTGGATAGAAAGAGGGCCCTGGCCCTGGTGTTGCTGTTTGAAGCTGACATATGCCAGCATGGCTTAGGGGTACAAACCAGAGCAATTGAAACCCTGCAGTTCACATCAGGGGAAAATATCATATTCCAAACCAACACTGCAAGGCCGGTACCGTGTATTCTTTAGGCTCAGAAAACTTATTTTTATGTTATCTCTCATTCTAGTACCAGCCTAACTACCCCGGTGAATAGGGCAAGCCTCTCTGCTGCAGGGTTTTTCCAGCACACCTCTGCCATGGAGAGGGTCAGTCTGGCTCAGGCTGCAAAACCCCCAGGGCTTTTTTCCTTGGCTGCCCTGGCACTGGGAGCATCAACCTGCCAGCTTAAGCCTGGCCCACCAGTACGCTCTGTGCTGCCTTGGGTGCGTTTCAGAGCACACCTGGAAGCAGACTGAGCCCTGCGTGAAAGCCAAGCTCTACTTGTGAGCTTCACCAAGTCCCTCGAGCACAGCCCAGCCCATGGGCTTTGATGGCTCTGAAGCGGCTTGCACAAGCCCCTGGGAGTGCAGTCCCCGTGTCCCTGCCACCTCGGGCCAGCAGCAAGCCCCGCTTGCTAAAAGAAACCCCCAAAATGCCACCGCCAGCTTTCCTCCAGCCGGTCCCCTGCTGCGGAGGGGTCAGCCCTCTGCCAACCTGCTGCCGTAGGAAGCGGGCGCGCGGCTGGTGGCTGCGGTTTCCCGCGCGGCTGCTTTCCCAGCCGAGATTGCAGGGCTGGAGTAATGAGTTACCCGGAGTAATGCGTTACCCAGCCCTCTGAGGAGAGGAGAGCCCAGCGGAGCCAGCGGTGTTTCCAGGGAAGGAAATCCCAGCGCTTCACGAGCTCCACATAATCGTGGGCAACGAGGAGCAGGAAGCACTTGTTAGGAAGGAGCAAGGAAACAGAGCCACTGCCTCAGCCCAAGCACACTTTTTAGGACCGGAAAGTGGGAGTAGGAAGGCGTAAAAGTGCTTTGAGCTTTCGCAGAGGATTGCAAAGGGCAAAGGGTGAGGGGAGAGGGAACAAATACCGGCACGATGCTCAAGGAGGGGGGAGCCAGCATGTGCGTGCTGTGGAGGGGACTTCACGGTGGAGCTGCTAATTAAATAAGAAAGGCTCGTCTCCATGCTTGTTAGGTTAACTCAGCAGGGATATTGCAAAAGCAAATTCCTCCCAGCAAGTGTAATTAGGTGGCCGGAATTCCTCCAGTTCCTTGTCCTCCCTGCAAATCCTGCTAAAGCCATCAGGTGAGGACACAGGGTGAGGGGGCGAGGGGGGAACACGCAAGTCCTGTGCAATAACAAACCCCCTCCTGGTGTGGCAAGGTTTTCACATCAAGGCTTGACATTTTTTCTCTCTGATTATTCCAGGGTGGAAAATACATGTTCAACAGAACAGGCTCCCTCTCTGGGCTAGGTTGCAGGGCTGCTGTCCCCAGGTCAACAAGCTTGTGTTGGAGGTGGAAAGAGGACTGTGAGTGGTCTGGGCAGGGCACCGGCAGCTCCCAGGCCACAGGATTTGGGAGGCGTCCACGCACAGCACAGTGGTCTTGGATGGTGCTGCTGACCTGTCATCTTCCTTGCCAAGGGATGCGTGGCTCTAACCCAGCATCGCCGCAGCAGGACATTTCAGGGTTTGTCTGGCACATCATGGCACGTGTTGCTGTTTGTGCCAGTGCTGCCTGTGCAGGCAAAGGAGGATGCTCACAGGGGGGGCAGCACATGAAGATGTGTCTCACCTGGCGCTGGGGGACATAAGGTACCTCTGGAAACGCTGGGACAATGGGAGGTACGTGGCATGGGTGGATGGAAAGAGCCCGGGGGCTGACTGAAGGGGATGGAGGGCATGGATGGAGGGTGAGGAGTTGGGAGAGGAAGCGTGGGGGGAGGAGAAAGGGTGAGCCTGGGACCTTAAAGAGCAATTAGTCAAAGCTGAATTGTTTTTCTAAACTCTTAATGAAAACAAAGAGTGGGGCATGGCCCAGATGGTGCCAGGGGATCAAATAAATGTCGCACTCAGGAAGCAGCTGCTACTGGGAATGTTTCCTGCCAGCCCTGCTGCTGCTCACAGCCACTTTTATTATTTGTTATTTTTCAGGACTGCAGCTGGGGTTTCCCTCCAGCTGTGTGGAAATATGCTTAAGGCTGGTCATGCCGAGAGGCGAAGGGCCTGCTAGGGCTTGTCCCTGGCCCATGGCAGCGGGCAGCCACAGGGCACACAGCCTCCCTGCCCCGCATCTGCGGCCACCCTTCTCCATGGCAAGCTCTGATGGAGCGGTCTTGTCCTCTAGATCCCACCCAGCCTGGCCCAGCATCATCCCTGGCTTGTATGTTGTGAGCCTTTATCTTGTGTAGGGTTTTATCAAAGGGCAGTGAACTGTTTCGCTGCCCAACCCAAGCATCTGCCAGTGGGGGTTCAACCTGTCCCTGCTCCATGTGGTTGGTGTGAATGACCAGAAATCAAGAAATTTTACAAAAATGAATGTTTTGGGTGTTGTTTTCATCTGCCTGCTGCTTTTTGGAGCTGGGGAGTTTTTCTGTAATCCCAAGGCCTAAAATACCCTTGTTTTTAGGAAAAAGAATATAAATCACAACCAAACCAATGCTCCCCCGATGCCAGCAGATGGGATTTAAGAAAGACATAAAACCCAGCCAGATCAGCTTGCTAGCCATGAGCTGGCTTCCATGGGCATTGGTCAGCCTGAGCGCTGGCAAAAGGTAGCTGAGCAGGGATGTGAGGGGCAAGCAGATTGTGGAGGTTGGTGTCATTTTGGTGGAGGGGATGGTGCCTGAATGGTGGGGGACTGTGCTCTGTCCCCCACACTGTCTGGTCCCATCCAGTCCACCAGCAGCCCCTCTGGTCCCTTTTTTTGGGGCACAAGAGATTTGACAGTTTCACGCATGCTTTTCTGTGCACATCAGTCATGAAAGCTCAGGTTGTGCCAGTCCCACAGATTTCCTGGGCTTTTGAAGGCCCCTGAAAATGTGTGTGCAAAGAGCTGACCTGGTAGAGAAAAGGGCCTGTTAGTGTTACCATGGAGGTGAAGAGTGCAACGTGTGTTCAACCCCTTATTAGCCAGCAGAGACTCTATACGGGGCTGTACTTTTGGAAAAGCTAGCTTCGTAGGGCAGCTGCTCCCCAACCAAAGTATTTTTAAGACATCAGGACTATGGTGGGTTGGTGTATATTCAAGTATTTCATTGGGAGACCAAATGTAGGGACCACTCAAGTCCCTCCTGAGGAACCATGTGCTCAGCTTCTGCCCCTTCCCTTTTAGACGTGGAAAAAATAAGTAAACATGCCACGTTATGGTACATCCTGGTCTCTAGAGGATATAATTTTCCACCCAAGCCCTCCTCTGTGTGCCCAGGAGGATGAGCACATATGGTTTGCTGAGGCTTGTGGCAAGCTTTCATCCTGTGTCCCCATTCAGGGTGGGATCAGATACCTCTGAGCAGGCTGTTCCACTGCTCAGGGTGGGGATTGTCCCAGACAGCAGGTATGGGGCCCTTGTGAGTTCCCGACTGAGGGGAAGGAGCTGGGCAAAAGGAAGACGTCATGGAGCGGTTGGCACCGGCCAGGATGGTGCAGGAAAGCCCTGCATGCCCAGGGTTTGGCAGCACAGCCCTGGCGCTGTGGTCCGGCGCGCCGGCAGGGCAGGACCCTCGCTATTGAGTCGTGTCCCAGGAGTTTTGCTCCAGCCAAACCATCAGCTACAGCCATTGTGGCAATTCAGCGATGTGCTCTGGGGGGTTTGGGCTGGGTCATGGGGGGGGGGGGGGCTGTTTCCCGGCTGTGATGGCCAAGGCTTTGCCAGCTCATGCTGGAGACACCACTTCCCTGCCCGTCATAGCATGTCCCGGGATTTGCGGTTATGTCCTCAGAGCTGTTTGATCCACTAAAATCACAGCTGATCAAAGGGGCAGTTTACAAGAACAAAACACTGGGTGACTTCCTCCGGTGGTGCCAGAGGCAGTCCTTTGGAGGCCAGATACAAGAAAAGAAGAAATCTTTTAACTACTGAGTGCCTTGGCTCCTTATATAGCTGCTCCTGTGGGATAGCTCTGCTATGCAGCACAGGCAAGAGCCAAGTGACAGGTTTTTTTTAAATAAGTAATATATATATGTATTCTTGGATTTCCACTCCTAAATACACAGGCACATTTTTTAAAATGTGTATTCCTGCATTTCCAGGCTTATGAGCAAGCTTGGCTGCTGCAGTAACTCAAAAGCAAAAGCCCTCAGTCACTCATCTACTGAGCAAGCACAGAACAAAAGCCTTGATGGGCCCATCAAGTTTGGGGTTTGCACATCAGTTGGGAGAGGGAAACGATGACAAAAGTGGGGGCACTTGCCAGCCAGCCACCATCACCCCATTCCCTCTGGTCCCATGTTTCTTCCAATGAATGTTTTGGTTGTTAACATAGGATTAAATTATTTTTGCTCACACAGGGAAGAAAGAAATAGCTAACAATGGCTCTCCTGCAGCAATAAACATGCAGTGGTGGCCACGGATTGCCCTCCTGCCTGAGACATGGGGAGTGCCACCAGTGTGGGAAGAGGCTTGTTCCAGGTAGGTGCTGCCAGGCTGGATCTCAGTTGTAGACTCCCTCGTGGTCACTGTGCTGGGTGATCCTCCAAATCTTCCTGACCTCTTTTTGACCTATCCAGTGAATTGGGAGGTTTGCAGCTGAACAGGGACAGTGCTGAGCATCATTTTGGGAAGCTGGACCATCCTCTGGGATGGTCACACCAGTCCCGATAGTCTCAGGAGTGGATGGTTTTGGCTTTTTGGAGGAGTCATATAGGAGCAAGCACCCCTCTGAAGGGTGCTCAGCTAGGGGTTCAGAGTAGCGCTCCTGAGAGGGACCTTACCGTGCTGGTCCACGTATTACCTGAACATCGAACTGCTGAAAACAGAATCATCTTATTGCACAGGAGTGGGAGGAGATGGGAAAAGAGTGGGAAGTCACTCAGTAGTGGGAAGCATTAAAGAGGGCTGGGCAGAGGGGTGCTCCCCACCCGCCCTCCACGCTCTGGAAAAAGCCTGGTCCCCAGGTAGAGGAGGAAGCTGGCAGTGACAATGCACTCCGAGATGTCACCATGCAATCAGGGAGGCTACTTATAGGTCATTAATTGATTAGGGCAGCCACAGCAGAAGGAAGTGACTTTCAGGAGCAATAGAAAACTGCAGTGCCCAGCTGGCTTTGGAGAGGTGTCAGGGAAAGCCGAAAGTCCTAAAATGATCAAAATGCTTTGGAAAGAGGTATTTCACTGGGATGATGACTGACTTGGGTACAGCCTGAAGAAAAGTTGCATACCTGCCTGTGCTGTTTGGGGGGGGCGCCTTGGCAGGACAGAGCCAGAGCTGCTGTTGGTCTGGGAAGCCCCATGGCAATGCTGGTGGCTGTGCTCCACACCATGACATGAGATGGAGCTTTTGGCTCTTCTTTGTAGCCATCCCTCCAGGGGCTTTCTGTCTCTTCAGAGCTCCAGTTAGAGGCTTTGTCCCCAGGCCTGTCAGGTTTAGTTCATTAAAAGCTGGTAAGTAGAACTGATACCAGCTCAGAGAACACCTTAAATACCATGTGATGTCCTCCTAGGTGGGACACTTTTCTTCCTTGAGTTCTTGAGTGAGATGAGTCTCCCTCATGCCAGGGGCTGACCTCACAGTCAGCCATCAGGCTACTCAAGTCAGAGCAATTGCAGCTTTCCCTTACAGCCTGGAAGATGCCAAGCTGGTTTCAGGAATTAACATGGGCAATGTCATGTGCCTGTGACTGGAAATAGCCGTTTTTCTGGAGGTCCTGATGTGAGATTCCAGCCTGCAGGCATGCGAATAGTGGGAACCTGGTCGGGCTGTGCTGGGGCTGCCTGAAGCAAGTGTGCTGAACTGGTGTGAGCTGCAGGAATGCACTGTCTCCAAGTCCACTCATTTGGATATTGTGCTCTTTTCAACGGTTCTGTTATCAGATGGAGCATTTCCTTCATCAGTGTTAATATCCATGTACTGAAACAATGAAAGGGCTTCCTATCAGTTCCAAATAGGACGTGAAAAGCTCTCAGCGTTAAGAGTAGAGGATGCTGGAATAGGGCAATGGGAAACGCCTGAGTCACTGAAATGCCTCTTTGATTCCATGAGGCTGATATGTTCAAAAGGGAAGAAGAAAAAAATAAAAAGAGAGAGAGCGGAGCTAGTTAATGATCTGCGGGACAGAGGACAGGAAGGGCCAGCGCTTGCAGCGTGGGCCTGCAGAGGAGGGGAGGCACAGAGGGGTGTCTGGCAAGGGCTTTGGAAAGTGGAGAGTGCAGCCGGGAACTGAGCGTGATGAGCTGCCTAGTTTGTTTTTAGAGAGGGGGGAGGCATGATGGAGAAAGCCTTCCTCAGCCTGACCCTGTGCCCCTCGCCCTGCTGCCTCTCAGCCAGCGTTTGCCAGCTCTGCCACCCCTTGCCTGAGGGCTGCTGAGCCTGCCATCCCAGACCAGAGCAGGGCTATTCAGTGCAGCATGGCTTGGGGCAAGGAAACCAGCCAGGGCAATGCTCTCCAGCAAAAATTGGAAGGGTTGAATGTATCCCCGATGCTCTGTGCAGGTGTAGGACATAGTGGTATCTTCTCTTCACATCTCCCTTTTGTGCTGGCAGGCACAGCTGGGGCAAAGCTGCTGGATGGGCACGGAAGGGCTGCTCTTGGGCTTTGTTGAGCAGCATTGGCAGCACTGTGATGCTGTCCTGGGGACTCCTGGTACATAGAGGCAGCACCAGACATCCTCCATCTCATGTCCAGGAAACTCGCCGGCAAGCTGCCCCTGCAGCCTGTGGGATTTAGGCTGTCAGTCCTGCTCAGCTTGGGGCTGATAAGCTGCAAAACAAACTTTTAAATCACTGTGATTTAACGGTCCCTCCAAGCGCTGCAGACTTGGAGTAGGGAAGGGAAAAACTGCTTTGCAAAGCACCCAAGGTCACTAGCCCAGCACAGAGGAGTTGATTGTTTCCACTGCCTGTTGTCCTGGCTGGAGGACGTGCACAGCCGCTTGTGCTGGAGCTGTGCATGCACGCGGGAGTGAGGGATTTGCTGAGATTGGGCAGCACCTGCTGTCCCGAGGCAGAAGGAGCAGGATATCCCGAGCCTGCAGAAATCCCTGGTTTGGAGCAGGGCAGGTGGCCAGGGCAGCACGGTCACTGGCTGCTGCTCTGCCGTGACTGAAGGTCTCCCTGCCCATCCCCGCTGACCAGGTGTAAATCTCAAGGCCACCGAGCAAACACACAGGCTGTGAGGTGTGCCAGGTCAGGGGCTGCAAGCAGATTTTTTGCTGTTACAGGAAGAGTTGCAAATACATTAGATGTAACCTGTTTTCTCCCTCTGTTTTGCAAACCATCCCCACTCTCCTGCAGGCAAACACTCCATCGGGCATGAAGGCAACAGCCTTGCTGTCCTCCCCGAGGAAATTTCTCAATGAAATGAGTTAAAAACTGCAAAGGGAAGGAATTGGAGGAGAGATCAGGTTGCTCCTGCAGGGTGGTAAGAGCACTAGGCACTGCAAAACTCAGTAAAGAGCAACCCCCTCCGTGAGGAGTAGGTCTCTCCGCACCCTGAGAAGCACCATGGAGGGCTGTACCCAAGGGGCACAACTGCTCCATGCTCAGGGTGATGGAGCAGTGCACACTCAAAATCTCTCCTCTCCTAGCTGTGGGGCCACAGGCAGGAGGTGTGGACCTGTCCCCTCACCAGAAAGCATGCAAGACTCCCTGTGAGCCTACTCTCCAGGATTGTGTCCTTTCCCCCATTCTGGCTTGCCCAGGAGATGCATCTGGCTCCCTGCTTCCCTCATTCCAGGGGGAGCCCAGCCCCAGGGAGCCCAGCCTCCAGGCGATGCGCAGCACTTGTCCCTCTGTGGCTCCCATTCCCATGCAGGACAGGGTTGCCCTTTGTGATGGGTGAGAGGAGAGGTGATGAAAAGCCAGGGGAAGACGTGCCAGGGCTGGAGGGAGCCCAGCGCGGGGGGTGAGGGCGGCTCGGGAGGCTCGCACACAAAGGGATGTCCTGTCTTCACACCTGCGGGGCGGCTGGGGCGCTGACAGGGGGGATAACGCCACTGACAGAGGCACGTCACTGGCAGATAGAGGCAAGGCGCTTCAAATAAAGGCAAGCGGCATGGTGACAGGAGATGTGCCTGGGCTTGACTGCACAGGGAAAGGTGGCTGCTGTGGGCATGGGCTGGGGACAGTGCTGGGGACCCTGTTGAGGGGACGGGGGAGATCAGGTGGTTGCCTCTCCTCCTCCTCTATCTCTGCAATGCACAAGCCTATGCAGTAGTCCAGTGTTTGCTGGAATGTGTCTTGGCCAGGCTGTTTTCTACCACTGTGAGAGAAATAGATGGTCTATGTGAGCAGGGGCTGAAGCCAGAGCTTAGGCAAAGGCTCAGAGAAGCTCTCAGAAAAGGCTCCCCCCATCTTTACCTCCTTGAAAATACACAGCAGACCCCAACCTATCCATCAGGTCTTTCCAAGAGTTTGCTAAAGTACAAAATCAGGAAGCACTGTGGGTTTCCAGCTACTTTTCCCACTAGTCAGGTGTGACTGTGTTTGAACCCACAGCCATGCTGTTCCCTTGGCTTTCTGTGTCTTGTCTGGGTGCGGGCAGTCCCTAGGTGGGGCTGGGGTCCTGTGGGAACCAGCATGGTTGAATCCTGGTGGGCATTCAGCAATGTTTTGCCCCTACCGCACTTTGGTGGGTTTCAGCATGGGGCTGTGGCAGGCACCCATCACCAGGTGTAGTGATGATGGTGCTTTCCTTACAGGATGCACCAAACCCCACTATTTCTGGCCCCAAAAAACCGACGTTGCCTCTCTTGGGAGAGGTGTAGCCCAGGGCTGTGTGAGGCTTCTCTTGCTCCCCAGGAGGGTGAGGAGCCCTCAGGAGCTGGCAGGGCCCCGTGTTGCGGGATCTCCTCCCCTCGCTGGGATAACATCTCCCTTGGGTCCTGCTCCCTGCTGCCTGTCGTCACCGGTGAGGGACACCTGTGCCCACTTCTCACGGGGGATGAACAGGGGTTTGGGACGCTGGAGGAGGAGGGAGCTCCGTGCGTTAGAAAGCAGGTTGTAGATTTAAGCAGCTTGGCTCGTCGGTCGCTTCAGGGCCGGCCGGGCCGGGGCTGAGCCTCTGGTGCTCCCGGCAGCCTCGGGAAAAGCGTGCGGATGGTGCCCTCCGGCGGCCCCGGCCCCGCTCGCCTCCCGCCCGCAGCGGCTGGCGCTGGGGCCGCCCCGCGCTCGTCGAACCGCGCTCTGCGTCGCGGAGTCGGGATGGCTCTCCGCTTCTTGTGGTTTGTTTGTCAGGATGTTTTCCCTCCTCTGGCCTCTGCTTTCCCCTGGCTTCATATCTGCTGAGCTCCCACCTCTGCCAGAGGACAGCTGAGATGCTGCACAGGCACCGAGCTGCTCCTCAGCCAGCCCCGTCCCGAGTGGAGCCTGGGGGCCCTGCAGCCCCAGCCACATCCCCTGGATCCCACTCAGGACCCTGAGCCTGGCAGGATCCCACTTAATGGGCGGCAATAGTGGATCTGGGAGCCATCCGGCCCTGGATGGGCGGTGAAAGGGGCTTAAAGGGATGGGGTGACCCTGAGAGGAGGCTGGCAGGATGGGCACCCTGGGGTGGGCTCTGTTCAGTGCTTGGGTGTCCCTCTTGCAGCCACCAGTGTTCCCAGCTGGGGCCCTGAGCACACCCAGAGCATCTCTTTCCTGTCCCAACTGGGAAGGGCTGGGTCCTGGAGAGCTTTCCTGTTTGTGTTACACCCCACCGCTCCCCAGCAGCCTGTCACCCGCAGGGTGGGGGACCAGGGCAGCAGCACTCCTCTGGGTTCCCGATGCTGGCAGGGCACTTGTGACCCCTGCTCCTGCCAGGACCTGCTGCCTCCCCCCGACATCCTGCAGGAGGGGGATGGAGGACTATCTGGGCTGGGCAAATTAGCCCCTGCCGAGGTCCGGGCAGCCCCAGAGCCCTTTGCGAGCCTCCCTGAGCCAGTGGCCCTTGGGACTCCAGGGGAGGCAACGAGCAGATCCCAGCGGTGGCTTGCAGGTGCCTGTTCCCTCCATCTGGGTTTTGCTGCGGCAGAGGAAGGGGGAGATGATGGGCTGGCTCCCGGAGCCCCCTTCCATGCTGTCCCACCCACGCACCAGGCCAGCGGTGAGAGACGTCTCCTGGAGCTGTCAGGGGACAACAACTGAGGACAGAAGCTCCCAGCCCTGCCCTGCAGATGGGCTGAGGCAGGGCTGCCTTCAAAGCAAAGCGTGGGTGCTCCCAGGCCTGCTGGGATAAGAAAGTTAAGGGCTGGCATTGTTTTCCCAGGTCCAGAGGGGGGGTGGATACCAGGCAGGATTAGTCTGGCAAAGCTTCTCAGTGTGCTCAAAGGGGCACAAAGGGCCTTGAAGAGAAGAAGATGCACTGATGACAGGTAAGAGGAGTGTCTCTCAGCAGCCTCTGCCTCCTGACGCAGACGGGATGCGCTCAGAGCAGGTGCTGCTGCTTTGCAGAGCCATCTCTGCCAGGACTCCCTTCCCACGTGCCCTGGGTCCCCCTCAGCACCACTGGTCCTGCAGGCAGGCAAGTGGGGCGCAGGGTGCTCTGCAGCAGGGAGGGGGAGGAGAGGTGATGGGGATGATTTTGGTGCCTCTCTGCTGCTGACAGCCCAGGTAACCCCCATGAGTCCCTCAGGGTCTGTACTGCCTGTCCCTATCTGCAGACAGGGGGCAAGCCCTTCCTCCCAGGCAGTGTCTGTTCAGAGTATGAAGGTGCTTGTATTGTGGGCCAGATTTTGCTTCTCTGCTTATTGGTTTTACAAATGGTATTTGTCTCGAGGAACTAAATGCACTGTTAAGTCTGGGAGGCTCTGACAGTACCTTGGGGCAGGGGGAGCCCACCATGGTGCAGAGGACCCCCTATGGCAGCCAGCTTTTTCCCAGGTCATCTCCCTATGCCACCCAAGGCCATTGCTGCCATTTGGAGACCCCTGGGATGATGGGATGGGACATGTGTGCAGGCACGAGCAGAGCCTGGGAAAAGGGCGGACGTGCAGGTAAACAGGTAATGCGTGCACAGGAGTTCAGTTTCTTGTTTGTTTGGGTGGTTTTTTTTAATTATTTGCAATCACGAGCAATTAGAAGCTCAAACCTGGAGAGCGACAAAACCCATGCCTTGCTGGGTTGCTGCTCACCAAGGTTTTCCTGCCCAGAAACCCGCACCAGCACCACAGGGGCTGCTCTGTGCTCTGGCTCAGCTTTAGAAAGCATGGCTGCAAGAGGACTAGCGACCCACAGAAGCAGCCAGCGCTGGGTGGCACCTGCTTCCTGAAAATGGGTCCTGATGGGTGGGCTGGATGTGGCCCTGGCTGCAGGGAGGGTATCACCTGCAGGTGCTACTTTCCCTGGTGCGAGGCGATGCCCCCTGTGCAGGGGGGAGCCTGCGTCCATACACGGCATTTCCCAGAACTGCTCTCCTGCTCCGCGCAGGCCCTTTCGTGCCTGCTCAGTCACATTCCTTCTTTTACCAGACTTTTGCTGAAGCTTCAGTCACCAGGAGCCAAATTTAACTGAGTAGAAACATGTACCCGAGCAGAGCTGTGGAGTTTGGCAAACAAGTGCCAGGGGCATTTACGCTAGTGTAAGGAGCTGGGCCATCAGTGAGCTGCAGTGATTGCTCAGGCTCCTTGTGGAAACCACAGCTTTGTTCAGCAGCACACAGCACCAGCTTTTGTTCATCTGTGATAACTTATTAGCTCTGATAACTTGATAAGTGGCGGGGAACTTGTGTGCCATCACCTGTCTGGCCCACCTCCTCCAGTATGGGTTATAGCCTGGCACCATCCTGCTCTGCAACAGCCTGGCTCACACAGCTGTGCTGTGGATGCACCTAAGCTCCCAGGAGAAGGCAGACAGCCACTGCAGAGCCTCTGCCTTGCTCACAGCTTGCCACGTGCTATCTGAAGTGCTGCAAACCAGGCTGAGAACTGAAGAGGCTCAACACACCTCAGGTTTCTTACCCACCTGGCCCCAGGATGACTGGCCCTGAGCAGAGACACCAGACCTGGGCTGGACTCTCTTTGGGGAGGATGCAGGGGATCTCACTGTCGGTGTGGTCTCACAGACAGCCGGAGCATCCGTTAGGCTGAATGGGGCTGGCGTGCCATGTTTGTGAAACCTGCCGTGCTTGCGGTTGACCAGAACGCTGAAATAAGCCCGGCCGGAATTGGTGCACTGCTCTGTATCCTGATGTGGTGAGCAGCTCCGACCAGCAAGGGTGGGGGCAGCCCCACTGGGGAGACTAGTGGCAGCAGGACTGCGGGGACCTGGCAGCACCAGCACGAGGGCCGCATGCAGGGCCCCGCCGGTGCCCGGAAAGCTCAGCCTGGCACTAACGGAACTGTGATAAAAATGAATGTGACCAGGACAGCAGCATGAGGGAGATTAATGTCAGATTGTCAGAGGGGAGGAAACTAAGGCAGACAGCACTCAAACAGATACTGGAGTGTGTTGGGGGGGCAAAGCGGGTAGATGCCACTTTTCCCGACATTGATGCATCTGCAGATCTGCATCCCCCCCTACAGCCTTTCAAGAGAGAAGAAGGGACGAAGAGTTTGCCTGAAATGCATGCATCACCCTTGCCAATCCCTGTCCTGCCATCTTCCCACCTCTGCAGGTGGGGACCTGCCCCTCTGTACTGGCCTGAACACCAACATTAGCAGCACCTGCTGCCTGACACATTGCTGCATGTCTCTTGTGGGTCCCTGCCCAGGCCAGGTTTGCTGGTGTTTCCCACCAGCAAAACTTTGGCTACAACTGGAGAGCTCTTGGCTGCAAGAAGGTGCTTCGCCATGGCTGCTCACAGGTACAAAGCTCTTCTCATTGCTATCAGCTGCTCTGGCCTTGCCTGCATCACCAGAGAAGTCTGGCTGCTCAGTATCTCTCACACTACCTGGTCCCCTGGTTTCACCACAGCTCCTTCTTTCTTCCATCCATCACTTTTGGTGACCCCAGTGACTGTTTTCTCTCCAGCCCCAACTTTCTCAGGCTGTTCTGTCGGTCGATGTTCATGTCTGACTGGTCACACCCTCTTCCCCACCTGAATGAAGCAATCCACGTCCGTAGCCAGCCCCCAGCGCATCACCTTCCATCCCTGTCCCCTGCTGCACCCTGGGCTCTTTGTAGCTCTCTTCCAAGGGAGTATCCAGCCCCGCAAAACCTGCCCGTGGCATCATCCAAAACAAAAGTCTCACCAGGTTAGGTCAGAGAAAAGGCAGCCCCAAACCAGGGCGTAGCTAAGCAGCCGCAGGAGCTGGGCTCCAGTGGGGCCGTGTCTGCCCTGTTCGCACCTTCGCCCCACGTCCCTCCCGCATCCCCCCGCATCCCCCCGCATCCCTCCCGCATCCCTCCCGCATCCCTCCCTGCCGGCAGGGCGCGGGGCCTGGCTCCGTGCTGACCCGCCCGAGCCAGCGAAACACCTCAAAACCCCCAGCCAGGGTGGGCAGAGGCGGAGGGCCGGAGGACCAGGGTTGCAGCTCCAGGAGGTGCCGCCGCTTGCCCCGGCCCCGGCCCCGCGGCGGCGACGCGCGAGCCTGCAGGGACACCTGGCGGCTGCCGGCCGCGCCGGGCCCCGCGGGGGGTGCTGCCTCCGGGGAGCCCTGAAACCCCGGGGCACGGCTGCCGGGGGTACGGAGGCTCTTTTTAGCCACGGCATCCCCCGAGCAGCTGCAGCTCCGTCTTTTCTGCCGTAAGGAGAGGGGGAACCGGAGACTTTTCCCTCGCCTGGGCTGGGTGCGGTCAGCGAGAGGCGTTTTCCATCTCAACCCCTTTTTGTCTGGTTTCCTTCTCCCCTCCTTGCAGGTCTGCAGGGGGGCAGATGGACGGCTGGGCTGCAGGCGCCTGTTCATGCACCAGCTGAGCTGTTGCAGAGGTGATGCTGGCTCCTGCTTGTGAAGTTGGAGGTAGCTGGTGCAGGTGTGGGACCAAACAGTCCTAGGCACAAATGGCAGTGATGGGTGACAAAATCACCTTCTGTGAGCAGTGAAGAGTAAATCTTACAGGAGCTGGGAGCTGGGAGGTGAGTGTGGGCAGTGCCCGTCTGTCTCAGCTGTACTTGTTCCCCCACCGTATTTGTTGGACAGCCAGGGATGCTGAATGCAGGCAATGAAAATCAAAATCTGCTTGCAAGTCATTAGCAAAGAGTAAGGACAACAGATTTCAGCACTGCTCTCCAGCGCATTTGTTGCCTGTTTATAAAGCAGGCACGCAGAGACACGCTGTGACGCAGGTGCTTGGTGTCCCAAAGGTAGCAAAAGCTCCCGCCTGCTCTACTGTTCTGGCACAGGGATGTCCCAAGGCCGAGGCTACAACAAATTTTGTGGGCAGAGCACGCCTGAGACACGGCGTGGCCTGTGCCAGCAAAGGCAGGGGGCACTGCCGGCGCAGGAACCAGAGGAGATGGGCTGAGGAGGGAGGGCAGCTGGACTTGCACCCATGGGACATACATTCTCCTCCCGTGTTGCCTCACTCAGAGGTGAGGCTCACTAATGCATTTACCTGGACAACGCTGAGTCCCGCAGCTCTGTCCTGCCAGTCCCCTTTCAAACAACCCAGGTTTTATATATCCTGAACAGCAGCCCCTGCTATCAGGGACCAATTTCTCCAGGACAGTGAGCTGTTAGGATGCTCACTCTGATGCTCTGGTTCTATTATGCCCTTTTTAGATTTAGCACCTAAGTCATTCACCTCCCCAGTGCTGGTACTCACTTGGTCTTTCATACCTGAGCTCACATCTCGTTCCTGCTAACTGCTGCTAACCACTGCTAACCCCTGCCACATGGATTTGCTTCTTCAGCACACCTTCTCTAAATCCTCCTCCTCAACCCTCTCTGAATGCCTCCAGCTTCTATGAACTCCCCTGGTACCAAAGGTTACAGTAGAATTGTGTTGGCATAAGCATTGGTCTCCTGAGCAGCAGGGAAGTGTGGTCTTGGCTGCCTGGGAATCCACAGCGGCAGCCGCACGGAGTAGGGAGAGCGGTGTGTTCCCGAGGGCTGGCCACAGGTTTGCCCTGCTCCTTAGTCTCTCCATGCAGAGAACAGAGGCAGAGGGGGCAGGGCTGAGTTACCCTTACACAGTGGGGTGAGAAGGGCCGTGCAACAGAAGCAGATTTGTCCCGGGGCCAGCCAGATGAACCAGCTACGTGCTGGAAAATGACCCTTGGAGGAAAATCTACCCAGGGATTTTGGTGGCAAGCTGCCACCCTCACCCCGAGCAGTTGGCTCTGGCTGAGAACACCAGCCTGCCTCTGCGGAGCAGCATCCCCTGGGGGCTGGCCCTGAGCTCCTCACTGCCATTTCCTTCACCAGCCCCTTTTCCTCTTTGCATGGCAGGTTTACCGAAGAGGTGCTGAGCATCATCTTCTCCATCCCAGCTTCTGACCATTGCTGCCATGATGCTGGTCTGTGGACAGTGAGCACGGAAATTTCACCCTGGGCGGTATTTGGTAAGCCAGCATCTCTGGTCTTCGGTCCAAGCCCAGCAAGCCCTGGACCACTCCAGTCTGGACCAGTTTGAGTCAGAGGGTGAGAAGTGCCTGGGGCTTTCTTGCTTGTGTACCTGGCTGAGAGCAAAGACTTGTCCTAATGACGAGCTCCAGGGCGGAGACTTGCACAGCCGCCCAGTAGCTTTGTACAGCCCAGGAACTGGGAAGGATGGGGAGAGAGGACAAGTTGTGTCCCCCAGCAGACGGATGTGGCGGGGCCAGGTGATCAGAGGCATGGTGACATAGATGCAGCCAGCAGAGCCCATGTGCCTGGGCCAACATCTCTCAGTGAGGAGGGACCTAACGTGACATGTGGTGTGGCTCCTGCTTTAGCCATGTGCTTGCTGCTTCTCTGCTGCCTACCCCTGTGCTCTTGGAGAGGTTAGGAGGTGGGTTCCTCTCTTTTGAGTGTCCCATGCCATACCAAAATGAGAGGCGTGGAACGCTCTCGGGCTGCTCTTCACTCAGTTTGGCTTTCTCCAGCCTGCGGCTGTAGGGTTGACACAGCTGTATCCCTGCTGGCCAAGGGATGCTCTGCATCTTGCAGCTGTGCCACGTGGGCCACTGCCACGCGCAGCCCTCGTGTCCCCATGGGAGGACGATGCTCCCCACCACCCCTGGAGCCCCTGACACAGCAGTGGCTTCAAGCTAGGCACCACGCAGAGCCACGCAGGTGGCACCTACAGAGAATGTCCCCTGAAGCCAGAGTCATCAAAGCCCGGGGTCTCGTCCACCATGGCAGGGAGGCCCACGCCAGCCCCGTGGTACCTCTCCAGCCGTGGTGTGCATGGCTGCTGCCCTTGGGAGGAAGAGGCAGCTCCAAGGTGCAACATGGGGCTCGGCACAAGATGGCGGCAGGGCTGGGTGAGCAGGACGGGGGTCCCGGCGGGCCCACCATGGCCCCAGTGGGGTGGGCTCCCTTGGCTGTGCCTCGAGACCCTGGGGTGGCCCCGGAGGAGCTCCCTGGGCCCAGGGGACGTTTCCTGTTTGCTGCCCGCGCTGAAGCATCGGCCCTTCAACCGCCGCCAGTCCTCCGCTTCCGGCAGGGGCTCCCGCCCGGAGCCCCCCTGCACTATCAGCTCACCAGATGCCTTTTTCAGGATACTGTGGTAAAACTGTGCCGGGCAGGCGCTGTCATTTGGGGTTTTCTCTCATGTCAGCCTCGAAGACAAATTGGATGAGGAGGAGCGAGAGGGGGGGAAAGAAAAAAATAACAAATTTAAACAAAAAAAACCCCACCAAAACCCAAAAAAGTAAAGATGCTTGCCTCCATCCTCAGCCAGGGCTGGCCCGTGCACCAGCGGGGCAATGGGTCCCCCAAGCAGCGGGGCCACCAGCGGGCCGGGGCAGGCTGGGGTGGCGACAGGGCGGTGCGGCCTCCCCGCTGGTGTCGGCCTCTAGCGGCGGTGGAGGCGGCGAGGTGCCATGATGGCCCCATGGGCCCCGCCAGTGCCACAGGGACCTTCTCTCGCCCCTCCTGGCGCTGTCACCCACTGGGACGTGGTCCTTGTCCCAGTGCTGTTGTCTGGTGGGACGTGGTCCTCTGCCAGGCCGCGGCCCACCCTGTGCTGGTGAGGGAGCGGGTGCCACGAGCAGGGGTGTGAGGGACCACAGACCCCTCAGCCAGCAACAGCCCAGGGTGACCCCAGACCAGGCAGGTGCCCCACAGGCCACCGGTCCATAGCCACCAGATGGTTCTGAGCAGCTGCCAGACTGGGTAGACTGGGAACCGGGCAGTGCTGCTGGGGATGGAGGGAGGGAAATGGTGAAAGAACATTTGGGGAAGTCTGTCTGTCCGTCTGGGGGGGCTGCCAGGTCTGCCATGGGGCTGAGGTACCAAGGTGCTGTGCCCTGCTGCCAGGGATGGTCTGCAGACAGGTGAAGGGGACAGACCATGGATGCTGTTTAACCTGGGAGCTCACTAAAACCCTCTGCGCTGGCGCAGGGTGTGCACGCGGGTGTGCATGGGTGTGCATGGGTGTGCATGGGTGTGCACGCGGGTGTGCATGGGTGTGCATGGGTGTGCATGGGTGTGCATGGGTGTGCACACGGGTGTGCATGGGTGTGCATGGGTGTGCACGCGGGTGTGCGCTCCCCACGGCTGTAACTCAGCAGGCAGCGTGACAGCACAGCTGCTTGCATGGCGCCTAGTGTGTGCTCCATCCCTGCCTTCCTTTGAAGATCCAGGGTCAGGTCAGGCATTGCTAAACCCACCGCGCTTTTGGATGTGCTTCCTCAGGGCGTACGGAGACGTGGCACCCCCCAGAGCTGACTGCAGACCTGAAAGATTTGCTCCGGGTTAAGCCTGGTGGTTTTATTTGGTTAGAAGAAAAAAAAATAATTAAAAAAAAAAAGGTGGTTGGTCCCTGTGGAATAGAGGGGAGGTGTCAGCACGGGGAGGGGAGACAGGGTCAATGGCACAGAAATATTACTGGGCTATCCCCACCCATAGAGGATGGAGGGAGGGCTGGCTACGGCTGGGGGTGTGGGTGTGAGTCACAATGCAACTGACTATAAAACCCAATTTTTGCCTCCAGCCCCTAAGTTCGAGCATCCACTGGAGGATGGGTTGGACCTCCAGAACAGGTCTTCAGGTCTGTAATTTCCCTTGGAGGATTGTAAGTGAGAAGTCAAAGAGGGAGAAGTTGTTCTCTGGCTCCTCAGGACCCCCAGGAGAAGCTTTGGGTGTGGGTGGCATGCTGGTGAGAAGGGGAGCTGTGGGGTGCAGGGAGGCAGGGGGGAGCAGCAGGGAGGCAGAGGGGAGCTGCAATCAAGCTGTGTGCAAGGCAGGTGGCTGTGCTGAGCTGGGGACCTGAAATCATGGCTGCTCGCTTTCGCCGGCAAATCTTGCATTTGTGTGGTTTCCTTTTCCTTCTTCTACATATACTTTTTTTCCCCTTTTCTCTTCATTTTGTTCCCTTTGCTGTGGAGGCAAATTTCAGCCCTTTCAACCTTTTGGTTCCAAACTCTGCACAGGAGGAAAACTAATTACAGGGTCCCAGCAGGGCTCAGCTTTAATTACCCATGAGATGTTTATCTGCTAGAGGGTCTCAAGCGCTCCTTTATCCAAGCCTTCCTATTCCTTCTGCTGCTCCACAGTTCCCCTGGCAAATGCCTCCCAACTCCTCACAGGCTCCCCAGGATTTTGTCTGAACAAGATCACAAGCAATATTCCTAGCCCAGAAAAGTTTCTGCGCAGAGCAGCAGAGACAAAGCCCAGTCTTCTTGCAGTTCTCAGCTCTCTCTTGAAGGCCCAGCTGGTTTTGGATGCAGCGCAAGGATGGGGTTGTCCTCTCCATCAGCCTGGGATTCCCCCTGACCACAGGTCTCAGGTTAGATGGCCACAAGCGTAGCTGAAGGGAAGAGGAGCCCTCGTGCCTGGATTCCCTGGTGGCAGTGCCTACATCCCCAATGTTGGCTGTGGTGCTTTGGGAACCCGCTGGCTCCAGTTCCTCACACTTGATGAGCTGCCAAGCCTGGAAGAAATAAGGGATATCCTTGGAAAGCAGCAGCTGGAGCTTTGGAGCAGCTGGAGAGTGATTCCAAAGTCAACTAAAAATGGTGCCAACAAGGCCAGCCCTGGCCAAGGACCTCCTGGACTGGCCCTGGTGGCAGAGGCCAGCATGGTGATGCTGGCTGGAGGATGCAGCAGCTGCAGGAGCAAAGCAAGCACAGCCTGAACCACGTGGAGGAGAGACTGAGCTCCCTGATGGATCTGCTGGGGGGAGCTTTTTTGGGCTGTCCGCAGTAGCTCCTTCCTAGGAAATTAGTCCTCAATGGGCACCTTGGGAGACACATCTGGCAAGGGGCTGCTTCTCTGCTTGTCACTGGGGTCTGAGCAGGGAGAACATTTTGAAACCTCCTTGGATGCATTTACAGTTTGTAATACCCAGCCATAAGAGAGAGATTTTTAAGTCAGAGCCCCTCAAGCCCTCAGAACTGAGGAGGAAGACAGCAGGACATGGACAGCTGACTGCCTTTCTGGCCCAATGACCCTCCCCATTTTTCCCCCACCCCATGGACTGGAGGCTGATGCCTTTAAATTTGGCAGAGAGAGAAATCATTCAGCCTTAATTGATCCATTTGCTGCTATCAGGTGCTGTTGCTCTGGCTCTCCCACAGCTCCTGCAGACACCAAACTTCTGGTAGGTGCTGTTTTTTCCTCCTCCTTTTCTAGTTTATTCTCAGGAATTAATGATGCAGGAATCCAGAAATTGCTCTGGTTTCTAGGTTGCTCTGCTGCTGTGTGTTTGTTGAAATGGTTCCCTGATATATATGCTGCTGTAGGCTACTATCACAGGCTCCAGGTGCCCACCTGCCCCTTTTGGGGGGGCTCAGCAGGGAGGCTGTGTGCTTTGAGGTGTGGGGTGCCTCTTTGCTGTGGTTTCCCAGAAGTTCTAGGGGCTGCTGGCACAGGAGAGCAGACACAAAAGTTGGGGGCAACTCTGGGGGGTGAAACCCACCCTGGGGAATGCAGCAGCATGTGTGCCTCCATCCTATTTCATAACGCAGTTGAAAAGCACGGTAGGAGCCAGAGCCTGTCTCTCCAGGGGGCTCTTGCTCAGCCCAAGGACCTGCACTAAGCCCCAGGGCAGGGACACCCCTGTGCCACTCACCCTGAATCGCCCCTTCCCTGCATGTGAGCTGTCCTGAAGGATGGGCTCAGGGTGCACCGCGTGGGAGGCTGCGTCCGCCCGGGGAGGGTGGCGGAGGGGAGCAAAGCATCTCTCTCTGCAGCGGCTGGTTTATTCTCAGCCTCTGGAATTGGGGCAGCTCTCCTTAGGGACCAGAAGCCTTTTTTACCGGAGCTGCCTGCGTTCATCCTGCCTATTTATAGCTGCTATCTCTGCAGCCGTGGTTTCCATTAACAAGCAAAATCTGAAGCCGCCAGTAGCCGTGCAGGCTGAGGCATGTGCTGATCAAGCAGAGCCCCTTGGAACAGGGAGGAAAGACACAGAGACACACTTTCAACCCCACGGGGCTTTGTAATGGGCACAAACTCCGCTGTTCCCTGGTGGTCTGGGCTGCCTGCAAAGCCAGGCAGAAGTAGTATGTGGGGAAGGTGGGGTGGCATCGCCTTTTCTCTGCCAGGGTGAATGGAAAGTTTGGGGTGTCTCTGGGGTCATCAGTTTGATCCCTCTCCTTCTCCCTGGACCTGCTTGTGTTGCCCTGGGTGCAACAGGCAGCCCCTGTATGGGCTTTGCATGCCCCTGGTACCTCTATGAATATTGTGCGTGTGTTTTGGCCCAGTGGGGTAACGTTTATTTATTTGATTTTAGTTGTTGGTCATCGCCACCCTTGCCAGGCAGGACTTGTGGTTTCAGGGCTCCCAAGAGCACCTGTGCAGGGAGCAGAGGCAGGGGATCTAGGCTTGCCCACCCTGCTGCAAGGTGAGGCTTGTGGGTGTGGGAGGGAGCTGGCACCGGGGCTCAAGCCTACAGCAAAACGCTAACAAACCTCTTTGGAGGCTGTGTGGCATGCGGCAAAGGGCTTTCCTACCAACTTGGTCCTCTGTAAAAGGAGAAAACCGTCCCAGGAGAGGACAAAGACCACTTTTATCCAAGTTAAGAGGGGACAGTAAGGGGGCAGAGTGTGACAAAGACCTGTGCTACATGGGCCTGGGACAGAGGGACAGGCAGCGCAGGTGGCCTGGCGAAGGACTGGAAAGCGTCCAGCTGCTTGCGGGTGTCCAGGCACAGGGCTTGCAGGTAGCACTGGGCCACAGTCTATGTTTGCCCCGAGTCTCGCACGGTGCCAGTGCAGGTGCTGGGGGGGGGGGGGACGACACCTCCACCTCCCAGCACGGGCACTTCTGGCACTAGCATCCTGGCGCTGACTCAGATGCTCTGGATGTGCTCAGTGGTGTAACTATGTTCTTGCCCGGTCTGTAAGCAGCCTCCAGCTCCTCTGGAAGAGTGCATGAAGCGAAGGCCCGAAGGAGAGGGCGGCATACCGCTTAACCACCCCTGCCCTGCAGAAGCAACACCCGCAGGCAGCTGCCTTCACCCACAGCTCAGGGCAAGGCATCACCAAGAAAGTCAGAGGGACACATCTCGTTCTGAACTTTCGGGTTTTTTCTGTACTAGGATCTCAAATGAACTTGGTAAACAACTTAGCCGTGCAAGTGCAGTAGGGAAGACCTATGCTGCTGTCCCTGCAGCCAGCTCTGGGGTGTTTAGCAGTGCACTGAAGCAGAGAGGCACAGGGAAAAAAAAAAATCTTGCAAGACTGAAATTAGCAGGAAAATGCATGCAACAGCCCAAGATACCCAGGTGTGAGCAAGGGCCTACTTGGGCAGCACAAGGGCTGCAAGGACTGTTGTCATATGCAGCAGGAAAGCATATGGCACACTGAGAGGGACTAGTAGGAGGACTTATATTGCATGTTTTTTCTCCCTGTAAGGGTGTAGGTGCACGCATATCCCTAGGGAACAAGTACTTGGCTTTCTCCCCTGCTTGGGTCTGGGTTCTGCCTTTCGGGCATATAGCTGACAGGAGACAGGAGTGGTCAGGGCTGAACGCTGGTCCCCAGGGAGCTGCCCTGCCTGGCCATGGGCCGGACAGGGCCACCCAGCCCCTCTGCACCAGCATCTTTGCCTCCCCCCACCCCAGCACGACACATAAAGGAGAGGCAGCGGTTGTTTTATTTCAAAGTAGAACAAAGATGTCTTTTATTCTTTCTGGAGACGCAACATTCAGATTTGCCATGAGCGTGTCAGAGCTCAGACTGGCTGTGTGACTTTAGTCAGGGCACATTTACACAGGGAAAAGCAAAAGTGGGAGACTGTTTTATAACCTGGCTGAGACTCAGCCAAACAGCATGATGTTGTGGTCCCTTGCACAGCATGTATTGCTGAGCAGACAGGCTCTATAGAAAAATCTAAATGCAAAATGTACTCTCATACATTTCGCATCAACTTTTCCCCTAACTTTGCTGGGAAGAAGTTTTGGCTCAAAGTTATCCACTCCCAGGCTTCTCATTTTCCTCCATGCTTCTCCTGTCCACGTGCTCACTAAACCAGAGTTACAGTGCGTCGAGGATGTTGTCGATTTTGGTGACCAGGTCCTGGCGCTTGTTGGAATGCATCTTCTCATTCTCAATGTACGTGTCCTTCTTGAGCTTGCCAGCTACCAGCCGCTCAGCCTCAACCGAGGACTTCAGAACAAGCTCCTTGACTTGGCCATCGAGCTTCTGAATCTCGCTTACCTTACAGGGTAAGAAACAAAGGGAATATTAGAGGAGACAAAAACCCCATTCCATCTGGAATAGAAGAGAGGATAAAGCTGGAGCAAAAGATGAAGTCAATGCTAAGAGGAAACATCTCCGATCCCTGAATGTTGCCTCCCGAGCCATCACCTTACTCTAGCATTGCGTTATGAGGAGTATCTCATGAATGGGTAATTAAGCAGTGCAGATAAAGGGGCTCTGAGGACCCAGGAGCCATACTGGCAGGAGACAGGTGCAATGACTGTTAAGGAGTGCTTAATGACAGATTTTAAAGGCCTCAAGCTAATTTACAACTATGACAGCTGGAAGCTGTGTCCCTACAGCTAATATTAATGGTGTGTGAGAAGCAGGTCTGCAATGACAGAGCTGCTCTGAGTTAATAATAGATTAAGCAAGGTGGGCTGCTGGTTGAATGGACCTTACACTAAAGTGTTGCTCACCTGGGTTTAAGTGGCTGTTGCAGGTTAAGTGTTGAAATATGGCAGAGGAAGGAAAGGATAGTGGGTGTGTGCTTGCTGTGCTGTGGCTTTCAACATGGTACAGCAAAATACCCCCGAGGAGCATCATGTTACTAAAATTCTGTCAGCACCAAATTCAAGTGTGCAAGAATACAAGAGATCAGGGAGAAGACTTTGGTTTGGCTGGTGTCAATAGTAAAGTCAGAACTGATAACGTGTTGATAGCTTCCATTTTTACCTAAGTGTCTCTACCATGAGCTCAATCAGAAGCATCAGGATTGTGTTACAAAAGCATTATCTGTACTCATGCAGCTGGTTCAAGGGCTGTTTAAGAAACAGCACAAGCAGCTGTTTAACAGCAGCACTTAATGGCTGCATAACCAAGATTACTGCAAAGAGAACAAGCTGATCTTCACACCCCCTGGCAGGGATCAAGCCATTCCCAGAGGTGGGAAAAAAACCCACCACAAAAAAATACAGGCTGCAGAAGCTAAACCCCAAATTAAAACTTGCCTAGAATACTTGATAGAACCAACAATAGGAAGAGTTTATAAATATAAACTAGAATTTCTTACTTTATCACACAAGTCTGAGCCTTCTGTTTTCAGTTTAGACTGCAGAGACGCTATCTCATTTGTCAGGGCCTTGTGCTCTGTCTCCAAAGACTTTTTGCCACTGTTCAGCGTGGAGATGTCCCGTGACTGCTTGTATTTATTCACTGCTTCATCAAAGTGACGGTACAGTCCAAGTCTCTTGTTCACCAGAGTAAGCACTTGTTCCGTGATGCAGGCAACCTTCATCCTGGCTTCAGCAGCTGGATCCTGCAAGAAGACAAAGGGAAGATCTAAGCAGTCACATCTTTGACCTGCACCAAACCATGCCTGCAATCTGCCACAGACCTGTTACAGAAACTGCTCCCTTTGCAACTTAGTCAACCAATAGTAATTAGGTGAATGGTACAAGTACTGACTACAGCAAGCACCTTTCAGCACTCAGTCTGGCCCAACAAATAGTTTAACAAAATAAGTAAAAACATTGCAGAAGGAGAATTACAGCTATCCCTACTTCTTGGGGGGATTCTTTTCTATCCAGAAGGCAAAAGTCTGGCTAGCCTTAGTACACCAGTTCAAACCCTGCAGAAATATCAACGCTCAGGTAGCATAAAACAAGGGCTTCATTTAAACATCTAGTAAAATATCTGATCAGCAGGAACATCCAGTGAGAATTACTGGTGTGAAAAAATCTCCATCAGCTGAGTAAGCTACTAATGCTCCCGCAGAGCTTTTCATCATACAGCACCTTAGTGATGGAGAAATCCAGCCTCACATAGACGATCACAGTGAAGAACAAGATATAAAAGGCTCCAACCACCAACAGAGGCTCCTGCAGCATCAAGATTTTGTTGAAGGTGTAATGAACCTAGAAGAGAAGTTTGAAATGCTGAGCAGTAACCCATGTTACTATGAGAGAGAACTACCCTCCTCGGACAGCAGTGGAACTGGACATGAAGTCCAGCAAGTATTTATTTCTGGAACCCCATACGGGTGTTTTGACCGTGTTCCTAAATTCAGAGGAGGCACAACTGCTCAGGCAAACCACGCACAGAGGCCACACTCACCACAATGTCTTGGATGTGCTGTTCCACTAGGTTGTTCTTGTGTGCCACAATAACTGGACGTCCAAAAGTGTCCAGATATGTGTAGTGAAGCTCATCTGAAGCACGATTGATTTCATAGGGGCTGTCCACGTGGATATTCCTGTGGATACAATCAGACAGTCCCATATGACTATACAGTGTCTGAGATGACGTAACCTCGGAGTCGGCTGGCCAGCCATGGCCTCTAGCACAAGGCAAATTATGCAGTTTAAACACCACTCTAAAAGGAAGCAAAGCTGTGCTCCAAGGTCTCCTCCACGTGCAAAGTCATAGTTTTGTTTCACTGCCCCCCCGGCCATTCGAGTAGACTGGAGAGTTGCCACCAACACAGCACTATCTGCAGTAACAAGCCAGGAATAATGACACTTACTTGGCGCCTTCTGGCAGGACGATCTTGACAGTCAGAGAGTCCGTAACTTGCTCATCGAACACATGGTCGACAAACCTCATTTTCAGGGCATACTGATCACCTAAGAGAGTGCAGGCCAGAGGGTGGTTACAATTCCTCAAAGAACTGAAGCTCAGCTCCTAACACAAGTAAAAGCAGAATTTGGATGGATCGGTTGTGCAGCAGGGGGCACTAGCTCACTCGAGTATATTTTAACCAGATGTCTACAAAAACCTGAAGGAAGCACAGAAAAGAAGAAAAGAAGGTGGATTTGCATATTCTAGAAATAATAGCTAGCAACTGTTGTTGCTAAGGTGCTGCATACTGCAGCTTTGAATTCTTCACTGTACAGCAACCACCTATAAACACAGAGGAGAAGGTTTTTTACTCCCTTCCCCTATGCCACCCACCGAGATTGTAGAGGTATTCGTAGCTTGGCAGGTTATAGCCAATGATGTAATGTGTTTTCCATCCCCCAAAAAGTGGGAAGCGGGGACGGATCTCCATCTCCACGGAATCATCCAGGACAAGGAGGTGGCTGGTGGAGATATTCCCGATTTCATCTCTATAATAGACGTCCTGAGCAGCAGCTGGGAGAATGGTCTGTACAGAGAGAAGCAAGTCAAGTGCATAAGCTAGGAGTTATTTCCAGTGAAACTGGCAAACCCAATAATGACTGTTAAAGCACTGAGAAACTGCGCTCCCGTGTGAGAGATGACAAAATGGCCATTCAGTTGCACCAAGTGGTAAAATTGTGCTATTATAAGCAATCAGTCACAGAAGTGGCTGCCAGCACTAAAATCACTTGGACTCTAAATGAACGTGCCTTTCTCCAGCCCAGTTTCAAGTATCTCAGACAGCAAGGGATCTCATCATGCCCACCAGGACAGCAATTCCCTTTTCACTCCAGCCCGCTGCCATAGCTCACTAGGCTTGCTGGCTTTACACTCAGCAAAACGAGATTTCTGTTTGGCTGCACCACCTTACAGAACTACAACAATCAATTCTGCAGGCTTCAAGCAGCGAGAAACATTTTGGTTCAGATGAAAACACGTAATACTTCTCACATCTGCCTAGCAAAGCCACAGCTTTAACTCCTGTTGAGTGCTTTGTGAGCAAGGAATGAATGGGTGAGTTTTTAATCAATACTGCTCGACATGATGAGACTATGACAGAGAAGGCAACTCTAAAAATAAGACGGTGGGGACAGAATGAATGGCCCCTGCACAGTAGAAAACAGAAAGCAGAGCTGTCACCACAGATATTAAGGGTTTTAGAGAGTCTCTGAGATTGGAGGGGTGGGAGTGTGAAGAAACACTACATGCCCTGGTATATGCAATTTGTTTGGGGAACAGATGCAATAAAGCACATCATCTCCCAGTTCTACCTCCAAAACCTATTCCTTATCTAGCACGAGCTTTCTCTGAAAACAGATCAGAGCTCTAATATTCCCTTATTATTTGGGTATGGTTACCAAAGAAGAGGCAAAGGAAAAGGACAACTGTATTTTTTTTCTCCTCTGGGGATGTAAGGAAGGGGGAAGCCACAGTTTAAAGGAAAAAACAATATTATGCAAAATGTGAACCTTAAAAGACTTGACAGAAGAGATCCCACTGTCTGGCTGTCTCTGGTAGTCATATCTGGAGAAAGGCCCTTTCAGCACTGCTCCGGTGTGCTTTAAATCAACCGTCTCTTCAACCGCAATGTTCCCCCAATGAGACACCTCGATGACTCTGGTCATACTGGTGATGGTCAGGAATGGACTGTTATTTTCATAGTGCACCTTCAGAGTGTCCTACCAAGGAAAAAAGATAAAGTATTAGACCTGAAGCAAGGAGCAACCTCTGCTCATAATTATCTGTCTCCGTGTCCCACAGAGAAACCTCCTCGACAGACTCTGCAAGAGATGAAGCTGACTGCACAGGAGGGATTGAGCCACCCCAGCCCAGCCCAGCTCACACAGAGCGCTGGGTACCTGGGGTGTACTCGTAGGTCACACCCTGTGTGTCTGGCTGTTATGGTGGTGAGGGTGCTAGAGATGCAGTCTTCCCCACTGCAAATACACCCCTGCCAGAACCATGCACAAACTGGCTTGGTTTGCTCTGTAGACATCAAGCAGCGGTCAGCGATCACATCTGTACTAGGAGCACCCTGCTGGAGCGCATGTTCCAAGCCTGCATGCAGGCTAACTCAGGCTTGACCTGCAATTCTTTTATGAAAGCCTCTAATTCCCACTCTCCAGCCTCTGAGACACAGGTGCCGTGTTTCTAAGACACTCTCTACCCAGCCACAACCTCTTTGCACCAATATTTACCTGGCTGTATGGAGGAATGTCCTTGAAGGGGCCATATTCAATCATGTCTTCAGTGCGGGAAGGGTTGCCCAGCTTGGTGTAACTCTCCACGTTCCTAGAGGCCAGTTTGACCCGGGTTGTTTGAGTCTTGGCGAAGTATGGCGAGTAGAAATAGTGATTTCCTTCAAAGACCACAAACTGTTTCTCACTTTGGGTGATGTGGGTGGGGTAGGGCTGCAGGACGTGCGTGAAAACCATTTCAACAGATACACGGACCTTGGCCCCTGGTGCCAAAGGAGATGGCAGCTTCACAGAGAAGAATTTTCCACTGGAAGGGAAAACAGGTAAGTCATATGAGATCTCCCCCGAGAGAGTAATCAGATCCAACCTCTGCAACACCTCCTGTGTATGGGAGCCCATATATCGTGCGTGACTGGGGCCGATATTTTATTTGCTTCTCCAAGGTGTATAGATGTTTGGTCCCAGAATGTGTACTTACTCTGGACTGGGGAAGCAGGACAAGAGGCAGCACAGGGGTGAACTGTGTCCAGGCACACTTACAGTCTTTGCTTCACAAAAAAGTCTGGGCTCCCATTTTGGAAAGGGAATGGTGACACACTCCCCTCCCTTGTTCTGCATTTATAAAGCATGCTTCAGCAGGGCTTTTTCTATTCCCCAGATGACAAGAATGATTTGAATGAGAGGAAGCATGTGCAAATGTCCAGAAGACAAATCACAAACATCTTCACCACCTGTTCCCACCAAGTCTGTTCATTCTCAGCTTTTTGCCCACAGGACCTGAAACTAAGGAATGGCCAGAAAATAAGCACAGTTTTGGACTGAGGTTCTACAGAAAAGATTGAGATTTCACCAAACCTGTAAGGAATGCACCAGATGGACCACGGTGATGATACATGCCTGGTGGGCCCAGAGCAGGATGACATGAGACCTCCAGATAGATCAGAAACCCATGGTCTACCATGGCAACTCAATTCAACAGTCCTCTTGAAATCCTGCAGCACGGTGCTTCTGACCCACTTTACAAGCACCGTTTATTTCTCAGCTCTCACGGCTCAGAAAGCACCTGCCTGCCCAGATATGCAGTGTAAGCAAAGCATCCCAAGCTTGGCAGCACAGAGCCTCATGCAAAAGATAGCATTCTCTCTCCCTGCAGCAGCAACAGACCATGCTGGGCCACGGCAGGCAGCGTACTGCGTACTCCCCACATCGCAGACTAAGAGCTGTGCACTGGGGACAGCCAAAGAGCACTTTACAATCTCTCAGTAATCACCACTGCTAATCATTTGAGAGCTCTAAAGGGAGCAATGGGTAAGAGCATGACCATAGCTATAATGCTTCTTTTACCTGATGTCCCTTAATAAAGGAACAGGGCATTACTCAAAGCATTGTGTACAAGAGACTACGCACAGCTGAGCTCCCCTGAAAGCAGCTATGTTGCATTTAAGAGATGCTCTCCCCTCCCTGGCAGCCACGGGTGGCTGTGAGAAGCAGGTATACACTGCTTGTGCGAGGCTCGGTGCAGAGATCTAAACCCACACACGCTATTTCCCAAGAAAGGAGCATCTAAGGGTGCGAAACGACTTCTACTGGAGCCTCTTGGGCTGCAGGAATTGGGTTTGGCTGCTTGTGTGAGCTGTGCTCCCTGGCTCTGTGGCACCCCAGGATGCAGCCTGATTACAGAATGGATCTTTTCAGGAACAGAAGACTCTAGGATCTCTAGGTATGTGGGACTGGGGTAGTATTTCTGCTCCACCATAAGGACAATGGTGGAACCCTTATGCACAACTCCACGTATTGACATTAGAGGGTGACACTCACCTTTTGCCCTTAACTTTAGTCTCTCTCACTTCCAAGGTGTTCTCCTCCTCTTCCTCACCCTTGACCTGTTCCAAAATGACAGACTGATGAGCGTGTTACTGTTTAAGAGGCTTAACTTGTCCAGGGCAAACTCCAGAAGGTCCCTATCCATTTTTCAGGGGGATGCTTCCCTGAGAAAGTACAAGCTGATAACTACTTTATTTATTTACATACATACATAAAAGCCCTTTAATAATGTTTTGCATGAATACAAATTGCAGTGCGGTCAGCATGCAAGAACAGATACCGGTTACTTCTGCTAGCACTCTCAAGTTCCCCTCGGCCTGGTTCCCAAGCCAGCACAGTCACGGTAACTTCTGCAAACCAGACTATCGGTCAACTGCTTTTGTGATTTCTCTTGTAGTTTTCTACGGTGGCTGGGGAGCGAGCAGGCCACGGGGTCTGGCTTGGGCAGCCAGCAGGCACAGAGGAGCTCAGTGCAAGCGCTCCTGGCCGTACAAGAGCCCCCTTGCACGTACGGCCCGGGGGGCAGGCGCTGGACCCCCGACCCCCCGCCGGCACCAGCTGGAGCCGCAAGCGCTGCTCCCCGCGAGGGGCCGCGGCCGCTCTGCCCGCACTCTAACGCCGTTAATTACCGCCCGTCCCGCCGCCCGGCGCTCCGCCGGCACCGCGCCTCGTCCCGCGGCCGCCGCAGCCCCCGGCTTCATTGTCCCTCACGCAGCCGGAGGGGCAGCCCCTCCCCGCCCGCCACGCCGGCCGGCGGCGCAGCCCGTGCGGGGGGAGCGCGGCGCGGTGCCTACGTGTCCCTGCGGGCGGCGGGGCCCGCGCAGCGCCCCAGGCCGTGCCGCGGCCCCCCGAGGAGCGGGGCGCCGTCCCCCGCCGCCCCTCGCTCACCTGCACGCCCAGGTAGGCCAGGCGGGGCTCCAGGCCGGGCTCCAGCGCCAGCAGGAAGGTGGAGGCGGCTGCGCCGCCCGCTGCATTGGCGAGGCTGAGCTCGGCCGAGACCTTGGCCAGGTGGGTGCTGAGGTCCACGGAGCGCCGCACCTCCTCCAGCAGCAGGTCGGCGGCGGCCCCGGCGGCCGCCAGGCAGAGGAGCAGGCGGCACAGCAGCCCCGCCATGGCCGACACACCGCACGGGGAGGGCACAAGATGGCGGCGCCCACGCTGTACGGGGAGGGCACAAGATGGCGGCGCCCAGCAGGGGAGGAGGCCCATGATGGCGGCGCCTAGCGGCGCTTCAGGCCCTCCCCCCGCAGGGCGAGGCGGCCACGTCAGTGCCTGAGGAGAAGGGCGGGCAGGAGGGAGGCGCTGCGGCGGGGCGGGCCCTTCCAGAGCCCCCGGGGTGGTTCCGGGCGCTCCCGCCTCGCTGAAAGCACCGGGCCGCAAGCTAGGGGCGCCCGAGATGCGGCTGGGCTCCGCACGGGCCGCGCTGCCGGGCCCCGGGGCCGGCCAAGCGCCAGAGGCGCGGCAGCCGCTCGCTCGGCCCTGCTGTGGTGAACCGCTGCGGGGCCTGAAAGGGAGCAAAGAGCAATTACAGCAAATAATCCTGGACGCTCAGGGCACCAGGTGCTTTTAAATCTCCAGCCACCGCACGGAACAGCTCTGTTGTCTCCTCGTTTTTTGCAGAATTCGGCTCTTGCCAGGGCTCTGTCGGTGGCGGCTTCGAGCGGCCAGAAGTGTGGGCACCGGTGGCAGCGCCATGTGGCACCGGGCCCTGCGCGGAGATGGGGCTTGGTGCTCTTGTTTGCTCTGCTGAGTTAATGAGCCACAAGTCGGGGCAGTTTGTCTCACAGGCCTGGCACGCAGGTCACTTGCTCTGGAAGGTGAGGTTCAACACGAGTAGGTTTTAAGCTTGTGTTGTGAGTGATTTTCAAGATTGTAAATCAAAATCTGCTAAAAAAAACCACTGGTAATTGACAGCTAAATGATGCCGGAGTAGAAGTGCTGCTGGCAGCCGAGGCGTGGTAACCAGCCTTGAACTAACTTGGGCAGAGAGAGCTGGAGAAAGGAGAATGTTAGTGGTTTAACACATGACTGGGGAAGAGGTGATAGACACTTAATTCCCAAACATCTAAAACAGATAAAAGCAAAGAACGGATGTTGTCTGCCGTGATTACTGGAGCAACGCTTTTGCCTGTGAGCCCTGTGGGACAACAGACTTTTCATGTTTGTATAATGTGATCCAGGACTCGACCTTTCTTTAAGATCCTAATATGAGTCACGGAGATAAGTCTTTGGATTGGCCTGAGGTTGCCAAGTATCAGAAGGGGATTTCCTAAATGTGAGTTTGGATCTGGAGTCTAATAGCCCCTTGGCAAAGGCTAAATAAAATGGGATGTTTCCTGGTGTGCTGTGTTCAAAACCGCATGCCTCTTAACTGGCCTTCCCTTTCTTCCCTTACTGTCCCCCCCAATTCCTATTATGGAAATTTTCTTGGCAAATGACTTCAATTTCCCTTTGATTTAGGCACCAGACCTGTGAATTTGGCAGCTGGCCCTGCTAGCATACCCTAGCACAAGCAGGTAGTCTTGTCACTGTGTTTTGGGTGACAGCAGGCTATCTTCCAGCAACACAGCAGGGGAAGGTTGCAGGGGCAGGTGTCTGCGTCCTCAGCCTTGTGTTTCCAGCTAGGGAAATGTTCCAGGTCCCTCTGCTTTCCAGGAAAAGCATGATTATCTTCAGCTTCTCCAAAGAGCTGAGTTTCAGGGCCCTGCAAGTGGGTGGGCCAGTTCAGGGAGAAACAACTATGAAACATGGAGGGCTGAGTGAAATAGCCAGCTCTAATTTAAGGCTGGCCAGCAGTGCTGTGTCTGGGGACTCCCTCCAGTTGTCCAGGTTGGTTTTACTGTGGAAAGTTCCTCCACTAGGAGTGGCTGTCACTGTCCTTCCTTCAATCCTAGTCTTCATGTCAGAGGGAATAAATGAACTCCAGGCTGCATCTTTAATAACGTGCAGCTTCAGCCTTAATTTGCCCTCTCTCCCTCAGGGCAGTTTCTCCTGGCAAAGGGAGAGGAAGAAATAAATACATGTTCCCCTTGTGTCTGGAGATAATTGGGCTTCAGTCGTTACCTCCTGGGCTAAAGGTTGCTCTCTGATGGGTTCAGCCCAGAGCCTGGATCTGAGCTTGCTGGCAAATGCAAAAGTTTCAACATCTGACCCATCCCAGACCCTGGCGAGCTGTGAATCAGGCTGTTATATGCTAACCCCGTGTTTGGATCCATTTCTAATTGCAAAAATTGAGTCATGCCAAGCCTGTGCAGCGTCTGTTCCAAGACTTCAGCCCTACCACGTAGGCTAAATTTATCTTTGGGTTGAAAAGCTGCTGCCTTTCAGCTTGCGTGAAGGATGAGTTTGGCTCCGCAGGCCCCTCTCACTGCTGCCCTGCATGTTGTGTAGATATTTAAGCTCACACCGAGTGGTGCCAGGCTGTTGTTCTTGTACGGGTTCTGTTAACAGCTGGTGGCAGCCCCCTGGCTGGGTGTGCTGGTTATGGTGGCTGGGATAGCTGGTGGATAGCTTGCAGGCTGTGTTCCAGTAGGGAGAGGCTGCTTTTGCAGGCAAGGAGCACTGCGGGGCCTGCTGCCTCCTAATTGTCCCAGGCTGTGGTGCCTGTGTGAGAATCTGGCCACCTAGGGCTGATTCTAGCAAGAGTCCACAGAGCCACTTACTTTTCTCTCTTTAAGTGTTTAGTGGTGGGTTTGGTTTTTTTTTTAATTCTCCCATTGCGTGGAATGTTCCCCTCCAGCAGTAATGGCCCAGAGAGCTGTGGGTTGGGAAGCAGCATGAGAGAGGTTACCAGACCCTGCTGCCATCCAGGCACTGGCATAATGCCCCAGCTGCTGGTGACAACGTGCTGTGGAGAGAGCATGTCAACCTCAGGGACCCCAAGCAGTGTGAGGGGAACAGCCATGATGGAGCCCGTGCCAGGGCAGCCGTCTGCCAGCGCTGAGGGAGGAGGGCGGTCTAATAAATGCCTCTGGCAGGATAAGCCATGGACGGAACTGCACCCCAGGAAAAGCCCTACACTCTTCTGTTTTCACAGGGCTGATGCCAGGCTTAAGAGCTGTGTCATCTGTCGGAGCAATTTGTTCTCAAGGAGGAAAGGAGAAGTTGTTTTCCTGAAGGAGCGGCTTGGCTGTGACCACAGAAGCACACTTAAGGCTGTAGCAGCAGGGAACAGGATTTACCCTAGTGCGATCGTCATGCCACGGGGAGCTTGCACTGGGAATATGCAGGTACCGTGATATAATGTGTTGCTCTCTGAGGAGCCCAGGTCAGGGCAGGAGATATTAAACAGAGCTGTGCATGTGTAGCAGAAGTCATCCTGGCAACACCTTAGTTTGCAGATTGTAGTAAAAATCTAACAACAATCCTGAGAAAAACCCACAGGCACGTGGCTGTCATAATGACTGAGAAAAAAACCTCCATGCTTCAGCTTTTTATGTTGTTTATTTCACTGTTTAATCCTGTCCGTGTAAAATCAAGGCAGCCTTCTGGCTGCCAGTGGGAGGCAGAGGTATTTCTCCCTCTGCATTAGATCCCGGGTGAGGTTTTGCAGTTCCCAGCCATGAGAGCACAGGTACCACCTGGCTGAGTGATGGCAGAGTTTACTCAGCCTTGCTAAGGCCCTCGAAAAGTAGCTGGGGAAAAAAATAATAAGTCTTCCAGTTTCATTATTTTTACAACCTCATTTTTCAGCTAGTCAGCACAGCTTACACTGAGCCTTTGCCAAGCAAAACACACAGTGATTCTTGCTTGGGGTTCGCCTGCGATTTCCATGGGAGTGGTGGGCCTGGAGGGGGGCTGGTTGGGGCTCAGCGCTTGGGCTTTGCTTGGCTGCCCTGGAAACGTGTCCTGCCTTCGAACAGAGACGGTGCTGACAGGGCATTGTCTGCTCAGGGGCTGCTCCTCCGGGGTTTCTTCAAGAGACTTCAGGAATCTGCAGTAGCCCTCCTTGCAATGTTCACCTTTCTTTAAAATAATTTCTTTCCTGGGTTTAAAAAAACTGTTTTCCTGCCCACGTTAGACCATGAGACTCGGAAAAACTAATGGAGAAAACTGTCTGTGCACCGCAATTGTATGGAGCATTGGGAAGCCCACAAGGAAAACCTGCTGGAAGGAAATGGGAGAGTGTCTTTGGGTCTTGTAAAGGGCTGAGAGCACTGTGTGGCAGGTATTGTTGCAATAGGGAGGAAAAGACTGCAGCAGGGAGGACACTTCGTTGCTATAAAAAGCATTTTTAACTCCATTTTTAAAGCTTACTAGAACCCTAACTGAAATAGCTATAGACAGGCACTGGTGGGCTGCTAATGGAAGAAATCTGCTACACGTGTGTCATTAAAATGCAGAGCCTGAGCAAGGAATGGGCACATTGCCCACTTCGGGAGACCTCCTTTGGCTTGGGTCTGGATTTTGTTACAGGATCCAGGGTATGTTTTGGATGGAGAGAGCAGTGCCAGTTGAACTGCATCAAAAAAATGGTGTGCTCAGGGCTGCCACTCAAGTACTTCCCAGTGCAGACGGGACCTGGGTACAACACCCGCTTTGAACCAGCCCTGAAGCGGCCCGTCCACTTCGCTCTGTGGCTTGAAAATGCCTTTGGCAGACTGGTGTCTGCAAAACACGAGGAGGTACAAGGAGGATGGGGTGCAAATCCTGGTCTGAAAAGATGAGTGCTGGCTTTCAGAGAACCAGGGGGAGCAGGGAAGCTGCTGTCCTTAGAGCAGGAGGCTGGGGGTCCTAAGCATGGGCAGAGAGGGGAGATGCTGCCTCCGGGGCTGAATTGCACCCTCACACTGCGAGCAGGCTGCGTTCAGCTCCTCCTGCCAGGGTCTGGCACAGCATGGCCAGCTGGTCACTTGCCCAAGGCTGCAACCTCCCAGGGCCGGCGGTGGAGGCAACAGCACGCCTGTCTGGCACAGAAACACAAAACTGGGGACAAACCAGTGAAAGCCCGTCCAGTGGAAACCCTCGTGCCCTGAGGTAGGAGCGCCCATGGCGTGGGCTGTGTGCTGGGGTCCTGCGGGCAGCGCTGCCACTGCTCCCCGCCTAGACTGGGAGATGGAGCTAGTTCCTGGCTCGGGTAGTGTGTGTGTGTGTGTGAGGGGGGGGCTGCAAAAAGCCCTGCCTGCCCCCCGCCCGCTCCCTCCCCGCGGTGCCCGCCCGCCGCCGCCAGGGGGCGCCCATGCGCCCGGCAGCCGAGGGGCCGGTGCTGGCGCGGTACCGTGGCGCCGCCCCCGGGGGACAGAGCCCGGCCCGGGGCCACCCGCCGCCTCTCGGCCGCCGCTGGTGCCTGAACCGCCCCGTGCGCTGCAGCTCTCGCAGGAGTAACAACAGTTAATGAAAGGGAGGGCCCCTTCCCCCCCCGCAGGCTCCGGGCAGGCACCCCCGCTGAGGCTGCATCCCCTGGCTCTTTGTGATGGGCAAAAGTCACCCAGGTCTGCGGGGTAACGGAGCATCTAATGGGGATCCGCTGCGAGGATCAGCAGGTTTCACCGCATCGTCCTGGTGTCATCGCTGTCCCGCCAATCTGCCAGGCTCTGGGATGTCCAGTGCATCTCCCGGGGTTGCTGCAGGAGGTGGTGTTTGTCGCTGGGGTGAAAGATGGGGAGAAGTGGCACGCTTCTCCCCGGGTGAGAGAAGGGCTATGCAATAATGCAGCCCCCGGGTGCCACGCCACTGTGGTGTGTGATGTAGTGCCTGATCTGCCAGATAACTGGTATTGCATTTTTCCTTCTGACCCTTTAAGATCCTGAAAATGTGGTGCCAAGACCTACCTCAGAACAGTACAGTCCCACGGCCACGATCCTGACTCAAAGAAATCACCTCACAGTCCACAACTGTCAAGTAAAGCACACCTTCACCTTTATTGGTGCCAGGAGCACATAGGGGTTAGCACCTCCCTGTACGTGTCCAACAATTTTTGAGATTACAGGTCAATTATACCTTTTGGTTATCTGATAATAGTTACCACACGCGATGCATACTAACGGCACAGGTTCCTGATCTAGGGTCCATACAGGGTGAACCCCCAGGTGGACCTCTGGTACTTAGGTGGAGGTCCTCCCCTCACCCAAGCCCTTCTCGCCTTGTACATGGCAGTACCTTTTCTCTTACTGTTTATTTACTTTTATCTTATGAATACCATCTCTGCTTATAAGCTTATTTACGGAAGTAGAAGTATCGGCGCCTAATATGTTTTCAAAACAGGCCCCCACCTGCAAAGTCATGCTAGCATATCGCGCCTGTCTATCTCACTGCACTCACACTGTATTTCAACTGTCAGGCAATCGAACTAGCAAGCAGTGCCCAAACTCCCATTTCAATCCTGTCCTCAGTGAAGTCCGGTGAGGAACTGTTGCTGGTCACTCTCAGTACAATAACTGAGTTTCCATCTTTGTATGGAGCAACTCTTTCTTTCCCAGATTGTTTTTGGAAAGGAAGGCAATTGTTGATATATTTACTTTGGAACCCTGTTGCTCACGTAGAGTTTAAGCCTGGATTTTAAAGCCTCAGTTTTGCAGGATCTGCCACAGACAGTGGGAGGTTGAGGATTCCTCCAACAGCAGCAAGAGGGGGTCATTTGCAGATTGGCAGCTCTTGCTGTGCCTTCTGCTTCCTCCAGGAGCCCTGCGTTTGACAGTGCTTGCTGTGAGATAATGCAGATTTCTCACCAGGTTACTAAATTTTGGAATCCACTGGCAGGGACTTCCCTGGATGGCGCTCTCTAAAGTGCCAGCTGGGATTTACGTTTCTTTGCCCGTGCCAGGCTGAATCAAAACCTCTGACCCAAGCCTGGCTATTCATGGACCTCGGGCATTCAGGTATGTGGTGGTCAGCAGTGGCCCCTTCCCCAGAGGTGATCCCAGCGTGCCCCACCAGATGGCTGATGTGTGAGCCCAAAAGAGGGAGCATTAACCCTCTGTGAACAGCATTGGTGTGCAGCAGTGAATGCAGTCATTCTTTCCTGATAAGAAAAACACTGATTATCAAGGAAAAAAAGAAGCTTGAGGATAAAAAGGTCATTCTTTCTTATTCCTCTTATTCCTCAGGTGGGTCTCAGGCTCCTAACACACAGCTCTCTTACCTGCCTGCTGAGAAATGCCTGATGTGATGTATGCATTGTTTTCCCTGAGTTGCAGGTATTGCTCAGCAAACTGATCCACTCCAACAGAAAGGACAGCAGGCAGTGCAGCAGGTAGCCCCACGCAGGTCACCCAGAGAGCAGCTAAAAGACAGCCTTAGCCTCTGTCCTGTACTCCAGCAGGCCAGCCCCAGCTCTGATGTGGAGGTGGCCCAGGTGTCTGAAGCAATTTGGCAGAGGGCAGGAGTACAGGTTGGGGGGCAGAGCAGATGTTCCTCAGGCTTGCATTGTGATGGGAAGGTAGATGGAATGAGTCTTTTTAGCTCGATGGCTCTCAAGTTCACTGAGGAATTCCCTGAAGGAGACAAACCCAGATTGATCCTCGGTTTGTCCCAGAATCGAAGTAAGATGTGCTGGTTTCTATATGCCAGAAATTCAGGCAGGGATATGGAGCCAGCCCTGAGTGCTAGAACAGAATAACTGAAGCTTTAACACCCACCTATAACCATTTCAGTTTTAGGCAATTGTGCTTTGTAGGGCATACCTTCAATTTGGTGGCTCAGGGATTTGCAAACAGTGAGTCATAACTCCCTGGGGTCAAAAATGCAGCTGCTGAGGCACCAGGCATTGAAAAGTGTTGTCCAAGATAAAAGCAAAGCAAACCTCACTGCCCACGCACCCTTATCCTTCAAGGCTGAGTATCTCTATCACCCTCTTTGAAAACATGGACTCAAAATTATACAGGCTTCTTGTGGTTGCCATTGATACGGAATTTACTTCTTTTAGAGCAGACAAGAAGGGATTGCAAAAATCTGTGACTTGAAAGAGTTGAGGCAGATAGATCTGAAGCTAACAGGCAGCACCCTGTGCTTGCAGAGAGGTGGCTGGTGTTTGAGGAGGGAAGCACGCTGTGGGCCATGTCTGTGTCCTTCCCAGGAAGGTCCCAGAAGAGCACCTGGGTCTATGCAGACAACCCCTGGCCCTTCACATCCAGGACGGACCTGCAGGTCCTGGAGAGCATGCATGCAGCCAGTGTGGTTCGTGCCCATGGAGCACTGTCTTTGGGACACCTTTTGGCACTGACTCACTGCTAAGGAAGAAGCAACATGCGAGTCACCTGTCCCATAAAGTGTCCCACTCACAGTGGTCATGTGGCACCGGGCTGCTGTCCCATGACACATTCTGTGTACAACAACGGTGTGACATGGCCACCTTTGCCACAAAACGCCTGGTTGCAGAGCTCACGTGGCTGGTCCACCCCATCGCACAACACCCAGTGCAGAGAGGAGTGGTGGCATGCAGCCTGTGGGTCCTGCAGAGCATTCCAGGCACTGCCACCCATCAGCCTGTCCCCATGGCTTTAAAGCCATTAGTATAATGAGCTGAGAGGTCTCAGGCACACCAGACCTTTACTGTGAAGGCTTCAGAGCTTGGTAAGTAACAGCTTGCAGAACCTGCTGCTTTAGTAACGCACTGCACTAACAAAACCTTGATTCCTGAAGAAAGGCCAGTTCTGCAAAGGCCTGTGCTGGCTGTGCGCACCTCTCTCTGCACCTATTTTTATACCATTCCTATGGTTTAAAAACCTTTCAGAAATGTCCCGTGTTTAGAGGGACCCAGATCTGATGAAGTAACTGACTCACTCTGACCTCAGGCAAGTTACTTCACTCCCTGGATCATCTTCTCCACTTGAGTACTGAGAACAGTCATATGAAATTACCCAGCATACCTCCAGTGCAGCTGTAAAAAATTAATTAACTGGTATTTAGCACCGGCTGTAGAAGTGGGAAGGTGTTGGTGTGGCTGGAGAACTTCCTTAGCTGGGGAGGCCAGCTGGGAGTCCTGTGGAGGACACGGGTGATTGTCACTGTTTGTGTGACAGCCTTTTAGGATTATGGTCATCAGTAGGATGCAGGTGCCTCTCTGCGAGGCTGGACCATCAAAACACCCCTTTACCCTGTGACACTTGAACCTTCCATGGGCTTTGGTGTCCACCAGTCCAGGCTCCAGGTAACTGCAGTGGTGCCAAATGGGTAAGCATAAAGCTGCGTGGTGTCCATCTTACACTGTGCCAGCAGCATGTGCTTGTTGCTGCCTGCCTGTCTTACCAGGACCAGTGTAGGCACTAAGGGGATGTCCCCTGTGCTCAGCATGTTGTCCATAACCTCTGTAGGAGGGTGACTCAAAGGTAGAACAAGGGAGAGATTTGGACCTTCACGTCTCAGGGATTGAGCTGGCATCTAAGGGAAGATGCCAGTGTTGCCACTTCCCAGTATCAAAGAGATCACAGCTCTGCAGTGGTTTTGCGGCTCTTGCTGTTCAGCAGGGGGAAGCTGTCAAAAGACATTTCCTTTATATGTGCTCGTGTCTCCTGTGTCTGGTGTGAGGGAACATGGCAGAATCAGACTTTGCAGCACTGCAGGTTGGCCCCCACCCACACTGTGGGGCTCAGGCTTCAATGGCTGCATTTAGACCCTTTATCTGTGTTGGGTTTTTTGGTTTTGTTTTTGTTTTTTTAACATGTTCAACCTCCAGCAGCTGCATTTTTATCAGCAAGTACAGATGCTGGTAATCCCTTGCACTATATGCAATGTCCTCTGCATGCAGAAGCTCAGATTGGAGATCTACCATGAGATAACATGATTGCAGTTGCTTCCTACGGTTGGTATCTGGTGATCAAGTCTTGTCCAGAGCTAGTTTTTTGCTTTCATGTATTGCTGCTGTATGACTTAGAAATCAGCTGAGGATTGCAAAGGTGAAAGCATTAGTAGATTACCGGAGCAGTATTTGTACTGCAGGCAGGGATTAGAGAAGAGGGCAGACAAAAGACTACGGATGTACTCTTGCCAGTGGAAATGCATCTGTGGTCATGCAACAGCAGTAGATTTCTGATGAACAAAATGCCAGCAGTAGCAGGGTGAATCTGCTTTAGACAAGATAAAGGATGACAAAGCTTGGAATACAAAAGCAAGATATTGTGTGTTTACTGCATTTTAGTTCCCCTTTTTTATTTTTGTAAGTTAGACCATTATAATTATAATTATAATTTGAGGAAGCTGATCTGGAAAGCCAGAAGAAAACATTGTATAGCTAGTTGAGAGAGGACAGCTCTATGTAGGGATCTCCAGACAAGTCAGTTTTCACTGAGCAGTACAGCCACTGTGGGCTGGTGCTACATCTTTCTGGGCACAGAGGCAAAAAAGGGTCCCAGGACTGTGCCCAGAGAACGAGGAGGAGGGACAGCAGGACTCTGAAGAGCTGAAATATGCTGGATAAGAATCAGAAGAATGAGGAGGCTCTCCCCAAGCTTTTAATGTCACAAGTGGCCAGAGGTGGAGTAGCTGTGTGCCCATAGAAGAGGGTGAATGCATTAGGCACTGTAGGGAATGTCAGATGTTCACAGCTAATGTCAAGGATTTGTACGTACTACAGCTAAGGTGATGTGCTCCCTGGACCTCTCTGCAGGCCATTCCAGAAGGCAGCAACTAGCAGGTGTTACTGTATCCCTGTTCACTCTGCCGTCTTATAGACTTGGAAGAGAAAGGGAAGGTCCCTTTCCGTCCAAGAATAAAAGCAAAGAGATGGCATAATATATATATCATGTTTTATTGTCTGTAATCGGATCAGGAAGATTAGTACATAGAGATTAGATGTCACAAAGGGAAGAAAATCAAAGCAGGAGGCATTCTGACTTCCCAATTTAGAGGGAAAAGTGCATGAAACAGATTGAGGTTTTTGCAATGGTGAATGTCTTAAGACCTGTCACTATAACTTTAAGAGATCCACTTGTGTGAAGGTCCTTCAAGGACAGAGAATGGATTTCTTCAGAGCAGTGTTAGTGATTGGAAACAAATGCCATTGGGTTTCAAACTGATCCATTTTTATGGGTTTTCCTTGGGTTTTGTTGTTATCAAATAAATGGTCAGATGAGGAATACAGTTTTGTTCACAGGCTCTGAAACCTAGTGTGCTGGGCTGCTCACTGCACCATGTTCTGGTTTCTCCCAGGCCACATGTTTATTCTTGTGGGGAGGTGCATGCGTGTGTGTGTCCATAAGGCTAAGCAAAACACAAAAGCCATGGCTCAGTACTTCCTTTTGCCACTTTCTCACCACTGTCCGTCTACTTTCGTTCTGCCACTCCAAGCGTAACTCTCATCTGTGCCAAAAGACAGGCATCCAGCCTGGATAGCAAGGACCTCTCTGCTGACGTTGTCCTCCTGAGTGCCAGGATTCGTATGCTCTTCAAGGCAGGCAGGATCTTGCCTCGTCAGTCTGAGAAAATGCTGCATTCCCACAGAGGATGAGAAACTCATCACAAACGGCTATTGCATGACACAGCTGTTGGTCATGCCAAGAAAGCTAGCAAGTGACATGGGAACTTGGCATGAGGTTATTGTCTGCGTAACAAAGGTATGTAATAGATGCCAGGATTGCTCTGTGGTAGAAAAGGAAGGAGGAAATTTCACCCACAGTTTTTGATTGCTTTTCATATTGTGTAAAGAGAAAGAAAAAAGGAAACTTAGGAAAAGAGAGCCAAGGAACAGTCTAACTCACCATTAATGCCTGCTCATAACAGCCCAGCGTGTTGGTCTCCTGTTACAGGAAAATGGACTGGAGCAAGCCAGTGCTCTGTTCCACCAGCTGCTGATAAGCCCAGGGCCCACAGTCCTGTGGTGGAGCTGAGAGGATACTTTCTTCCCCACCTGAAGAAATCATGTGTGTTTGAGAGGCTTTTCTCCATCATTTCACTAATCAAAGCTTTTCCTCTTTTATCCAGTCTGCGTTTTAACTAGCACCAAGTTCTGGAGCCCTTTGTATCTGATGGGGCACCTTAAAAGCACTAATAAATGAGATGTCACAGGCTCCCCTCTCTTGTGGGATGGATTGGTAACAGTCACTCAGTCCTGCAGGTGGAGAACTGAAGGTACAAAACTGGTAATGAACTTGCTGGCATCACACGAGGAGAGCCCAGCACCCCAGCCTCCCATTCACCTTCTCCTAGTCTTCATTTCCACAACTTTTACCAGCACAAGGACTGGCAGCCGTGTCCTGCCTCATCCACACCTTCCCTTGCATGACGTGTGCCCTGCATGAAGCCAGTTCAGTGCACTAAGCGGGCAGAAAATTTAACCATGCTGCTTTTGTTGGTAGTTATCAGCAGATTTAGCGCTCAAGTGACTCAGGGCAGGCTCAGTCAAGTGTTAGCACTGGCATAGTGGAGGGTGAGTGTGATGGTGTGGCGAGTACCTGAAGTTGGCTTGGGCTGGTCTGCCCTTTGCAGCAGAGGTGATTCCCACTGCAGGCAGCACACAGGCTTCTCTGGGCAACAGAGATGCCAAATCAGGCTCACGCGCCTATGCCATTGTTGCCTGATTTTTCTAAAGCAGGACACCATAAGGATACCCTGCATGCTTTGTGGTAAGATACTCCTCTGGTGGGACTCAGGCCAGACCCGACAGGTAACGATGATGTGAACAGCATGCTTGCTACGCTGTGCTGTCTTTACACTATTGATCTCAAACTGCTTTGTGAGCATTAATGAATCAAACCTTGCAGCATCTTTCTGAGGTGACCGTTCCTGTTTCCAGGTGACTCACAGGGAAACTCTGTTACCCTACAGAGGAGGCAGGTGATTCGTGTAACAGTATGTAGCAGATTTGTCTTGGGACAGAAGGAAAACCGAAGGTCTTCTGACTGCCAGTTCTGTGATCTCCCTGCAAATCACAGTCCCCATCTCTTACAGAGCTGGAAGCAGTCTGCTGTATATTGCTCAGAAGTGATTTTCTTTTTAATGTAGCTATAAGTAGCTTCAGCCCTTTTAGCTCTAATTAGCTCTAAAAATACTTCTCTTCCTTAGTCGCTTTCCTGACTTCACAGGCTAACTAAACACACAACAGTCATGTGAATCCAAGAGAATATCCAAGTAATTGCTGAATAATAAAATGAACTTGCTGCCAATGTGCAGGGTAGAAAATATGGGTATCTCTGGTATGACCAGGGTGGCCAACGTCCCATGGATTCAGGTGCTAGAGAGTTTACCTAGTCCCATTTTACTCGCCTGCAGTATTGCTCTTGGAACTGGTAATTGCTCGATTAATCAACCTGAATGTATCTTTAATTGTCATCCTTTACTTTTTTGTCTTTTTTTTTCCTGACAAATGCTGTTGCTACAACCTCACTCCAGATCCCAGCTGCAAATAAAAAGATGCCAAAGCACAGATTTGTGCCCTTGTGTGCCCATCCTTTGTAAGTGAAAGCATGAAAAGCTCTCCAGCCCTCTCCCCCTCCCCTCGGGACCGCGAGGGCGGGCGCAGGGCGGGGCGTGGCGGGAGGCCGCGGCGACAGCGAGTCCCCTCCCACCTCCCCACCCCGTGCTAGGGCGGGCACAGCGGCTTGTGCGGTACCACAGGCACCATCTGGGCTCCCAACAGGCGCGCTCGGCCCGGGCCCGCCTCCCGCGGAGAAGCTGCCGGTTCCAGCGGCAGGCAGCCGGGCCCCAGAGCCGGTACGGGGCGCGGCTACGCGGCTGCCTCGGCGACCCAAGATGGCGGCCGAGAGCCCGCGGTCACGTGACGCGAGCGCCACCACTCCCCTTCCACCACCAACCCCCCCGCCGGCTGCCGGGCGGCGTGCTGACGTCAGGGCCAGCGGGCGGGCCCCGTGACCGGAAGTTGTCGGGGGGGAGGCGGAAGTGAAAGCGGGGAGGCGGTTGGGCCCATTAAAGCCGACCGAGGCGAGCGGGGGGTGGCAGTGAGTCTCGGGCGGGCGCCGCGGCACACGCACCAGGTGAGGCCCTGCGGGGCGCTGGGGTCGTGCGGGGGGGAGGGAGGGAATTCCCTCCCGCCGGGGCTCGGGGTGCGGGGTGGCGGCTCCGCCCTGGCCGTAGGAGACGCTGGGTGGGGGGCGCCGCGGTGGGCCCCTCCCCGCAGCCGGGGCGGGCGGTCGGGGACCCCTCTGCAGGGGGGCGGCGGGCGAGGCATTGCCTTCCCGCTACCGCGGGCGGGCTCAGCGGGGTCTGGCCCGCCGGGGAGGGGCGGTGTTTGGCTGTCCCCGCAGCGGGGTCAGGCGGCCGGTGCTGCCGGGTGCCGAGCTTCCTGGAGCCGGCCCGGGCCTGTGGCTTCCCTGGGAACAATACAGCTGGGCCGCGAGGGCCTGCCCGGGCAGGGGCTCCGGAGCAGAGATCCGTAGGCCTTCCCCGGGATGCGCGTTTGTCGAGGCCTTTGTGGGAGCCTCCTTTCCTGAGAGGTTTAAAGAGGCCCGAAGTGGCGCCTCCCGGCAAGGGGAGCGTATTGTCTGTGACATGTGCTGCTGCTCGCGTAGCTTGAAGAGGCTTTGGGGCAGCTGGTGGCCGAAGGTGGCTCGAGTGCTGGTCTTTGGGGAAGCGCTGGGGCGGGGGGGGTGTGAAATGGTGCTCCGGGTGGTCAGTAGATATCGCTTTTAAGATGAGCAGGCTGCCCTGGGAGCAATTAAATTGACAAAACAGGCGGCTGAAGAGACTGGCAGTTATTGCGAAAGTAGCTCTCGGTGTGTGTAAAGCCTGAGTCAGTTCTAAGAAATATTGGAGTGCATGTTAGAAGTGCTTTTGGCGGTGAGTGTATAATAAGGTAAATTAAGTGATAGATACATTACTAGTCTCCAGGTATATATAGACTAATAAATATGGAAATACCTAATTGTTGTAGTTAAGACAACTGCACTGCCTTCCCTACAGATAGAGGGATTAGTTTAATAGCAAAACAGCTGTAAAAGGCTGTTTTAATCTGAAGTAAGATGAGTAACTTACTCATCAAAATGAGTATCTCTTACACAGTAACTCTAAACCCTTCAAGTCAACGCTAGAATTCTCAGTATTATTTCCCTGAGGACTAAAAATACTCACTGATAAGCAGAGCTGTTGATATGTGTGTATGAGGTTTTTTATTTGTAAACTGAGAACATATGACCTCCCAACACAAAGTCCTCTCGACTGTAAGCAAGCTGTTCTTTGTTTGACAATTGCCAATATGGAAGCTTTAAAGTTTCTGGCACTTGCCACTGTCCAGCCAGCTCTGGCCTGTGCCTAGCACTCCATCTGTGTGGAAACTGGGACTGGGGGAAGTGGAGAGTTCTCTTTTTAGGGGAATGGTACATAACCAGCTATGCCACAGTGTTTGGCTATGACTTAAAGGCTTATTTGCGGCTATACAATGTTCATGGACTGAGGTGGTCCTAGTAGTGAAGGATAGAAGCTGTAGCCTGGCTATGCTTCCAGTAGAGCCAGGCTGCTGGAGTCAGCGTACCCTGTTCTCTCAGTGGCTGTATTTGAGGTTAAAGTGGGTGGAGTAATTTGAATATTCCCTGTTAAATAATCAGGCTTCCTTGCCGTACTTATTCAGGAAGAACGAGTATACTTGTCTCTCTTTTCTGTTTTCCCCCCTCTTCCCCCTTGTGACTTCCAACAGCTGACTGAACACATGACTTGCCCTCCATGAACTAATGAGTAGACCCACCATGCCTGGCCTGAGTCCTTACAATCCAAAGCAGCTCTAATACTGTTACTTTCAAGCGCTACCCCCGTGTTTTTTTTGTGCTCTTATGTTAATTCTCTACTTCTGGTGTAGAAAAGCTCTAAGATGGGGTTAATCTGACCCCTCGGTAAGGAAGACTTAAAATCCGATAGCAGTTTCTTGATATCCTAACCTGCAGTGAGGAGTATAACTGGTAAGATGCCAGGCAGTAGCTACATCAAACTTTCCTCTTCCCTTTTGGTGTTACGCAGTGGTCTGTGTCCTCAGACACCCTACTAATAGTTCAGCGTGGCATGCTGAGTTGTACCTTAAAAGGCAAAGGTGCCAAGTTAAGAATTTAAATAACTGTGTTGCAGAGCCTACACTACAGGCATCCTTGCTCTGTCAGTGAATCAAACTATGCTGAGTAGCACAGACATATTGTAATGTTGAATTCTTAACTGGAAGTGGAAAATGTACAAGCTCTGCTATAGGCTCTCCTCTGAAATCACTTAGAGAAAATACCATGGTGTTTACTACCCAAAATGAATGTTTGCAGGCAAGAGGGCTACCAGATTAAATTTCTGCAGTGGCTTCTTAAAGCTTCTGTTTTAAGACTCCTGTGTTGGAAGGTCATGTGAATTACCTGTTGGTGCAAATCTCTGGCAAAGCTTGTCCTTGAGGAAACATAACAATTACAGTCAAACCATCTGTGCAAAACTATAAATAGCTTTGTCTAACATGTTTGGGGTTCTGGTCTGACTTCTGTGTGAAAATGAGACTAGTTGATGCAGAACTTGACATTGGGCTGTAAACAGAGCTGCTTGTGCTTTATTAGAGGGTGCAGTTTTAAATGTTTTGTTGTGAGGTAGGTGTCTGGCAAGCTGTGAGGGCTGTGGAATAGGGCACCTAGATATTTGCATTCTCCAGAACTGGTGGATGTGTGGGATCAGAGATACTTTCTGATAGCTGTCCCTGCTGTTAAAATGTAGCAATTTCTTCAGTAACTAAAGAAAAATCAGCATTTGATAAATGAGTGCAGAACCCTCACCTTGCACGCTGCCAGCATTCCCTAATGTCTTCTGGGCTTCTCCTTAGCTGAGACCCTAACTGCTTGTAACCCTTGTTACTAGGGCCTGATGGATCCAAGGTTCCCTTGTGGAACTGTAGAGTAATTTAAAGCTTGTTGCCTTGATGGAAGGGAGTCAGGATAAGACCCAACCTAAATGATGAACTTGGCTGGGCACTAGCATGCTTGCGTGCTGCTTGTCTGTCAGCAGTCCTGTATCCTTCGGGTGCTGAAGTACTTCATTCTTGCACAGCATTATTTTGATAATTGCAGTTTAATTGCCTGATGAGTTGGAGTTCAGTTGGCTTCCTCCTGCAGCTTCCTAAAATGATCTTTTGTAGTTGCTATATAACAGTCTGCCTTCAGATGTAGTTAAGTTTTGACAGTGGGTTTTGAGGATAAATGGGTCACTTTCTGCAGCGACAATCCAAATGTGAGCTGTGCATCTCAAAACTGAATTAGATATGGATAATGAATGGAATAAGCATAGTTAATACACCATTTTCAGCCCTGCAGTTAGGTGCCTTATTGAAGATTATATTTCCCTTTAAATGCACCTTGAATAAAACTTCCAAATGAGTGCCCAAGGTCAGTGACTCCACATGTGCCGTTCAGAAATAGCAGGCAGTGAAGGAATACCCCTCTATCACATGGTTGCTTTCTGGCTTCCAGTGTGCTTGTAGCTTTTGCGCTCTGTTGGTGGGGATGCAGTGCTTGAACCCAGTGTGCTGCTGCATTTTCTGCTCGGTGGAGATCTGCCGTAGTGATGTCATTGTTGCTGTTAGCGCTGTTCCTGCGAGACTGCTGCTCCTCTCCGGTGCCAGCAATGAGCGCTCCGTGCTGTCCATGGGGGAAGCTGTGTCAACACTGCTGTTGCTAACTGCTGGTCAGTGATGGGGTGGGAGGAAGCAAGCTCGTGAGGGTCACTGGAGTGTGCCGATTTACAGCTGATCTCAAATAGCTTTGACTTCGCTTGCAAGGGAACCTGTTCTTGAAGCCATGGCTGTTTTCAAAGGGCAGTGAAACTTCAGGAGGGGTGCGCTGCCTTTGAGATGGGGTTGAAGTATTAACTTGTGGCACAGATTCCTGTTCGTATAATTTAAAGGCACTTGATGTAGTGAGTGATTTGCTCATGCCTCACCATAACTACTTACAATTAGTCACCTTCAGCTGGCATTTTATCTAACTGTACTTGCATGAGTTTCAAGCAGAAATTCCTGAATAAAATCAAGTAGATCTTTACGCTGTCAATTAAAAAACCAGTATTTTTCTGGAGGTCCTGTATCACTGCATACTTCGATCACTTGGTGGACAAGCAGGACTAGTGAAGTGGTGGACAAAAGTGAAAGCAGGCAGGTGGAGCTGCCTTCAGAGGCTTCCTGGTTGGAGTACCTGGATGTTGGTTGCTGGGGCTACCAGTTTATCTAACAAGCCTGTGCTGAACCCTTGATCCCTTTCCAACTGGGAAGCAGCATCCTCTTGAAAGTAACCTGCTTGGTGCTTGTTTCTCTCAAGTGGGTTGAGCCACTTGGCTCTGTAGCTCACTTTTCCTGTTGGCTCCTAGACATGGATAATATTTGAAGTCCAAACTGGCACAGTGGTAACAGTGTCTCGAGCGTGAGCAGTGAGATGGTTGTAGCTGAGGCATGCCTAGGCCTGATCAACCCCCCACCCCCACCAAGGTGGAGTTTACTAGCACTGCTCTCAGAATCTCACCACTTCAGTAAGTTGTTGGGGTTTTTTTGTCTCTTGTGGAGCTTCATCAAGAGAGTAGCTCAGCGGGTAAATTATCAATGCAGGATCTGTGCAAGAGATATGAAGGTATGAAATATGTCTGAAACAGTATGCACAGTAGGAATTCGTTGTTAGGCACTGACTCAGCTGTCAAGGCAGGCTACCTGTTACACTCCCATCCTGGGACTGGTACTGAAATACTTGTCCTTCCTGCTCTGCAAACTGCATTAGCATAGTAAGAGGTATTGAGTGTGTGTAGGATCAGGAGTTCTGCTTGCAGATCAAGGTTTAGTTCTTAGATTGCAACCTGGCCCTGGAGGAAGCCTTCTCCCTGGAAGACTAATTACTGAGAACAGGACCTCTTGGAATAGATGTACGGGAGCAAGGTTTTTGCCATTAGTGTTGGTCTTGTACTTTTCTACACCTACTTGACTGGCGGTAGGATCTCTCATCAGTATTTGTCCTATCTGTTTATCAAGCTGCTGGTGCTGAAGGAGGGACAATATTCACTCTTGGATCTGAGTCTTGGATGTAAGCTACAGGGCCTGGCAGTCTTCCTGAGGGTCGTGATTTCACTTGAAGCCCTGAACCTTGGTCAGCCTCCCTTCAGTCACTTGTTTCCAGCCTCTAGGAACTGGTGGAAGCTAACAGCCAGGAATAGATAAACAAGGCTTGTTTACCACTGACAAGGTGTAAGATCTGTGCTTTGCTTACCACTGCAAAGGTTATCCAACACCTCCTATTTGTGTTTCTAAAACTGAAGGCACGACGGGAATGTGTGAAACCTTAGGAAGCTGTAGACAAAACTAGAAACTAATCTGAGTACTTGAAAAATACTGTCAGATATAGTAAAGATCTAACAACTTTACTGTTTTAGTGGATTGGCTGACTGGCAGTATTTTGATTTGGTCACCCTTATCTTCTGGATATGAGGATTAAAACTCAGCTGGCACTGTGCTTGATTTATAGAAAGTAACAGGGAAATAGTGTTTAGTGGCATGGCTTGATGTGAGAACCGCGCTGGGCTATTGGTACCGGTATAGGGGTTACTGAAACTGTTGGTTGGCTCTAATGGTTGGGTGGCTGCGTGCCAAAAGGCTGACAGACTTTCCTGTATAAACAAGGCTGTATGGGCACTATAGCTATGTTCCAGTTAATAGCAGAAGATTTGTCTTGCTGGGTTTGAAAGCTCTCCACCAAGGAGACTGTTCTGGTAGAGGCATGGCAATATGGAAGCTATACTGGCATAGCTGAAACGCTTTGCGTAGGCAAGGCCCTTAGTCAAGACACATGGCTTGTTGCCTAGTGTCTCCCAGCAGCCAGCAATGTGCTCAACTCTCCTCCCACATCCTGAGATTGTCTCCCCCAGGGCAGAATAGGGGAAGTTGAGCTTGCTTTGATAAAGGGGGAGGGGTATTAAAGCAGGCATGCCTGTTCTTGTAACAGCTTGATCCTTGGGGAAAATTAACTGGGAACTACCTGAAATCCTGTAGGATTTATAGGGGAACTGCTTCTCCCTGGAAGGCAGGGGCACAGCAATACTGATTCTTGGATGACGACATAACTTGAGCCTCCAAAAGAAGGGTAGCTGAAGATCTTCAGTCACTCACTATAAGCCTGTTAGGGCTCTGGATGTGTCTGCCCATTCCTGGGAGAAAGATAGCCTGTGATACAAGGGCCCTTCAGCTGCTGGAGGAGCCGGTGGACTATGAAACTTCATAACTGGAAACATCTAGCTTTCGGTGAAGCTTCTGGGTATGGCTTTCTCACAGAGCTGCCTTCCTAAAGCCTGAAGACTACCACTTCAGCGGGCTTTCTGTCTGGGAATCCTGGTCTTGTTACTGTGTGGCATTAGCTCTAAAGGGCCTTCCTGCACTCCTGTCCTGCATACAGCTGCAGTCTGAAAATACCTGCTACCTGCTGTGGAGATGATCGTCCTCATGTTGCTGAGGAGCGAAGTGACCATCCAGGATGGCTGTCCAGCATAGGTGGCTGCATTGCCAGGGACACTTCCTGCACTCCCTTCCCTTCCTCCCTCTGGCTCAGGGTGTTTATCACCTAGAAGAGCCTACATGTGCTGCTGTAATCTTAGGCTAAGCAGCAGTCTGGACAAAGTAGTGCTCCTGTAGACAGCAAGAAATGACCTCCAGACCTTTCCCATTGCTCCTAAGCACACTGGTGGTCTGACTAAACATGCAGTGATACATCTGCCTTAGTGCTGTAAGAAAACACATTTCTGTGCTTGTTTTGCTCCCACTTTCAAACCGTGTAGTCAGATCAACATGATATCACAGCATCTACCTTCTCTTGAGGGGATATCTAAACTGTCAGTTTCTAAGCTTTATACCTTCCTGGATGTGGGGGTGGGGGCTAGTCCTGCATAGTTTGGACTTTTCTAGGCTAGAGTCATGACTCAAATGGCAGCTGTAGAGCAAGAAGCTTGTTCAGTTCAACATCTGGGATTTAAGCGTTGTGCAGGCATAAAACAACTCTGATCTGGAGAAATGCCGGGAGGTGTAACAGGGCTGTGAATCAGTGAGGCTTGGGCTGGGGGACTTGCGTTTGAGAACTTGGGCTTTGAGCCTGACTGATCATATGCATCAGTGCCTCTCAGGAATGCAGTGCTCTCCAAATCTCAGCCCTAACGCAGCTGAGCTGATACCTCAGGTGCAGCAGACCCCTTCTCATGTGTGAGTCCTGTGATTCCACTGCAGACGTGGTTCCTACCAGTGGCATTGCTTCTGCCTTCCATGTATCTGGACTCTGGCAAACTGGCCGTTGGCATATACTTTTCCAAGGAGCTCTATGAGCCCTTGCCCACAGCTGGGATGTGTCCTAGAGCCCCCAGCTGAGGCTTGAAGGGTATGTCTGAGAGCAAGCTAAAACCTTATTGCTACTGAAAGGAGTGTCTTCCTCAGCACCAGCTCTGGAGCTGCCTTGATCACACCAAGAGCCTATTCTGCTCACAGCCGTTCCAGAACTTTTGCTTTCTAGCTGGGTCCTACATGTTTCCCCAAGTTGCATGTTGCCCCATCATTCTCTCCTGAGCTGTCTTAAGAGCATGTTATCCAGCAACAGGATGCAGCAGAGCATCTGTGGGCCTGGTGTCATATCCATCTGGTAGTTAGCTCACAGACCAGGTCAGTTAGCTATTGGCATGTCATGCCAGTTTGGTGCTCACATTGAAGCAGCCAATGACCTGAACTAGAAGCCATGTGCCTCAGCTGTAGCTGGTGGTTGCTGGCTGGTTCCTGAGCTTCATTTGGTCCTACAGCAGCTCCTCTGGTATGGGAAGCTGCAACTCCACCCTCAAAATGAGGTGGAAGCTTACTGCAGACAGCTGTAGTCTAAAAATCCAGTTCCTCTGGGATGCTGAAACATGTTTTAAGATTCTATTTTGATCTGAGCCATGTCAGTGTGCTAGCAAGCATCAAAAGTTCTAGGCTGTTCTTAAAGAAGGTGAAGCTTTTGGCTGAGGACTTGGGTGGGGGTGGAAGACACTGGACAGCATACCTACACCTGACAACTTGCAATATAATGTTTTACATGAGGTATCAAAAATTAATTTGTAGCCGAGGCTCCCAGCTGCCTGAGTAGAGGTAATTCCTACCTCAGAGGGCTGTCTGGGAAAGGCACCAACTGGACAGAAGCCTGCTCTTGGTGAAACTGCAGTAGGTAGCAGGCAGCCGAGCTGCCCCTCCTGAGGAGGGAATGATGAGCTGTGCTTAAGCTCTTGGCTGGGTACCAGCAGGAGGGACATGTGTTGGTTAGAACAGCAACATAATCGTGTGGGGAGGAAGGAGGTGGAAAGCAGTTTTGAGATGCTACTGATACAGCAGTAGCTAGAGTGTACCCTTCTGTGAAGCTGTCACAGGAATATCTTGCCAGCTGCTTTTGGTGTGGGCTTTACTTTGATAGCTGCTCTGTGGTGCATCAGCAAGGCCTGAAAACACCTCTAAAGCACCTCCGACTATGGACTGTAGGAGCCTGTTGCCCTAAAAAGCAACCTATTTAGAGAGCAGTTCTTGCAAGTTGTCAACCCAAATGGCAAGATGTTCCTAATTTGCTTTTTAGGCACAAAGCCAGCACATGTCCCCAATAAATGTGAAGCTTTCCTATATGGGATCTTGCAGCCAGCTGGGGATGTTGAGCTACTAGTAAACCTGTCACTGGCATGGAGGAGGGTACTGTCCTGCTTGTGCAGCCCTTCTTGATACAAGACTGAATCTGCTGTTAAATCTTCATGTGCTTTTGTAGCAGTCCTCATTGTGAGGATGCCAGGCACTTGTTCCACTTGTCGAGCACTCAGATTTGGTGAGGAAAATATGCAGGCTCTGTAGCAGTCAAAAAAAAACAAACCCAAAAAACCAAAACCGCCAAAAAAACCAAATGAACAAACACCAAAGGCAGGCTTATTTCTAGCTTCTTCCTTAAAGGCAGCTTGGCACCTCTTTCACATGAAAATGGCTTAAGAAACAGCTCCTGCTGATTGTTCTCTGGCTGGCACTCAGCTTTTTCCCAGCTGAAGGGACAGGGCTTCTGTTTACTGGTGGGCTGTTGTGTCACTCGGGAAGAATGCAAAATGTTAAATGTTGATATCTGCTGGTCATTCATGTTGAATTGCTCAGGCTGTCACGTGAAGCTTTGCATTAGCAGACACCTCGTTAACGATGTCTGTGCGGCCAGGTATTTGGAACCAAGCTGTTCTTGTTAAATTGTATTGGTCAAATTTGTTCAGCTCCACCTTGAGTATCCTGCTGCAATTGGAGATTGAGGCTTCAATACAAAGGGTGTCTTGGTACTCTGCAAGTGGGACCTGTGATCCTGGTCAGCCGATGGCAATCGGAGGCTATCAGCCTTTCCTTCGGACGAGGCCTTGTTCAGGGTAGCTCAGTTGGAACAAATTCACATCTCCTCAAAGCCTCAGCTAAACTTGGCTTGAAAAATCATGGCAGGGTACAGCACGACTACAGGGCAAGTGATATATGCCCGTCTGGTGTGCTTGATCCTGTAAGACCAAGATAAACATCCAGTGAGCATCTCATTTCAGTGGCTGAAGGTCTAAGCAGACATACCCCCCTGAGGTGACAAACATGCTAGGGAACTTGCTGCTTCTGGGAAGGAACTGGTTCAGTCTGACTGAGCTGGTCCTGAATCATTCTTCCAGCTTCAGTTTCCTTGAAGAAATGCAGAACCATTGGTCTGTGTGTGTGTGTGTAAAAATAGCTTTCTGGTGTAGTACAGAGACTTAATGCTTTGCAGCCTCCCCCATGCAAGAGAAGAGTGAGCAGAGGTGGCGTTCCTGTGTCAGAAACACACTTAGCTGCATTTTCGGATACTTTCCCTGTGTGTTAGGACAGGAAGTTCTTCCAGTGTTCAAGTATGGCTGTCTTCTCAGTGGTCATTGTGGCGAGTCCACTGCAGTGTGTGGTATCCCCTAATGGAGTACTTAACTATATTTGTTTGATACAGTGGAGAAGTGAATGCTCTGCTTATCAGCCACGACACCTAGACCAGACCTGCAGTGCTCCAGGTTCAAATATGCCTTTGTGGAACACCTGTTTACTCCTGTGCTGTGTGCCTGGACAGGGGCGCAGAACTAGGTATTCCTCAGTGCTGCAGTAAGTTTAGCTCTGCTTGATGCTTGCTCACCTGCTGCTTGGCACCTTGTTGGCATAGTAATAAATATCCCTGGCAAAGGACACCAAGAGAGAGGCATAGTCTTTCTTCAGCATTTAGCTGGTTTCTAGTGGAAGATGCAGGTGGCAGACTGGTGGTTGTAGGAGCAGGGAACTCCTGGCCAAATGTCCCAGTTCTTCTGGCCTCTGTGTAAATATGCTTTGGTTCTTTGTTAGGATTGCAATTTGAACTGTTTCATAGCAAAGCTGCAACAGTAAGGACTGCTCCTGCAGCTTGTCAGAAGGATCAAAACGGGTATGGATATGCTGCTGCTTAGGGAGCTGTTGTCTGTCTTCCATGGAGGTGAGATTCTCCCCCTAAGGCTAGCTACTTTCATACTAAAATTGTCAATGAGCAACTTAACAGGGTGTCCTTATTGTGAGGTCTACTTCTGTTAAAGGATAGCTAATCCAAGGAGCTGGTGGGCCATCAATGCAAGCTGCTACTGTTCTTCATTTCTACCAACCTAATTAATATTAAAATGCCTGCATTGTGACTTGACACATGTTAACATCTCTAAGGAATCCTTAACCATCCATTTATGCCTTTATTCAAAGCGACTGTCTTAATATAGCAAGTGAAAGGACAGTAGTAATGTACTCTGAAGCAACAAGGGAAGCCTAATTAGATTTGGCATAGGCTTTATTTGCTCCTGCATCTGAGGAGCTGTGGCACTATGGAGCTTCATAGGACAGTTCTTGACCCTTCCCTTCAGATCGGTTAAGCCAGTAACATTTACAGGTCAGATGTTACGGTTTCTCCCTTGCTGCCTCAGCAGGCCAGCCTTACAAAGGTAGTAATGCTACTGTGGGCAAGAACATGCTATGTCAGGCTTATCTCATGAGGGTCAACAAACTGTTATGGCTAGTTTGCTTAGAGGGATTGCCATTAAAAAGAGTGGAAGGACCCCTTTCCTGTACTAGAGGCAGCTGTGTCATTCCTCTGGCACCACTTAAGCCAGGAGGAGGAGTGATGCTCACTGGTCTCCTGACTGGAAGTTTCTGCCAGTTCCTGAGCAGGGCTAGCTGGGTATGCTGGTAGGCTGTGTTCTGAGCATTCATGCAGGTGACCTCACTACAAGAGACTTCACACAGTGTAAAACAGAACTGATGTCTTGGATCAAAACTTAACAAACAAGTTTTTCTTCATGATATCTCTGGAAAAGGAAGTGTGTGTTCAGAAGTGCTCCTGGGACTGGATGTGAGCCCTATGTGAGCTTGCACAGTGCCATCTTAAGGGCTTATGTGACTTGTACAGGATGCTGCTCAAGATTAATCGTACCAAATCTTATAAAGCAAGACAAGCTGCATATATTGTGCAAAATAGTTTTGGATTTGGATACCACTAACTCAGCACTATCACGGTTCTAATCTGGTCTCAAGCTGAGCTTGCTTGTTGCAAGAGCATGGGTGAAATCCTGCACAGCCTACATCTCAGCTTAGCTCAGTAATGTTTCTTGTAGGTGTGACTAGAGAAACTCCTCATGTCAACTAACTGCTCCTTCAGGTATCCAAACCTGCCTCATCTGTGAGCTAAAGCTATATTCTTCTTGATCTTCAGTTGATTTTTGTACTAGCAAGGTTCACCAGAAACAAGATCTGCATAGCTTATAGCATGTATGTGGGCTCTGTTTCTGGGATGAAAGGCAGAAATGAACCTACTCAGTGTCGTGTAATGTGAGAAACAGCCTGTGTTAACAAGGGAGTAATCATAAATTGCCTCTGACTTCAGGCAAGCATGTCTTTGAGTACTGAACCTGACCAAGGGTTCATTCATTCATTGCACCTTGTTCCACTGACACAGCAGGTGGCATGCTGTAACCAGGATCGACTGTGGTATTTCTGAGCTTACTTGAACTGCAATGTGTGGAAGCATCCTCTACCATGAAGACATTGTATTTGCTTTTGGCTTGGTATGAGCTGAAGTCACCAAAATCCTTTGCATGGTGCTAAGGAGATTGTAGTAAGGCTTTTACTTACAGGATCCTCAGAGAGCTCTAGTGTCTTCTGCTTCTAGTACCTTGGCTTGTTAAACACACTGTGGCTGGAAGCAAATATTGGAGGAGGCATGGTATCCTGTCCTTGCAGTAGTTTGACCCTTTAGGTTGCTTCATAAGAAACCCCCATTAAGATAATGAGGATGTCTTCAATCTGTCTAGAGTGAGGATCTCACTAGGAGCAGTCAGAGCTCTGTTAAGCATAAACAGCTGCTTTAGAGCTGGAGACCTGCTCAGCCACACAGAACATGGTAAGGATGAGGGTGAAATAGCAAAGGTGGTGCTGTAGAGAGCAACTTGATGCTACTTAAACTTAGAGTGGTTTCCTGCTGTAGGAAAGCTCCAGGAAATCAAACACTGGTGCTTCCTCCAAGACCTGCAAATGTGGTCTCCTCTCCAAAGGCAAGATCTCTTGTACTTGGCAAGGAGTAACTCTGAAGTGTTGGTCTGTTTATACCTGTAATGGGAAGATTGAGGGCTTGACCCATCGACTGCCTAGTAGAACAGGGGGTGGGAAGCTCTGAGTAATGTCCACTGCTGGCCCCTGGTAGGACTGGAGTTCCTCACTGTCTCATGGCCCAAATCAAATACCAAGCTGAGGCAGCTCCTTCTGTGCTATGGCTCATATCCGTTCCATCACCTGGGATGGAAGCTGAGTGTACTGCCTGACTGGTGTTCATGAGGCAGTAATAGCCCTTCACACGATGGGGCAGCCCATCAGCTATGACAAGAAGGCAGTGTTAGTGACTCAGATGTTGTTCCTATGTCTGCAGGTGGCTGCTCAGCTGAGCTACTTCCAAGGTAATGAGACTTGACAACAGTTTCCCCTCCCTTCATAGTGGGACTTCAGACTGTGTTGAACTTGGGTGCTAAGCATCCAGTGTGATTTAGTGGTGTATTTTAGGGCTCTGCAAATCCCTTCCTGAGCATGAGAACTAGTGCCAGCTTGTCCAAAGCTGCTTTGAATACCAGGAAGCAGTGAGCTGCAGCAGCCAGTGGCAAGTAATATTGAAAACATTCAGAAGAAAATAGAAGCCGTACATGCTGGGCTCCGGCATAGTCACTTTCAGGATGAGTTTTCCTCTGTCCTGAGGAAAACAGGTGATTCTCATACTGGACCTGAAAACCTGATGTTTTCCTCTACAGTTTGGTGTACACAGTTGTCTTTAAGCTGTTTCAAAGCTCTGTTCCCTTGCTTCTTGCTCAGAGCCAATTGTGCTGCAGAAGTCTCTGGCTCGGCTAGCACAAGTGTCACTGGTGCTGTGCACTTGGAAAACACAGGAGGTTCAGTCTGCTTGAAGGAGCTTACATGGTCTGTTGTCCCCATGGCTGTAGAGGAAACAAGCTATAGCTTGTGGACCTTGGCAAGACCAGAAGCAGGACGAAATGTTGGGGTTGTTGACAACTTTCAGCTGGCTATAGCTTTGCAAGTATAGCTGTGCTGCCAGCTGGATCACTGAGCAATGCAGTCCAGCATAGACGCCGTGGAAAGGAGAGGTGTTTACGCTTGGAGAAACTGTCCTGTGCAGGCTCTGCCATCTGTTAACACCCATCTAAGGATCGCATGAGCTCTATGGGTGGCCTGCCACTGCTATTCACTCAGCAGCCTCTGGCTGTTATCTTCTCAACAGTTTTTCCCAACTAGATGTATCACTAGACACGTGAGTACTATAAGGATGTTGTGAGGTTATGCAAGGAGAAAATTGGAAGGGGCAAAGCCCCACCAAATGTAATCTGGCTACTGCCATAAAACCATATGTTTATGTGAATACACTAGCAACTAAAAGGAGAGCAAATCTCCATCCCTCATTGGATTTGGGGCAGGGCAGACACACATAGTGACAAGGGATGAGGAGAAGGATGAGGTACTTGATACCTTCTTTGCCTCAGTCTTTGTTAGTAAGACCAGTTGTTCTCTGGGTACGTGGCCCATTGCTCTGCAAGACAGGGACAGGGAGCAGAATGAAGCCCTTGTAATAGGAGGGGGAGTGGTCAGCAACCTGCTGTACCACTTAGACACACATGAGTCTATGGGGCAGGATGGGATCCCCCTGAGGGTACCGAGGGAGCTGGTGAAAGTGTTCACTGAGCCACTTTAATTTATCAGCAGCCCTGGCTCACCAGGGAGGCCCCAGCTGACTGGTAATTGGCAAATGTGACACCATCTACAAGAGGGGCTGGGAGGAGGATCCAGGGAGCTACAGGCCTGTCAGCCTGACCTTGGTACTGAGAGAGGTTATGGAGCAGATCATCCTGAGAGAATGATGACCTGGACGAGGGGATCGAGTGCACCCTCAGTAAGTTTGCAGACAACACCGAGCTGGGGGGAGTGTTGATCTGCTGGAGGGCAGGAGGCTCTGCAGAGGGGTCTGGGCAGGCTGGGCCGATGGGCTGAGGCCGATTGTATGAGGTTGAGCAAGGCTGAGCGCTGGGTCCTGCACTGGGGGCACAACAACCCCACACAGTGCTACAGGCTTGGGAGAGAGGCTGGAAAGGTGTCTGGCAGAAGAGGGCCTGGGGATGTTGGTTGATGGCCAGCTGAATGTGAGCCAGCCATGTGCCCAGTGGCCAACAGCATCCTGGCTTGTATCAGAAACGGTGTGGCCAGCAGGACCAGGGCAGTGACCGTCCCCCTGCACTCGGCACTGGGGAGGCTGCAGCTTGAATCCTGTGTTCAGTATTGGAGCCCTCACTGCAAGAGGGATGTTGAGGTGCTGGAATGTGCCCAGAGAAGGACGCTGGGGACGGGTCTAGGGCACAAGTCTTAGGAGGAGCAGATGAGGGAACTGGGGTTGTTCAGCTGGGAGAGAAGGAGGCTCAGGGGGACCTTATCGCTCTCTGCAACTGCTTGAAAGAAGATTGGGATGGAGTGGTGGTCGTCTCTTCTCCCAGGTAACAAGAGATAGGACAAGAAGAAATGGCCTCAAGTTGTGCCGGGGGTTGGGGGCAGTTAGATTGGATATTAGGAAAAATTTCTTCACTGAAGGAGTTGAGTGCTGGAACAGGCTGCCCAGGGAGGTGGTTGAGTCACCACCCCTCGGGGTATTTAAAAGACATGTAGATGTGGCACTTAAGGACATGTTTAGTGGTGGGCTTGGCAGTGTTAAGGGTTGGACTCAATCTTCACGTTCTTTCACAACTTAAATGATCCTATGATTGTGAGCTGGGTGCAGTCCAACAAGGTGTAGCTGTAAGGGCACCACTACCTGTGGCAGCCACAGGAGGACTTGAGCTTCTGCAGCATTCACTGCTGACAGAGTCTAAAAGATTGCATGTATTCTAACACTCAAAGCTTGGGATAAATAAGACCTTTTGCAACTGGACTCTGCATCTAGTAAGAGGCTTTTACAGCTTGGAGCATGTTACCTCCAGTAGTAGTGGGATGAAGCAGGTTGCAGTTGTCTAGCAGCTTAGGCTGTTATATCCTCGGGAACTGAGCTGCTCGGAAGGTGTGTGTATCCATGTTACTGTAGAAGTGAAGGCTTCTTTAGCTGTGCAAGTGGGGAATAGCTTCTGAAGAGTAGCTATGTGGTGCAATGGATGTAGTGTAGGGTAGTTTTAAGGTAACAAAGTCCCCATATAAGAGCTCAATACATGTAGCACAGCTATAACCATCTTTTGGATCCTCTTGCTGTACAGAACCTGCAGGGCTTCTCAGTGAAGGCCAAGGAGTCCGTGTTGCGGACCAGGTCAGTACCAAACCAGGATCTGTGACCTGATTAAGCCTGAGTACCTAAGAATGGTTTGTCCCATCACCTCCCCAGAGGTGGAGAGAAGGGCCTTGTGGTAGGAAGGACATCTTCAACCATTCATAGAAGGACTTCATACTTGCTCTCACTATGCTAAAGCACATCCAGAAGTGTATTTCAGGCCTGCTGCAGCTGTTGTATTTAAAGCTTCTTCACTTACCTGAAGGAGACCTGGGAACAAGTAAGAGTGTGGATCTCCGGAGCTCAGCTCTCACTCATGCTAATTGGATGGACCATTAGTAGCCTATAAAGTAGACTGGAGTCGTGGCAGGATGAAACTAAACTAAGAACTCCTTGTTTAACAGAGCAATAGACTGATTGTTGTGAGGTTTGTCACTGAGCCTTACATGGCCTTCCACTGAAGGTGAGGTGGCAGTAGTTAGCTTCACATGCTCTCAGCAAAGCTGTGTAGTCTGGTTTTTAAAAAAGTTTGCCTTGTAATTCAGCTGTTCAGCTGGCCTGTGTGGTTGTGTTGCAACTGTTTCAACCACGGTGTATCCTTGGGGCTGAATGCTTCCACACAGCACAGCTGCTAGAGAAAGCTATTGCTTCTCCAAGCTGAATCTGAAGGTGAAGGAAGCCCACTTTTTTTCCTACTGCGAAACTACTGAACAGCACAAAAAAGCAATTATCTTATTAGACACATCCTTGTTTACATCTCACTTGGTAGCGTGTGTAAGAGTTGGCCTGTGTTGGGGGCTGATATGCTTTAGTTAATTTCCTCCAGTAGGGCTATGGGAGATGCCCTAGGCTAGTAGATAACTGCTGAATGGCCTGGAAATAGGCTCCAAAATGGACTGTAAAGGCCAAGTGCTTGGCTCGCTTATCTGTTGGTATTAAGTTGCCACTACTGGTCTGGCATGGCTCTGCCTATGAAATGGGCAAACACCTGGTTAGTGCTCAAGTACGGCCTCTTGAATTGAAGGAGTCTGGTTTCAGGGGTGCTGGACTCTGCCTGTTGCTGGCTCCTTGCTGGGAATCTGGTTTCTCAGACTGCAGACTTGCTGCTTTTTGTCCTGAGAAATGATGTATCTGATGGAATTGTTCCTTTTCCTTTCTAGTGTAAAAGATGACTTCTAGGAAGAAAGTGTTACTGAAAGTCATCATCCTTGGAGACTCTGGGTAAGTGGAGGAGCCTTTAAGCTGCCTATCTGCATCTGACTGGAGCAGTGCTCTTGCCTAGTGGGAGCCTGGATGCTCTGTAAGTAACCAGCAGTGCTGGGAGGAGATATTTTGCATCCTCAGATGGGTGTGTTACCTTATGGCTTTAAGGACTCCTCACCACTCTGTCCTGAATGCATTCCCACAGTTCAACATCTTGGAAGTCCTATCACAATAATAAACGATGAAAATGCAGTGGGCAGATGACTCCAATAGCAGAACTGGATAGCCTTTCTGCAAGGAGGACGTGTGGTGTTGAAATGAGCATTTCACTTAAATCAAAATTAAAATCCCAGAACTTCTAGTAAGCAGTCTTAGGTGATTTCTGAAAACTCTGCCTCTGTCAGAGACTGTTTATAGTGAGCCATCTGCTTAGCTTCTGTCTGATATGGCTAGAGCCTGCCCCTTGGAGTGAAAGGCTTTGCCCTGAGCTGGTCAGCAGCAAGAGCCTGCTCTGCTCTTGCAGGTTACTTGCCCTGCAGGCTGTAACCGAACTCCTGTGACATAAAGTTTATTTATACCACGGTGTCCAGCAGGCTGTTGATCAGGGACCACGGTGTCCAGCAAGCTGTCAGTCGGGGGGTGTTTCTCAGCTGCTGAGAGGCCATGTGAGCTTCTAAGCTGGCCCTCATGGGAGGATCTCCACCTCTGGGTGCCTAGCAGATGTGTATGTGGCTTGTTGCCAGCTGAGATTGTCTGTTCTTCCACCCCTTCATTCTGCAGAGGCTGAAGGTGACTGTTTCTGGTGGGTTTCTCTGGGGCACTTCATCTTCTTCCAGAATTGCCCTCATGATGATAATGTGATGCATACTGCTTCCTGGGGATCAGATTACTGATGGGGAAACAAGGTTTCTCAATACTGTAATCCTTTGTATCCTTAGGTAGCTAATGCTCTTACTCAGTGTGGTGGTTCAGCATCTATTGATGTAAAAGCACCTTCTTGCGGAGGTGGGTGCATTTTTCCCCTGGTTGAAAGGCCAGGGGTGCTATGGTGGAAGGCAAAGGGCACTGGTATGTTCTGTTCAGGGTGGTTAATGCACACGCTTGTAGAAACAGCCTACATAGTCTTTTTGTCTTTCTGTACAGGGTGGGAAAGACATCGCTCATGAACCAGTATGTGAACAAGAAATTCAGTAACCAGTACAAGGCTACGATAGGCGCAGACTTCCTGACAAAAGAGGTCATGGTGGATGACAGGCTAGTGACAATGCAGGTAAGGGGTAACTCTGCTCCCTGCTGCAAGGGGTACCTGGCTGCCTGGACCACACTCGTGGAAGTACCTGCTCTAGTGTAGTCCAGGGTGGTGCAGGGGTCAGTGTACTCAGTGTGAACCTTGTTTGCACTGAACTTCTCTTGGCCATAGGTACTGCTGGGCTTCTCTGCAGGTCTGTGCAAGGGAAAGCAAGTACCAGTTTGGCCTCAGCGAAGAGCAGATTGGGCAGGCCCAGTTTACAGACTAGCGTTTGACTGTCAGTAAACTCGATCTCATTAGAAAGGTTTGCTTCCATAGTGTTTAGGAACTGGAAAGGGCTGGAAAAAAAGACTCCTTAGGACAACTACTGGTGCTACCCTGAGTCCTATGGGTATAGTGTTAACCTGCCAGTCTACTTATGTCTCTAGTACCTGAAGCTTTTATCTCTCCATGGTGAGACTGCCTGCAACAAGGCTTTTGCTGCCTTGCAGTCATCGGGGGTGTTTGGACTGTGCTGGTACCTAAGTGTACCCCAGCACTGCAGGCAGGTCACCCGCTGACCCTAATACCCAAGTCCTGCTTGCCCAGAACAAGGATAAGTCCCTTGCTGAGGCTGAACACAAAAAAGGTTCACTACCTTTAGAAGGGTGTTTCTGGCTTCCTTTTGCTGGCTCTGGTGTAATAGTGCCTACAGAAATTCTCAAGCCTTCAGGTGCTCCTGTCTGGTTAGCTGGGGACTGTAGATGTCTGGTAGGGAGTTTTGAAATGAATGCCCTAACCATGGACTGACTATGTGGAGTAGAGCTGGCTTATCTGACCTGTCTTTTGCTCCAGATATGGGATACAGCAGGACAAGAACGATTTCAGTCTCTGGGAGTTGCCTTCTACAGGGGAGCGGACTGCTGTGTGCTGGTGTTTGATGTCACGGCCCCCAACACATTCAAAACCCTAGACAGCTGGAGGGACGAATTCCTCATTCAGGCCAGTCCAAGGGATCCTGAGAACTTTCCTTTTGTTGTGCTGGGAAACAAGATTGACCTAGAAAACAGACAAGTGAGTAGTGGGACTTGCTAGCCTCCCCTTAAATTCCTGGAGTGGGAGACCTTGTAGGAACGTGGGAGGGTTATCTGAGAAACAGGAGTGGGAGGTGCTCGAGTGGCTCAGCTGCTGTGTGTCACTAAGGAAGAGTTTCTACTGCCTGGAGAGGTCAAACCCCTGTGCACAGCATGCTCCTGCCCACTGGTGGAAGGATTGCAGCAGTTTCCTAGGTAGATGCAAGGAGAGGAGCCGATTCTCCTCCAGAGTCGCTGAGAAACTCCTATGCGAGCAGGTCCCTGCTGTGTGGATACCTGAGCGGTCTGTGCCCTGTGGTCTCATCTTCCTCAGGCATGGTGTTCCTTGCCTCAGGGCTGAGTGTATCTGGTGGTGGGCAGCAGTCTCCTGTGCTCTGCATCAAGGCTGTAGTTTTAACGAGATCAGAACTGCTGTCTTGGCTCAGGTTGGATATAAAGGGTCTCTGGCCTGGCCCATGGAAGTAAAACCCCCTTCCTGCCTAGCTGAAGGTGGTGATGCTGCTCTCTGTCCACCCAGGTCACCACAAAAAGGGCACAAGCCTGGTGCTACAGTAAAAACAACATCCCCTACTTTGAAACCAGTGCCAAGGAGGCCATTAATGTGGAACAAGCTTTCCAGACGATTGCACGAAACGCACTTAAACAGGTAGGGAGGGGGCTGGTGGGGGCCAGTCCTGCCTGCTGAGCTGGGCTACTGCAGGCAGCCTTGGACTCTCCAACAGCTTTCCCCAGCCAAGAATGGCTCCTTGCATGCTAGGAGCTGTCTGTAGAGCTGTGGCACTAACTCGCCTCTTCTTTCTCACTAGGAAACCGAAGTGGAGCTTTACAATGAATTTCCTGAACCCATCAAACTAGACAAGAATGACCGAGTGAAGGCTTCTGCGGAGAGCTGCAGCTGCTGAGGGGAGAGGGAGGGGTTGAGCACAGTCCTTCACAAATGATTATCACACTTAGGCCTTCAAACACACAGCCCCTCTTCTGTGTTTAAAATGAAATTTAAAAAAATTTCCATCTCCAGCTGCCAAATTCCACCCATCTCCCATGAGCGTCTGAGTCCCGCACTTCAGAGCTCGTGTCCCCACACCATCCACATCACACTTCATGGTAACAGACCTTTCTCTTAGTTTAAAATGGAAACTCTTGGGTATGTTTGGAACTGAATCTAATTCCAGGTGTCCAATGGAGAGAAACTGTTTACAGGTAATCTGTGTAACAAGTTACATACATTTTTAACTGTCTCGTGTTTTCCCCTGTGAAGGCTGCAACTGGAAAGGCTGATTACCCATAGTTCATTGCAAGCTCAGCACTCAGTCCAACTAGGTTGAGTTTTGTATGTATCTCTGTTAATGCTTGTTACTTTTAACTAATCAGATCTTTTTACAGTATCCATGTATTATGTAATGCTTCTTTAGGAAAAATCTTATAGTACATGTTAATATATGCAACCAATTAAAAATGTATAAATTAGTGTAAAATTCCTGAAATACATGTTCAAGTACTGAAACACAGATTGTGTAGAAAGTGAGGAGGACACTTGTGAACTGCAGCGTGCTAGCAACACAAAGTCCAGATAGAGGCAGTATTCTGTACAGTAGAGATGAACTATGTAAGCCTTCTTGTTTCGAGGCCAAAAAGGCTTCATCTTCTGGAAAATCTGTCTGGCTTCCTTGTATCTAAATTCTCAGATTTGCATAACAGCATTGATATGCACACTGGATTATTGGATTTAAAATTAAATACAGCTATGAAAATGACCTCATTTGTTCACCTCCCCTACTGCTTAACTCCTAACATCCTGGAGCGAGTGCGAGAAGGAGCCAGAGCTGAGGTGCCCCAGTGGCTCTTTGTACTGTGGATGGAGCTCCTCTCCCACCTGGGTTGCGGTAGCTGTTTCTTGATGAATGACCTGGACTATGAATCTTCCCTTTCTTCTTACTGACTGCTAATCTGGATTTTTGGTATGGAAAAACTTGGCAATCTAGTCCCTTTCCTTTCTTCCTTTCTTCCTGGTATTTGTTCTTGCGTTTGTAGCTTGCTTAAATGGAGCCCTTCTACCTGTTTTCCAGAGGTCTACATTCTAGTACGTAGGCTGAGCTCTTATGTAAAGAGACAAACATGATGCCAATAAACTTAACAAGAACAAACCTTCTTGTTTACTCCTGTTTCTGACTTTTTTTTTTTCTCCTCTTCACTAACATGCTCTCTTTCTCTGTCTAGTCACCATTTCTGCAAGCCACTGCTTGCTGATTGAAGGATGTTTGTGCTTCTTCCTTACTATTAAGTCTGTGCCACCCAAACTGGTTTTCAGGAGTGGGCTGAGCGGGCCCTGCTTGCTTGGCTGACCCCAGGCTGTAGCAGGGCAGCTGCCCCCCTGCTCCCCTTGAAGCTGCTCACAGGGCAGGAACGGTGCTGGGTCTGATGGCTCGGTTATGGGCATTGTCCTTCAGCCCTGTCCTGGCCACGCAAAAAGCCTTTGCGGAAGGGTGGAGGGGAGGGCAGTGCTGTTGCTCTTGCTATCCTCAACTTGGAGGAGCCCTTCCTGGCTCACCAGTTACGTGCTTCAGCTGGAAGAGAGGCAATGCTGGCAGAGTTATCTTAGAGCTGAGGACCTTGCCTTGGTCCAGCCTAGTCAAGGTTAAGCCTTTACTTTCTAGGTGCTGGGCATGGCTCTCTGCACTCAGCGAGGCTGAGCTCCCTACTACTGTGCCCACAGGAAGATGGAAAACAAAGTGTAGTGAAATGAGGCCAGTTATTTCAAGAGTCTTCTAACAGTCTTTGTGCTCTATATCCTATTTTACAGCTTTGACCTGTCATGCTTTTCTCTCACTTGACTAGGCTTTTGCTGTCCACATCAATTTCAAATAACTACTCTGCAATAGCAACGTATCCTGGTGGGACCGCTTTCCTGTCGGCACCTTTTTTTAAAGACTTGGACCTTCTGCTCATCTCTATTTAAAGCATCACTCCACGCTTGTTTTTCTGCAGATACGGTTCTGGTGTGGAGAAAGCCAAGCTGGGAGAGGTGGGAATGATAACTCTGAAGTGATGTTTTTGGGAAAGAGGAGGGTCTGTACCTACCTCCTGCTGCTTTGGGCTTGGGTTGTGGAGCTGAGGCTGGAAGGGCTGCGTGGTGCAGCTGTGGAGGAGCCCTGAGGAGACCCTGTGTTTAATTTCTACCCAATTAAATAAAATGGCAGTGACACAAGACAAAGGGAGAGCGCTCCACAGCGGGCAGGACAGCTGTGGAGCTCCTTGTCACAGGATGTTATGGGTGATAAAGGGGAGGATTCCATTTACCCACCTACAAACTGATGGTTTTGCAGGTGGGAATATGATGTATATGCATGTGTACAAAAGCCAGTGCAGGAGGCAAGCAGTGTGGGGGTTAGTGCCCTGCTGTTGTACTCGGGGCTGATGGTGTCAAAGACAAGGGGCTGGTGTTCCTGCAAGAATTGCTTTTCATTGCTGTGGGCTGGAGAAGCTGGCTGGATTAATTGTCCCTGCAGGGTACAAGTGTGCTTAAAACCGCTGTTCACAGCTGCTCCTAGCATCAGTGAGGCCTTGTGGCTTTTATTCTGTACTGACCTTTTTGCCTGGTGAGTTGCAGGTGCTACGGTGATGTGTGCAAGGGTCACTTGCTGCTGGGCGAATCGCAGAGGCAGCCTTGTCCTGGAAGAGGTGGAGTGTTTGACCGGAGTGCTGAGCCAGCTGAGCTCCACGGGTGGTTTTGCTCTTTGCCCAGGTCCTGACTGGGCAGGAGGGAGAGACCAGAAGAGGGAGGCGGGCTGGTGCGAGGGGAGGGGATCAGATCCCCAGTCCACACCAAGTGTAATAAGCAATAGCTAACAACCAGCGCCCTGAATTTGCAGAAGTGATGTGATCGGGGCCCCTGCCAGTGGGTAAAGCCATGGAGGTAGCAGCAGGGCAGCCAGGTGTGGGGCTTGGCTGTGGCTGCTCCCTACCGAGGGGCTGGAGCTGTTGGCAGAGGCAGCTGCATTTTGCAAGATGCTGGTGCAAACACGAAAGCTGGGGAATCGTACAACCACATCTGTGCCACGGGGGCTGGAGCGGGGTGGAGCGGCAGCAGCAAAATGAAAGACTGACCGCTGCTACTGGTGCATGGAAAGCAGCGTGGGGATGCCCAGCTGCGAAGCCCAGGGTGGGAAAGCTCCATGTGTGCCTTGGTAGTGGCACCTGGCTGGCCTTTGGGGCTGGATGTGCCCCGTGCTGCACCCAGCCCTGACCCCGCCGTCGGAGCCCTGCCAGCCCAGCACCTGCTGCTGCAGCCCCTATGGGCAGGCACGGTGCCAGCCCTGGCCTCCCAAATGGCCACCCCTGCTGCCCCCGCTGCTGCCCCTGTCTCAGCACCTGGCACCCGGGTGTGCACGGACCCCTTTTCCACATGCACTTCAGGGTGCTTGTAGGTAAGTGTGTGACAGAAGCACAAAAATATGTTCAGGGTTCTATAGGTACACAGATATGTATTTTAGTGATACGTCTGTTTGTATGTGGTGTACATATCCGAACACACTGACACAAGCAGTGATGTGTGTGTGTGTATATTTACCAAGACACATCTGTTGTGAGCCACAGAGCAATAGAGCAAGGGGGTGCAAGAGCACAACCAGGACATCATGGACACAGGGGCCGGGGGAGCGTGTGTGTGTGTGTGTTACAGGTTTCCATTTATGAGACATACATGGTTGCAGGGTTAATGGTGTACACGTATGCAACGCAAAGCATTTATTTCTCCATATACATATCTATACAGAGAGAGAAAAAGTTATCGCACACCGATAATGGCTACCCTCATATATACTTTAAATGTTTTTTATAAAAATATATACATAAATACAAATGTGTAGATATACACACATAAAAACGTATGTGTGTGTATTATCTATCGACCCCATCTATGGAGAGCAGACATGATCATACACACTAACACATTTTAAATTATTTTATACTTCTATGCTTGTATTTATATGTGTGCAAATGTGTTTTTTCTTTGCACACAGATACCCTCCGTATTTTTTTATATTTATACACACGTGTGTTTTAATCTATATTTTTATAGATTATTTATGTATTTTAATATATTTATGTATTATTTTCTATTTCTAAGTGTTTTAGATACATAAACGGGTCATATACGTGTGGGTATGTGTGTGTGTAGCTTAGCTATTTTTATATTTCTTAGAGAAAGAGAAGGGGGAGGGAGGGAGACAGGGAGAAAAAAATTAAATAGACACGTAAGTAAATATTTAAATAAATTCGATGTAGAGGTGGATATGGGTATATCTACCTGTGATTTGGGAAGAGGGAAGGACTGGCTCCCTCATGCTCTGTCTACATATATACATACACATGTGTATATGCATCCTAGATATTATACGTGGGGGTGGAAGAGAGGGTGGGAGAGACTTCAACCTCACACACACACATAGCCTGTATGCATTTTGGGGGTGTGTGTGTAATATTTTTTACCATTCTCTGTGCAGGTCTTTTTCTCTCCCTCAGGAGGGGAGGAGGAGGGGAAGACAGAGGGAATGGCAGAAAATAGACACACACAGTTTGTTACATATATAAGTAAACAAATAAAGTGTATGTGGCAGGGGTACGGGGAACGCGCCGTGTGTGTGAATAGTGCGTGCGCGCTCTCATGTGTGTATATATAGCAAGAGAAACAATGTGTGAACAGCTCTTGCTCACACTCTGTAAGCATGCGTGTGCATATGCACACAGGGAGAGGGCATTGTGCCTTTAAGGATATATGTATAGATGTGGGGATGCCATGTATGTGTGAACATATAAAATTATATATTCATATATACGAGTATATATAGCGACAGAGACTACTGTGTGTGTGAAGAGTGCTCTCTTGGTGACTACATATATATATATATATATTTATATATGTGGGGGTGAGTGAGAGGTCACCTCCCTTCCATATGAGAGACAGAATGTATTTATAGCAAGGGAGAAGGGTGTGACTGAGGACAGCACAGCGTGTGTGTATCCCCAGAATTTGTGTGTGCAGAGCTCTCTATCCCTTTCTAAATATATATAGGCATACACGGGTAGTGAGCGTTATGCATGTGTGTGCACAGCTCGCATGCGCTTGCTCTCTATATGCATGTGTGTGTGTAAGCAGTGCTTTCTCTAATTATATATGTATATATGCATATACAAAGAGAAATACGTGTGAACAGTCCTTATGTAAGTGTATATGTATATATTTCTCTATAGAGGCATAGCTATAATGAGACAGTATTGTGTGTTTGGGCACAAGTATTGTGCGCTCTCTACATATGTCTATAGACGGAGAATATATATCAAGATATAAGCATACAACTGTACATATTTATGCACTCCAGTGATTATACATGGAGGGGAGATAGAATGATAGAAACCGTGTGCATGCATGTGTGTGGCAAGGTATTTGTGTAATTGTGTGAGTGAACAGCTGTCTCTCTGTATTTATGCATATAGATATATGTAGGTGTACATATAGGAAGAGAATTGTGAATGTTAACAGCTCCAAGTATACATCTATATATGAAATGAGAGAAGTGTGTGTGAGAACAGTGGTCTATATATAGAATGCATAGATGTGCATATATATGTATACATAGAGATAGAGGAGTATTATGTGTGAAAACAGCTCACTAAGTATATACATATGTATGCATATATATGGAGAGAGAATAGTGTGGTTTTGTGTAAATAGTATGTGCTCTCTAGTTATATATATGTATATAGAGAACTGTGTGAACAATCTGTGTATGTACATGTATATATGCTTCTATATATTTATACATATAGCAAGAGAATAGTGTAAGAACAGTTCTTGCTACCTCTACTTATGCATATACATACAAAAAGAGAATATATTGAGATATATACATATATGTGTATATATTAATGCACCCCAGAGCTTATACATGGGGTGGGGTGGGGGTGATGATGGAAAATGTGTGTGTGTGAATCACTCCTGCTTTTTTTGTTATGTACATGCATGTATATATGTCTAAACAGATAGATATAGCAAGAGTGTGTGTGAACAGCTCGCTCTGTATGTATGTGTCTGTGCAGAGAGAGTATCCTGTACATGCATTTGTGTGTGAACAGCTCTAAGTAGAGCTGCAGATATGCAGTTTCCTATAGAGGGGGATGGTGAGATGTGCGCAGGCGTGCTCCCGCGCTGTATGTATGTGCATATTGAGGGAGAGAGAGAAGCGTGTGTGTCTGTCAGTGCTGATCTCTCTTCCCCACACCAGTGTATATGTGTACATGCGTGTGTATGTATGTGTAGTAAGTCTATTCTTTGTTTGAACAGCTCTCCCTTCTCTACATACATATATAGTGACAGAGAACTCTGTGTGAACACCCCTCATGCTCCTCTGTATCTATGTATCTATGCGCATATATATGCGTATATGTATATAGAGCTCACTCAAGAGAAGTATGTGTGTGTGTGAGTGACAGAAAACAGGTCTATCTTTCATTATATATGTATCTATGTGTATTTTTTATATCGTGAGAGAAACGTGTGTGTTAACTTTGTATGCGTTTAGGTGTGTTCATAAGTATATATGCATATTTGTATATAACAAGAGAGAAATGTGTGTGTGTGTGAACAGCTCTCTCTCCCCCTAATTATACATATATGTATAAATACTTAGTGAGAACATTATGTATGTTTGAAACCAGCTTGCCGTGTGTATGTATATATAGTACATAAGCACGCTTTTGTGTGTGTATATATGCAGTGCATGTGGGGAGAGAGGGGCAAATGTGTGTGAGAGCGAGAGAACAGTTCTCTGTATATACATGTGTGTATATATATGTAAGTATATATGTATATATCATAGAATCATAGAATGGTCTGTGTTGGAAGGGACCTTAAAGATCGTCTAGTTCCACCCCCCCGCCATGGGCAGGGTCACCTTCCAACAGGTATATAGTGAGAGAATACCGTGTATGTATTTGTGTGTGAACAGCTAAGTACAGAGAGATAGATGCAATTCTGTATATCGAGGAGGGGATAGTGTATGTCTCTGTGTGAAATCACATGCGCTCTCTCAGTGTATGTATATATATGTGCATACAGAGAGAGGTCAACAGAAAACTGCGTGTGAGAAACCAGGTCTCACCCCTGTATCGGTATATGTGCATACATATATGTTTCTGTGTTGAAACAGAACGCTTTCTCTCATCCCGTCCATTTCTATATATGCCTATATATATGTATACACACACATATATAGGCTTATGTAGTGACAAGAGAACTATGTATGAACCTCTCACTGTGTATATATATATCTAAAAAAATGGGGATAGAAGTATGTGCGAAGTGTGTCTCTATATGTTTATAAATATGTATGCATATATGCCTATCAATGTGTGTATATATAGCAAGAGTAATTGTGTGAGAACAGTTCACTTTCTCAGCATATGTCTATACATGCAAATACAGAGCATGTGAGAGAAGCGTGTGCATATGTATGAACAGCCCTCTGTTATGTATGTATACACGTATGTGACAGAGGTGTATGTGAGCAAGGCTTGCTCTCTGTGCCTATATATGTACATATAGGGAGAGAACGTGTGTGTGTTGGGGCTATTTTTGCCCATTCCCTGTGTATCGCTCTGGCTGCGAACCACAGACACACACAGGCGCAGCCACCCCCCACATATTTTATTCAAATATTTCTCTATCCATATATTTAGACACGTGCGTTCTGTTCCCTATGGTCTCCCTGGGGGGAGGAGGGGGTGCGCCCCCACAGCCCCCGCCGGGGGTGTCACTCGCGGTGTCACTGCACGTGCCCGCAGCCACACACAGCGTGGTGAGACCCCCACACTGCCCAGCCCCTCTCACCCACGCCGATATATTTTTTTTAATATTTATATGTTTATGTCAATATTTTAAAAATACATACTGAGGTATTTATGTTTATGCATGCACTTAACATTTCTATTAAATTTACATGTAGCTATTACAATCAGTAACTGTTCTATATTCCATACATACATAATACACACGACATGCACGCTCCCCCTATACAACCATAATATATAGCCAGCTTAGCCGTGAGCTTCCATTTGGTTACAGCATTAGATCTACACATATGTAGACACATATGTTTGTGTGTGCCATACACACACATGTATCGATCTATATACATTACGCGTGCTGACCCCCACCCCCACCGCGTTGCAGCCGTGCAGGCTGGGCAGGGAGGGCCGCGTCCCGGGGGGGTGGGCGTGGGGATGCTGGCCGCCCCGGGGCCGAGGGGCTCCGGCTGAGGGGACCTGGGGCCGCGCCCCCTCCCCCACCTCCCGGCCCCCCTGTACCGACCCCCGCCCCAGCGCCTGGCGGCTCCCAGCGGCCTGACGCAGCTCATCGCAGGTGTGCCGGGGCACGGCTGCTATGGGGGGGCAGAACCCCGCTGTTATCGGGGGGCTCTCTCCTGGGGGGGGGAGGGGGCGGGACGGGACAGGTCACACCGCTGCAGGACGGGGGGGACACGACCGGGCAGGATCCGGCCCCGGCAAGGAGGGCGCCCGGCGGGCGGCCCCAGGGACCCCCCACCACCAGCAGCGCGGGCTGCAGGGGCTGGTCCCCCCCGGCGGGGGGGCCGGGAGAGGGAAATGGCGGAGAGCGGCCGGGGGATGGGGGGAGGGGGAGGAGGAGGAGGAGGAGGAGGAAGGGGAGGTGGCGGGGCTGTGCAGGCTCGGCGCGGCGTGCGTGGGCGGGGGACGGTGTGTGCGGGTGTGGACGTGTGTGTGTGCACGCGTGTGCGTGTGCACGCGTGTGCGCACCCCTGCGCGTGTGCCCCGTGTGCCGGTGCACGCCTGCGGGCCCCGGCGGGCACGCGTGTGCCGGCTGCGGGGGTGCCCCCGCACACTCACCCTCCCCGGCCCTCGCACGGCGGGGGCACACGGCTCCCACCCCCAGGTGCGGGGGACGAGGGGCCCAGCCAGGCCCGGCCCCGAGGCTCTGCGAGGAGGGGGGCGTTGTGCACACCCCTCCATGGGAAGACTCTTTCGCTGGTGGGATTTCGGGGGGGTGCGGTGTATTTGGGGGGCGGTCATAGCACCGTTGCTCCCCCCCCCCCCCAGCCCATGCAGCGCTGCGGCCTGCAGTGGGGCTAGGAGATCGCCGCCCCCAGCCCCCTCCCGCGGCACGCAGGTGCTGCGGGGACGGCAGCTATTCACCATCCCCCCCCCCCCCCCCCCCCCCCGCCCCACATAGCGCCAAGCCGGGGGTGCCCACAGTCCCTCCGTCGCCCACCCATCTGGACCCGCCGCGCTTCCCGCATCCTCCGCTGCGCGGCGATGCCCACCGGGGGGGGGGGGGAGCACACTGGACACGCAGGGCTCCCCCCTCGGGGGCCCCGTCCGAGTGGCCGTGGGTGTGGGGGTCGTTGGAGGGACGGCCCCCGTCGCCGGGGCGGGGACCCCCGGCCTCGGCGCGGCGTCTCCGCGCTGCTGCCGGCGGCCGCGGGAGGGCGTCGCCTGTGTTAGTTCCCTCCGGAGAACCCGGGGCCAGCGCCGCCGCCGCCCCCCCCCGCTGCCCGCCGCCTCCTCCCGCCCGCGGCAGCCCCTCTTGGGCGCCGGGCGGCGGCGGTGGCGATGCGCCGGGGGGCCGCCGCGGAGCCCCAGCCGCCGCCGCGCCGGGCGCCCCCCTCCTCGCTCCCGCTGCCGCGCTGGGCGCGCCCCCGAAATCGCGGCGGGGGGCGGCGGGCGGCGCACGGCGGGGGGCGGGGGGGCGGTGGCGGGCTGGGGGGCGGCGGGGCGCGGGGCGCCGGGCTGGCGGGGCGGCCCGGGGGGGCCCTGCGGCGGCGCGGGAGCCCCGCGAAAGGGCCCCAAGAAGCACAAGTTGGAGCTGGCGGCGGACCAGGCTGTTGTTGTTCTCAACGTGGTCCGCCCCGCGCCCATATAAAGGGCGGCGGCGGCGCCCGCCCCACCAGAGCGCGGCGGCGGCGCGGAGCTGAGCGGAGCGGAGTCGGACAGCAGCGCGCCGCGCCAGGCCTCCGCCACGCCGCGACTGCCCCTGCCCGCCCCCGCCTCCGTCCTGCGGCCCTTGCCCCCACGGCAACATGTCGGTAGAGCTGGAAGAAGCCGATCTGCCCCTGACCGAGGCGGAGGAGGTGCCTCTCGCCCCGGAGAAAAAAGCGGCCGCTAAGAAAGCGAAAAGCGGCGGCGGCGGCTCCTCGTTGACGCCGTCAAAGAAGAAGAAGAACAACAAGAAGAAGAACCAGCCGGGCAAATACAGCCAGCTGGTGGTGGAGACGATCCGCAAGCTGGGCGAGCGCAATGGCTCCTCGCTGGCCAAGATCTACAACGAGGCCAAGAAGGTGGCCTGGTTCGACCAGCAGAACGGCAGGACCTACCTAAAGTACTCCATCAAGGCGCTGGTGCAGAACGACACACTGCTCCAGGTCAAGGGCACCGGCGCCAACGGCTCCTTCAAGCTCAACAGGAAGAAGCTGGAAGGCGGCGGCGATGGGGGTGCGGGTAGCAGCGCCCACAAATCCCACAAGAAGGCGACGGCCTCCACGTCCCGGCGGGCGGAGAAGAAGCCGGCGGCCAAGAGCAAGAAGCCCGAGAAGAAATCCCACAAGAAGGGAGCCGGCGGCGCGGCGGCGAAGAAGGACAAGGGCAAAACCAAGAAGGCCACCAAGAAGGGAGCCGCGTCCCCCGGGGGCAAGAAGGTGAAGAAGTCCGCAAAGCCTAAGGCACTCAAGAGCAGAAAGGCATGAGAGCGGGGCGCAGGGAGCCCCCAGCCGCCCCCCGGACTGTGAGCCCCGCGGCACAGACTGCTCTGAGGACGGACCCCAGGGGACCCGCTTTGTCTTTGTGTTGCTGACTCGGCTCCGCAGCCGCCGCCGTGCGCGGTGAGCGGGGCTGCGGCTGCCCCAGCGCCCCCCCCCCCCTTTCTCCGACGCCTTATTTTTTCCATCCCCCACCCCCCTCCACCCCGCGGCTTCTCCCCGATCGCGCCCCTTTTGTTTTCGGCCGTGCCCCTCCCCGCGTGTAGACGGTTCCCGGCCCCCTCCCCCCGTCTCCCCGGTGCTTTACAGGTTTTTTTTTCCCGCCCGGTTTCCATAGCAGCCATTTTGCGGCGGCGGCCCCGCTGCCCCCCGCGCCACGTGGGCCGGCTCCCGCCGCCCGGGCCCGCTCCGCGCCCCCGCCCCGCCCCTCCCGCGGGCGCACCGTGCCTGCTCGCAGCGATTTCGAAAAGCCACGGCGCCCCCTATTGGCTCCCGGCCCCCGGCTCCATGGCAACGGCCCGTTCGGCGCCAATTGGCTGCCGCGGCGTCGGGGCGCTCTTAAAGGGCCGGCGCTCGCGGGTGGCCGCCCGCCCCCTGGCGGGCCAGCCTGCGGGGGCCCCTTGGGCCGCCGGTTCAGGTCGCATCTTCAATGGCCTTTAATTTTTTTTTTTTTAATCGGTTTTCGGTTGTTTTTTTTTGTTTGTTTGTTTGTTTTTTTCTGGGGTTGGGGTGGGGTGGTGAGGGAGGGTGGGATATTTGTTCTCGGTTTTTTTCTTTTCATTTATCGTCGTTTCAAATAAATTGTTAAAAAAAACATCGAGCTGTTGTGTGCTCCCTGCAGGCGTCGGGGAGCGGGCGGGGAGTGCCCGGGGCGAGGCAGCGGAGCCCCGGGGAGAGACGGGGAGGGGGGGGTTGTGGGGTGCTGGCCGTGCTGCGTTGGTCCCCGCGGAGGGGGATGGAGCCGCTCCGAGCCCGTCCAGATGTGGGTGCGCCAGAGCGGGCCCGGGGGCGCTGCGGCGCCGCTCCTGAGCCCTGCCTGCGGGGGAGACTGCCGCGCCTGCCGGGAATGGCATGAGAGGAACGAGGATTCCCCCGCCATGGAGGCAAGGGAGGAGAGCGGTTCCTGCGCAGCTGCGCTCGGCTGGGTTCCCTGAACGGCGACGGGGGGAGGCTGGCTGCGCTGAAGGGGTACCCGCGGGGTACCCACCCCGCAGCACAGACCCCCGCATCTGGCCTTGCACAGCGCCCGGGTTTGGGGAGGGGGGAGGGCAGCTCCCCGGGCGCACCCCCACCGCCATCCCTCGCTCTGCGCCCCAGCTGCGGGCGCTTTTCCCCCAGGAGCTGGGGGTCGTGCTGCGGGCATGAGTGGCGCCGGGAGCGGAGGGCCGCCGCACACCCCGCGGAGCCACCCCGCGCCTCCATGGCTGTGCCTATTTATAGCTCGCACCAGCAAGGTTGCATAAAGCCCTGCCAGGGATCTGGGCCATCTTGTGCTGCCCGGCTGAGGGATGCGCCCGCAGCTCCACGCTAAGCACCGTGCACACACCGGGGACCCTCGGCTCACCCCGGGGTTGCGGGAGAGGGAGGAGGAAAGGAGCCGGACCCGCTGTTTGCTCCCTCACGCCGGGGTCCTGCTCGGCTGCCCCCACCAGCAGGGGAGGCGAGCATCATGCAGGAGCACCCCCGCCGGAGCTGCTGCCAACCCCTCAGTCACCGTGCCAGAGCATCGACATGCTCCCGCTGCCCGGGGGGCACAGCACAGATCAGCCCCATGCACGAGACCCCCGTGAGGAGGGGACAGGGACAGCAGCCAGCCTGTGCCTGGGGACAGCCACAACCCCACGCAACAGCAGGGCTCTTCGGCGCTGCCGGGAGGGGAGCAGCCCCATTCCCCCAGGGGCCTGTGCACCTGCTTTATCCCTTTGCTCCTTGGAGCGCCAGCAGGGCGGAGGGAAGCAGCTTTTACACCAAGAGGAGCCAGCTGTGCTCCTGGAAGAGACCAGGTCTGTATTTAGGACGGAGAGCTGCCAAGTCAGGCCAGCCACCACCCCGCTGCCCACGCAAGTCCCTTACCGAGCCTGAGCACCCACCAGTGACCTCGGGAACCAGGAGAGAGCTGCTGCAACCCCGCACCGACCTGCAGTTGTCTCCTCAGTCAACAGATGACACTGCAGGTTTCCAAGGGCTGGAGGGGATGCCACCACCGCGGTCTGGCTGGTCTCACAGCAGAGTAACACTTCAGACTGGGGGTCTCCCCGCTGCCAGGAGGGGTGGCCAGGCCCACCGCATCTCAGCAAGGCCACGGCTCTGCCCTCCGCGCTGGCTTGTGAGGCAAGCTGCTTGACTGATAAAGGACACTACCTCGAAGGTAAACCACCGGTGGCATTCCTGTAGGGAGGTGCTGGGCAGGTGAGGGCAGAGGGAAGGCAGAGAGCCTCTGGCTGCCCAGCAGGGTGACACACCGTGCCAGTCCAGCTGGAGCCCTCACCTCCAGCTTGGTCACAGGGGCCAGCAGCATCTTACCCCACAGGTTGAGACCGCCAGGAGCTGTCATGCCAGAGCACCCCCGAGTGAGCTCCCATGAGTGCTGCCAGCTGCGAGGGCCAGGCTCTGGAGAGAAACCCAAGCCCCAAGGACTTCCAAGGGCCAGTGACTCACTTGTCATCACCCAGACAAACACAGCCAGCCCCAGAGCTGAGGTACGCAGCTGGTGGAGACGGCCGCACATGGCAAGATGCACAGCAGACTCCTACAGCAGGTAGCTTCAGGGCACGTTCAGGTGCCAAAGCGGAGGCAGGGGGAGAGCCCTGCAGCTCCCAGGCCCTCTCCTCGAGGGAGGCCAAGACCAACAGACACCCTTTTAGGTTCGTGTGACCTCAGGGAAGGCTTTACTCAGCCAAGTCCTTCACATTTTAGAAGCTTAACTTCTCCGGTGCTGTGATGTTTTTCAGAAGAGCCAGGACCAGCGACACTGCTCAAAAAAGCCACAAACCCATCACTGGAGCTGCAGGCTTGAAGGTGACAAAGTCCATTCCAGCTTTCTAAGACTTCCACTCCTGGTCATGACAACGGTCAGACGTGAAGGCCAGGAGGTGATAAAGGCCAAGCAACGCTTGGCGAGACAGACAGGATTTCCTTTGGTCTGCCTTGCAACAGCCCAGCTTTCCCAGCTGGTCCATCACACGGCTGGCAGAAGTTCAGAACCCAGCTGCAGCCCGGTGTCAAGGGCATGTGCCACCAGCACCCAGCCATCAGCTTGGTTAGAGCTGCAGGCATCACCCTGCCAGCCCGGGCAGGGCCACACAACAGCTCAGGTGGCTACAGAGCCACTCGGCCTCAGGTGGGTTAAACAGCCGGAGCTGTCCCTGTTCCCTGCCCCAAGGCACTCCCAACTGCTGAAACCTTTTTGCTTTTTGTTCTGGGCAGCACGTTTGGCAGGGCACGAGGCGGCGTATCGCCCCACAGAGAGCAGCCCTGCGGCTCCAGTCCTGACCAACACCTTCCACAGCCTGGCACAGACCTCGCCAGCACCCAACCCTGACCCCGCAGGAAGTTGTCTGAACTTCCCACAACCCTTCCTCCCCAAAACCCAAGCAGGGAGCAACTCTGGCTTGCAGACCAGTCACCAGGACAGCAAACTGGGAGATATTCCACAAAGGGAGACTGTGTCAGAGCAAGAAATAGCCCCGTACATCCAGGTCTCCCTCCCTTCAGGATCAGCTTTTCCCATCTGACCTCCAGAAGCCCATCTCTGCCTACTTGCCTGCAAAGTCACCCAGAAGGTCCTGGAGCAGCCCAGGGGGTGGTGAAAGCACCTCCAGCACTGGGGGAGGCTCCTGGGCGGCCCAGCCTCACTCCTCCTCTGCAGCTCAGGCTTTCTGGCCCTGGTGACAGAGCAACCAGCCAATGTGGCATTCCCATAGTGGGGAAGAAGAGCCAGAGGAGGGTTTTTTCTGCTCCCAAGGGTAGAAAAAGACTATTTGTCCAAGCAAAGGGCAAGAAGAACCACTGCTAAGCTGTATCTTGTGCTTTTACTAGGCTTTCCCCGCTTGGAAAATAACCAAGCCCAGACACCAAGCTGCCACCAGAGAGTCTGCTCCCGCAGACTGCTGCCAGATTCAGTAGGTTTGGTGAGGTGACAAGACACAGTACATTCGACAGCATTCAACAGGGAACCAGTTTAATCAGATATTGGGTTTGCACCGCTCTTTTCAGTATCACAAGTTCTGCATTTTTCTAAGAAATACAAAGCACTCTCAGGTTGTACAGAATGCTGGTCCTGGAGAAAACAACAGGGAGAGAACAAGACACTCAGGTACAGACACATCAACCACTGCACTGGGCAGTGGAAAGGGGACACCTTATCCCCACCTCACTGACAGTGACTTTACAGGAGGAAGGGAGATCCCAGGGGGTCTGTGCCCAGCTGCCCCCCACCCACCCGAGGTCAGGGTACCCCAGCATAACCATGGGACACATCCACACCCCCCCATTAGCACGACACTAAAGAACACACTGCTTCCACGTTCCACAACGGAGTGAAAAACCCCTTCATAAAACCAGTTGACAAGCATCCAGGTTGATCTACTCTAGATAATAAACTCAGAGCCAGGATAAATTACTTCATCCACAAGATTAACAGCCGATTCAATAGGTTGAACACATGCTACTTACAGCACATAAATAGAAGATGCTCTTTTTTTCTTTTTACTTAAAAAACATGTTATAAAGATCTACAGTCCAATTGCCTAGACACTGCTGCATGCACATGACTATTGGTCTCCACAGAAGCAGGCTGCTCTGGGCAGCGAGGAAAGCTGTCTCTGCATCAGCTATTCCAGGTGTCATGGGACAGCTAGCCTGCCCCCATGCTTGTACATTATCCACACAGCCATTAAATAAATACGGTACTAAGCCAAGAGTGGGTTTTAATACAAACTCCAGGGTTGTTTTTAAAAAGAAATATTAATCCATAGAGGGTTTACAGTTAACAGATAGCATCATCACTTTATTTCTCAGAACCAGAAATAGTGAACAAACAAACAACAGGAAAAAAAAAAAAAAAAGACATGGGATGTCATTTCTAGAAGTGGAACCAGGGTACAGGGCTGCTCTGAGCGAGATGAAGGGCTTCTGCAGCTGGAAGAGGAGGGGAGCCACAGCAGAAGATGGCAGCTCCCGCTCCCGGCGGGCGCCTGACCTTGCGACGCTCTCCGAGGGGATTTATCACCGCAGCCTCCAGCCCACCCCGCTAGCAGGACCCATGGCATGTGGGACCACCAAGTCCCCCAGCAGCCACCAAGCCAGGGAGCTGCAGGAAGGTACCCCAAAATGAGAGACCTTAAAATAAATAGGACCAGAGCTTCTTTACAGTAGGCAATGCACTAGCTTTACCGTGAACAAAACCAAGACTAACAGTCACTTCTTGCCAACGGAGAAACTTTTCCTCCTTTTCACATTTTCTAGCCCCCTGCCCTCCCTGCTGCAGTGCGGCCAGGATGGCATTGCTGGGGGCTGGGGGCGGGGTGCGGTGGGCACAGTGTAGCAGCAAGTCCCATCCTCACACCAGAGCGAGCAGGGCCAGCTGGGGGGGCCCTGCACAGCCCCAGGGCTGGTGGAGGGAAGAGGCAGCCAAGGGTGCCCGTGTCCGTTCCCACGCCAACCAAAACAATCCCCAGCAGCTACCAGCAGCTCTGCACTGCGATCCAACCATACAGCTCCGGATGCCACCACCTCCAACAGCTGTGATCCAGCTGCCTCCTCCAAAAATACTTCTTCCAGAGGGAAGAGGGGCAGGGTGGGGACACAAGCAGGGCCTGACCTCAGCCATGCTCCCCCACCACCCTGCCACAGCCCAGGCTGGGGGGACTAGTGGAGGACTGGTGGGGTGCTGCCAGGGCTCACCACCCAGCCCGGGCTAGGAGGCAGGAAGGGGAACCCCAGCCCCATCGGGAGGGGAGATGAGGCAGTGGTGAGAAGGGAGCCGGGGCAGGGGTGGGGGGCAGCGCTCACTTCTTGGAGCTCTGCGTCTTCTTGGGCAGCAGCACGGCCTGGATGTTGGGCAGGACGCCGCCCTGGGCGATGGTCACGCCGCCCAGCAGCTTGTTGAGCTCCTCGTCGTTGCGGATGGCGAGCTGCAAGTGCCGCGGGATGATGCGCGTCTTCTTGTTGTCGCGGGCCGCGTTGCCCGCCAGCTCCAGGATTTCGGCCGAGAGGTACTCCAGCACGGCTGCCAGGTATACCGGCGCGCCGGCGCCCACCCGCTCCGCGTAGTTACCCTTCCGCAGCAGCCGGTGCACCCGGCCCACGGGGAACTGCAGCCCGGCCCGCGACGAGCGCGACTTGGCCTTGGCCCGCGCCTTGCCGCCGGACTTCCCCCGGCCTGACATGGCCGGCAGGCAGCGGCCCCTCGCCGCCGCCTCCTAAGAAGTGCCGCGCACAGACGATCCCGGTGCCTGCAGGGAGATAAACGCCGTTACACCGCGCCGCCGGGCCAGAGCCCCGCCATCCCCGCCCGCCGCTGCGCCGCCCTTACCCGCAGCCGCCGCCGCTGCCGCTCCGCCCTGCGCGCCGCCCGCCGCCGCACTGCCAGCGCCGCCGCCGCCGCGCCGCGGATATCCCTGCCCGCCCCGCCGCCCGCCTCTTCCCATTGGTTGCCGCCGCGGACGGTGCGGTGCTGATTGGTCGTCGCGCCGATCCCTGATTTGCATAGGGCTCGCAGCGCCTCGGTTCTGCCGCGGGGCCGGCGCCGAGGGCAGCGCCCGGCACGGAGCGGCCCGGCTCTGCCCCCCGCTGAGGGGGTCCCGGCGCCCGCCCGGCCCGGCGCGGCCGCAGCCAGCGCTCGCCCGCAGCCCGAGAGCCGCTTCCTGGCTGCGCCGGGGCCGAGGACGGGGGGTGGCCGGAGCCCCCGCGGGTGTCCCGGCAGCGCTTGCTCCTCCCCGGCTGCCCCCTTTACCTTCCCCAAACCCAGAGCCCCCTCCCTGGCCGGCGCGATGCCGCTGCTGCGAGGGTGCCGGGGCCTGCGGGCGGGGGGGATGCTCCGGCGAGGGGGTGTCCCCCGGAGCGTCTCCCCGCTCGAAGCCAGCACTACCCTCCCTGCCAGAGCATCCTGCATCCAAGGGGAAAGTTGCTCCCAAGCCAGTTGTTGGGGCCGGGTCTTGCCTGGCTGAGTGCGGTCACCTCCCTGCCCGGTAGAGCAACCGCTGCAAACGGTGCTGGTGTAGTTCAGCAATAACACCTCAGCGTAGTTTTTTTTGGTGCTGCTGCTGCTCACAGTTTGGAGGGCGATAACCTGTACCCTGTGTCTTTGCATTGCCCCTGCCTCCCCAAGGGAAGGATTATGTTCCCCAGAGCGGGGAAAGGTGAGCATCTCCTACTCATGCTCAGCATCTTCACTCCCTCCACAGCAACTGGAGACCTGAAATGAATTTGAGATGAGCTGGTGACCTTTGGAAAAGCCTGATCTGCAGTTAGCACTGACTGGGCCAGGGCAGCTGAGCTGCTCACCCTAGAGCAGTGATGGTTGGGCAGGGAGAGAAACGTCTCTTGTTGCTCCTGCAAGGACAGGCACCAAGGTGAAAGCCCCAGCACCTGAAAATCTATTTATCCTGCCAGGAGCTGCTAATGCAGCAACTCTCTTGCTTCAAGTTACCGTGGGAGTGATGAGGAGCCAGCTAGCAACAGGCTTTTTTGGCTAGAAATCATTATCCCACCCCCAGCTTCCCATAAGCTGGGAGACCTGGGCTCATCTGCCTCTGTGGCACATGAGGGGTTCAGAGACAGATACAGCTCCGAGAGCACTCAGGTCTCCCCAGGTACCCATTCTGCGGCTCCTGCCCCAGCTCCACCGTCCCCCCCCCTCGGGGATGGGCACCGGCTACAGTCACCCCTGCAGCTCCCCAGGGACAGATCGTTTGAGAGGAACCCCAAATTAAATCCCTGGGGAATATTTCCACTGGCAAATGGAAATGCTCCAGCACCATGGCCCTGCCAGTACCCTGATAGCCCAGCGGTGGGTAGCTGATCTCCGTTTCAGCAGATGGAGGAGATTCAAACTCTGCCTGCGAAACAGGAGCAACCGGGCTGCGGTGTGGGCAAGGGGGACACAGACATGCACATGAACAAGGGCACTATACATCAACCAGTTAATTTCATTTTATTGTTTCCAGTACAAATGAAGTACTGCCTTCCAGCAAGGGTCCCACCATGAAAGGCTTTTGGTCTGTAACATCTGGCTCTGTTTACAAAATCCCTGACCTCAAAAACAACCGCCCTGTGCTGTTCTGCAATGGCACTTTGGTTATCTGGGCTTTAATGACTGACCTTTATGAACAAGGCAGAGTGCATCCCTCCACAGATCAAGAAAATCCTCTCTTAAGTCTTCAAATCCCATTAACAAAATGATTGTACAAGCAACGTGACCAAGACGTGCTGTCCCATCCTGCTGCCCATAGGAAAACCCAAGCAAAGTCCGGTTCCTCTGAGGGGCTGCTTAAACATCTCCCTGTTTAGGAGCCACAAATGCACATGGTAATGCTGGTGCCGAGTGGGATGACTCTTGGCAAATCTTCCCAGCCTGGGGTTTCCTCCTGGTATTTATTGCATATTCCTCTGTACTGCAGCCATCTTCTGAGGGCAAGAGTATTAGAAAGGAATTTGTACAAGATCAATACAGAATTAAGTGGAAAAGAGGTAACAGTTTAGTACCAAAAAAAAGGGAAAAGAAAAGAAAACAGAAGGAGACACGAACTATGAACACTGTCAGAAGGCAGAAGCTACTCCTCCTTGCAGGCTAAGATGCTTCTCTGGGCTTTATCTTTGCTTGGCACGAATGACTAGCAGGGAGGGAGGCCAGCAGGTTATATTCACTCCCATCAGCACAAGACCAAACCAAAAGCTTTAAAGACAAACACGAACCTTTAACAAAACACAAAGAACAGAGGAAACAAAACCTGAAAAGCTTGGGGAATCTCAATACCAGCCTGCAGAGCCTTCCAAAAAAACATTCTTCATTCTGCTTAGGAAAACCAGGAGGAAAAAGGATGGCCAGCCATCCCAGCTGGTGCCTAAACCTTGCGCTTCTTCACAGCTGGCTCTCCCTCCTTCCTCAGCCACTGCTGCAGGATATCTGCACTAGTTTTCTTGGGTGAAGGGCTGTGGATGAACTGACTTGTCCACCTGGGCAAATCATTTTCTTTCTTCTGGGGAGAGCCTTCCTGGGAGTTTTTTAACCAGTCCAGCATCACCTTGCTGCCTGGGGTGGCTTTGACCTCCTAGAGAGACAAAAGACAGAGTGAGAGAAGTCAGAAGCACGGCAAGAGCAGGGCAGGTGGGTGACTGAGAGCTGGTCTGGAGCGGGATGCAGAGGCTGGAGCAATGGCCCTGCCTGCAATCAGGCACATCTGCGGGAGGTTCCCTGGGCTGCTGTGAACAGGCTTGTTCCAAGCCCCATTTCACATGGAATTTGCCTCATTTGGCAGAGAAATCCTGGCACAGGGTAAGTTTATTTCTGGAAGCGGAGAGAAAGGAATCTGTTAAGGGCTTCTGCACTTCAGCATCAAGCGCAGGCATGCCCTGCAGACGCTGCCTGCTGCTGCCCTCCTGCAACCTGGCAGCACCATCCCCACTCATGTGGCCACACAGGGACCTCATGTAGCCAAGCTCTCCCCTGCCAGCACTCACCTTGGCTCCCAGCTCAATGGGTGCGAGACATTCAGGTGCATTGTTCCGGACACTGTTGACGAAGGTGGACACTGGGTGGAAAACTATGTTCTCTGTGGGCTGGATGAGTTTAACAGCTTCTTGGGTTGGCACTTCAGCAAAGTCCAGCCATTTCCTGATGGCCTCATCCCCATCCAGGATGGCTGGCATCCTAGGGGACAAGACAGTTGGAGACTAAGCCCAGCACCAATACGGCAGAGTGGGGCAGCAAAAGCCAGGTTTGTAAGCTAGCAAGGAGGTAGCAGCTTGTGGGGAAGCAAACAGGATGGAAAACTGAAGCAGCAAGATGCTCTTCCACAAGGCAGAGCGCACATCCACTTCACCCAGGTAGCTGTTTTGCTGGAAGAGACAGAGGGGCTGACTGCCAGGCCCTGGTCAGGTGGAGTGTGATCCAACTCTGCTGCTTGCCAGAGGCACAGAGATGGTAATTTATGGAAAGGGCATGAGCCGGTGACCTGATACAAGCCAGTAACGTTGTAATGTTTTTCTACAAGGGCATCAGGAGTAGGCAGGGCTCCCCCCTGCCTGCATGATGCCAGACTGGTGTTCACAGGCGCAGCTTTCCTCCCTTGCCCTGCCACCACCCTGCAGCCCCTTGCCCACTCTCACTCACCTGTGATGGATGAAGCTCACATCCTTGGAGGCATCCACAGTGATAATGGTGTAAGTGTATAGCATTTCTCCTCCCGCTGGTGGCTCCCAGCAGTCGAAAATCCCAGCCATGGTGAGCAACCTCCATCCTCTCCACTCCTCATCTCCCTCCTTCCCCTCAGCCTGCAGGAGAGAGGCCCCATCACCCTGGTCAGTGCCAGCCCATGGGCAGCTGAAGCATCACAGACTTGTGAGTGCCACGGCAGGTCAACAACTCAGATCTAAGTCATGAACTGAATTAATTTGAGGGCTTTCCAGGAGTCCTCAAATTAGTCCAGCTAATTTGACGTAACTCCAGGAGAGTTACTTCATCTTCCCACAAGCAAGCCAGCACCCTCCTCCCCTTCTGAACATCCCAACTGCTGACTCAGCCGAAAGAAAGAGGTAGCGAAACTCCCAGCCCAGTCCCCTGTGAGACACATTGCCCAGCCATGCAAATATCTGGCACGTGGGGAGCAGTGAGCGTGACGGTGGGGATGCTGTGGCACAGCTTATAGTCAGGAGACCGCAGTGGCAGGGACCAGCGGCCACAGAGGGATGCCAGGGCGCAGAGCCCACCGCAGAACACAGCCCCGTCAGGAAACAGAGACTCCCCGAGATGGGCACAGCTGGAGGGAAGGGGGCTTTTCCCAGGGCAGCTGGAGGGAGCAGGGGCTCAGGAGCTGGGCACCCACGTTCAGCCACGGCCAGGGACTCCATACCACAGCATCCTTGGTCTGGGGGAAGTAAATGAAATATGGCTGCTTCCTCCCACTGCACTGCTGCCACTCGTAGAAGCCATCCGCCAGGACCACGCAGCGCTTGCCTTTGAGGAGAGCACCCTGGGGGAGAGAAAGCACAAGTGAGCAGTGAACAGCAGCCTCGGGCAGCCTGCAAGGGAGGACGGGGACTCCTGGGACCATCTAGCCCACTCGCTCCCTCTTGGGGCTCCCCTAAACTGCCCTGCAGGGTGCACAAATGCCGCCGCTACCAGTACTGTGATAAAAGATGAGCTTCACCAGCAATAACTTTTTGAGTTCTTCTATTTTAATGAAATCTGCCTGCTCTGCAGTACAGGGACTTACTCCCCTGGGCAGCAGGTACTGTGACTAGTACTTGCTAGGGAGATGCTTTGGCTCTGGTTTTGCCAGCTACAAGATCTCTCTAAGCTGGACACAAAGGTAAGAGCAACTCACCTTGTAGGAGGACTTCTTCAGCATGGTATCACTGCGGCAGTTGGAGGTATTAAACTGCATTTTGGAGGGGTCGTCCTTTTTGAACCAGGAGGGGATCAGGCCCCAGCGCATGTCCATGAGGACCCGCTCGGAGGAGTCTGCATCCTTTCGAATGAAACAGAGAAACACCTCGGGTCAGAGCCACATCTCAAGGACCATGAGCATCTCCACCCCTTAAGAGAGGGGCTTCACAGAGCCCTGTGGATGCGGCTTCTCCCCCTGCAAAGGGGAACATGCTGGCATCTCTGCCAAGAGCTGAGCTGGGACTCGCAACCCCTCCAACACCAAACCTGCCTCTGCTCTTCTGCAGGGCTGCCACTCACAAACCAGCAGAAATAACCACTACTTGTAACACTTCACATATTCTAAACAGCTTGCTTGTAAGAATTAATCTCCAGTAGAAAGCACAAGAATATTTTGCAGGAACAACTAACTAATAAATAAACATTTCAGTGAGGCTCGCCCGACAACTCTTGGAGGAAAAAACATGGTTTTTCTTCCATAGGAAGGGCCTGGATGCGCGAGTTCCCCAGCTCCTGAGCAAACAGTCACGTCAGGCTGGTGTTACGGTCCTCAAAACTTCCCTCTTTACAGCGAGTGTCCCAAAGGGTGTAAACCTCACCTTCATTTTAATAACGTGATTTCTGCTGACCTGGTTCACTTTCACTCCTTGTGCTTTGCATATCATCTGCCTTCGGACAATGGAAATGGCTTGTGGCTTTCACTTCTCCCCCAGCTTGCTCTCACTTTCCGTCCGTAAGCTGCCAGCCCCAGCAGCACACAGCTGGGTGAGCAAGGCCCCGGGGGGCATCTGCTCCCAAAGAACTGCAGTAGATACACACATATATACCTACCATAGGCGTGTGTGTATAAGTAGATATATATATGGATGTGTATGTGCCCAGTTTTGTGAAGTCTTCCAAAGCCTCCCACAGATCTTGGGAGGCAAAAAAGGGCACCTCACACTGTACCTGCATCCCAACAACTTCAACGGAGGTGGACAACTGAGCAGGCATCTGCCTGTGACCTGTATGACGCTCCCAGCCCTGCATTCCTCTGCTCCAAGAGCTGCTCTCGGGGGGGATGTGGGACCCCAAGGCAGGAAAGGAGGGTATGAAGGCTAACGGAATCGCCCATGGCACTCCAGCATGGCCCCACTGAGGTGTCCCGGCTGCTCAGTGCAGCAGCTCCTCTCACTGCCCCGTGGGCCAGGGGAGGAAGAGCAGGGGGAGCCCAGACCGGTGTGTTCCAACTCAGCACGCCCAGCTTCACCCCACTGAACAGGAACGAGCAGCACCTCCCTGGGCACCTGCTTACACAGAAACCAAACAAGGTGCAGAAACAGTTGTACAGGCTGCTCCGGTTTTCTGAGAAAGGTCTGGCGAGGCTTAAAATTAGCCGGGATAACGGTCACCACAGGTGTATGGTTATTTTACAACTCTGAAGCAGATTTTTTTTCCTCTGCTCTCCCCTACCAATGCAACCTGAACACACCATGCAGTGTTATGAAATGGAAAAAAAAAATCCTCAGGGAGGCAGAATGAAACGAGCAGAGCAGTTATAGACACTTAGGAAACAAATTCTACCAGAGTTAATCACTTATGTATGATTTTTTTGCAGAAAATATAAGGCTATGCTGGAAGTACGGTACCGATTCCCCACCCTCTTCTGGAACACGCAAATACTAACGAGAGGCGGCATCTGTGCAATTAGAAAATTCAACACCCGCCCCGTACCCTGAGCAAGGAGAAGCCCAAGCAGCCGTTACAACGCAGACCGGTACCACGCCACCGCGGGAGGCCCAACCCCGTCCCGTCCCAGAACTGAAGCCCCAGGACACCCGGCTGCCCCTTTCGGTTTGCGAAGCGCGGGGAGGGGAGGGCGGTACCTGCTGGAGGTGCCGGCGGGAGAGCAGCACCGGGCCGCTGGACTGCGGGCCCTTGTTGTACGAGGGCCGGTACCGCTCCGCCCGCACCCACTCGGGCTGCCGCCGCTGGCCCCGGCGGTCGCGGTAGGCGCAGGCCCGGCGGAGGTTGTCGGCGCCCAGGGAGCAGGCCGTGCGGCCGCACATCCCGCCGGCTCGGCTCGGCTCGGCTCGGCCCGGCGCTCCGCCCCGGCGGGGAAGTGGCTACGGGCAGGGGCGGGCCGTGGGGCGGGGCGGCCCCCGGGAGCGGAACGCTTCGCCCTCCCCCAGACAGGCCGGCAACGGTACGAGATGGTTTTATTTGAACGACATAAAAAGGACAAGGGAGCGGCGGTCACGGTCACGGGCTGGTGGCGCCTGCCCGCCGCGGCGACAGCTGGGCACCCGCTGGGAAACGCTCCAGCGCGGCGACAAGGCGCTTCGTAAAACCAGGCCCTAAACGCACGGTTATTTTATGGACAGAGCCCCGGACACGCTGTACTGCAGAGGACACAAAAGCTGCTGTAGTGAATGTGATCCCTATACTGCTGCCAGAGAAAGAAGCGTCGCCCGCGGGGGCTCGGGGGCAGGACAGTCCTGGAAAAGGCGGTTTAGCCGACAGAGGCCATGATCACATCCACAGGGAGCTCCTCTCCGCTACGGGCAGTGACCTGCATCGTCACGGTGTCGGTCAGGACGAGACGAGACCGTACCAGGAGGTCATGGCCACCCCGGAACACACCTGGAAGGGAGAGCGGGAGGAAGGAGTGAGCATGTTGCAGGCCACCCTCTCCCGCAAGCTTAAAAACATGACTACTACTGTTTGGCAAGGGCAGGTTTCCCCAGGCAGTCCAGCAAATCCCCAGCACTGGGCCAGAAGAGACCCTCAGGCAGCGCATTTCCCATTGGTTATCACGTACCTGGGGCTCTTGCTACTGGGCAAATCACAAAAGCAAAACTTAAACGCCAGCTGAGAAGAGATCCAGGCACGACCCTCCTTCAGTGACCACCAGTCACTTGCCCGAGAGCTCCATTTTGCCAGGCAAAGGTGCCGTACTTTCCTCTGCAGGCTCACTCTGAACCAGGAGGCCACAGGTCACGAAGACAGCAAATTCCACCCAGCTGAGCCTCGGGGTGATCCCAGCCAACATCCCCCCGTCACAGCACCCTCGCTGATCCCCGACACCAGCTGCTGCACACTTGTGGAGACAGAAGCCATGGAGGAACACGCCTCCAAATCCTACCCAGAGCACAGCGGGCTCCATCAGAAACTCCTGCCCTGATTTTTAACAGGCAGCTCTGTGTGACCTCCCAAAGAGCTGCTCCTCCGGCAGAGGCCTCACCCACAGCTTACCTGCCAGGTACAGCGTGTGGGAGTTCTTGTTATCTGGCACTTTATCCGATCGCTCACAGGGCTGCATACCCAGGAACTTCACAATATTACTAACTGCCTCTGTTAAGAAAAAAATAAAATGGGCTCCATGTCACAGGTATCTTAACAGAGACACACAGAGAGCATCTAAAGGTGACTCACGCCCTCCTTACATGTTAGGGTTCATGTTCCTGGTCCCAAGGGACACAGCATTGGCCAGTATTGTGGTTTTGGAGGCCACGAGGGAGGCAAAGGCAATGCACAAAAACCCCACCGCCACACGGCGGTTCCGTTAACTGTTGCAGCAAAGGTGCAACAGAAAGAGGAGGGTGAATGAGTCAGACAACGGAAGCAGGAGAATGCAGCTGACTGCGCACTAACTGTGCGGCCCTGACAGCCTGCTTCTTTCTCTGGGGACAGCTGCAGAAGGAAGGAGACATCTTGCAGGTGACACAGGTCTTCAGGAGGAATTTGAAAAGGCTGAGGGAGGGTATTACAAATCCCGAGGGGCTGCACAAGGAAGCACAGCGATGGTTACAGGACAAGGACACCCTTCTAAGCCATCAAAGGGACTGGGTTTCTGCAGCTTACTCAGGAAAAATAAAAGGACTCTAAAACATCATGGAAGAGAAGAGGGCTTACACCATGAGCCTGCCCATCAACCTGATGTTTTTTGCTCTTTGAATCTTTCCTTACTGGTCTCAAAAAGGAAAGTGGGAGCTCACAGCTGAACGACAGTCTGTCTGCTTAGGAAGGTAGAGTATGAGAGCAAAGCAAGATGTTCTCTTGCTTCATGATCCAGCCTGGTCTCCACAGGGCCCAGAATGCTCGTTGGGTTTTTTGAAACCTCAGCTTGTTATCACGGTAACTGTAGCTCTGTATTTAACAGCTGTGGTGAAATAGCTTGTGAAGGGTTTTGCCCCATTAGCCTTTCTGTGAGAGATCTAAAGTGAGCCAGACTGTGCCTCCAGACTCTGCCTGCTGGAGGGAATGTTAAGAGCTCTGCTCGGCTCAACAACCCCTTACCTTCAAGGGTTTTAATTGCAGATAAAGTGAAGGTCTCTTCCTTTTCATACTCGTCACCCACTTCATCCCAGGCTGCTCCAAAGTTTGGCTTCAGAACTCGCTGGATGTGATCAGCCACTGTTACCTCCAGGTCTTCAAGCTGGTGGCAGAAGAGGTTCAAGTGAAACATGGTTATTTTTAACCCTGCTCTCTCCGAAGTGAACTTTAGACTGGATTCCCTGAGATCAGGTGAATGTAGGAGACAGCCTCCACTTCCACTCGTGGATACCTCAGAACAAGTCCTGCCCCTTCTGGTCAAGCAACTGCTAGGCCTGGCAAAGCCACTGGTCATGTCATTTCCAGTGTTTACAAAGCAGGTTCCCATTCTAAGCACAGCCCTTGGCCTGACAGAGATCAAAGCACTGGAGAAACATACAAAACAAAGGAAAAAACCAAAAGCTAAGAAATAGCTGCTTGTGCTCACGCAGATGCCGCATTTGATTCCCTGGAACGTTTATAAGCTTGTATTTTGCCTTTCTGGCTTATGGTTTTGCAGACTGGTAAAGTACAGTGAGACACTGTCAGACAGTTGCTATCGCCTAACGCGACACGCCAGGTTAGCTGAACTGCTGCTTTGACTAGATCTGTGCAAAGCAGAACTGAGCTTGCCCCTCCAGAGCATGTATCGTGGGGCAGTCAGTGCCAGAGCCGGCTGGACACCAGCCTGCATTCATTTCAGCAATCACTGCAGGAAAGAATCTCCTCCTGATTCTGGTTGAAACACATGGAAGAGCTTGTTTAAATATCACTCAAATGCCCTGATGACTGGTGAGAAGCAGAGAGAGGGGTTAACCTTGCACATTCCATCAGGAAAAACCCTCCCCACTCCTTCTGGGAGGAAGCTGTGTCCTCAGTGACTCACTGCACAGCAGTGCCTCAAATCGGATTCAAAGCAGTGACAGGCAATCCATAGCAAACAGCCTCTGGAGCTAACAGGGCAAGCTGAGTTTGTGCCACAACATCCCTTTCTCTCCGGAGAGTAAGCACCACCCTCTGTGAACCAGCCTCAGTTTCTGACCAAGCATAAGTACAGCTTCTTGCTTTATGGTAAAACAGCCTGCCCTGGAAACAGCAGAGCCTGGAAGAGAGGCACTTCTGCAGCATCGGTGCTTTCATCGGTCTTGGTGCTGGAGAGGGAAAAGCCCCACCACCCTGGCTTCAGCTGGGACAGAGTTAATTTTCAGTAGCTGGTACAGCGCTGTGTTCTGGATTTAGTGTGACAATAATACTGATAATACACTGACAGTTTCAGTTGTTGGTAAGCAATTTATTGTAAGTCAGGGACTTCCCAGTTTCTCAGGCCCTGCCAGTGAGAAGGCTGGAGGGGCACAAGAAGCTGGGAGGGGACACGGCCAGGACAGCTCATCCCAACGAGCCAAAGGGACATTCCATACCATAGAACATCATGCTCAGTGTATAAACTGGGGTGGTTGGCTGGGGCCTGCCGATCACTGCTTGGGGACTGGCTGGACATCGGTCAGCAGGTGGTGAGCAATTGTATTGTGCATGACCTGGGGCTTGTTTGGTTTGGCTTTTCCTTTTGGATTTCATTCCTCTCTCCCCTTTTCATTACAGTTGTGATTACTATTATTATTTTATTTTAATTATTAAATCGTTCTTATCTCAACCCACAAGTTTTACTTTTTCCCTCGAATCTCCTCCCCATGCCTTCCTGTTGGGGGGAGTGAGTGAGGGGCTGTGAGGTACTTAGCTGCCAGCTGAGGTTAAACCATGATGCCCACCTTCCCCAGAGCAAGAACAAGGCCAGCAATCTCCCTGTATCAGGCAAGCCACTAGGCAATTAACTGTGCCACCATGAAGAGCAACTCATGGAGAACAAAAGATGTCCAAAGGCCCTCTGTCTCCACAAGCCTGACCATGCAATTGCTAGAGCCCATAAGGGCACAGCCAGCCAAGCCTGGAGGACACACCATGGCCTCCCAAAACATAGGTATCCTGCACAGTCAGGTGTCTGCCAGATATTCCAAACAAGGCAAAGCAAGCTCCGCAAACCCACATCTGCATCCCGGGACAGACACGACAGAGATGGCAAGAACCTCCTCTTCACATAATACTGCCCACATCAGCGCCAGTGGTCACATCACTTGCTCGCAGGGATCTAAGTACAGATCACAAAACCCCTCAAAATGACAGCATTTTCCATGATCAGGTACACGCCCAGCTCCTTACCACATACTCGTCCTCGTAACCCTCGTCGTCTGTCTCACCCGTGTTCGGATCACAGTCCTTGACAGTGAACTTCATCATGCAGCTGAAGGTACAGGCCACTGGAGGCAGGGGAGGCAAAGGCAAATCTCACATTACCACAGATCCGCACTCCCCAGTGGCAGGACTGGGCTGGGAGATCTGGGTTCTCCCTGCCATTGTCAGCAGTACAGGCTTAGCCAGTGACCTAGAGAGGGCTCTCCCACAGTTTCTGTCTCTCAAGGACAAGGTATTTATTTTTAATATTAAGGCTAGCAAACAGTGATAAAGATAGGCTCATGATGGTTGTACCAGACCATAATCCTCAGATCAAATGCTATTACTGATGAACCTCAAGTTGTGTTGGGAATACTAACTAAACATGGCCCACTAGTGCCTTGTAAAGAGGCAAGATCCTTATCTAGGGATCGGTTCATGCGCCTCTGGCATGAAACCACCCTGCACTGCAACACAGCAGCTGATTAATACCACTCGGCTGGGAGAGGAAGTGATGACTCACCCCTAAGAAGATGGGCACTGCTGGGTGAACAGCAGCAACACACACAGGTGCACAGTCCCAGAACACAAACGAGGGAAACCAAAGCACAGGTAAGGCCCGGTTCATGTTCTGGACAGTGACAAATGAGGGGATGTTCAGTTCAAATAGACATCCCTGAAATTCTAGCAGTTTCTCTGAAATATGCATTTGCTACTCAAAGCAGCTGGGCACTCACAGCACTTTACCAAAGTACCAGCTCCTCACATACTAACACAAAGAACCGACATGCTAAAGGACATGCCAGGGTGCATGGAAGATAACTCAGCAGAGTGCTGAATACTTATCTGCCAGCTCTCATTGCCTGACTCGTCAATGCTACAGCACAAGGGAACGGGGAGAGGAGAAGGGACGCCTGACATCCCCCGAACAGCAGAGAGAAGTCATGCTCAGCATCACTCACGGCTGCACCCACACACAGCTATAAATATCTGGCTAGGATGCAAGGTAGAATCTGTGGGGGTGAGCAATACAGTACACTTAATTTGGAGAATGTCAGGAAAACACAGAGGGCAAACTGTTTACCTGCTGTTGGATCCTCTTCAGACAGTGCCACCAGCGTGTAGCAGGTACCCGGCTGGTTGTACACCAGGGTTTTGGCAGGTACGTAGCCAATGACCTCATATCCCTCTGTTGGCTCCATCTGCACCGTGACATTCTCCAGGATCTGATCGTTCAGGGTGTTTGTGCAGTCAAACTAAACAGGGAAGCAGAAAGCAGCAACAGCTTGAAGCTGCTCACTATAGATCTAATAGCAGACTCGCTTTAGGCAGAGCGGGAGTGTGGTGTCAACTTACGAACCCCTAGTCTTTGTGTTTCAGCAGGGCACCCTGCTATCAGCTGGCTAGTCATAGGGCTTGTCTGTTCCAGGTTACTCACAGAGCAACTGTGACTAAAACCTACTCATTTAAATGCTTTAGGGGAGAAACTAAAACCCTGCAGGGGACTCCAGTGCTCCAGCAAACTGTTTTGCTTGGTTTGTTTGGTTTTTAAAGGAAACAACACTTACAATGAACGAGCACACAACTACCCGAGGCCTGCCTTCTGCAACTCAGGCAGAAGCACAAATTCAGCGAGGGCAGGGATGTGTCAGCTTCTGCCTGTTTCAGGTCACCAGTTAGTATGGAAATTTTTCCTCTAACTGTACTTTGCCCTTTCTCCCTGGATGGTAATTTCCAGGTTAACTCTTTGCTGTATGGAAATTGAGTACTGCGCTGCCTACACTTCACTGGACGCTATAGGGAACAGTGCCCCACAGCAGATGGGAAGATGATCCTTTGCAAGTTTCAGCAAGCTTGATTGTTTCAGCAAGTCTAAACTTGCTGATCAGACTTTGCTCCAGCTGCAATCACAAGTCACTTAACCTCACACAATTGTATCTGGTAGACGGACAACAGAAACAAAGATCAGCCCCTACGAGGACTGCGTACGCAGTTCTGAGCTTTTGAGGAAGGAGCTGGCTAATGACAAAACACTGCTGTTCACAAGCTATTGTAAGACTCATTGTGCCTTGAACTCCCCGAGGACCAAAGATGCTGCCACACCAATCCTAGTATCTCACATGTAGCAGCAGGGCAGTACAGCCAAGGCCAAGACATACGGAAAAAAGCATGTGTACTACACAAGCTAAAACAAGATGTAGGGGATGAAGAGTTCTCCCCCACTACGTCCCTTTCCTGGGTACCCTCTTCAGTGTTTCAGTAAACTTCACTCTTTTATGCCCAAACCACAAGCCTGGGGACCGTGAGGAAAGAACACAGCTCATCCTGCCAGCTGCTCAGTGAGAACAGCCCCATCTAGTGCCTTGCTTGTTTTATTTGGACTACGTGTAAGCACCATTTAGCCACACACACAGGCTCCCTAATTAATTTTTTCTGGGGCTCTGCTGCCCTGGATGAGAAACTAAGGACTCCTCACTGCAGTGACGTGCTCTGCACACAGATATCCCCGAGCTTCTTCCCAGTGGAGCTTTTAACTGGTCAGGAGCTTATTTTCCAATCATCTTTCAGCACCACATGCCACAGCTACCCACCTGGAACACCATGTGGCTGACAAAGGTGTGCTTGGTGCAACGAACCACGTACTCTGTCTCCAGCTCCGTCAGGGCAACAGGCTCTGGGGAAGACTTGAAGAGCGGGCCCAGTCCCCGAAACTCTGGGATCGCCCCCAGTTGCTCTGAAACAGAGGACACAGAAACCATTGCCTTCCCCACCTCATAGGAACGTGTTAGCAGTTTCAGAGCCCTCATTTAAGCTGCCAGAAGCTGCTGCAGTATGGAACTGTCCATCAAAAATCCATAAGGATTCAATAGGGACTTTCAAAATTAAAGGCAGAGTCATGCTGTGTCCAGATCTATCGCGAGACAGAAAGAACAGGACTGCAGGCATGCCTGCCCACCTTCCCTGGAAAGTTGGGAGGGAGCCCATGTCACTTTATGAAAGCAGATGGGAAAAAGCCAGAGGGGCTAAGGCAGGCTCAGCAAGCAGTTGCTATGTTGTTCTCACACACAGGCATAGGAGAGGCCTTGTATCAGTTCACCTTGGAATATTTCTTGCCGTGTCGCTGCCACCTTCTCTGGCTGTTTGACTACAGCAACAGGAGCATTTTCTGCAAAACAGAAAGAAAACACACTCACGCCACAAACCCAACAAAAGATTTGAAGGTGAAGAGTAAGTAGTAACTAAATAAGAAAACAGATTGATGTCTGGAGAGGAATTTGTCTAAGGAAGGAAATGAGGAAAGCTCGTTTCTCATCTTGCTATGGACTAGACACCCATATTTAGTTTCCTAAACACCTTTGCAACTGCAGCAGCTCCAGTGAGGATTACCAACTATTACTATTATTAGCAGTTGTACTAAACTGAAACACTAACGTGGGAGCAACCAGATTTGCTGGCCTTAGTCTTTGCAGAAGATGTAATCCCACAAAATTCAAACAGGATGGAGCTCAGCAATTCCCAGCAGCCCTAGTGTAGTCTGTTGTCTGAGGGCTGAGCTGCAAGGGAATTACTAGCAGTTTTGACCAGCATTTAGGGGACTGTTCCTCACCTGCTCTTTGCTCGATGATAGGAGCTGTTGCCAAAGGAACAGATTTCAAGTCAAAGGGTTTCTCGGAGGGCTCCAGGGTGTACTGATGCAGAGCCCTCTCCAGGCCAGGGATAGACACCGTCAAACCTGGGGACAGAAGGGACAAGTCACTGAAACCACAGATAATACCAGCTCTTTGTCACTCATTAAACCAGGAAAGAGATGAGACTTGTTTTGAGGACTTCCTGCATTACCATTCAGGATGTAGCCAGCATTGAGGGCTTTCTGCTTCTGCTCCAGAACATTCAGGTAGAAGGTGGCTCTGTCTCTCACTTCGTTGTCGTCATCCATCACACACCTGAGAGGAAAAAGCAGAAAACTTTCTTCAGTGCAAGGCAGCAGAGTCCATGCAAATGCATCCAGGTGACTAAGACACCTTACGGGGCCAGAAAGAACATGCCAATAGGAGACAACCAGCAGTCTACTAGTAATTGGTTTAGAAAAACAATTATCTGCCACACTTGGATTCTGTCCACTTTGTGGTGCTGAATCCAGTGGCGATCCCATCACAGGATCCCAGGTACCCACTGTACCTTTTCAGGCCCACAGCTGGAAGAGACTAGACATGCATGGGGATGCTAACAAGCTCTCAAGCAAACAGGGTTTTTCATCCAGGATGTTGAAAACCTCTGAGGTACAACCCACCTTTTCAGTAACACCAAGATACTAGGTAACATCTCCTCATTCTGGGCTCCAAACTTGGCCAGGGCGCTTACAGCACCTGTAGTACAAGTCATGAAAACAGAATTAGAAAGCAAAGAAATCAGTTGAAGTTTCCTCCATTTCCTGGCCTTGATGAAATGCCACGTGAGAGATGCTAGCACTAGTAAAGCATTACTGTGACTAGAAAGAGGCAGATGTATTACAGCAAAGTGCCTGCAAAGCTCCTCTGTCTAGTTTTAGTCGTTGCATCTCCCTCCCCGTTTCTCAGCTGCAGGCTACCTCTTCCATCAATACTACTGCAGGATCTTTGCTGTGTAAAAAGATCTGCTCAGAACAAGGGTGAATCACAAAAGCAAAGGTGTTCATACACTATTTCCTTGGAGATCTGCCATAGGGTAGACAGCCTTCCAGGTCTGTCTCTTACCTGCCCGGACTTCTTCATGCTCTAGGACAACCCTGTTATAGATGAAACGAATGTATTTGGAGGGGTTGTTGGTTTTGGGCCCTTCCTGCCCCAAGAGGTGGAGGATACGAGTGGCCAGCACGGTGAACTCGCAGTCCTCAATGAATTCGCAGAGATGAGACAGGCCTGTCTCTTTGCTCTCCGAGTTCTCCTCAATGATGCTGATGATGCAGTCCACGATAGCTCGCTTGTATTCAAAGCCACCCTAAGGAGCAAAAGGGAACTGCTCAGCTGGCAATCTCAAAGTATTTTAGAGACTCTGAACTAGCCAGACAGGAAAGACTTTTCTTCAAAAAGGTCGCTCACACTCAGCGCTCTTAATCTGTGTTTGAAAGGAGAAAGGCAGTAATGCTGTCCCCACTTTTGACCCCCTTTACACCCAGAGGGCCAGCTAACAGTCAAGCTCTCTTGCCAACTCCCTTCAGAATGGCCGCAGTGAAGGAAAAAACAAGTCCTAAAGAGGGTAAAAGAATGCATCTGCCTGAAGGGTTTACATCTCCTTCAAAATCCTCTGCTACCAGAATTAGTGCATAAAAACAACCATATGGGAGGAGAAAAAGCCCAACTCTCTCCCCTTTAGCACCAGACATCTGAGGATGAATCACAAGAGAAATATATTAAGGATCATATTTGCCACAGCAGGACCCAGCAAATAGGCCCATTAGTGTGGGAAGACAGGCAATCAGTATCTTCCCAGGTACACCCCATAACCTGACATGCTGTTGATGCTTGGTTATCTTCAGACATTATTTCCTAGTGTCCTCAATACACACCAGGGGATTAAATTGCACACTATTCTCTGCCAATTACATGTGCAGTGCTGGGCATTTGGGGGGATCCTTCTGGAGCTACTTTTGGTTAAAAAAAAGCTTTAGAACAAAATGGTTCGAACTACAAAACCCCATTCAAAATGATACCATCCACCCACAGAAAATCTGGGAAAGGAGAATAGTCCATTTTTCACAGGAGCAAAATGAGATGCTCTGGTTTGTTCCCAAATGAGAGGCTGTAATTGGCAGAAAGTGATGTCAGAGCAAGCAGTGGGGCCAGCTGTGTTGCAGGCATGTTAGCTCATTTAGAAACGGCCTCAGCAAACCTCTGTAAAGCTGTCTTTCTGCAATTTATGTCTGACTGAATGCAGAGAATGATTATAGGTACTCGTGATGCCTTCATCACCACACCACAGAGAACAGAACAAAAGTGGTCCTGTGTCATCAATAAATAGGTTGCTATAGAATCTTTGTGTACAAGACAAAACTTCTTGGAATTTGCTGTCAAAGTATAAAAGAAAGCTGGTTCAAATGTGAAACACACATGGACTGCCAACAGATCTGCTGCTGCCTGCATTTGCTTTGAGAGTTAATAAACCCCCAGAAAACTAAAAGAATGAAAACCACATTAAAAATATGCCTGGCAGTATGCGTATAACTGTTGTGCCCAGCTGGCCATTTCTGCCAGTTAGACTGCAAGCCTTTTAGAGAGAGGCTCCCACTGCACAGCACTATCAGTAAAAGCTTGACTCTCACAGGGGTCACCATGCAGTCCTGCAGTTCATGCATACAAACAAGGAACAAAAAGTAGTTGTCCTGCAAACTTACCTCTTCCCGAAGCATAGTGAAGAGAAAGTTCATGAGGACGGCATGTTTGCGAGGGTATTTCTGACACAGTGCATTGATAGCCTGCACCACTACAACCTGGAGGAAAAGGGGGGCAGGTGAAAAAAGGATTCAGTGTCACCAGGCGGGGGGGGGGTGAGGTGGGGAAGGTTGACTTGTGTTAATTTTGTGCTGGTCCCTAGCCTGGAAACTACAGTTTCGCCTTTACTTATCCAAAAAACCACAGTTCCAGGAGGTACAATCCTACAAACTGGGGGAGACTGCTCTTCATGCACTGGCCAGCCCCTAGCAAAAGCCCACACCAACTGGGAAGAAGAAAAAGATTTAATTCTCAAAGGGTGTCTTCCCAGAAGAGAGCACGTGACTTTGGAGCTGAGCGCTGTACAACCAAGGCATGGCTTAGGCCAACAGCCTCAGATTCTTTCTCTTCCCTGAAAATATTCTGCAGCCCAGCTCCTGGGAACAGCTCCATGCAAGTTCCAGACTGCACACACAAACATGGACAAAGGCCAAGGGCTTTCTTCAGGAACCTGCATGTTCCTCCTCCTCCCACTTCCTTACTTTGAACTCATCTGAGATTTCTGACATGAAAGAGGAGATCTGCTTCATGAGCCGGTCAATGCTGCTCTCACTGCCAGTTTTCAGCAGTGTGGTGATGGCCAGGGTGGCTATGCTGCGGTTGGAGTCTGTCACAAGGTTCTCCAGGTCTAGATTACAGGCAGTCACAGCAGATGGGTGCTTCATGGCCACCTAGAGCAGAGAAGGAAGAGTAGAAATCACTCAATAGATGCAGAAGGTCCAGCTGGCAAAACTCACTCAGTCTTGTAAGCTCTCACTCCCTCCTGTAAAAATAAATGATTGTACATGTGGGTCATCTCAGACAAACAACTAATCTGAGGTTGAAGTAACAAGCTGTTTCTTCCTGCAGAATTGCATCTCTTGCTGGAAGAGAAGCAGTAGTAATAAACGATCTTTTACTACTTTTAACTCTCTCATTCTCCTCTTTATATTAAGAAAAGAAAGCTATGAACTCCCAATAAAAATTCAGCAAGCCTAGCTCTGCAGAACAGCTTTGTGGGTGGAAGCACAGCAGTTACCAGACACTGCCATCCTGTCTTTTTCTTTTTTTAGAGTTTACAAGGTCAAAGGAAAAGCTGGAGCAAAGATTGCCACGGAACAGGCAAGAAGCAGCATCAAGGTTTGATCCCTGTTTTACAAGGAGCTCCTTCACCATGGGAAGCTCAAAAGGGAAAGTAGTAACACATAAGACCAGTGACACACTTACAGAGACCTGTGAAAATGATTGCTTTAGGTGTTCTTTTTTCCTTCTTAAAGTGTTCTTTGAGGTTTTATTCCACTCAGACACCAATGAAATATAAAGCTGTAGCTCACAGTAGAGGTTATTCACAGAAAATCATCACATAATCTGCCCCCCTTTCTCTTCTGAAGTCTGCACCTCCCTGCACATGAGAAACTATTACAGCTCCCAAGAGGCTGGCTCCTACCTTGTTGAGGGTACGGACGGCTGCGTATCTCAGCGCTGCTTTTGGGGAGCTGCAGAACAGCTGCAAAACTGCAAGGAGGGAAAACCAACAAAGGCAGATGTTTAGGCAATCTATTATTGAGAAGTGTTTCATACCTAAAGCAAGAGCTTAAATGAAGAGACAGCTGCAAGCACAAGGTAACTAGAAGAATGCTTAAAAAACAACTGTGAATTTACCAGATTCCTCCCTCCCTCCCTGTATTCTCCTTTGCCACACACCCCTGCTGACAATGAGCTCTTACCCACCTCCCTCTTCTTCCATGGTGCTGCTATCCTTCACTCTTCTTCAAAGCCGATTTCATCACCTTGTCATTTTTTCTACTAAGTCAATTTGAACTGCTGTTCTCCATTTCTATGCAAACTCTGTTCCTTTCCCAGGGCTGGCCCATGAAGGGTACTCTCCCCGTGCAAAGAGGTGACACACAGCCTCCCTACCTGACAACAGTCCCAGCTCAGAAGAACCTTTGGACCGGACTGAGCTGGGAAGGCAGGACCCCAATACCTTGGCTTTTTGCACAGTTACACTCTAAAGCAGGAAGATTTATCAGTTAGAACTCAGCTTTGTTTCCCAGGAGAGAGGAGGGAAAAAAAAAAAAAAAAAAAAAAAAAGAGACCCCTCCAGTAACCCACACTTGAACACACCAGGCAAAAACCTTTACAGGAGAAAAGCTTCTCACACATATCACAGGCTTTCAGCATCAGCATAAAGCAAAAAACGGTATGGCAGTACTACAAGCCTGAAACTACACAAGGTCCTGTTTCTTGGGGTCATCAGGAGATGTTACCACTGCAGGTCCATAATTCCCTCGCCACTGCTGTGAGCTCCACATTTACCTGAGACAGCTGGAGCCAGCTCTTTGGCAGTGCAGTTGGGCAGGTTAACGATGGCAGATGCTGCTTCATAGACCACCATCTCGTGCTTGTTTCTTAGGCAGCTCTCGATGAAGTCAAACAGGGGGCTATCATGGCTAAGGGACAAAAAACCCCACAAGAATGAATTCAAACAAGGGTGCTAACAACATTAAGAATCCAACAGCAGAAATGGGCAGGTCCCATAGCCCTTGGAAAGGTAAAAGTGGCCATAAATCCACTGTCCCCAGATTATGCAGTGGTCACGATACTGTACTTCCAGCATGCAGGGGCTAGAATTCAGGCTACCTTCTGAGAAGACTCCCTCTGCCTTACAGGCTAAAGAGAATCTCCCTTAGACCTCACACATCAAGAGCTTACTGTACACACCAGAAGACTTATCCACTAGGAAGCCACGCTGCATACAGGGTAGCCAAAGAATTACAGAAGACAGAGAAAATGAAGTAGAGTATCTCAGTAAAGAACACCTATGCAAAACAGTCCAGAGAAACCAGAAAGTATTCAGTGTGCAAGCACACAACTCATAGAAGCCAGCTCGTAACAACCATGAAAGCATCCTGTATTTTCTCTGCTGCTTTCATCCAACGGCAAGAGGGTAGAAGCTGCATGCTGCTCTTCAAAGACAGAAATAATTGCCCTCATGAGACGGTAAGTGAGTCTGCAAGAGGAAATGGAAGCAGAACCTGAGGAAATTCTTCCAGCAGGGCAAAGGAGATGTCTCACCTGCCAGCCTCTTCCTCCAGCAGCTTGCTGGCTACTCGAATCATCATGCAGTAGGCAAATGGTGACTTGAGGCCGTGGCGCGTGAACTTGCTGAGCATCTTGTTGACTGCCAGGCGGTCATTCTTCCGCACATGGTAAAGCAAGCCCAGAGCATGATACTGCACAGGGAAAGAGATCGTCACAAACCCATGGAGTGCTCTTTCCACTTTTATGCCCTCTGTTGCCCAGAGGTGGCTGGCTGAGCTCTAGCATTTTTCTCCACTCCCAGCTGCTGCTTGCTGTTCCCTGTGTCAGCAGCGGGTTTCCTACCTGCACCATGATATTGTCACTGGAAGCTGCCTCCTGAGCCTCGTTCACCCAGCGTTTTACCACATCATAACTGGTCTTCAGCAGGTGCTGTGGGGAGATCAAGCCACGGACGACCCATAAGAAAAGGACGGAGGAAGCTTTGGGAATCACGGCTCATATTAAGAAGCAATGAGCCTTCCCCGCGAGGGTGCTGGTGGCAGCAACGTACTGAAGAGCATGCAGAGACCTGCCCGTGACGGCTGCGGCCTCAAGAGGTCGATCATCGCCTACGAACTCAGTACTAGTCCCTCAGTTCACAAAGAACAGCAACAATGAAACCCTGAAACTGTTCAGTCCCACCACAGATAACTGCTTCCCAGCTTTACTGTCCCTCAGGCCCACCCTGCAGGGAGTACGTACCAAGGAGGACACCAGAGCAGAGCTGGATACACTTGGCACTTTGTCAACAATTGCCTGCTTCATGTAACGCTCAATGGCCTGCAACATGGTACTCTGCAGGGAGAGGGAAACAACAGCTGACACAGAAAGGCTGTCAGGAGTGTGAAAAGGGAGATGCAAGGCATGAAAAGCAAAGTGGAAGGTGGGATGGAGTGAAGTAGGGAAAGATGAAGGGCCTAGGGCTGCCCCAAGGGAAAAGCAGCACTTACATCAGTGATTTGACAGAGTGCTCTCACAGCAGGGCCTCGGTAATTGTCATCCTTCCCAGTCATGTCTTTGGTTAAGCTGGTTGAAAACAGGAAGCTCTCAGTACTGCACTGCTGAGCCAGCAGCTCTCAGGTACACGCAGTGCACACAGAGCAGCAGGCAGCCAGCACCACAGCTGAATGCCAAGCAGGCAACTGCAGGTGTCAGGAAAGTCCCACCAGGATGGGAAGGCAGGAGGAAAAGATCAGTACTCAGGTTCCAAGCCCTGTATGGGCTCCTGATCACCAATCAAGACCGGAGCACACACATGTACCCCGCTAAGGCATCTGCCTTCCTCAGTGAATGCTCATTCCTGCCCTTTCCCCAGGGCATCTATGAGTGGATGGGAGTTCATCACATTGCAGCACTTGGGACTGTCTTCTGTCTGCTGCATGGCCTTGGCCCTCAGCACACCCTATACCCTCAGGCTCCTGTCTCCCCCCACCAGCCTTTTAGTGGGATGATCAGAAATTCAGGAATGACTCACAGAGGGAATCCTGTTCCCTGGTGAAGTTGCATCCTGTGCTGCTACAGGAGCAGTAAAGCCTTGTCTACCTGTTGAAAGTCTTGGGAATTAATGCCAGAAGTCTTCAAAATTCTTCAAGGCATTCAGACAGGAAAGTAGGAGTTAATGAACCAGTCTTTTGCAAAAGGGCAAAAGATCAGCAGTGCTGCCATATCACATAACCAAAAGGGACAACCCAAACACCCACGAGCATGGGATATAGGGACACAGCGCATTTCACGTACATCACTAGGAGTTCAATGTCTGTATTCTAATGGCCTCTTTTAAAGGAAAATCTTTTCCTCACCAAGGACATTCCCTATCCTCACCCTACTTAAGGACTACAACTATCTTCAAGAGGTTGAACAAGCCCTTCTGGAGGACACGTGAATATAACAGTAAAGAAAATTGAAGTGACTGACCTGCTAGTAACAATGATTACATCTTCTGCAATAGAAGACATCTCTTTGATAGTCAGGTAACACATCCTACGAAGAGTTGGCTGACAAGGAAAGAGGGAAGACAGACATCAGCTGAGAGGATAGGAAGAGATCTCAGTTTTCCCTGCTTCCATGATTTTATTGTGAAGATCAAGAACCTGACACCTTCAGAGGGCCCCAGTGCCTTAGCGTAAAAGATGTACAAAACCCATGTTGATTAACAAAATGCCTCTTCCTCTTCTCTATCTGTCAATCTTAGAGTGAAGCCGCAGAGATACCAGATTTACGTGGATCTAGTTTCATCTTTCACTTGTCACTTGAACAAGGAGAAAAAGCTTGAAATCATTAGCTGAAGGCACCCTGCTGCTTCAAAAACAAGAAAGCAAGCAATTTATACTCCTGAGTCTGGGAATCTCTACACTGGTCTCATGATTTTAATGCCCTGTGGTTTAGGGGACAACTAGCGATGGTATTACTGCTGTGGGTAGGTACTAATTCCTGAACTCCTCCAGGACACACAGTTATTGACTCTCAGCAGGAAGCAGGATCTTTTAAAGCCGGACACAAAGCATAGTATATTCTAGCTGATTATATGCTTGATCTGTGCCTAGCACAGTCTCAAGAGGCAAAGAGCAACTCAGAAGGAGGAATCTGTCTCAAAATCAGAGGTTGCTTCAGTTAAGCTGCTACAAGGTCTGGGAAGGGCTAGGAAGCTGATCTCTGTTTCTAAACTTTCAGCCTACTCTTCCCACTCAGATCAGGTAGCTCCAGGCAGGACAGAAAAGCTGACTGTATAAAAATGCATGCCTCAAGCTTGACATTTGTCTAGCTTGTCCCACTAGATAAATAGAGCAGAAAACAACAAGCAGACTTACATCATTGGACTGAAAGAGTTTGGTCATAGCAAAGAAGGATTCGGTAGCTTCCATGACACCAAGGTGCTCCCCCTAGAAGATGTTTGGAAAGGAAGGAAGGAAATACCAATTATCACCACCAGCTTTGGACCTGCGGCACGTGTCTCTGTATAGGTGTAAGTTTTCTCTCCGTTACCTGGTTTATGAGATACAGGATCTTGGTGAGGATGTGAGCACATTTTCGTGGATTTATGGGAGTCTCATTAAACACCCGAGCCTGGAAACAAAGCACAGATAAGGATGCTGACAACAACACCTCCTCACAAACACTGTCCTGTCTGGTCTTGGCCACCAATACGAACACCACATTGTGAGCAAGGTATGGCAAGGTTCTTAATGACTTTGGATCAGATTACCCCTTAATTCCTGTTAAACATGGAATCCTTTTTAAACAGCTGGTTCTACAGTCTGGGATCACAAATCCAAGTGCAATTAAGGTTTAAAGGCCAAATCCTCATCACACTTTCACCCACACAAGTCTGGATTGTATGCTAGCTAAAACACTACTCTTCTGACAGAGGTATGAAAGCTCTTGCAAGGCTAAGGGGAGTCAACACCATTCACAACGTCGCAAGCAAACAGGTAACACTGAAACAACACCGTCTGGGGATTGAGTTTACCTGCTGTTGAACAGAAAGGCATTTTTTCAGAGCGAATTCAGACTACTCAATAACTACTGACACCCTACCCATTAACTTCGTCATCTACAAGACATTTGGGGTGTTCAAGGCCCATTTTCCAACTTTCTCGTTTGAAGGTGAGCTTTCCCAGGTAATTTTATTCATTTTATTACTATTTATATTCACAGTCTCTAATTTGTCACAGAGACCATTTCAACCTCCTTCCTTCCTCCCTCCAACAATAAAATAAGAACCAATGGGAGTGTTCCCATTTTTTCAGAGCTAGACAGACTTTAATAAACCCCCACTTCCTTGCTGAATTTCTTCAGTGACCTACTCAAGAAAGGGAGAGACTATCCAGAAAGGGGTACACAAAGGAGATCATCTGAGCATTTACCTCTTGCAAGACTGCACTCTTCTCCAGGTGCTGGAATGGGTTGGAACCCCCACCTGCAAAAGAAAGGAAATAAAAGTCTTTCCAGGAATAGTGCTACGGGAAAGCGACTTTCTAACTACGCCCATCCTTCAAAAACAGACCGAGCATTTTGGGCTAACTTTTTTCATGAACACCAAGCAACCAGAGCTCGCTCTTTTAAGTAATATTAATTGGATGTCTTCATAGCAGTTAGGGAAGAGCAGACACAACATTCTTCAGTTTGCCATCCCCTCCAGAAGTAACTAGCCATAAGCCGAGGTAGACTGATTAGCTGTAAAGTAACTGTGCTCCACTGTTATCCCCAAAGACCTATTTCCAGCCCCTGGGCTGGAGGCTTGCTGACAGTTAGAGCATCAATAAGACAGGCCTAGAAACAAAAGCTCAGACAAAAAGAAGTATCGCTTGCCAGACTGTTGAGTCAGGAGTGCTTTATCCCTCCCTTATAAACCAATCAGGAATCCACCAGTAAAGTATTTTTGGCTCTATCACTAATTAATAGAACAAGACAGCAGACTAGAGAGTCTGGACACAGAGTAACTTTCATTGTTCCACTTAACAGAATAAATTATATTAAATAATTAAACCCCTCACCAATTAAGGATGAAATAATCAGAGGGAAAAGCAGTATCATACTGCACGGTCTCTATTAGCTCGCCTCCTAAGCATTTGTGAGCTGCAGCTTTTCAAAAGCTGCCAGTTATTGATAAGCAGGCTTTAATTAGTACCTATGTTCAATCTGGCCCTGGGACAAAACGGAACAGAGCTGGAAATGGCTGCAATGTTTAACAAGCCTGATCTGCTAGAGAGCCCAGCTCCTGGGCCCAGCTCCGATCTGACCTGGGCTTGAAGCATCCTATGCTGGTGCCAGAAGCCTTTGCAAGGGTAACCCTTACACTTCAAGGCAAGCACATCTGCACTCTGGCTCCTTCCTGGTTCATAAACTGGCCTTCTCTGGCTCAGGAATTTGCAAATGCAGTAGATGGCTGAAAAAACACAGACTCTTATGTGGGGTTGAGGAGAGAAGAAAACAAGGGAAAAGAACAAAACTAACATCTCTAGTATGAACCAGTTCTAGTACGAGCATGTGAACACGTTCCAAAAAACCTGCCCGGTAAAACAGTATTTCCCATGGCCCAGCAAAACTACAATCCCTAAATCAGCTATGAATAAGGGAGCATTGCTGCTTCATCTTTCATAGTACTAAGGAGCTTGAAATACATCGTACATGATGTCTCAGTCTGGTCTCTAAGCATTCTTCCATCAGTGGAGGAGAAAGACGCAGGGAAGACAGAAGCTGTGTGTTCAGAAGGCTCCTAGTATTGGATGACTAACAACAATTCATACTGATTTGCAGAAAAACAGTCACTGACCAAGCAAGGATCTCATAATTTTATGCCCAAAATAACATCTCAAAGTGCATTTCTGAGAGCCGCTGGAAGCTGCTCATCTAAGGCTACGTAAACCACCCATGAAAATCAGAGTCACAGAAGCCAATTAAGCAGACACACTTATCTTAACAAGATGACCATCCTGTTGGCCTTTACATGGAAAAGATGGGTATACAAGGCCTGTAAATTCAGGGGTGATGCACTGCACCTAATACTAAGAAAAACTCAAGCTATACATTTTGGACATAAACACAATCCATGGGAGAAAGGCAGGTGCAGTAAATGCTAGGAATCTTCATTTGAGACAGAAGCAATAGGATGAGAAATAGATGTAATAGCAAAGAAAAAATGCTGGGAAGCACGCAAGCAGCAGTGGCAGAAAGAACAAACACTGTGAGCTCTGAGTATGAACAAAGTCAACAAATCAGCACCACAATACAAGGAAGTGCATCTCCTGCCAGCCTTGGCCATAAGTAATGCCAACACCTTGAAGTGTGTGGCAGGTGCAAATGAAGAATAGCCCCAAAAATGAAAGCCAAGAGCAATTCCCCTCCAACAGTTGCCTCACTAAATTCTCTGCTTATCAGGATGTCACTGGAGGCTTTGAACAAGGGAAAGAAGGGCAAAGCATTTAATGCATATTAAAATAAAAAGCAAGCACAGTCCACAGAGCAACCACTAAGATTTACACCGAATGAATTCACTTCAGGACACACCGATTCATTACGCAGAACAAGGCACACAGAAAGCTTCACAGGAGGATGAAAAAGATACCACAAGGCACAACCATGAAAGCAAACACTATCATAGCTAGCCTCAATTCCACACCACATAAAATATCTACCTCTTCCTTACTACCCAGGCCTAAAGTTTTGAAAGGTCAGGCAACCACTTGGTGTTTTTTAGGTGCTCTCAGCCTTTCAGATCCACTGAAAGTGGAAGTGATCTTGTTGGAACAGCAGACCACGTGTGCCAGAAAAAATACCAGAAACTACAAATTGGATTCTACCCTGCTTTAGCACCTGGTTTGAGAGTTGGGTAACTGTGAACAGGGCGAATATGCTCAATATTTAGTCTCAGACTCCACACCTGGTGGTGCAGCGGGCGACCTCGGTGTGCTGTGCCAAAACAACTGGTTTAGCCCCTGGATGCAGCAGGGAGAGGACAGCAGCAGGCTGCTCCAGTGCTTCCACCGTGCTTCACACTGCACCCCGGTGCGCGCCAGCCAGCCCCTGCTGCAAAGCTGGTACCCAGTGTCCCCTCATGGCTCCCTCGGGGGCCTCCCCCCGCAGCTGCCCCCCCCTTCCCCACGGGAGGGGTCTCCCCCCACAACCCCCCTTCCCCACGGGAGGGGTCTCCCCCCCCAGCCCCCCCTTCCCCAAGGGAGGGGGTCTCCCCCCGCAGCCCCCCTTCCCCAAGGGAGGGGGTCTCCCCCCGCAGCCCCCCTTCCCCACGGGAGGGGTCTCCCCCCGCAGCCCCCCTTCCCCACGGGAGGGGTCTCCCCCCGCAGCTCCCCTTCCCCACGGGAGGGCCCCCCACCCACGCAGAGCCCCGCGGCCTCCCCTCACCCGACTCCTCGTCCTTCTTGTCGAACTTCTTCAGCATGGTGCTGCCAAGCGGCCCCTAGGTGAGGCCCTCCCCGCCCCGTGGCAGTCCCAGTCCCGGTCCCGGTCCCGGTGCCGGTGCCGGTGCCAGCCCGCCCCTTCCTGCTCCCCGCCCCTTCCTGCCAGCCTGTCACTGCCGCCGCCGCCCGCCGCACTGCGCAGGCGCGGCCCCGCCCGCCCTGACGTGGCTCTCGGTGACTGACAGGAGGAGAGGGCGGGACCGATTGGGAAGGGCGCGGCCTGATTGGCGGGGGGGTGGTGGGGCTAGGAGTGGGGCTGGGGGCGGTGAGGCTGGGCGGCACGGGGGGGCATTGGGCTTGGGGCAGTATTCACAGTGGGGCTGGGGAGCACGGGGCCTGGGGGCGGCACTGGCATTGGGGGGGGCTGGGGTTGGGGGCGGCACTTGCACCGGAGAGCAACGGGGGCAGTGGCGCTGGGGGGCACTGGAGGCACTGGGGCTGGCGCGGGCGCAGTATGGGCAGTGGGGCTGGGGGGGACTGGTGTTAGGGCATACGGGCACTGGGAATGCTGGGGCAGTGGAGCTGGGGACGGCACAAGGCCTGGGGCAGGAGACACTTGTACTGGGGGACACAGTCCAGGAGACACAGCAGGAGGGGACGCTGGGATCCCTGGGACACACTGGGCAGGGGGATACCCTGGGAGCAGCAGAGCGGGGCACTGGGCGATCAGGGAATGCTGGGGCCAGAGGGGGCCGGAGCAAGGCAGGGGCACACTGGGAGTCAGGGAGGGAAGATGGGGCAGTGGGGCAGGACGTGGGAAGGGGGAGATCCTGGCAAGGGCTCAGTGCTCTGGGGGAGAACCCCTCCTGGGGACAGGCAGTTCTCACCTGAGCGTGTGTCCCTGCTGTGAGACACCGCCTCTGGCAGCTCCTGTACCCCATGTCCCCACTGGCACCCCACCTGTACTCTACACCCGCAAACCCCGGGGCCCAGCCCTGCAGCCCCCACCGCTGCAGCAGGGTGTCCTGGGGGTCCGGTGCTGCCCAGGCATAGCCTGAGCCCTGGGGCAGGCAGGGCAGGACCAGTTACCCACCCGGCTGCCTCACCCAACCCACCCATCTGCTGGCACATCCCTTTGCTGGCTACCGAGATACATCCCTCCCACGGGGCGTTGGGTCACCCCGATGGCTTCTGCCCGCTCCAAGGTGAAGGGGCTGCACTCACCCTGCAGCAGGTACTCCTCGAAGAGCATGGCCGTGTCCCCCACCAGCTCCAGCAGCCCCTCCGGCAGGTGGCCCCTGGCTTTTGCCTCGCTCGCACCACCCTGTACTTTGCACGGGGCAGCCGCACTCTGCTCCACGCCGCTCTTATCTCCCAGCTCCGCCAAAGACGGCAGCCACACGGCACAGCGCGATGTCCCCGTTGGCCCGGAGCTGCTGAGGACACCCTGGGCGGGGGGCTGGCCTTGCTGCCGGTACGAGGGCTGACAGCCCCTCTTTGGGATTTGATGAGTTCCAGTGCTGGCCCTGGCCCAGGATGTGTCCCCGCTGCAGCTCTGGGGAGAGGGAACACAACATGGGGGTGTACAGGGATGCAGGACCTGTATAAACCACAACCAGTCATGTTTGATGCCAACTTTTTATTGTGCACGCTCACCAACCCTGGCTTTGAGGCTCAGCCGAGCTTTGCAGAGGATTTTGCACGCTGCAGCCACCCCAAGAGAGGTGGCACAGGAAAACCTGCCTGGCTGGATGCAGCCTCCTTGGAGACATCCCAGCAGCAGGGGAGCAGGGAGAGAAGAGGGACACAGGTCCCTGCGGTGCCTGGGGCTGGGACCTGGCTGTGCTCCTGTGCTGGCCCTGCCATAGGCAAACCCAGCTGTATCTTCTCCGGTGATGCTGAGGTGACAGTTATTAAACCAAACCCTTCTATGGCTGCTGCTTGTGCCACGTGCACCGGGACCGGGGAGATGAGGTGCTGTGTCTGTGGTCCCCTGCGGGCATGTGCCCTCCGCCCGTGCCCCCCAGCAGCCCTGCTGCCCTCCCCAGCCCTGGCAGAAGCCATGCCCCAGCCGGGAGGTTTATTTCCTGCGCCCAAGGCGGGCCATCAGCTCAGCGTTGGCGGCCGCCTTGGCCTGCAGCTCCTTCTCTCTGGCCAGGTCGAGCAGGATTTTCAATACATGGGTGGGGACATCAAGTGACAGGGACAGCTTTCTTGACTTTTTCCTGGGAGCAGGTCTCTTGGTGGCTGGGCTCATCGGCCAGGGCAATGCTTTTCTTGCTGATGCCTCTAGCAGTGGCAGGTTGGCTTTGTCCGGATGAGACCCTTCCCCGGAGCCGTGGTCACCCTTCCTCATCTCAGGGACACCTGGCAGCATCTCCTTAGCACCAGTGGCTTCCTGCTTCATCAGCTTGTCTCCGTCCCCCGCTCGGGGGCCTGGTGGGAGCCGCTCGCTGCTCAGCCCCTTCCAGGCTCTCACTGGGGCTCCAAGGACCACCAGGAAGGTGAGCAGCATCCTGCAGTGCAGCGTGGCTGGGAGTGCCTGCGGGGACCACATGGCTGGTGCTGAGCATCACACCCCCCATCACACTGTCATGGCCCTGCAGCCCCCTGGACAGAACGCATCTCTGCCGGTGTGCCACACACAGAGCCCCCCCGCTCCCTGCACCAGCTGGCCATGCCCAGTGCTGGGGGCTCGCCTCCCTTTTGGCCTTCAGTTTTCCACCCTGATTTTAATCTTTTTGCATGGGGTGGGGGGAGTTTTGGGGAGGCTGAAGGGGACATGGGAAGCAAATCCGCTGGGTATCCCCATCCTTTTCTGCAGCCCCTGGCCAGATGCCAGCTGTCCCCTTCATTTTACACCCTCTAGTCCTTTGCCACCCAGGGGAAGGGACATTCCTGCCTGGGGGGGTGGCTGCCTGGGGTCTGCCGCTGCTCCCTGGCCCGGACCTGCCCTTTGGCTGGGGAAGTGTGACGTGCCTGGGGTTTCGGGGCCAGGCGGACTGTGGGGCTTTCCTCCTCCCACGCTTTCCCCAGCAGATGCTGTCCCCTCACGGGGCTACCAGGCTCTCTGGAGCAAAAGCCACCCACCCGGAGGGATGTGAGCCAATTGACCTAAAATACACAGCGGGTCAGTGGCAATGGGGTGACAAGGGCACGAGTCTGGCCACGTGTGCTGAGTTGTGCTAAGCCTCAGCATCTTCCTTGACCCTGTCCCCCGCCCTGGTCCCAGGGAGGGCCCCAGGGGATGCAGGGTGCTGTGCCACAGTGTGATGGGTCAGGATGCTGTGCAGTGGGGTGGAGGTCAGAGCAGGGGCAGGGGCAGTGCCTCACAAATCCTGCTGTATAGCTGCCTCTCCCCTGAATCAGTCACCCAGAGGGGTTTGCCCAGCTGGAAGGAGAGCAGTGAAAGGCATCCAACCTCCTACAACCCATCTTCGGGGTGGAACCCTTCGGAAAGTACCAGACTGGGCAGCTGGAGGCAGTTTAACTCACTGGGAAGCAGGTAATGAAAAGCATCCAACCCCCTGCAACCCACAGCTAAAAGCCCCCCGAAAAGCACCACCAAAGGGTGCAGCCTCACCATTTCCAGCAGGTCCTCGTCCCCTGGATTGGATGTTCAGCCAATGCTCCCAGCGTGTGCAGACCATGAACTGGGGGTTTGCCCTGCTCCCCGCCAAGCCCTGGTTCTTATCCTGCCCTCAGCTCCACCTCCGACCCACACAGGGGGTGATGGTGACATGCGGGGGGGGGGGGGGGGGGGCGCACACGACAGTGTTATTAATACATTTTGCCTAATAGCGGATGAAATCATCCTGGGCCATGGGTGGGCGTGTGACCCCTCGCATCTCCATCAACTGCATTTAGAGGGGATTCCTGGAACTTGGGGCAGCTCAGGCATAATTATTTCACATCTGACTTGCAAGATGGTTTTTCTCCATCTAACTGAGCCTTCCTGCTCCTGTCAGCTTTGGTTAATCACTTAAGGAAGGGAGAAAACACACATGCGTTATCACTACCGGCTGGCATCTGTGGCAATGGCAGTGAGTGCCAGCTCCCCAGGTGTTGTGCCACACGAGGCTCTTGGACATCTCCCAGTGCTGGTTTGGCACTGTTGTCCTGATGGACTCCCTGGCCCTGGCCAGCTGAGGGTTATATCTGGAGACATGTTGCCTCCCCACTGTGCCAACCCCAGCGCGCAGCTTGGGCCACTGGTTTGCAGCCAGCTGCACCAGTTCAACCAGGACATCACCGGTTTGCAGCCCACCTACAACCAGTCCTAATGGGATGCCACTGGTTTGCAGCCCAGCTGCACCAGTCCAGACTGTCCCAGTCCCTCTGCAGTGAGTAGCAGCCTATAGGCATTGGTGTGGGGTGAGCCCCACACAGAAGGGTTTTGCCCCAGAGTTCCCCCCCTCGGGGCTGTGGGAGCACCCAAGGGCTTTCAGGCCAGGCAGGCACCTGCATGAGATCAGTTGGTGGGTGCTCAGCCTGGAGGGCTGGCCAGGGTCAGCAGCCTGGGCACCCGGGGCTGGGGCTCAGACTGCTGGGGGTCTTGCCCACCCCCATGGCCGCAGGATGACCTAACCCAGGGCAGCCTCCCCAGCAGTGGCAAGGGCAGGAAACAATGCCAGCTCTGTTCCTCCTCCCGGGGACGGCCAGGAACTCACACCCAACAGCCAAAATTAGCCAGTGGCACTGATTCACCCAGCACATCATGCAGTGCTGCAACCTCACGTGTCGACACGTCACAGCCTGGCCACAGGGTCGTGGCCTAGCTTGCGTCAGCTGGGCACACACCGGGCACAGGGACGGAGCACTGGGGTCCCTGGGGGGGTGAGGACCCCCAGCTGGTGCAGCATTCAGCAGCTGGGAAGGGCATTCCAGCTAGGGTGGGCAGGGGGCATGCTTGGCTCAAGAGCTGGCCCCAAACTCCACGGGCATCTTTGGCAATGCATCAAGAAGTGTGGCATCTCCCCGCGAGCGCAGCTTTAATATCATTGGTACACATATACATTCACTGTATACAGATATACACAAAGAGCAGCGGTACGTATGGGTGCCACAAAGCCCACCCAGCAGCCTGCTCCAGGCCCCAAGGTGGGGGGAGGCAGGGGCTGCAGACCCCTGGAGCCAACATCGCTTTCATGAAGCCTTTGAGAGCGAGCATAGGCGAGCAGGAACCTCCTCTAACATAGCACCATCCTCAGGGTTTCCCCACTGGGCTGGGGGGTGCAGGAGAGCCCCCCTGGATTAGACAGATGTGCTGCTGGCGGGCATGCAAGATGGAAGGTAGCACATGGAGAAAGCCTCTGGCCTCCCCACAGGTCTTTGCCAAACCACGGCAGCCACAAAAGGGGAACTGGGCCTCACTTGAGGTTAAGGTGAAATTTATTCAGATGGAGCTGGTTACGGGACCGGGGGTGGTGAGGGATGCCGTGCAGGGAGGCACTGCCTGGCCCACGGATGCAGGCAGCCTCCCCCAGCAGAGATCAGGGAGGAGTTGGGGGTGTGGGGGGTCCAGGGAAGGGGATGAGGATGTTAGATGAGAGGAGGGGAGGAGCCCAACCATGCCAATTCCCATCTCTGCTCCTGGGCTGCCAGACAGGGGGCACGGGGCCAAGCACCATCTCATTGGCTGCAAATAAGTTAAAAATCAAACTGGGAACAGCCCAGGAAACTTTCAGGTGGGAAAGGGGGTTAAGAGCCTTGAGGAAGGGGGGTGTGTTCCCATTTAATATAAATTTCACCTTAATGGGCAATAAAACTGATATGAAAGGGAAAACCCATGAGCAGCAAAAAGACACGTTAGAAATAGCACCAGGTTCCTGCTGGGGGCCGGTGGGCACGTGGCCCCCGCCACCGCGGGCAGCCCAGCCCTGGCTGAGGCAGCAGCAGGGCCCTGCCACCGGGCAGCCCTGCCTACCGAGACACTGCCCACACCTATGCCTTTGGCTGCCCTCCCGCCGTGCTGCTGGCAACGCCACGGGCATCTGCGGAGAGAAGCGAAGCGGTGTCAGAGTTGAGCAGGGGACCAGCATCATCCCCCTGGCTCTGCATTGGCCGAGCCTGTGGCACCACGTAGGGATGCTGCCGGACCTGCTGGTGCCAGCAGCCATGCCATGCCATGCCATACCATGCCATGCCTACCTGCCCCTGCGCGCTGCCTGCAGCGCAGCTCGCACTCCTCCTTGCTGTCGAAGCGGTTGAGGTTACCCCGGCAGCCACTGTAGACAAAGGGCCGGCAGTCGGTGACTCTTTGGTTGTAGTACCACCGCAGTGTATAGCGCTGGCAGTCCCCCTCGTCCAGCGGCAGGCTGCAGGGCTCAGCTGTGGGGGGCAAATGGCAATGGTGAGGGTAGGCAGGAGCCGGCAGCACACCAGTGGTGGAGGCAGCCAGACCCACTTGGCAGAGGAGGAGAAACCCCAGGAGGGGAAGGCAAGGGATGGTTCCCAACTGAGCATGGGCAGGGTTTGGCTGGAGGGGACATTCCCATGCCCTGCCCAAGTGCTGGGAGCGAGGGCAGGAGATGCAGCTCTGGGCAAGCCCTCTCCAAGGGGCAGCTCCTAGCAAAAGCTGGGAAGGAGGTGGCATGGGGATGTGATGGCCACAGTGTCCCTTGGAAGGGTACCGGAGGGATCCTCCACATCCTACTGCTGCTGCTGGGGCTTCCCTGCTCCCCTGTGAGCTCTGGGTTCCCCTCCTGTGGTTCATGACCAGGAGCACAGGAAACCTGCCAGGGCCAGCAGGTCCCACCAGCCCAGAGGGACAGCTTCTGTGAGGGGGAAGGAGCATGAGGTGTGCGCGGCGCAGTGCTGTGATGGGGAACACACACCCCAGCTGGGTGCCAGCGAGAGGGCTGCGAATCCCAGATCCCCCCAGCCAGAGGGGGTGGGGACCAGCTGCCAGGCAGGATGTGGAGGCATCACCCCAGCAAAGCTCAGGCAGCCCCACAGTCACCCCTGGCAGCTCCATCCTCGGTGCCAGGTGGGCACAGGCAAGCTCACCATCCATTGAGGGCTGCTCCAAGCTGTCCATCTCCAGGACCTCATCATAGTCCTCTTCCTCTCCATACATGCTCTCATACTCGAGGTCATCTGTGTCAAGCATAACCGCCCTGTTTTGCCCTGGGAGACAGTGCCAGGCGTGAGCAGTCCTTGCTTCCCCCTCTGTCCTGCTCCCCCCAGCCATGGCCCCTGCTCTGCACGTGCCTGCACGCACACACGCTCCTTGCTGCCCTCTCCTCGCTCTTTAATTAAAGCCCCCTGGAACCGGCAGCGTGGCCACCGATGGTGCAAGCAGGGACGTGACTGGCCACACACATGGAGCAGGGTAAAGGGGGATGGGGACTAAGAGCAGAGGGATGACACTCACCCTCCTCTTCCTCAGTGTGTGACAACTTGAGCACAGGGACTTCGTGAGCGCCGCCAGCAAGGAACGACTGTGTGGGGAAGAGCCCTGTGAGGGGAAAGGACACAGCACCGGCATCAGGGGGGAGGCGAGGAGGCCCAGGGTGCTTCCCCCAGCCTCCCAGGGGGAAAGTGCCCTGGCACTGCTGCAGCATACGGCTGGGGATGGGGGACCTGGGGATACCCCATCCTCTCTCTGCACTGCAGACCAGGGCTGCTGGGGGCTCCCGGAGGAGGAACAGATAGGAGGAGCTGCTGCTCAGTGAGACAGTGACTGCTGGGAGCCCAGCAGGGTGGGGATGGGGATGAAGATGGGCATGGGGAGCCCCAAGTGCCCATGGGGCCAGATCTTGTAGGTCCTCCAGGCTCTCCATCACCTGTTTGGCCATGCTCCCTCTCCTGGCGGACGCTTCTTCCTCCTCCCTGGACAGAGTGGAGGCTGCTCCTGGCCCGAGCCCCCCAGCCTCCTTGGAGAGAAAGCACCCACCTCATCCCAGCCCACCTCTTGCCTCCATCCCTCACCCCACCCTCCCCTTCAGCAGTACTGGCCACTGCAAGCCCACCTGCCCTGGCTCTGGCACTCAAGCATGGATGGGGTGCAGGACCCATGGTCCCTTCTCGATAGGCAGACCCTGGCAGCACCCAGATCCCATTGGCACCATCCCAAGCCAGATGCCACTGGGGATCCCTGCTGCACCATCACTTCTGCCACACACCATCCTTTCTCCCTGTGCATGGTCCCACTCATGCTGGTCCTCACTGAGGGGGTCCCAGAGGGTCCCAGACACCTCTAGTGTCCCCCAAACCAGCAGCACACCTGGGTGCTGGGCCCCTTCAGTGCCACACAAGCGGGGCGGGGGCAGAAGCAGAGGGGTAGGAAGGGAGAGCCGCAACCTGAGTGCTCACGTGAATCCAGGCGCCGCGGGAAGTGGCCGCCGCAGGCTGTGGGAGAGACAGGGCTGGGGGTCAGGGGCAGTGGGGGCCAGACCCCCAGCCCCAGGGCAGTGGTGGGGGATGCTCACCACAGTGCTGGCTCATCTCCTGCCTGACGAAGGCACGGATCTCCTCCTCCTGCCACGCACACAGAGGGGCAAAGGACCGGCATCGCAATGGGGGACGGTGCAGTTAGAGAGGAGGAAAATCCCTTTTCCCAGGCCCCAGAGCCCAGAGGTGGGGGAAGTCCCTCCATCGGCAGCAGTGGGATGGATCCGGCACCCCTTCCCACCCCAGTGACCTGCTGGAAGCCTGTGCCGGCTCCCTCCTGGCTCCTTACCGTCATGCCCGGCTCCCCCTTCTCCCCATGGAGCCCCTGGGTGCCAGGACTGCCCTAGGGACAAGCAGAAGGGAGGTGGGAGGCTGGCCCCGGCTGGGGCTCACCTAGGCAGGGCCAGGCACCCGCTCACCCACCTGCTCTCCTCTCTCACCGGGGATGCCAGGCACACCACGGGCCCCTGGCACCGACTGTCCAGGGGGCCCTCTCTCTCCCTGCAAAGGACACATGCTCAGCATCTGGCTGGTGGGTCTGGAGCCTCTCTGCTCTCCCCAGTGCCATGGATGTGCTGTTTTCCCAGTCCCCACACCCTGGGGATGCCTGTGCAGGTAGGGATGGGGATAGGGATGCGGTTGGGGATGGGTCCAGCCCAGCCCCAGGACAAGCAGCGTTCCCAACCCCCCAGGCTCCCACCAGCTGGACAAGGGAACACAAGGGAGGACCCCAGAGGCAGCGAGCTGACAGGGCAGGGACAGAGCTGGGACACGGCTCCTGACACCACCAACCCCTCACCCACTCTGTGACAAGGCTCTCCCTTCCTCAACGCACCGAGGGGGACCAGCCACCCACAGCGCGGACTCACCTTCTGGCCCTGCATGCCCTCAGGACCTCGTGGGCCGACATTCCCTGGGGGCCCCGGCGGCCCAGGAGCACCATCACTACCCCGGGGACCAGGGCCACCGATAATGCCAGGGGCACCCTGCAGGAGAGCAAAGGGTGAGGCCAGGGGAGTCGGAGCCCCCAGCCCCAGAGCAGGTGCCACAGGCATCCTCTGACCCTGCAGCTGGGCACCCCTGAAGTACCAGAACCAGTGCCTTCTTGTAAAGAGTGGGAATTTGTTGCCACTTTTAGTTTAGTGACACAATTTAAAGCAGCACCAGATGGCTCTTCTGGGACTATCAGGCTCTGATGTGCTTCTGACCAAGGATGGATCCTGGCCCGGTGCAGTGGGGTGCAATGTAGACCGTCCCTTTCCAGCCTGCTCACCCGGTCTCCTTTCTCCCCCTGGTCTCCTTTGGCTCCCTGCTGCCCGTCGAAGCCCCGGTCGCCCTGTGAAGGGGAAGGGGCAGGCAGTGGGGGACAGGCAGTGGGGGACAGGCAGCATGGGGGCTGAGGTGCCAGCAGAGCTTTTCCCAGTGCCGTCCTGACATACCTTGGGTCCCATGAGCCCCTCCTTCCCAGGGATGCCCGGTGGTCCCGACAGACCCAGCTCTCCCTGGGGGACAAAGCAGATGTCTGTTAGCCACCAGCCGTGCATTCCCATCCCACACCAGTGTCAGCGTGGTGCTTACCGGCTCGCCTTTCCTCCCTAGCAGCCCTGAGCGCCCCGGGATCCCCGGCTCTCCCTACAGCAGGCAGGAGAGAGGCAGGGCGGTCAGTCCTGTGCCCCCTCAATGCTCACCCCAGAGCCGCAGGCAGAGGAGGGGACCCCATGCCCCTGCCACGGGGCTGAGGTCCAACCTCAGCCATGTCCCTGCTCCTGCTGGCTGGCAGAGGGGATCCAAAGGGCCGCAGCCTCCAGGCAGCATCCAGGCTCCTGTGGCACCCCGCGGGCACCCACTCACCTTCTCGCCCTTGTCCCCATCAAGGCCACAGGCGCCTTTCATGCCCCGATCACCCTGCAAGGATAAGGAGGGGAGTCAGAGCCACACCAAGCCAGCACAGGTCCTGGCTGGGAGAGCATCAATGGACAGAGGGGCCAACCCACCTTGGGGCCACGCATGCCCAGGGGTCCCATGTCCCCCTTCTCCCCCCGGGCTCCGGGGATCCCATCACGGCCAGGCTGGCCCTACAAGAGAGCACACAGCATGACAGGGGTCTGCTCCTGCTCCGCACCGGGGTGGCAGCGGCACCGAGACGTGGCTCCTCACCGGCTCGCCAGGCTCTCCTGATGCTCCGACCTCTCCCTGGGGAAGGCAAAGGCATCGTTCAGGGAAGGCGAGGGGGCTGGTGCCCACAGCCCCCCCCCAGCACCCCAAGCAGTTGGGGGTGCCTAGCTCCTTACTTTTTGCCCACCAGGGCCACGTGCCCCAGGAAAGCCTGTGGAGCCCTTCTCGCCTTTCTCGCCCCTCACCCCCTGCAAGCAGAAAACCAGATCAACACAGGGCAAGAGGAAGAGGTCTGGCCATGGCATGGCCACAGCACAGCCATGGTGACCTCCGAGGCTGATTGCAGCAGCTCCTCTTGCTGGGGTGCCAAGCACCATGCCCGGGTGCCCAGAAGCACCAGCACATGGGACACAGGGATGCCATCATGCCCTGGTCCCTCTGTCCATTGCCCTGTCAACAGCCCTCTGTAGTTCCCAACCCAGCAGCCCCCAGCCCCGCGCAAGCCCCCAAGCCCTGTACCTTCTCTCCGGGCATGCCTTGCTCCCCCTTGTCCCCCTTGTCCCCTTCTGTGCCCTTCAGGCCACGCTCTCCCTGCAAAGAGGGAAATGCAGGGAGGGGTCAGGGGACAAGGAGATGCTCAGATACACATCAGGGTGGGGAGGACAGACCTCCCTGGGGTAGGGACACAGGGGTCTGTAGGTGGCTGAAGGAGAGGGGACAACATGCACTGTGAGGGAGGGTCCTTCAGCGGCAAGAAGACCCACATCCCAGCTCTTCTGGCAAGCAGAGGTGGGGGGAAGGCTGTCCTGTGCCACTCGGGCGGGAGAGGGGGTACGTGATGAAAGCTGGGAGCTTTCCCAGCACAAGGCTGAGAGCTGCCATGTACCATGGGCAGGGCGGGCAGGGCCTTGGGGAGGGGATGTACAGGAGAGTCCCTGCCCATCAGGACAAAAGGGACGATGCAGAGAAGGACAGGAAGGATGGGGACAGCTCTTACCGGCTCCCCCTTGCTGCCTCGGGCTCCAGCGAGCCCCTCCACCACCACAGTATCGCCCTGTACACCCAAAGAAGAGAGGTGGGGGTGAGCGGGGAGGTCAGCACTGCTGCCCTCTTCCTCCTGCTGCCCCCGGCCCTGGGACTCACCTTGTCTCCTTTGGGCCCTGGGGCCCCAATGTCACCCTGTGAGGAAAGAGAGATGGTGAGACGATGCAAGGATGCACGGTGGGGAGCAGGCAGCACCTCCCTGTGGACCCCAATCTCTGGGGATGCACCATTTGCTCAACCCCAGCTCACCAGCCCCTAGAGTCCCTTACCTTGTCCCCACGCTCCCCCCGGTTCCCAGGCAAGCCCTGCAGGAGAGAAGAAGGGGGGAGGGGGTCAGGGAGGGTCCTGGACAGGGGTGCAGCTGGGGAGTGGGGGTATTTACCGCCGGCCCTCGATCCCCTTCTGGTCCTGGGCGCCCGTCTTCACCCTGCGAGAAGAAAGGGATGTGAGAAGGGAGTCTAGGATGGGGGCACCCCCAGCATCACCCCACCCCAGGGACAGGCACAGTTCTGGCTCGCCATCCCCTCAAGGCTGGCACCGTGGGAATTCCTGTCCCTGGTGGCGGGGACGTGGGGGGCTGCGGTGGGAACACAGAGGGGCCATGGCAGTACCTACCCGTGGCCCTGGGTCTCCACGCTCGCCTCTGGCTCCTGGCAGCCCGGCCCCCGGCGCACCCTGCCAGGGGGAAGACAAGAGCTCATCCTTGTCCTTGCTGCCCACTGCTCCTCCCAGCCGTGCCACGTCCCCCCCCATGCCAGGGGACACCCCACAGTCCCCACCACCTCTCTGTGTGCCTGACGCAGAGCAGGCTCCCATGTGCCACCATCCAGAGGGGGCTCAGCATCCCCTGTGGGGTGGCTGAAGCAGGGACACCCCACGAGAGGAGCAGCCCCACACCCCTCATGCTGTAGGGCTGCCCCCTATCTTACCTTGTCACCCTTCAGGCCAGAAGCCCCTTGTATGCCCTAAAAGAAAAGACGGGGTGAGCGAGTCACAGAAGGCGACGCCAGGTGCCCTGCGAAGCATTTCTGGGGCTCCCACAGCAGCCCCCATGCCAGAGCCCCCCAGCAACCCCCAGCCCCAGGGGCCAGGAGGGTGCAGGGTGAGTCCCCGTCACCCTGCCCGAGCTGGTGGGGAGCCAGGGCAGAGCCTGTACCCCTGGGGATGCTGCGGCACTGGAGCCCCATACTTACTGCTGGCCCTGGGGGCCCCGCGGGTCCCGGTGGCCCGGGGGTGCCGTCTCTCCCGGGAAAGCCGATCAAACCCTGGGCAGGGAAACACCGGTGAGTGAGCAATGACTGTGCCTGGGAGGCAGCGGGGTTTGCAGGGACCCCACTGACACTGCCCAAGGGTCCAGGGTCACCAGGACCACTGAGGCCAGGTGCTGGCTGTAGCTTCTACCCTTTCTCCTGGGGGACCCGGCAGGCCAGGCTGCCCATTGTCCCCTCTCAGGCCTGGCTGTCCCGGTGTCCCAGCAATGCCTGCTAAGCCTGGGGGTCCTGGTAGTCCTGGCAAACCGGTGTCACCCTGGAGCAGGGATGAAAATGATGAAAACAGCCCCTCAGGAGCGTGCCTCTCCCTCATCCAGCCAAGGCAGGGCAGCACCCCAGCATTGGGGATGTGGTGAGAGCCAGGGTGACGTGGAGACAGGGGTTACCTTCAAACCTGGAGGCCCATCCTGTCCTGGCGGCCCCTGCACACCAACACCTGGCGATCCCTGTGTGGTGGCAGAGAGCACGTGGCACATCCCCTGGCTGGTGGGCACAGCAGTGCCGGGGCACCATGCCACCAGGGGCAGCCCCCCAGGGCTGGGGAGTGTCTTTGGGGGCAGGGGACACACACCTTCTCCCCTTTGGCTCCAGAGGATCCCTTGGCTCCCTATGAAGACATGAAGCCATGAGGAAGGGCTAGGTGGTAGGTGACAAGGGTACAGGTCCCACTCCCTCGCAGCATCCACTGCCCCCCAGCATCCACCCCCTGGCCACCCATACGCCTCCTACTCACGTCTTCCCCGGGATCTCCTGGCTCCCCGAATCGTCCTGGCTCCCCCTGGCAGGGGTGAAACAAGCAAAAAGCTGGGGTATGTGATGGTGCACAGGGGCAGCAGCTGCAGCCAGTTCCCCCCCACGTTGTGGCCAGGCAGCCAGGGAGCCCAGGGACCTCATGGCACCCTCCTTGCTGCCTCCCGGGGCAGCGCTCACCTTCTCGCCCTTGGGGCCCGGCAAGCCTCGGTCGCCCTTGGAGCCCTGCTTGGGGAGAGCAGCGTTAGGGGAGGGGGAGGCCACAGGGCTGGCTCGCCCCCCAGAAGGCAGGGGGTGGTGGTAGGGGGATGAGGTTAATAGAGGGGACGAGGTTAAGGGGGTAACTCACGGGTTCTCCCAGCAGCACACCCTCCAGCAGCGCCGGCTCGCCCTGCAGTGACACATGGGTGTTCAGGCAAGCCCGCAATGGGTGCCAGCACCCTGTGGACCCCTGCCCACGCCACGCAGGGGTGGGGGTCCCCCCTGCCTTGCTCCCTCACTCCTTACCTTCTCGCCTTTGGCGCCAGGAGGGCCGGCGATGGCCTGGGGCACAGAGGAGAGAGAGGGCAGGTGAGTAGGGCTGCGTGGGGATGCTCCCCCTCGTCCCAGCCCAGGAACACCCAGGGAAGCTCCCAGCTGCTGTGGAAGCAGCTCTGCACTCACCTGCCCTGGCACGCCGGCATCCCCTGGCTCTCCCTTGGGACCCACAGGGCCTGAAGGTCCCGGCACGCCCTGGCACAAGCAGCACAGCCCTCAGCCTCAGCTGCAGGCACCCCAGGCTAAGCCCCACGGGGCTCACATTGGGATGGGATGGGGTGAGCAGCAACGTACCATCTTCCCAGGCATCCCTGCCTCGCCATCCTTCCCTGGCACGCCATCCCTGCCCGGCACACCTGGCTTCCCGCTCTCCCCCTGAGGGCAATAAGAGTGGGGCTGGGGTACAGGGGTCCTGCAACACCCCCAGGCAACCCCAAGTGTCCACACTGATGGCAGCCAGGCAGGGGCAGGGGACAACACACTCACCACTTGTCCTGGCAGCCCAGGAACACCCGGTGGGCCCTGCAAGGGAGACAAGCAGAAATCAAGTGGCAGCCCAGGCACCAGGAACGGCCAAGGGGCAGGTTGGGGCGAGAGATGTCTGCAAATACCTACCACTGGGCCCGGGGGACCAGGGGGGCCAGGCAGTCCCATGCTGCCCTGGGGACCAGGCAAGCCCTGCAATGGAAACAGCCACATTAGAGAGGGGATGGCATGCTGCCCTGGCACAGCCAGGACCTCGGCTGCCACCGCAGGAAGGTGCAGCGGCTGTGGGTGGGAGCTGGATGGTTTTGGGGGGGGCAGGCAAGTGCCAGCAGGGATGGCAGGAGTGCTCGCTCACCCGGATGCCAGAGCCAGGTTCCCCCGGATCGCCCTGTGAAGACAGTGCCTGCATCAGCCCCACCATCCCAACCCACCAGCCACCATGGTCGCAGCCACATCCCCGTGCCTGCCACGGGGCTGTTCCCCAGGGCTGGCTGGATCCATGAGGGTGGCCAGTCCAAAATGTTCCTCTGTCCAGCCCAGAATGTCCTGAAATGCCCCCGTCCCTCCAGCCCCCAAATCTGGCAAGGCCCTGCTTTCCTCTGCCCGGTCCGACGTGGCGATGCCAATGCCGATGCCAATGCCATACCTTGGTCCCAGCTGGGCCCTGGCTCCCCGGTGGGCCAGTGCTTCCCTGCAGGGAACAAGGGGACATTATGTTGGAGTGGTGCTTGCTGGTGGCATAGGACAGGGAGGGGACAGTGGGGTAGCATGGTCCCAGCACTGCCACCCTGCCCCTGCTCCCTGGGGACACACACCTCCCCAAGCTGATATCCCACTTGCATGGCACTCCCCTGCACGTGGCATGGGGTGGCTGCTTACCGGAGGTCCTGGGGGTCCTGGGTCTCCCTGGTTGCCCTGAAGGGAGGAAGAGATGGGGTCACTGCAGGGATGGGTTTTCCCTGGTAGGTGCATGGGGTGTCCCCTGGGAGAGGAGACCCAGACACTGCACCCATGCTGAGTGAGGACAAGCCTGGCCAGCTCCTGGCAAGATGCCTGGGGCCAAGCACCCACCCAGGCAGCAGGGTGGCCCCTACAGCTTCACCCAGCACCTGCCGTCAGGAGCCCCCAGCTGCATGCTGAGGCGGGGGGGGTACAGTGACACAGAGGGGACACAGACACCTACCGGGCGTCCCAGCACGCCGGGGAAGCCTGGCAAGCCCTGCAAAGAAATGTCAGAGCTGGCAGGTGAGTGGGAGCCCGCTACCCCCAAGCAGCCCTGCCTGCCCCCCAAGGATGCTCCCCATTCCCAGCAAGCGGTACCCAGCCCGGGGGTACTTATGGTGGGGGTGAGAGGTGGGAAGCCCCCTAAAGCCCTGTGGGCCCGGCATGAGTGGGGGAAGAAGGTAAATGAGATGTGAATGTTCCCACTAGTACTGGTGGTGGCTGGTGTGGGACCACAAGACCTTCCCCCTGTCCCATCCCACATCCCCCTCACCATGTCCCCACTCACCGGCTTCCCCTCGGGGCCAGCCAGCCCTCTCTCACCCAGGAGACCCTGGAGCAAGAGATGCAGACGGGGTCAGTGCCAGGCAGGGGTCCAGGGTCAGCAAGGGGTGGGGGGACATTGCGGTACTCACCGGGGCACCATCCCTGCCCTTCTCGCCGGGCTCCCCTCGCTCGCCTCGTGGGCCACCCTCACCCTGCAGAGGGGACAGGTGCAGGGTTGTGGAACAGGCAGGGACCTTTCTGTCCCCACCCAGGGCCTGCTGACACTCAAAGAGGGGTGCCCCCAGCGGTGTCCCTGCCCAGGGCTTCACTCCATGGGGCTGCCCTGTTGGCAGCAGGAGACTTAAAACCACAGACCTTATCTCCTTTGGGTCCGCGCTCACCCTCGGCTCCTGGCTCGCCCTGTGTCACAGAGAAGACAGATGCCATCAGCCCCTGCTGCCCCTCTGGGGATGCTTGCCCCACCACAGCCCTCAGTCCCTGCCCAGCTCATCATTTGTCCCAGCCTGGTTGGCTTGGTCGCCCCATTCCCTTCTGCCTGACCACGCACCTTCGCTCCCTTGGGTCCGGTGGGGCCACGCTCACCCGGTAAACCCATCAGGCTGCCCTCCACCACGTCTGCCTGCGGGCATGGCACCGTCAGGGCCAGCACCCAGGGGATCCCAGTAAGGTCCCCCCAGGGGCACAGCCCTCCCCAGGCCACTGTGCCAGGGGTCTGGACGTGGCCATCCATCCCCAGAGGTGCAGGCTCGCACCCCTTGGGGATGGTCCCCAGCAGCAGCCATCACCTACCTTGGGCCCTGGGGGCCCTGGGGGGCCAGGCAAGCCTTCCCTGCCCTAGAAGGGGGAGAAAAATAGGCTGAGCATCAAACTGGGCAGAGTTATCCTGCTATGGCCAATCCTGGCCCCTATAGGGCATCCTCCTGCCCCCAGGAGAGCCCCCCATCCCCCCAGGAGGTGCACAGCATTTGGGGGACAGAGGGGACTGTGTCCCCATTCTGCCTCACCTGCTCGCCCCGGTCACCCTTTTCGCCCCGGTCGCCCTGGGAAAACAATGTGGTAGCCATCACGGGGCTGTCCCCAAGCCCCGGCACCAGGTCCCACAGCCCTTGCCCCACTCACCTTCTCTCCGGGCCGCCCGGCCTCCCCCAGCTCCCCAGCCCGGCCCGGCACCCCAGGGATGCCTGGCTTGCCAGGCTCCCCCGGCTGCCCGGGTGGCCCCTCAGGACCCCGCTCGCCCACGGCACGGCCCGTGGGGCCCTGGGGGCCAGGGGCACCGGGGTCCCCCTTGTCACCTTTGGGTCCTCGCTCACCGGGGAAGCCTAAGGAGCCCTGCAAAACATAACACCGTGCTGCCAGAGCCAGCCATGCGCCGGGGGTCAGTCCTCCTGGAGCATCCCAGGGTTGAGCCGGCTGTATGGCCCCCCCAACCAGACTGGGTAGTGGGGCAGCATGTTGGGGCATGGCATTGAGCCTGGCTCCACTCACCTCTCGACCTGGAGGCCCCCTCTCTCCCGGCTCCCCCCGGCTGCCCTTCTGGCCCCGCAGCCGCTCCGACACCGGCAGAAATGAGTCCGAGCTCCCATCGTAGGCACCTGTGAGCTCCTTCAGGGATGAAATCTGGGAGGGAGGAAAAGTCATGGGGTCAGTGCAACCCAGATGTGGCAGCACCCCATGGCCCCAACAACTCATCCTGGGTGGTCTCCTACCACCTCCCACATCCCCCCTCCTGCTGCCATGTGGGCAGGAACAGCCCCCAGCATGACAGCCATGGACTACATACCTTGATGCCAAGTGCTTCCAGGCTACGTTCAATGTTCTGCAATAAAAAGATATTAAAAACAAAGTGAGTGTTGGCCTGTGCCCATCATAGGGGCTGTGGAGGGTCCTCCATTCCCCAGGCAGAGCTGACATCCCAGCCCAGCAGGTCGAGATGCACTCACCACTGCAGCCCCAGGGTCTCCACGTGCTCCAGGGTTGCCAGGTCGCCCCTAGGTTTGCAGAGAAAAAGGGAATGAAAAGATGTACAGAGGTGCAGTACACGAGGAGAGCAGTAGGTTTGAGAGTTAACACTGCTGGTGCTGCCCGGGCAGGCTGTGGTTGCCACCACCCTGGGGTGCTTGCAGCTTGTCAGGCTCAGTGCTGGGTACTCACTGGCTCCCCTCGCAGTCCAGGCTCCCCCGGGTCCCCCTGAAACACAGCAAAGATGCCAAGGTGGCACAGGATCCCCCAGACCTTTGCCTTGCAAGGGAGGCTCAGGGGCATGAGCACACCTACCTTCGGTCCAGCCACCCCGCGGAGCCCTGGCAAGCCCTGGAAGATGTAGAGGGGACACAATGGCACCCAGAACCCACGGACACAGGGCAATGCCCCAAGGGAGCTGTGGGCAGGGGTCTTGCCTGCCCCACAGCAGCCCATACTCCAGGGTCTGGTGCTGGGTGGCACTGTGGGCTCAAGGACTACATACCTGGCCCGGGGGGCCGACCTGGCCTGGGATGCCGGGGAGGCCGGGGGGGCCAAGGGGGCCTGGCAGACCTCTGTCCCCCTGCTCGCCCTTGGCGCCACTGTGGCCCTGCCGAGAAAGCAGTGTCATCCCCAGCACCTGGGTGCCCAGGTCTGTCCCAGGTGGGGGCACGTACCCAGCACCCCCATCACCACCTCCTCTGTGGGGAGGTACTCACCTCTCTGCCAGGAGGTCCTGTGTCACCTTTGTCTCCCTAACCAGGTGGGAAAAGAGTTAGAGGGATGCTGCCCCATCCGCACGCCCCAAAATAATGCTCCTGGACCCAGGCAGGGAGGAGCCACCAGGTATGTGGGGACCACGCAGAGACCACCCAGGGCTTGGCTCCTTACCTTTCTCCCATCCTCTCCCGGCATCCCATCTTCTCCCTGGGGACACAGGCTGCCAGTCATTGCCTGGGTCAACCACCCCAGTACAGGCACCACATGGGACAGGGACTGGCACCGGGTGTACAGCTCAGAGCATGGGAGCTCCCCCTCTCGCCTTTATGTTGTACTGGGATCACTGGCCCTCAGGACCCCAGGTGAGCCCCAAAGCCAAGCCCTGCTCCCCCTACTCACGTTCTTGCCGCTGATGCCGGGTTTGCCGTCATCGCCAGGTTTGCCCTGGGAGGAAGAAGAGGCAGTGAGAGAGACCCCCAGCTCTCCCCCCGGCCCCAGCAGCCAGGGGTCCCTGGGCACCCATCATGGCCCCAGGGTGCAGGGAAGGGGGAGCTGGGCATAGGGCAAGCCCCGGTAGGCAGACCCAGCTGGGACCGACTGCAGCGGGCACAGAGCAGGGTGTGTCCCCAGGGCGGCTGGTACTTACGGGGATGCCGGGTGGTCCCAGGGGACCCACGGGGCCAGGCAGTCCCTGTTCCCCACGCAGCCCAGGCAGCCCCTGCGAGGAAAGGAGACAGGAGAAGCACAGGGCAGCAGGGCACCCACCATCCCCAGCCAGCTCTGGGAGGAGGGAGCATGGCTGGAACGGTGGCACCCTGCTGGGGACAGGAGACAGTCCCACTGCGCTGCCCCAGACCAAGGAGCATGGGACAGGACATCTGTCCCTCGCAAGGGCGATGGCCCCAGCGGGAGCACAACCCAAACTCGCCCTCTCTGCAGGTACTTACGTCCCGGCCGGGGTCCCCCTGCTTCCCCGGGTCCCCCTGCAGACAAGGAGGAGGTGAGGGCAGGGACACCCCCACCTCGCCAAAGGCCCCCTACGAGCATCCCCAGCCTGGAGCAGAGAGTGTCCGGGGGGGGTGGGGTGGCTCCTCCTGTCCCATTGCCCCTCTGTCCCACAGCCCGCCACCCACAGTGCCCGGGGGCAGCCGTGCCCCCTACCCTGGACCACGCTCACCCGCAGCCCAGCAGGGCCTGGGGGTCCAAGTTTGCCTTCCAGCCCGTTGCGGCCATCCAGCCCTGGTGGGCCACGGTCCCCCTGTAAGACAGCAGGGCAGGAGGGCTGAAGCCATGGGGCAGGACAGGGGTGCCATGGGGCAGCTTCCAGCCCCCAGCCCCCTCACCTTCTCTCCTGGCAGGCCTCGGTCCCCGGGGTCACCCTGCAGGGTGGGAACAGGAGTAAGCATTGTCCGCCCTGAACGGGAGCTGAGGAGGGCACGGACCCCCCGACTCAGACCCCCGTGGGGATGGGGCACTCACCCGTGCACCGGGGGGGCCACGAGGACCCTCCACACCCTGCAAGAGAGACACACTTAGCAGTGGGGCATGGAGGGAAAGGAGGGGATCCTGGGTGCTCACCAGGACCCCCAGCTCTCCCGCAGAACATCACCCGTCTTGCTGTCCCACTGCCTCCCGCACCGAAGCCCCAGCACTTACCCTCTCTCCAGGCAGGCCAGGGGAGCCAGCATCGCCCCGGGCACCCTTTGCACCATCCTCACCAGGGTCCCCAGGGTCCCCCTGCCAGGGAAGGGCACGGCAGTTAGAGGACACTGCCCCGCCGCCCGCGCAAACGCCTGTGCCAGAGCCCATGCTGAGCACCTCTGCTTATGCTGTGTGGTTTAAGGGCGGGATAATAGCAAAGGTCTCAAAATACAGGCGCGGGCTGAAAAATAGAGGCTGCTGGGCTCGATGCAGCTCCTGGGTGGCCAGATATTGGTTTCAGAAGAAATGCAATGAGCAGTGCTGCTGAGCCAGGAGCCAGCTGAGCCACGGCTGGGGACCATGATTCCATCCAGCACAGAGCACAGCCCATGGCCAAAGCTGCCCTGAACTTGAGCTGGCTTATAAAAGCAGAACACCTAGAGCGTGGGGTACTGCCGTGGGATCCCTGTGGGGCTGAGGAGCCATAAGCATGCTGGCTCCTTCGAGGAACTCAGCCCTACAGGGCCCTCCTGCCCTGGCACCCTCCTCCCAGCACTGGGCAGGAGCATCAGCCTATGTTGCCCCCGATCCCACATGCCTCTCAGCTGTGGTGCATCAGCTCCGCATGGCAGGGGCTGTTTTGGGCAGGGAGGGCTTGGTGCACCGGGATCCCAGTGCACAGGCGGAGCCCAGCGGGGACAGCACAGGGCACCCCACCACCAGCATTCCCGGGGACCCACTTGTTACCTTCTCACCCTTCTCCCCTACTCCACCGAGCCCCACATCAACCTGTGGGGCAGAGAGAGGTATCAGAGCACATGGGGGCAGGCACCAGCCCCTGGGCAGGGAGAGGGGTGGGGGCAGGGCTTACAGTTCGTCCTGGGGGTCCGGCAGGCCCCTGAAAGAAGGGCAAGGGAAGCAGGTTAAGGGGAGCTGGTGTGGCTCCAGGGAGGGCAGGGCTGGCTCTGGGATGGGGACCAGGCACACGGCCCTGCGTCACTCACCGGCTCCCCACGGTCACCTTTGCTCCCTGGTGCTCCAGGGCTGCCCTGCAGCAAAGAAGGATAGGGTGAGGGGAGGAGGGAATGGGGGTCCCATGGGATGGGAGGTCCTGTGGGGTGGAGGGTACCCCTGGAAAAGGGTAAAAGGGTGGGTGTGGGGCAATGAGGTGCGTGGGGTGGTGGGTGCCCACAGGGTGGTGGGCACACACAAAGCGGTACTCACATTCCTGCCTTCGGGACCTGGGTCCCCTGAGTCCCCCTTCTCCCCTGGGGGGCCGCGGTAGCCAGGGAGGCCCTGGGTGGAGGGCAGAGGAGGGCGTGCGTTAGCGGGAGCCACCTGGCAGCCACTGGGCATCTCGCCTGCCCCGGGGTGCCCGCCAGCCTCGCACTTACCCGGGGGCCCCTGTCTCCAGGTTTGCCAGGCAGACCCGCTTCACCCTGTAGGGAGAGAGGGGGTGAGCTGGGGGCAGTAGGGAGGGGGGCAGTGGTCCTGGGGGGTCCTCACTTACCGGGGTGCCTTCATCACCCTTCTCTCCACGCTCTCCCTGCAGCACAGGTCAGTGGGCACCAGCCAGGAGGAGAAAAGCACAAGTCACCAGCATCCCCCTGCTCCCCGCCATCCCCCACCTCCTCAAGGCCACGGTGCCCCACAGCCCCCTGTCCCACTGTCCCCTTGACCCACGCTACCTCCTTGCCACGCAGCCCGGTCTGCCCTGGGGCGCCCGCTCGGCCCGGCTCACCCTTCTCTCCTGGCTCCCCTGGATCGCCCTGGGCAGGGAAAAAAGGGCAATGGGTTAAGACAGCGTGGGGGGAGTGTGGGGACTGCCAAGGGGAGAAGGGGCTCTGCATGGCACCCTCCACTCCCTGGAGCAGCATCATGGCACAGCCTGCAGGGATTGCCCCCCCAGAGCCCAGTGGGTGGATGGATGGACAGACAGATGGATGGAGGGGCAATGCCTCCTGCAGCGACGTTACCTTTGGGCCGCTCCTGCCCGTGAGGCCAACGATACCCTGGTTGTTGGAGAGGGAGAGCACGTGTCACCAGGGACTGGGGCGGCCCCGTGCCCGGGGAGTGACTGGGGCCGTGAACCAGTGCCTCTGTGGGCAGAGCCCAGCCAGCCCCAGCCCCAGCCCCTGGGGTGCACCCAGACTCACCCGATCACCCTGCTCGCCTTTGGGGCCAGCCGGCCCTGGGATGCTCAGGCCAGGGGCACCCTAGACATGAAGGGATGCAGCTTGGAGCAACAGCGTAGGCACCGTGAGCCCAGGGTGTCTGTGCTGTGCCCCCTGTGCCCCCTGTCCCAGGCAGTACTCACACGGGCGCCTTTATCTCCTGCCTCGCCCTTTGGGCCAGGAGGTCCTTCTGGTCCTGGGAAGCCTCTGTCACCCTGGAGCAGACGAAATGGCACCGTCAGCCCCCTCAAACCACCCCCTTTCCTCCCACTACAGCTGCAGACAGCCAGGCTGAGGGACCAGCATGGGCATCCCCTCGTGTTGATGGCCAGCTGTGCAAACCCCCTCCCCAGCCCCCAGCCATGCCCAGGGAGCACCAGCACAGGGCTGGGGGGCACAGCTGGGGCAGGGTTACCTTCTCTCCTCCAACACCGGCCACACTGGGAGCCTGGGGGAGAAGCAGAGGGGACCATGCTGGGCACTGCCCACGGATCCCTGTCTCAGAGCTGGGACAGGCAGAGGGGGACCTGCCAGGCAGCATCACTTACCGGCTTGCCAGGTGGTCCTGGATCGCCCTGCAGAGAGACAGGTGTCATTGCCAGCCCTTTCCCCAACAGCCCCTTGCCACCCTGCTCGGGCCCCGCTTTGCCCTCACCTTCTCCCCCCGGGGGCCGGCTGGTCCTGGACCTCCCTGTGGCGAAAGAAGAGACCTCAGGGGGCTGGTGGTGCCTGGGGATGCGCACCCAGGGCATGGCAGCCCCCCCACTCCCAGGGTGCTGGGTCTTCATCACCACAGCTGCTACCCCAACTCACCTCTCTGCCAGATGGCCCTGGGCGCCCTGGGGCTCCTGTCTCACCCTAGAGGAGGGGAGGAAGAGGAAGGTGTCAGGGGCATCCTCCCACCCCATGGCAGGGCAGCTGCTGCAGGGCAGGACAGGCATCACCCCGGTGTGGCTGCAGCCCACTCAGCCCACCTACCTTCTCTCCCTCGGGGCCTGGCACACCACGGTCCCCCTGCAGAACAAAGCAGAGGAGGGTTTCAGGGAGCCTTCCTCCCGCCACACCACACTGCCCCCACCCCACGCACCGCCTCAGAGCCCTCCGGGCCCAGCCCCGAATCCCATCCAAGATCACTGGGGTCTGACAGCCACCCCCAGGTACAGCCAGCGCTGTAATTGTGATTAGAGACCATACCTCAGAGGCAGACTCCTTAAAAACTGAATGAAAGTAACAAGCAGTGGGTGGTAATAGAACGGAGTGTCTTCTGCCATATTTACAATTGATTAGGCTTTTTTATTTGAGGGTCAGTGCAGCCTTTACCAGGGCCACAGGAACATCAGGACCCGCCGATGCTGCCAAATGGCACAGTCTCACTCCGGCACTGTCTCACCTTCTCGCCCGTCTCTCCCAGCTCACCCGGCGCCCCACGGTCTCCCTGGCACAGGAGGAATATGGGGTCAGGGGCAGCAGGACCTGCAGGGAATGGCGCAGGTCCTGGCACAGAACCCGCTGAAGGCAAGGCGAGAGCACCCCTTCAGTCCCCGCACCACTCACCTTCCTGCCCTGCTCCCCTGGTGGTCCCCGAGGGCCCTGCAAAGGAAGATGGAGAAGATGTCACCTCCAGCGTGGCGGGGTCAATGCCCAGGCTGTCTGGAGCAGGAGTCCTCCAGGGTGCCGTCTGGGCTCGGCTTGCTGGTGAGGCCAGCTCTAGCCCGCCTTACCTTCTCTCGGGAAACTCACCCGGTCTCCTGGGTCCCCAGGGCGGCCAGGTGGCCCTGGGAAACCTTCTTTGCCATCACCCTAGGGATTAGGAAAGGCAACAGCCGTGCCCGTGAGATGGGGATTGGCACCCCCACTGGAGAGCAGTGTGGGGTCCAAGCCCCAGGACAGAGCATCTCCACCATCCTCTTACCTTCTCTCCCTTCAGGCCAGGGGACCCAGCAGGTCCCCGGGGCCCAGGGTCCCCAGGCACGCCCTGCAAGAGAGCACAGCTTAGCCCCTGGTGATGCAGCTCAGCCCCAGGGATACATGGCTGCCATGGCCCTGCTCCCCTCTGCCATCCCTGCTGGCCTGGGGGCCCAACTCACCGGAGGGCCGGGTTCCCCTCGAGGCGCTGCCCCATCCACAAGTCCAGGGGGGCCCTGCAGAGACAGGCATCAGCTCCTGCGTGATAGCCCCAGGGAGCTCAGTCCTTCCCAGCACCCTGGAGGGGCTGCAGAGCCCTCAGGGACCTCCATCCAGGAGGGCAGAACCAGGGAAATGCAGAGCCACTCACCCTTTCTCCTCGGTCACCCTTCTCCCCCTGCAAGGGCAAAAAAAGCAAGTAAGGGCAGGTTTGGGCTCTTCCTACGCCCCCGTGAACAGGCGGGGAACGTGCTGAACAGAGCCCATCATCAGTGGTATCGGGGTACATGCAAGCCACGCGTCTCTCCCCACACTGCCCAGCACCAGCTCATGCATATGTAAGTGTGCGTGGGCACAGCTGGTGGGGGCACAGCCCACGAGTGAGACCAGGAGGAGTGCACGGGGGAGCAGCTTCAGGTTGCTGGCTGTTCCTCCATCCATCTGTCCACACGTCCCCCCAGCTGTCCCCACACAGCACCTGCAGGGGATGTACCTTCACAAACTCTCCCGGAGGTCCTGGTGGCCCCATGGGTCCAAGCAGACCGGGGGGACCTGGATCACCAAAGGGCCCCTGTGGGCCAGGGCTCCCAGGGGGGCCAGGGCTGCCCTAGAGGACAGAGATGCTCTGTTAAGCTGGGGCTGCAGCACGGCCTGGCAGTGCTGGCAGAGATCCTTTGGCATCACCACCCACACACCTACCGGTGTGCCCGGCTCCCCTTTCTGGCCTGGCAGCCCCTGTGCTCCATCCACAATCACCCTGGGCTCTCCCTGCGCAAGGAGGTAGAGGAAAAATCAGTGTCCCCATGTGCCCTGTTGTGTGCCCCGTGCAGGATGGGGGCCAGAGTGCCACAAGGCCAGGAGCCCATCAGGTAGATGGGGAGACTCCGAGGTCACCCAGACACCAAGGCCCAGGAGATGCCAGGGACTGAGGTATGCCCATCAGGGTCCCCGCTGCTCCCCAGGGACCCCCACAGGGCAGCCCCACGCCCATCACCTACCGGCTCGCCTTTGTTCCCCTTCGGGCCAGAAAGCCCCATTGGCCCCCGTGCCCCCTGGGAAGGAAAGCTAAGAGTGAGGAGGGGGTGTGTACAGGGAGCAGGGCTGGGGAGGGCTGGGGTCATACTCACAGGATCCCCTCGGGGGCCAGGGATGCCCTGGGTACCCTGGAAAACAACAGCTCAGGATGTGAGTGTGTATCCCTGCCAGCCAAGGGAGTGAGGATGGGATGGGATGGGATGGGATGGGATGGGGCTCCAGCCAAAGCAGGGGTTGACAGTCCCTGCCCAGTACACTTGGCCTGGGACACACACACAGGGGACAGCAGTGACCTTGCCAGCTACAGAGCCACACCGGCACAGGGAAAGGGTAGGCTCCGGGAGCAGCAAAACCAAGGAACGTCCCCACTCACCGGCTGCCCAGGTGATCCAGGGTTCCCAGGGCGGCCAGGGCTTCCCGGTGTCCCATCAGCTCCGGGGAACCCCTGCAGGAGGGAAGAGCGTCATACCAGCACCTGGTGGACCCCGGCACTGCCAGACCCCCGCAGTGCCCCAGGCAGTGCTGGTCCCAGCACTGGGAGCCCAGAACAGCCCCATGGCAGAGCCGGGTCCCAGGGTGCCTTTCCCCTGTGTGCTGAGCCGGAGTGTGAGGGAGCAGTGTGGGGCTGGACCAGGGGTCTCCAAGGGGATCCCTCCTCCAGCCTGGACGAGAAGGAGAAGGGAGGGACGAGAGGCAGAGAGAGGCCCTGTGGGGCCAGGTCGCTATGCCTGGGGATCCTGGGGTGCCTGGGTGAGGGGGTTGGAGTTACTTACCCTGTCCCCCTTCTTGCCCGGCCGCTCGACGCTCTCTCCCGGCAGACCCTGTGGCCCCCGGGGTCCTGGAGGGCCAGGCAGCCCGTGGCGGCCCTGGAAGGACAGCAGAGAGGACAGGCGGGTGGTGGCTAAGGGATGGTCCCATCCATCCCTGTAGCAAGGGCTGGATAGGTCCCTGCACCGCACCCACCTGCCGGCAGGACAAGGGAACCCAGGGACCTTGTTGCTGCCCCCCACCAGGGAACTGCCCCCATTTCCCCCCCCATCAGGGTATTACCGGCTCGCCAGGGGGGCCTGGTGGCCCCGTGCGTCCTTGTGGTCCCTGCAGAGACAAAGTCAGCGGTGAGCATCCCCCGCAGGCTAGCATCAGCAGGGTTTGGGGAAGGCAGCCCCCACCCCGTGCCACCAGCTGGGGGGGGGATGCCAAAGCACTCACTGCCTCGCCGCGGTCTCCCTTCTCGCCCTGCAAGGAGACAGAGGGAAGGGGTTAGGGCTGCACCCCCATGCTCGGCTCCCTACTGCGCTGCTGCCATCAACAAGCTGGGGGGACCCTGATCTATGCTGAGCCCCTGTGCTGCAGCATGGCATGGCGCAGCATGGCAAGGCATGGCGCAGCACGGCACGGCGTGGCGATGCTCACCTTGGGGCACTGCACCGTGCAGGGCTTCGGCTGGGGCTCCGGCTGGCAAGACAAGAGAAGCCCATATGAACCCAGGAGCAGGAGAAGCTCCTGACCCCCATGAGGCTGCTCCCCCTCATGCCCCCTGGGGCACCCTGGCCCCTTACCCTGGTGGAGATGATGGTGCAGAGGTCGTCGGTGAGCTCTCCCTCCAGCTCTGCCAGGGCACCACCATCACTGTAGATGTAGCGCGGGTCCTCACCAGTGACCATGCGCCGGAGCTGCTCTCGGTCTGACCCCTCCAAGCCCACCGCCAGCACCCGGACTCCTGAACCAAGAGCACCCTCAGCACCCCGCAGAACTCCCTGCACACCCTGTTGGGACTCTATCCATCCTCACCACCAGCCTTGACGTCCCTGGCCGCAGCAATGGCATCGTCCCCAGAAGGGCCATCAGCCAGGACCACCAGCACCGCTGGCACACTGGACCGGCGCCCTGCACCCGGGCTCAGCAGGTAGGTCCTGGCAAAGGTGATGGCTGCCCCTAGGGAGGGAGAAGGAGGAAGAGAACAGTCAGCAGGATCCTACCAACCACTACCCTGGCTCCCAGTGCCGCACCTCACCGATGGCATTGCCGCTGGGCTCCTCGTAGCGCATGGTGCGGATCTGCTCCAGCACAGCGGGCAGGTCACTGGAGCGGTTGAGGAGCAGCCAGGGCAGGCTGCGGTAGCTGTACGTGGCCAGAGCCACCTGCAAGGGTGCAGGGGAGCAGTGGGTACCACTGCCTGCCCACACACCCAGGCCCCCTGCCCATGCAGCAGCCCCCTACCTGGGTGCCCTCAGGGCCCAGGCGCCCCAGGGCTGACACCGTGTTGGAGAGGAGGGTGCGCACAGCATCGGCACCGGAGGAGCTGTCACGGGTGCCGTGCACCAGGAAGACAATGTCACCACGGGCATCCCTGCAAACTACAGGCAGGGAAGGGGTGAAGCTGCCACCAGAGCAGAGATAAGCCCAGTCCATCCCTGTAGTGACCCCACCATACCTGTGCGCTCGGTGACAGATGTCTCGGCGCCCGGCGCGCTCCCCAGGAGCGGACGAAGGGTGAAGGTGTAGCGCTGGCCCAGGCGCAGCCCAGAAACCTGCTGGGAGCTGGCAGCACCAGACAGCGTCTGCCCTGTCTCCCCACCAGCTGCCACCCAGGGGACAGAGTCAGGGGGGACACCAAGACCCTGCAGGGATGCTGCCCCCTATCCCGGGGCCACCCACCCGTCGCACCTGTGGGGGGGCTCCAGGAAAGGACGTAGCCAGAGGCGCCAGGAATTGGGGTCCAGGTGAGCGTCACTGAGTCCCTCTGTACCTCTGTCACCCGCAGGTTGGTGACATGGCCCCGGGCAGCTGCCAAGGAAGAGGAAAGGGTGTCCTGGCCCCATGGGACAGCCACCACCCCCCTCCCAGCTCCCCACCCACCACCCTCCCCAACCTAAGGCTGGGGCAGCCCGGTCCCTGGATGCCCCTCTGGGCTCCAGCCCCACATCAGGGGTCCAGCGTCCCCTTAGCTCCATGCAGTTCCTTACCGGTGACAGCAGTGATGGTGGCTGGCTCGCTCTCCCGGCCACTGGCCAGGCTGGTGATGCTGATGTGGTAGCGCCGGCCTGGCTCCAGCCCGCCCAGGTCGTAGGAGCTGGTGGTGGCCGGGAGCTGCTGGCTGCGCTGGGGCCCCCCTGTGCAGGGGGGGAGAGAGAGGTGAGGGGGTGTGACGCGGGGGCTGCGGGGGAGGCAGGGGTGCCAGCCGGCCACACGTACCCTCAGCCAGGCGCCAGACAAGGCGGTACCCGGCGCTGCCGGCCACTGGCACCCAGGCCAGACGCAGGCGGTGCTCCGAGGCCTCCGTCACCTGGAAGCTGCTGACAGGGGGCAGTGGGGCTGCCTCCGCTGCGGGGCAGTGACAGGCATTAGGGACAGGGTGCCTGGTGCCACCCTGGATGCTGCCCCCCACCCCAGCACTCACGGGTGGTGACGATGATGGAGACAGGGTTTCCCTCACGGTTGCCTACGAGCGCTGTCACCTTCACAGTGTAGGAGACACCTCCCTCCAGGTCAGGGATGTCAAAAGAGCTGATGTGGCCGGGAACCCGCCGGCTGGTCTCCGAGCCCCCTGCCAATGACCGCAGTGTCAGGCCCCCACCCTGCTGCCCTCGCAGCCCACCCCTGATGCTGTCCCACAGTACCGTCCCTGCGGCTCCACACCACGCGGTAGGCAGTGGCTCCTGGCACACCAACCCAGGTGACACGGGCAACATTGCTCCTGGATGCCTGCACCTCCAGTTGAGACACTGTCCCCACCTGCTCAGGTGCTGTGACACCAAGAGGACCCCTGTCACCCGGGCTCACAGCAAGCGGCACCAGCCAGCAGTGACAGGTAGGGGGACACCTCACCTATCCGCCCCGTGGCAGTGACAGGGTTGCCCTCACGGCCATCCACAATAGCTGTGACACCAACGGTGTAGACAATGCCAGCACGCAGCCCCTCGATGGTGAAGGTGGTGGGGTCGGCAGGGAGAAAGCGGGATTGATCCAGACCTAGGAGAAATGGCCAGGATGGGAAGGGCTCCAGCACCTCTACTGCAGCACCCCACGGTCCTCATGCTCACCGTCACTGCCTCGCCACGTCAGCAGGTAGCCGCTGGCACCTGGTAGCCCTCGCCAGGTGACCCGCAGCTGGCTGGGACCGGCCTCCATCACACGCAGCTCCGAGATGCTGCCCACAGCTGGGTATTCTGCACCACCCCACGGCACCATGGCGTCACCTTGGGGTGCCCAGGGGGGGCCCTCGGCCACCCTGGCACCTTGAGCGCTTGCAGGGGGATAGGTGGCAAATGCATGCCGGGGGAGAAAACACAGTACCGGGACTCACAGCACCAAACCCTGATGTGGACTTACTGAGGCGGACGGTGAGCGTGGCGGCGCTGCCCTCACGGCTGCCCACCAGTGCTGAGACACGCACCAGGTAGGCGATGCCCTCCTGGAGGTCACCCAGCTCCAGCCCTGTCTGGCTGCCTGGGACACGCTTTGTCCTCTCCGTGCCATCTGCCGGGAGCAGGGCAGCCACAGGACCCTCAGCGCCAGCCAGCCAGGGTCCCTTGGGTGCTGTCCCTGCCCCTGTCCACAGACTCACCCTGGCTGTTGCGCACAACCACTTTGTACTCCGTGGCACCAGGAACACCAGTCCAGCCCAGTCGCACCCACCTGCCCGACTCCTCAACCAGCCGCAGGTCCGACACGGCACCCACAGGTGCCTCCACACCTGCAAGGGGACACGGTGAGGCACAGCTGGAGCTGCACAGCCCAGACAGCACATCTCCCATCCTCACCCTCGGCAGTGACCAGAGACCAGGAGGGGCTCACAACCAAAGGGGTCCCCAGGCTGAGCAATGCCACGTGAGATGTTCCTCCATCCCAGTGGCTTGGGAGGGCGGGGGACAACCCATGGACCCACAGTAGTCACTCACCTGTCTGGAAGGTGGTGACGGGGGTGGCCACCTCACCACCATCATAGAGGGTGTAGAGGGTGATGCGGTACTCAGTGCCTGGCTGCAGCCCCGTCAGCTGGTAGGTGTTGGTGCTGCTGGGGAGGGACACCGTCCTGGGGGGCTCCAGTCCTGTGGGGAGGGGAAGGTCACTGCTGGCTGCTGGCATGGGGGGTCTGCAAGGGTGACTGGGCACCCTGATCCCACCTGTGGCTCTCTTCCACTCCAGGCGGTAGCCACGGGCATCACGGGCACTGGTCCAGAGCACCTGGATGGACGTGGGGCCCAGGATGTTGGTCCGCAGTGTCTGCTCTGTGCCCACTTCTGCAAGAGGGATCCCGTGGGCCAGGCTATCCTGTTACACTCTGCCACCAGCCACCCACCATAGCATGTCCCCAGCCCCCGCACATGGCAGGGTAGGGAGCATCACCATGGTGTGGGGCCACAGGGGATGGTTGCCACCCCATCCCATGGTAATGGCAGCGTAAGTAAAGCCAGAGGCAGGATGGCACCACCCGTACCCGTCACCTACCCGTCCTCTGCCGCACAGTGGCTGTGGGCCCCTCCAGCTGCCCAAAAAGTGGGGCCACCATCACCACGTAGTCAGTGTTGGGCTGCAGCCCCCCCAGCGCGTGTGACGTCCGCCCAGAATCCAGGTCCACCCTATGCCTGTCCTGCCCTGTGAGAGCCGGCACAGCAGTCCCATGGGGGGTCCAGGCAATGGGTGCCACCACCCCCACGTCTCTCCTCCCTGGTGCCACCAGAAGGGCCACAAGCTCTGGGACAGGCACCTACCTGTGAGGGTTGCCCAGGAGAGCCGGTAGCCGGTGGCACCGCCAACGGGCTGCCAGGCCAGCAGCATGCTCTGCGCCGAGACGTTGTGGACAGCCAAGTGCTGCATGCCCACCAGGCGCCCTGTGGGCAAGAGGTGCCTGTCGCATCCCCTACATGACAGTGGAGCAGGAGGCAGGGGGAAGCACCTTCACCTGCAAACCCACCTGCTCCAGGAGTAAGAAGCCCCCTTGCCCCTGCTCATGGATGCTGAACTGCACTGAAGTCACCGAGTGCAGCCCACACCCACACAGCTCCTTCAGAGCACCCCAGCTCCAGCAAACTGGAGCTCAGACACCTTCCTCTTAATGCCTTAAATACTTTCTGTGGGTTAAGGCTGCCTGGGGCAGCTGAAGGAATTGGTTTGCCAAAATTTGAGGCTTGCAAAGGTGTTGCCCTGGGGCCTCACCCCCGCTCCTGCCCAGCGATGCTTTCCACCACACTCTTTCCCGGTGGAAACCGCACTTTCCTCCTGAAGAGTGCAGTGCTTCAATTTATAAAAAACAAAACCCCGCATTTTTTCAGTTGACATTTTTACATCACGTGGGGAAAGCTCTGGTGGAAACATTCCCAGACGGCTGCGAAGGAGCTTGAGAGTGCACAGTACTGTGTTCCCCCTGGGAGCACACAGCATCACCCTGTAGTCATGCTTGCCTGCATCCCTGTTGGGATCTTCCAGGCAGCAATGGGCCAGGCAGCCCCCTCCCCATAGGGCATCGTGACTGCAGGGGCATCCCTGTGCTGGGAACCTGTCTGCATCCCTGGCTGGGCCCAGGGCAAGGCACGGTGCTTACGTGTCCGGGCAGTGAGCGTGGCGGGGACGGTGGGCTGCTGTGCATAGCGGGGTCGGAGCATTACCACATACTCAGTGTCGGGGCGCAGGTTGCTGAGCGTGGCTGACTGTGCGCTGGCTCCCAGGCTCTTCTCCTCACCCTGGGCTGCTCCTGGAGGGGAGGCGGGGGGGTGCAGGTGGGCACAGGGGCACAGCATGCACCGGGCCTGGCAGGGAAGGGGTGTCTGTGGGACGGCACCCTGCCCCAGGGATGCCAGGCCGTGCCAGGGGTGGGGAGCATGGGGAGAGGCTGGGATGTCGGCCAGGATGAGGGCACCCACCGGAGTGCCCGGGGCCAAGGAGGGGCTGCCAGGTGTGCAGCTCCAGCCCAGCGCATGGCTGGGACGGGGGTCTGCCGCCTGCCCCCCATGCGCAGCAATCGTGGGGGCACACGTATACCCATGCTCTGAGCTCCAGGCTGGGGCACACAGCAGGCCCCCAGGCATTGTGCACACCCAAGCACATGCCCCAAGCCTTGCACACCAAAGCCTCTGGGTGTAGGAACACACGCGCCACCTCCACACCTCTGCACGCACGGGTGCCCCACAGCCCGTACACAAGTGCTGGCCGCTGTGGTGAAGGCAGGCATGCACCCCCTGCATCAACGCCCACGCACGCACACCCTCTGCCACGTCCTGCCCGGCCCACCGAGCTGTGCACTGTCCCCTCACAGGGACCGTGCCCTCACCTTGCACAGCGTAGCTGAGGCCGTAGCCCTGGGGCGGCTCAGGGCCAGGCTGCCAGGCTACACGCAGGAAGGTTGGTCCGGTCTCCACCACACGGAAATCCAGCACGGAGCCAGCACGGCTCTCTAGGGGCACACAGAGCCACGGATGAGCCCCTAGTCCCGTGTGCCGCAGACCCCCGACACCTGCCCGTGTCCCTGTGGGCATGGACACTCACGGGTACGTGCTCGGCTGGATACTGACTCGCCGATGCTGTTGGCGTACTGGGCAGTGACAGTGACCAGGTACTCCGTCCCCATGCGCAGCCCCCGCAGCACAGTGCTCGTCTCCCGTGGTCCCAGTCTCACCTGGGCAGGGACTGCGTTATCCCCTCACCATCCCCAGGCCACACATGGAGCCACCGGGGATCTCCGGGGACTCTGAGCAGGCAGGTGGGAGCACTCACCTCCTGCCTCTCCGCCACGACGGGCTGCCCCAGCCCCGTCAGCGGCACACGCTGAACCCGGTAGCCTGTGACGGGGCCGCTGGCTGCCGTCCAGCGGATCTGCAGCTGGTCGAGGCCCCGCTCCAGGATCTCCAGGTTGGAGGGACCAGTGTGGCTCGGCCCATCTGCAGGGGAGCGCAGGGGCCATAGTCTCCAGGGTGCATCGGGCAGTGGGGAGAGCTTGCCAGGGTGGCACAGCCACGTGCCCCGTGGGACAGGATGGCCAGGAGGGCATTTTGGGGAGGATGGGTGCTAAGGGTGCAACCAGGGTGAGCACAGCCTGGCAGCCAGCACTGCTGGCAGCTGCACCCCACAGGGAGGAGGATGGGGGCTCATACCCAGCATGCGCAGGGTCCCCCCAGCGCTTGTGCACACCCTGCGTGTCATCAGTGGCACCAGCGTCCCCAGCAGCTTGAAGTCACCGACGTAGAAGAAGAAGGCTTCAGTGGGTGTTGAGGCCACACGGATAAGCTCCTTGTGGTCGGCGTTCTTGACCCCTAGCAGGGATGGAGATGATGGGTCAGGGCAGGGACCCTGAACCCGGCGGGAAACCCCCTTGCCTAGCTCTGAAGCCTTGCTCACCCACGGCAAAGACCTTGATGCCCTGGCTCTTCAGCTTTGCTGCTGGCCCCTCAGCATCATCCTGGGATTTGCCATCTGTGATGAGGATGCAGATCTGCGGGGCCAAGACAGAGCCATGAGACCCAGACCAGGGCCTGCGGACTCACCACATCACACTCTGGGTGTCCCTAGGGCCACTGCCCTGCATGTACCTGCGGGACCCCGGGACGGAGCTGCGAGGGGCCAAAGAAGTTGTCAGCGATGTAACGGAAGCCAGCGCCAGTCCGTGTGTTGCCACCCTTGTAGCTGAGCTGCTGGATGGCCCTCCGGACGCTTGTGCCATCGGTGTGCTGGGAGAAGGGGAACTCCACCCTGGGGGGTGTGCGGGGCTGTGTCACCTCCCAGCCCTGCTGCCCGCTGCCCTGCATGCCCTCTCCCCGGGGCTCACCGCGGCTCATCACTGTACTGCACCACGGCGAAGCGCACCGCCTTCTCACCCACCACCTGCACGAAGGGCCCCACCAGGTCGTCCATGAAGGTGCGGATGGCGCGGAAGTTGTTCCTGCCGATGCTGGATGAGCCGTCCACCAGGAAGGCGATGTCGGCCTCCAGCACATCCTCGCACACTGCTGCGGGGCAGCGATGGTGCTCAGGGCACAGGCTGGCTCCATGGCACAGCGGTGCTTGGGCCCTCTCACCCCACCCATCGTGTACACCCAGTGCTCAGCACCCACCTTGGCTCCTCTTCTGCGCCATGGCGGCCGGGGGGGCCAGGAGCACAGGGAGCATGGCGAGGAGCAGGAGCCAGCCACTCATCGTGGGAGCCTGTGGGAGGGGATGCCACCACTGCAGCCTCACACCTCTGAGGGCAGCGGTGGCAGAGTGGCTGGGCCCAGGATGTCCCAGCACCATGCCGTGCCGGGACACCTGGCAGCCTCGGGAGGGCACGGTGCCAGCACTGCCCTGGGCACCACTGCCGGCACCCCACGGCGCAGGGAAGAGTCCTCACTTTGAGCCGGGGCAGGGAGCAGCAGGGCTGTGCCCTGCCACGCTGCCACATGTTCCCCACGCCGGAGGAGCAGCCGGCAGCACCCAGTGCCCTACCCAGCGGGCCAGGTCTGCTGGCTCACCAAAAAGTGACGGGTGGGCAGCGGCTGGCCAGCGTCCGGCCAGGTGGGAGCGGTGCCGGCAGCTGCCCCGTGGCAGGGCACGGGCTGGCGGTGGCACAGGGTACAGGAGGACGGTCGCGTGCGTGCCCCATGCCGGCCGGTGCCTGGCCCCGCTCCAGCCCTCCCGCTCAGCCTGGCCAGGCCTGGCCCGCGGCCCCGCTTGCTGCCTGGCGCCCGGGGGAGCCGTGCCCAGGCCAGGGGAGGCTGCCAGCCCCGGCTGCAGGGTGTGCGCGGGCTCTGCCTCCACAAGCCCTTGGCGCTGCCTGCCCGCCCGCCCGCCCCACGCCTCGGCACCGGCAGCAGCCCACCCTGCCCGCTCCTGCCCACTGCTGCCCCAGCCTGCAGGGGCTCCCCACCGCCCCGGGATGGGTGGCCAAAGCGGGGTGCTCCAGGGGAACCAGGGTGGGTGAGCCCTGCCCGTGAGCCCTCACGCCCCGCCGCTGCCCACGCACACGCCCGCGGGGTCACCCAGCCTGACACCACGGTGATGGCCGCGCTGGGTCTCAGCCCAGCCCGGCTGCACGCAGGAGGTGCGAGCCCCCACGGCCGCCCCGGCGCGGGAGGGCGGGTGAGCGCCCACGGGTGCCCGTGCGGGGGGCTCGGTCCTGCTCCGCAGCGGCCCCCGCCCGCAGCCGGCCCCCCGCGACCGCCCGCACTCACCCGGGAACCCCGCGGGGCCGCGCCGTGCCGGGCCGTGCCGCCCCGCTCCGTGCCGCTCCGCTCCGTGCCGAGCCGTGCCGGGCCGTGCCGTGCCGAGCCGGGCGCAGGCGGTGCCGGCGCGGAGCGGCCCCCGGTGCTCCCGCCCCTTTATTGAGGGCGGCCCGGAGCGCGGTGCCGGGGGGGGAGCGGGAGCACCGCGGCCCCCGCCCAGCCCGGCCCCCCAGAAAGGGCTTTTCCCACCCGCTCCCCGGGGATGGGGGGAAAGTGGCTTTTCGGGCTGTTCCCCCCCAAAGTACCAGCCCTGGCTCCCTCGCCGGGTGCGCCCTGGGCAGAGGCCGGAGGGCACCGAGGTGGGGATGGAGCAGGGGGGGGTTGGACCCCCGAGCAGGGTTTCTGCTGGGCTTGCCCAGTGTGACCTCGGTGTGGGGCTGAGTGGGCACCGGCGAGGCTCAAGGCGGTTTTCCCTCCAGCATCTCCATCCTTCACATCCCAGGAACATGGCAAGTGGCTCTTAGACCTGCCAGCCAGGAGCCGGCCACACACCTCCATCCATCTGGAGGGGATGCGTCCCCAGGGACCTCAGGGCACTGCCTGGCCCTGGACAGAGCTGGACAGAGGTGCCACGGGGACCCAAGCCCCTGGTCCCCTCCGGTTACAGCCTGGCTCTGAGCACCAGCCCTAGGAAGGACGGTGGCGGTGGCGAAGGGCTGCTCCCCATGCCAGCGCAGCTCCCACGAGGCTGCAGGATGGCTGAGCCTTGCCCAGGACCTTTCCTGCACCCACAGCTTATGGTACCCATCACGTGGGACCCCAGCACCCATAGCTCAAGTACAGGGATTGCCCTGGCACCAGCTGTGGGGCATCCTCCTGCCCTGCTCCAGACACCGTCCCCCAGCAGCCACCAGAACAGACTGGTGGCTGAGAACCTACCCCGGGGCTAGAGCAACCCGCTGGAAAGCCACTGGTGGTGTGATTGCGGTTGGTGGGAGGAGGCGAACAAGAGAGGATACCCAGCAAGGTGGGCAGGGACCCTGTGCTGCCTGGCCTCATTCCCTGCCTGAACAGTGACTGGCAGGACTGTCCCCTGGGGCTTCTCCTCAGCCTAGGGTACAGACCCTCAAGGTGCCCTTGACCCCCAGGGCACACCGTGGGACCACGTGGCTCCTTGGGTCACATCACACTGCACCCCATCCTCCCCGCTGGTGCCTGTGCTCACCTGGGTCTGACCCAAGCTCATGGCCCCAGCATGTGCCCCATGCCACCTCCCCTCTGTCCCCTTGGTGACGCCGCATCACCCTGTCCCCAGCACCCCACATACCTGTGCCCTCCTGGCTGCCAGCCCAGGGGCTCCCCTCTGGCTCCTGGCAGGGCAGCAGGCAAGTCTGGGGGCATCTTCCTGCGGGCAGCAAGGGGAGCAACCCTGGGGGTCCCTGGGGCCCAGGGCCACCTCACAGCTGGGGGCCCGGGCCAGGGTCACCTGCCACTGAGCAAAGATGCTCCAGGGCCGGCTGCAGGCAACTTTCCCAGGCACACACTGTTCCCAAGCAGGGGAGGAGCGGCGATGCCCCCGCTCTTCTTAAAGGCGCAGCAAGCAGTGCATCCCCTCCTCTTCGTTAGCCTTCCTCTCGTTAGGCCCCAGCCCCGGCCCCCAAACCTGGCCGGCCGGCTCCAAAGTTCACCGTGGCCACGGGTTTCCCCCTGCCAGCCCCAGCTCTGTGGGTCCAGCTGTGGGTCCAGCATCCCCAGGTCAGGACTGTCCCCAAACCCTCCTCCCGCCAGAGCTCGCTTAATGAAGGCAGGGCCGCCTGTCCCAATTAGACAAGGGGCTTCGTTAAACAGGGAGCGGAGGGGCCTGCCAAGGGCTCTGTGGCTGGCCCCGGGCCCGGAGCTGGTGCAGCAGCCCCACGGCGCGGTGCCGGCAGCAGGGCACGGGCAGCCAGGGGTCACCCCTGCTAACAGGGGCAGCGCTGGGGTGAGCATCCCCAGCGGGCACCGCCGGCAGAGGCACCGGGGCAGTGATGCTCCGCAGCCATGCTGGGGGCTCTGCCTGCCACCTCGGCCCCCGCGAACACGGCAGGCACCAAAGTGGGGTGGTCCCCAAACCCTGCTCCCCCGCAGGCAGCCCAGGAGCATCTTAACGGTCTTGTCAGCAGCATCCCCCTTGTGTTGGCACTGGAGGGGGGCATGCGGGGGTGCTGGGTCCCCAGAATGAGAACGCCTCCCCCTCCGTGGTGTTTCCCAACTCCCCGCCACATACCAGGGCCAGGGAAGGAATCTGCGGCCCGGGGCGCGGGACAGACGGTGCTGCCGCTGCCTCGGTGGAGGGAGAACACCAGGTGCGAGTGACTCACGCAGCTGCCCTGCGCCGCCGCTGCACGCCAGTCTCTCTGGGAACATCCCAAAAAGCTGTCAGCCTTTTCCCAAGCCTGGCGGGCTAGCAGCCAGACCACCAGTCCTTATTCCCACAGCCTAGGCTTGGGGTTCCCTATCTTCTGGTTGGCTTTGCCCCAAAGCGCATTGATTCCTCTCCACTGATGCTGATCAAGCTTTCAGGGCTGACCCTAACCCCAGCCCCTCACCCCTGCCTGCCCTATGCATGCCACCCTGGTCCCCAAATGCCACTTGCCAGCTGGCCACACATCCCCTGCGGCACAGCCTCTGCTGCCTCATAGGTGTCAGATCATGGAAGCCCCAAAACATCTCCCCAGGTCCCACCAGCCCTGGTCCCTGCAGGGTGCTTCCCTGAGCTGCAGGCATGGGGGGAGCACCAGCTCCAAGCCCCATAGGCGGTCATGCCACCCCCAGGGATGGGAGCCCCCCGGTTTGACAGCAGGCATGCAGGAAGCACCAGGGCTGAGCCTCTCCCTGCCCTGTCCTTGCCAGGCAGGCGGCCTCACCGCTGCCTTAGCGGGAAACGAGGAAAATCTGTTTTCTTCAGCCCCAGGTAAGGTTTCACCTCTGTGTCGGGTGGCAAAAAGGATGAGTCACATGGCACGGTGAGGCGAATGCTGGGTTGCAGAGCCAGCTGCAGCTGCAGTGCCATGGGTCCCACGCCCCATCCTCTACCCACCCTCTCCAGATCCTGCAGCCGCTGCCTTCGGCAATGATCTGGCATGGGCTGGGATTCAGCACAACCTTTACAGAATTTTAGTTTCCCGACCCTGCAGTGGTCCAGCAGCGCTCCCCACTCCAGCATGGCATGGGCATCCCCAGCTGGCGGGGATGCACGGGGCAGCTCTGGGGCTGCTGGAAGGGAGCTGCCCACTCTTCTGATCCTCTTAAATTTGGGGGCTTAGAGGTAGAGGGGAGCAGGGTGGGGCTGGTGCCGAGGCAGGCAAGGGGAGGAGGAGCTGGCCAGAGCTGGAGGGGGAACCTCGTCTGCCGCAGGGGCCAGTTGGGACACGCTCCAGGAATGTCTCCCAGCACCAGCCACCACCAGCTCCCTGCCGTGGCGCCCAGTCGCCTGCCCCCAGCATCCCGGGGAAGGAGCCCAAAGACACCCGCTGCCACCACCAGCCAACTCGGGGAGAGTGCCAGAGGACCAGCATTGGACTCACAGGGATATGATCGCGCTGGGCTCCCCATCAAGCCCAGGGGCCACAAAATAGGCCAGGACAGGTAACTGGTCACCCCTTACCTCCTGATGACCTGCCCCGAGGGGTCCAGGGAGGGAGACATCTGTGCCAGCCCTCCAGGCTTCACAAGTGGAACAGACAGCAGACCCCCAGTTCCCCTGTGCTGCAGGGGGTCGCCTTGCAGAACCCCCCATCCTGCTGCTGCCCAAAGCCATATCCCTGCAGTAAAGGAAGCAAAGTATCACATCAGTGGGAAGCTATGACCAGCGAGCTTCCCCCTCTGCCCAGCAACTCTGGGGATGCTCCCAGCTGTAGGGACCATGGTGGGTGTAGGGGCAGCAGCAGGGAGGGTCTGGTGGGTGAAAGATTGTGGACGTAAGTGGTCCCACTGCAGCTAGACTTGGAGTTGGGCTGGGCCCACTGTGCCCCCACACCAGGGTTCCCTGTGGGGCAGGCGTGTGCCTTGGCTCTCCCCACAGATGCTGTGGAGGGATGGGAAGATTTTCCTGTCCATAAACTATTGTGTCTGGAGGCTGCTGCTGGCGTGGCCACACACCAGATTCTCACGAAGATGCACTGGACTGTGGCCAAGCTCTGCTGTCCATGCAAACAGAGATCAGGGCAGGAATGGTGACACCACAGAGATGTGATCCCTTCTTTGGCCGAGTCAGGCAGGAGAAGGCAGCCCGGGTCAGCCTGGCTGCAGAGGCCAGGCTGGCCCTCAGGGACAGCGAGGGAGGGGAAAGCCAGGCATCATGAGGGTTCTGCCAAGGGCCAGCAGTGCTTTGCAGCAGCGTGGGGCCAGTGTCCCTGAAAGGGAGGGTGGTGGTGAGGACGATGGCAACAAAATGAGGAGCCAGTAGCACGGCATGGGGTTCGAGAGTGCCTAGTTAACAAGCTAGCTTCATCAGCTGTATCCTGCCCCTGGGCTTTGGGTGATGCTGGGGATGCTCAGAGAGGCTGCACAGGGGCTGGGGCTGGATGTCAGGACCTAGAGGGAGGCAAGGGGAAGCAGGGTGCTGGCAGGGGCTGAAGTGCCCCTCGGAGGTGATGTGCCACATGCTACATGTGACCATCCATGCAGCCTGGCTCATCTCACAGGCATCCAGCTTCTCAACTGATAGAGGCATGAGCTGCTCCCCTTCACTCCTGGCCCCATAGTCCCCATCCATAGTAGGGACCAAGCTCTGCAAAATAAGTCTGGCTTGCCGCCGAGGATGGGGATGCAGGAGATTGTGGAAATGCAGGGACTGGGTGCAGCAAAGCTCACTCAGCACCTCCACATGGGGCCAGTGCTGCTTTTCCCCGTGCTGACAGCCCAGTGGGGTGCACATGCCTTAGAGATGCCCCAGCCAGCTCAGCACATGCTGCTAAGGAAGAGAAACAACTCCTGCCTCTTTGCAGGGGCAGACGAATTGCCTGCCCTGGGGGCACCGTGGATTAAGGCGCTCCCAGCCCAGCCCTGGCTGCGGGACATGCAGGCAGCGGCAGGCAGCGCCTGGGGTGCTGAAAGGGGGACCCAGGGATGCATCGCGGTGCGAGAACAGGGGCTGGCAGAGCAGAGGGAGCGGTTTCCCTTCAGATGCCTGCAGGAAGAAGATGAAGGAGAGCCGAGGGAGAGCTGCCAGCCTGCGGCACGCGCGCTCAGGGCATGTGCGGGCTGGGTGCTGGTGTGCAGAGCATGACCCAACATGCGTGTGCCGAGCCAGCCCGTGCCCGCCCGCGCCAGGCGCCTGCACCCACCGGTGCTGCCCAGCCTACCTGCCCAGCTGCGGGTGGCTCTGGGGACCAGCACTGTCAGCAGCCGAGCGCCTTGGGCCAGGCAGTGGGATGCAGAGGTGAAAGGTGGCATTCCAGCAGCCGTCCCCTGGGAGAGTGGTTCGGGGCAAGGCCAGGTCACTGGTGCTTCCCCGCAGCGCTAGGGAAGGCGAGATCATTGTCTTACCTGCAAACACCGAGGTGCTGTGTCTGGCTGCCTCAAGCCCTCACCAGCATCCCTCCAGGAAGGTGGGCGTGCAGATGGGGCAGCTCAGCCCCCACTGGGTGCTGGGGGGGCCATCACCAAGGCGGGGGCTACTCCTGGCTTCGCATGGTGCCTGCCACTCTGCACCAAACCTTGCTCTCAAGAGCAGCGCAGGAGGGGCACCACGGCTTCAGGGGACTGGAGGGGCACACAGGAGCCCAGTGCTGCTCCTGGAGACTTCACAGGAATAGTCACCAGCACCGTGGGCAGGATGATACCACCACTCTCTGCTTCAAATCAGACTGGCCCAGGGAGCAGCTGAGCAGGGCGGCTGCAGGAGCCCAGGACACAGAGCTAGGGCAAATGCCAGCAGCACAGAGGCCCTTGCCACATGTGGGAGAAAGCTGCCCACCAGCTCCCAAACCCCACAGCACTTCCACACCCCATTGGAGGGGGCTGAGCACCATCCCTCCTCCCCCAGAGCTGGGGGAAGCAGGTGCGGGGGGAAATGGGCAAGACACCACCACCTCCCCTGTGCACAGGAGCTGCTCTGCTGCCCAATGCCGAGCTTTTCCCTCTCCCAGGACTGGGAAACAGGAGCTGCCCAGCTCCCAGCATGGCACCCAGTGCCAGGAGACCAGCTGCATGCTAACCCAGCCATGGGAGTCACCATAGACCCTGGAGATCCATGAGAGGAGACCCTGCAGGAGCAGGCAGCAGCGTGGCAGGGGGTGTCAGCAGGAGCAGCGCGGTGGCAGGGGCATGCAGCAACCACTCGCCAGGCAGGGAGGAGGAACGGCAGGCAGGCAGCACGCAGGCCTGTGAAGCTGGAGCCATTCCTGGGATGCTGCCAGCTGTGCTGCAAGAAGCTGCTCCTTGTGGGGGGTTCACAAGCTTGATGGGGCCACAAGTATTTGTTCCTCCAACGGCAACAGCAGATGCCTCCCCGCTGCAGTGGCTGAGGGTAGATGTATTCCCAGGGGAGGAGCGCTGCCAAGAGGAATAGCTCCGAGTCTGAAGAACCAGCCCTTGAGAGCCCCAATCCCAGCCTTGAAGGGTGGGAGCAAGGACGCGCTGGGCCACTGTCCTGGGACCCTACCGCTGCACTGGGGCTTGCTGTGGACTGTCATCGCCTTCCCAAGAAATGGAAATAACACGTCACTAACAGCTTGTGCACAAGCCCTTGTGCTGCTGAGCCGCAGGCAGAGGCACAGCCAGCCTTGGCAGAGCAGCCCACCAGCCTCTGCTCACAAGTGACTGAGGGACCTGCTTGGGAGCCGCGCGAGAGGGAGGTTACTCACCTCAGGTCTCCAAATACAGCTCTCCCACAGTGCCTGTGGCAGGGAAAGGCTGTCCCTTGCCCATTCCCCTGTCAGCCGACCCTGCTCTCACTTCCCCACTTTGACATGTGGGACATGGCTCCGGCAGCTGGGAGGACAAGGTGGTTGCTTAATGCTTCCTCTCCACCTCTGTTCAAGTGTTTCACAATCTGCGCCAACACCCCCTAAAAACTACCTGCGGCTCCATAAAAATTTCTGGCAGGGCTCACAAAAGAGCCCCCGTCCCACACTTCATGGGGCTCGGCCGCTCCTTGCGCAAGGGGCGCCCGATGGAGCCATGGGGAGCATCGCCTGCAGCGGGAGGGCTGGCGGGAGACGTGCGGGGCGGCACTGCAGCCCAGCAGGCAGCTGCTGGCACATGCTCTGCCGGGGGGGACGACGGCGCGGCACAGCTCACACCAAGGTGTGGCAGGGGGCCCTGCCTGGGACAGGCAGGGGTACACACTGCTGGGGAGCGGGGGGTCACCCTGCAGCCCCTGGAGAAGGGACTGTTGCAAGTCACGGGTGCTGGTAAAGGCACGTGGATGGCACAAGGTCCTTTACCGGCAGGATGCCATCGTACCAGAGGCACGCCAGCGAACACCACTGGATCCCCAGCAGCTGCAGGATGCTGCCCTGAATGTTTTACACAGCAGCTGTGGTCCACAGGAAGCATAATAAGGGTTTGGTCATCAGTTTGCTGGGGTGGCAAGGAAGCCCCAGGGCAGGGGCAGCACCCAGGGGCCCAAGGCTGCAGGAGGGGCTGAGAGCACCCCTACCTGTGGGGCAGCAGCCAGGGTGCAGGGGGGACCATACTCTGGAGGGATTTGTGCAGTTTGCGAGACCGGACTTGTCCTCACGGCTCTCCCCCACGAGGCTGTGCCATTGCTCCTTCAGCTCTTTGGCTGGGTGCCCAACTCCAGAAGAAAAGAATAAAAAGGATGAAGCACCCGCCCTGCCCCGTTGGGTGAATCGCTGTCTGTCACCATGGGAACTCCTCCCTCCCCACACCCCCCTGGGATGACTTCATATCTCCATCCAGCAGGAGGGCTTCGTCACCAGGATGGCACGGGGCAGACGGACACGTACAACTCACGCAAGGACCCGTGCGGCTGCAGCGGCACAGACGGGGCAGGATACTGCAGAGCTCCGGGGGGAAGAAAGAGCAGCCCAGGTGAGGGTCCCGCAGAGGATGGGGGTACAGCCTGCACCCAGACAGCACATCCCCAGAGGGACAACCAGGAACAACTCGGGGCTCTCAGAGCTCCCACTCCTTGCAGAAAATGTCTCCAGCACCTCTGCACCGCTCCTTGTCACCATCGAGGAGGGAGGAGTGCAGGATGCTGCTTCTGGCCCCGTTATCTTTGTAAATCACCAGTCTGGGACCACGAGGACCTCAGCCCTTTCCATCCTCCTCAGCAAACTCGGGGCAAGGTCACCTGTGAGTCACTGCTGTGCATGCAAGGCAGGAACAGGAGATACTTGCATTCCCATGTCATAGGGGTTCCTGCCAAGTGCTGCACATCTGGAACAGCTGTAAACAAAGCAGGGGAAGCCAGAGAGCCACAGAAAAGAGCAGCTGGGGGCAGCGGGGACCTCCAGCTTCGCAGCAGCAGGGTGAGGGGGGAAGGGGTGGAAACGCAGAATTGCCATGTGGAGCCCAGATGCCCGGGGCTCAAGCACGCTCACCCACTGCCTCTTCCTGGAAACCCCTTGGCACACCAGGATATCTTCTGTGCCAGGCGAGCCAGGGCAGGAACTTGCCATGGACACACTGCCTGCTGCTGGGCTCTGCCTGCTGCTCCGGTTCCTTGAGCCGCTGCTCACCAAGCCTCCTGCAAGAGGCCCCAGCCCCACTCACCATGTCCGTGGGCAATTATCACTTCACAGATGCCTACCTGGTAATCACACCCTCCAGGTTTCATCGGTAGCACTAAGCCTGTTTTGCAATTGCTGTGAGCACGGCTCAAGAGTGATGCAGTCTGAACGGAGAGGTCGTGGGTTTGGCATGTATACGTCTGTACAACACTAAACTGTACCCTGAGAAACGCGGAATAGTTTTCTGAAGCTGAAATACATCAACTGCTAAATCTTGAAGAAACACAACTTTAATTTCCTAGATTAAACATTCAAACAAGGAAGGAAAAAATACCCCCCTGAAGTAAGCTCACTCTTCCCTAAATATAACAAATAAAAGATAAACAGCATGTTCCCACTATAGCACTATCCAAGAGCCTACTCTGAATAAAAAATACATGCAAAGTAGAAAATAGAGCACATTACTGGGGCTGTTTCACAAAACGCTTTGCACATCTGAGTTGCCGTGGGCTGATGGCAGTGCACGCAGAGCAACTTTATTGTGTCTCTTGCACCAAGTGTCAGCACCCACACACGCAGCGGGGCAACACAGCACCCAGAAAAGCCACATCACACTGTAGGCTCTTGGCAAAACTAGGAAGAGCACTCAGATATACAGGCTCCCGTTTCAATATCTTCATTACGTAATTAGCCTCGCTCAAAACAGGTCACGTGGCATTTGATCCAGCTTGCTTTGCTGTCCTCGTGCTGTCTGTGCTATGCAGTTGTCACACCGAGCAGAAGCAGCATCTCCAGAGCATCTGGCAGGTGGTCCAGCACAAGTACTACTCCGATTGACATCTCTTTGAACCAAAAAAAACCCAAATCCCTCCTTCTCTCACAGATTGGAGCTGGGACCTGCCCAGGCTGCCACCCCAGCAGTCTAGTGCTGTGCCAGCAGCTCCATTTCCCATTCCTGGGTAGATAAGGAACCCTGGCAGATCCTCCTCCAGGCACCACACTTCTAGTTGCTTTTCTGGGCACCCCCAGCAATGGGCAGCAAAGCCAAACCTCTGCCTGGCAGCCCCACTAAAAATCTCAGAGCCCTGAGGAAGGAAAATATACAAGGGAAAAGAGCTGGAAAGAAGAAACTTGCGTGGAAAAGTGAGAACCACTGATACTCTCTGGATGGTGTGTTGGGTAAAGCAGCTTTTAATGAGGGTTTTCAGGGCTCAGCCTCAGCCCCTTCCAGACACGCCACTGAAACAAGAGCTGAGACAAAGACAAGTCCTGCCACCACGGCCTGCTCAGCCTCGCGTCTCATAGCGGCCCAGGATGGCTGTAGCTGGCAGTCAGGCCTGGATGGGCCCTTTGTCTGTTGCTTTTCCATGCAATGAATACACTAAAGCTTTAGATGAGCTGTTTCCTTTTCCAAATAGGAAAGCGGATTTCTAGATATGTGTCTGTTCCCCTCTCCCAGTGCACAAAGTCCCTGCAGCGCACAGAAGGGCAAGGTGAAATCCAGGAAGCCCGGGCAGGGCAAGCCTGCGAGTCTGCCAAGCATCGGGTACCACGCTCACCCCAGCAATCCTGCAACCCTGCTGGGTGACCTGCATCCCACGGAGAACTCAGCCCTCCTCCGAGCCAACCACACCGTAGGGGGGGCTGGCCAGGGGAGAAGATCCCCGGTCACAGCCATTCCGATGCCCTGGTCAATCCCTGCACCCAGTGGTCCAAGCAGTGCGAGGCTCCAGCAGCACAAGACATCAGCAGCGCTGCACTTCTGCCGTCTTCTAAACTCTGCTCACCTATTGCTCCCACTGCCATTTTTCACCAGCCCTGGCAGGACAGCGGGTAGAGAAGCAGGCCCGGAGGGCTGCAGGCTCTCCTCCCAAAAGCTCTCTGGCACCAAAGAGTGGCACAGCTCCAAGCCTCATTTCTGTGAAAGCCTCTCTGCAGCTCCCTGCTGCCCTGAGGACAGGCTTGGCTCAGCACCTATGATTACTATCAACTGTACTTTCCAGGGCGGGTAATTAGTTCAGGTGAGGCAACCACTGACAATTGGCTGCTGTGGCCCCTCTCTTGGCAGGCACCCGAATCCCAAACAAGCAGCTCACATATCAAAGGGGCTGCCTGCTCCACAAGCAGATCCACCCTGTACATCTGCCCCAGCCTCACAGCCCCATGCTGGGGGTACCAACAGCTTTTCCCACTAGAGACCAGGGAAACCTGTTGCACTCAGCACAGGTAGAGAGCAAGCGCTCCCCGTTTTCACTGCTAGATTTTATGTACCCAGAATAGCTCTGTATGGTGGAAGAAAAAAAAAAAATAAAATCACTGAAGCGTTGTGCAGGTGGCATTGCAGAGCCTTGCATAGGGTGCACACAACTATGCACAGTATCTTCTTTTCCAGATCCTCTTCTCTTCCAGCCAAGAGACAGAGTGCCAAGGTGTCAGGGAGGGAAAGCAACTGCCTAGAGGTACGTGGAGGGTGCGAGCTTCAAAGAGGGAACTTTGAAGACAGCACCGTGCAGAAGGGGAGGGAGCAAAGGCCAATTCATACACCAAACTAAATTTATCAGCACAGTCTAATGGGATCCCAAGTAACCTTCCAAGTGAAGTAGCAAAATAAAACACTTAAGCCATTGAAAACCAGACTGGTCAAAGAGCATCACTGAACAATCCTGCATTGTCCAGGGAGCCAGGAAACAGATTTATTAGGTCACTCAGGCCATCTCCAGTTTCAGCGAAATTGCCCTGTTCTAGGGATGGTTCCAACTCCCTCCTCTGGCACTGCCACTGTCCTTCACTGGGCAGCGGAAACCGCAGGAAGGGGAGGGGAGAGGTTCAGCAAAAGATCTCACTTTTTCAAGGTCTGGGAAAAGCACTGAGGTAGGACACTTCCATCAAGCCAGACATTTCCTAGTTTGGATTCCCTTGAACTGAGGCTTCTCCAGGGGAGGAACAGAAACACACCTTTACAGCTCAAAAAGCAAGAGACCTGCCAACGAGATTAGAGCTTCAGTTTTCCAGCACCAAGGGATTCAGCTGCCAAATGCTTGACGACTCTGCACCAGTTCCAGGCTATGCGTCCCAAGCCCCTCGCTAAGGCTCAGTGTATGGGTCTTTGCCAAGCAATTACACTCTTGACTCCTGAATGGGTTTCCACTCCCCACTTTTAGATCCCCAGCCTGGCTGCTTCTTGTTTACCAAGGAAAAACGGTATTGTAAACTTCTCATTCCTTAGAGCTGGTGAGAAGCCCCTGGTTTTGGAAGCACTGGTCTGGCACAGCACCCAAACACGACAGGTAGTACAAGGCAGAGTGCCATGGGAACTGCAGGCAGAAGATGCCAACACCTCGGGCACAGCTCAGCCCCAAATCCTAGTTGCTAGCAGGCACCCAGCAGCACTCTGCATCCAATGCCACTCACCAAGGCACAGTTCCTAGGCCAGATATTCAGATTTCCTTATGGATAAAAGCATCTACAAAACACCTTCTAAAGCTGCATAAGCCAGCCAACCTTGCAGAGCTGCAGCCTTTTGGTCAGGAGGGAACCTCGCTGAAGTGCTGGGAGCATGCTGCTCCACACAGCCAAGCTGCTGCTTTTGCAGCGAAACACAGCAGTTTGGAAAGCAGCAGTTGCAGAGTGGCTTGAATCAGTTCCTAGTACAAAGCAGCACAGGATGGCCTGAGGAATTACTCAAGGAAAACAATCAGAAACCTCCAAAGAAAACTTGCAGGAAATGCTAAAGCAAGGATGTACATGTCCCTTTCCTTGTACTTCTCACCAACTGCAAAACACCCCGGAAGCTCACCCTGGGGGGTGGGGGGGCCCGAATATATAGCAATGGAAGACAAAAGACGATTACAGTCTGATTGCAGTCAGAAAACCAAGACAGAATCATTTGCTGGGTTCCACAAGGCTTGAGGCATAAGTGAGCTTGTTTAGTTTTTCAGCCCTCAGCGCACTTGTAACGAGCCAGAGCTTGTGCCGATGGTTAAACCCAAATTGCATCAAGAACATTTAACAGTTTCAAACTTGCCTAGTATATGCAATGAGTTCAGACACACTGACTCTCTCATCAAGAATCCAGATTCAGCATAAATGATTTAGTACACTGGATTAGTCTCAAGTGTAATGACTAACTCCTAGAAACTTTTACACTATTTTTAAATCCCACTTGTCAGGGCAGCACCTGGAAATTAAATGAGAATCCCAGGGAGATTATCCCAAAGACAAAAATTAAACAGAGGTACCTTCCAGCTTCCAAGAGTAGCTGTGACAGGCTAGTGCCACCTGGTGGGAAGCTTTTCTCCATCCCCTTTGCTCGGTTTCATCCTTTCTGCTCCATGTTTGTTTCCCGGAGGCAAGACAAGGGAGCAACCACCAGATTAACACCAGAAAAAGCAGAAAGGGCTGGGTAGCTCTTTCAGCTATTCGGACCTAGAGGTTTTTCCAGATACAGGCCAGGGCACCCTATACTTCAGTCAGCAGCTTCTCAGTTACTGCATAGCTGAGAATGACTGGACAGACAGAGGCTCATCTGCAGAAGGAACACGTACACCAACACCAACACACTCCACAACAATCTCTGCTCGTTATTGGGCTGGTTTACAGATAACCGGGAAGCTTAAGATGAGAGGTAACATATCCCCATATAGGCTCTGGAAGATGTTTGTCTGGCTACAGCTGCGGCTCCTCACAGCATCCCAACTCTGCTAGAGACAACCGCCTCAATTTTACCGGGGCAGCATCAGGCACGGCCAGACTGATCACCTTCACCAGCTTCAGGAGGTGGTGGGAACTCAACCAACCAGTTTTGTCTGTAACTGATCAGGGAGAGTGGGGTTGCACAAACTGCCCCTACTGCAGAGGCGGCCACTCCAGCAAGAGGGTCACAGCCAGCCAGGCCAGAAACACTACCACCACACCCCAGGGACAGGGAGAGGACCAACTTTCCATAGATACATTTTGATCTCCTTGACAAACAGGAGAGCACACAGAGGTCCCCTCAGATGAGGGCCCTCTGTTCTTAGGTCTGCAGAAACAGCAGTGCTACAGCCCGAGTTTGACCACGCTGCTGCGTGCATGGAAGGGCACAGTGGAAACAGCTAGACTCCCCTGGCAGCCTTGCCCCAGTGGAAAGACTTTCTTCAACCAGCCTAAAGACAAGAACTCTGAACTAGGACACTTCCAGCTCCGGACAGAGGCGTGGGGCTGCAGACAAGACACAGACAAGATTCTAGCATAAGCCTGACGAGTCCAATATCTCACCAATTTGTCAAGACTGGTAATGTCTACATGCATGAGCCAGCAATACACAGTCGACTCCCAGCAGAACCAACTCCATACAGGGTGTATTTATTTTTTATACATTTAACACCGAGAAGACAGCCATTTTGATGGGACTCATCTTGTCCCTGGTGCATGAGACATGTAGAGCCAGAGGGAACTTGTCACAGTCCCCAACTTCACTATTTCCAACCTGCAGGGACACGTCCTAGAAACGGATCCAGTACATGGCACTGCGGATACGGTTGTAATCCAAGAGCTGTTCAATAGGACCTGAACGAACAGAAACAGAGTTAGTCACTGGAGACATAGTTCAAATCCCTATGCAGTTTCCCATGGTCTTAAAGCAGACAGTGGCAGAGCAGACAGCTCACAATCCAGAGCAGCTACGCACAAAACCAGGCAACTACACCTCAAACCTGCATCAGGAAAACCAGCAGATACCATCTCTTGACAAAGAAACCGTTACTTATTTCATCAGAGCAAGCTGTTTTCTCGCACTGCTCCACAATGCTCAGTACAGCTCTACATAATGACATGAAAGACGGGGAGCCACCAAGCCACGGAAATTTTGGCTAGTTCATTCCAACTTCCTGTTCAAAAACTGTCTCCTTTTTCTAAGCTGCTCCACTTTGAAGGCCAGAGGAAACAGCTGCATGGAGGAGGGGAATCCACAACACACAGGAAGGAGGCAGCAGAGCAGAGCTGAGCTGCTCAGGCAGGTTTTCTGAAAGGAATTTGTCCTTGGTCAGACAGACATGCCAGAGCAGCACAGGAGAATCAGGTCCCTTCACTTCCCTTACATAAACCACCATGACCCCAGGGTAAGGACACCTGGCAGACGCCACTGGGCCTGCACCCAGCTATGGGACTCCCAATCTTAGTCAGGGCTCTACAGCAAGTAGACAGGCGGGGAGGACAGCCAGCAGCTCACTGCCACTGCGCCTCCGTCACCTGCAGGCTTGATCTCTTGGCAAATGTGCCTTGGCACATCTAATGTGCAAAGGTAGGAGGATACCAGCAAAGAACCAGAGCAGTTGGGAGGCCACAACAGACACATGAAACACAGCTCACTTCCACTCAGCTCTTGACCCTTTTTCTGGTTTTTGAGCTACTGTGCACTAATTGCCACACACTACTTACCAACTGCTGCAATTGCTGGGCATTTGTCATAAATGTATTTACTGCAGATCTCTCTCACCATTCTTGCGTCAACGGCCTAATAAATATCAAACAAGCAATTAATGACCCCTCTAGCAGACCTGCATTTCTCGATGTTGGAAGTTACTGTTGCCATTACATATCAAGATCACTAAGAAGATACTGTCAGACCCTTGGGGGCCATCTGGACCCACTGTCCAGCTCTTGTCTGAGAGGATGTCTAATGTTCTACACAGTGCATTCTTCTGAGGGTACAGAAGGTACGGCAGTCCAAAGTCAGAAGCCTTCCAAGTGATATAGCAGCTGCAGAATTACAGAGACTAGATGCTGGCCACCTCTAGGGCAACTGTTATAGGAATTTCAAGTTGTGCTGCTTAACACAGGCACATGCCCTGTTTCTGGGATGGACTAAATCCAGCCACAGGGACACGGGATACACTGACTGAGCCTATGCCAGAGATACTGACATATTTATGTCAGCACCAGTGAGCTAACCACCTGGACTCCAGACAGCTTGACAAAGAGATAAGTAAACCTCATGTTACTGCAGTAAACTAAGGCCAGAAGATGCTGACACCAACCATGCAAGTGCTCCAACCAAAAGAGATACTTACAGCAATCCTGGCATCCCACTCCTCCAGAGGGATACGGCGTCCGTAGTTTAAGAGATGGCTTCCAATATTCTCACATACTGGTGTAGTACCTAGACATTGAAGATATCACATGGTCAGCATAACAAAAAGCCTTCCAGAACTGCATAGTCTGACCATCAGTCGGAGCAGACAGAAGAAACTCTAGCCATTAAACCAGCTTCTTAATGAAGTACCAGTCGTATTTACCACTCTAAGCAGCTCCAGCAGAAGTTAAGCATACAAAGATTGCTTCACTGGTCTCCAAAGTGTTATAAACAAGACAGACCAGTTTGAGGGTCTCAGTTCTTTCACCAGGCAGCACGTTATTCACACCGAGTAACAGAATGACTAGAAGTTTACAGAGTCAGAGCTAGCTTGGAGCACAGCAGGCTGGGGTCAGCTGCTTTCACAACATGGCAGGAGGAACGCCGAGTGGGAGAAAAAGTATTACCCAGTGCCTGTCAGCAGTACCGTAGAGTCCAGCAGAGCCCGTGCTCCCCAGGAAAGACATAAGCAGTAACCCTCAGAAAGCTGCAGAGTAGTCAATCCATAAACAAGAACATACCATCCAGTTGAGCCACCATGGCATTTCGGAGATAGTTCTTGGCTCTCTTCACCTCTGACTCTGTCGTACTAGTGCACAGACGCATCCTGGAGAGGAGAGGGAAAGTCCACTAAAGCTCTTAAAGATGTTTGTCTGCTCAGACAGAAAGCAAATTCCTCCCTTTCCCAAGCCTCTGCAGAAATAGCTATTATCAACATCAATTGTCTTGCAGGCTTGAGATTCATTCTTGATCGCTGCAGAGTGGCTAAGAACTGGGAAGCACTGAACAGCAGGAGTCAAGAGCTCAAGCCTACAGGCAGGGAATATCAGCCAGCAGGTTACATGCTGAGTTACACTCATAAAGGTCTAAGCAGCCCTGGTGCCAGCTCTAGCTTGCCCATCAGGCACAGCAGTAAGCAGTCTGCAGTACGCTATCACAAGAGAAGGAAGGCATGTCAGCTATTCCCACACACGGCAAGCTGCTATGGAAACTGATGCTGAAAGAACAAGACAGTTCCACAGAGTCTGTTTGGACTCCAGCTGCTAAATCCCTTCCTCCCCTGCCAACTGCAACGTCTCTGGGGCAAGGGCTAACTCCATCTGCTCCATACGCAGCACGGCTCAGCTCAGTCTCAGATGTAGCCTTGAACCATTCCATGGGATATACATGTACACAATAGGACAGACAGACAGAAGGCCCCCCAACGCTGGCGTGACTCCAGCAGCGGGGCATTTATCAGCTGCAACACAGCACTCAAAGGCAGGAACTCTGCCTGCTTTGCTCAAGCTTAACAAGACAATTGAGATCTGTCCCTTGGGAAAGCCTTGTCTCTAAGGCATGATCTCACTTGTATACAAAAACCCCAAAGCCTAATTGCTAATACTTGGAAGCATGAATGAAAGACCTGAAGAGCCCTAAGGTAATAAAATAGCTCCTCAAAAGCCACATCCTAAGACATTTACAGAAACCACTTACAGGATCACTTCAGCAGAATGCAAGTTACCAAGAAGTTCATAAAGAGACACAACTCTCTGAAGACCTAATACGCTCCCCCATGCCAGCTCAGTCTCCCACAAGAGGGTCAGATCTTAAACAGGAACTTTTGCCAAAGTTGTACTTACCACTCCCCCTGAGCACAATATAGCATATCATCTATGGACAGAGGATCGGAAACAAAATGGAAACCGAAGAGGCCAGTATCAGAGTAAGAGGTGTTGAACGTCTGGAAACTGTGGCAGAGATTATGCTCCACAGCAAGCGTGGCCAGCCTGCTGGACTGATTCTGTAAATAAGGAGATACCCTCAGCCATTTCAGTCTTACAGCTTCCTCAGAGCTCAAATTCTTTCCAACTGAGCTGTTTTCACAAAGACCACAGACAAGACAGAGTGGAACACTTTGGTGAAGGAGAGCTTAATTTAGACCCTTCATGTGGTCAACAGATGAGATTCACTGGTGGAAAAGCCACAGACAATGGCTTAAGAGTCCATCCAGCAGAACCATTTCCTTTCCCAGCCGCAGACGAGGAGCTGGTAAGCATACCACCAGACTGGGAGAAAATGGGAAGCGCGAGGTCTACCAGTAGCAGGGATTAGCACAGTTATGCAGGCCAGACAGATTCCAGACGAGAATGGATGCAATACTGGGGGTTTAACAAGTTCTACTTGTTTTGCAGTTGTAAGACAAGCTTGTATGAGGGGACTATAGACTACTCTTGGCCTGCTTCCCTCACCACCACCCCTAAACGGTTAGTTTGTCAAGGCAGGAATAAGCTGCTGAGAATTCATCAGCTAAACCTCTTCCAAACTTAGCAGAGAAGGTTCAGTTCATGTGCCAGCATCACCTCTCAAGTATTGTCCTGGATTAGCCTTGATTACACTTCTACCCTACTTTCCAGGCTCCTAACCGCTTCACAGTTGGAAGCTAACCACAGCAGCGTCCCATAAAGTACATTCATCTAGGGTCCCCACAATACTTCATACTAAAAGGCTCCAGGCTCTCCCTGGCACACTCACAAGTCTCTTACCTTACCACCTCCAAAAGTGCGGTCATAGCGTCCAATGATAGCATTAGCCACGTTGAGGACAATGTTGTCTGGATCAGCCCATCCTGGCCCCTCCACAGCAAGAGCAATATGGGCAACAGGCAGAGCATCATCTCTGGCACGGATCTAAAAAATCATCCAGGAGTGGGGGAGAACAGCATGAGCACTGTAGCTTTGTCTGCAGCCTGCTGCAATGCCAGGCTGACAGACTGGGGGACTTGATATTACCCCAGTGAAATGAAACAGTCTCAGGCACTATTGAGCACAAACCAGCTGCTCCGACATGAGTTTTCCAGCAAATGACATAAGCAACAGCCCCACATTCTTAACAGATTTGGGTCCTATCTAAAACCCAACACACTGTGGCAATAAACCCCAAGAACAGAACATGGGGACACTACCAAGATGTTGCATCACCAGCTTCTCTGAGATGCACAAACAGATTTTTCCTCCCAGAAGCAGCTGTAACTGGTCTCACATTCATTCAACAGTTTGGCAACAGCTACTTGTTTTATTCAGAACCAAAACAACTTTACCTCACTCCCTGTGAAGCGACAGCGTGGGAGGACAGGCACAGCATCCTCTTTGTATGTAAAAGATACTCCACTGAAGTGTTGCCTAGCTACATCTACCAGCTCTTTGTGGGAAATACCTGGCAATGGGAAAGCGAGAAACATATTTACAGTCTTAAACAGTTTAATTTAACAAAATAATCTGATTTCACATTAAAGATGTATGACAGGGGTTTGATCACCAGCATGAAAACACGCAGGCTTCCCAGAACCACAAGGGTCTAGAACTTACCTCCAGCAGCTGCCAAGACCATACGAGGTGCCTTGAAGTGAATATCAATATATGAAGCTAAATCTGCTCGAGTCAGATGCCTAGGAAGAACACAGAGACACCCAGTATACCAGCATCTCTGAACTGCAATGATGACAGGCTTAGGAGAAGCAAGTTCACAGTGCAGAGACAGCAGTGATATTGTTCATTCTCTTAGTTGTGGGGTAATACTTTTTAGAATCAAGACCGCACTGTCAGTGTTTTCCCTGTGCTCTAATTCCAGAGTACGGAGAATGGAAACCAGTGGCCAAGACTGACAGTTAAGGGTAGGCTTCAATACAGACTAGAGGGTATTCACCCTGGGCACTGAGCCACGAGCATCCTAACAGGTGCATATGCTCCAGGTCGCTGCTTTAATGAGCACCTCTAGCTCTTAATTTCTCTAATGGAGTCAAACTGACAAGTATGGGAGAGGGTTCAACCTGACCCCGCCAACCTCACAATTTGTGTGAGGGGGATTCTAAAGAATGCGTGCAGCATTACACTTTCACCGGCACCAACAGGGAAAACAGTTAAGACACAACAAGAAGCCCACGGGCACAGATCACCTCTTTGTACAGACTGGTTTCCTTGTGCAGTTGCCACTACTGAGCAGCAGCGGTCATGCACCCCAAGGACTGAACCCACGGACCGTGTACCACATCCAGCCTGTTGCTCACTTAATGTTCTCTGTGGTCCCCTCGACAGTGCGGGCCAGTGCAGTCCCCTGGAAAGCAGTGGCATGAAGGTAATCAAAGGTAACATCCGTCAAGTTGCTGTCGATTTCTTTCAACTCCTGAAGGATGACACCACGCTCCTTCTCAATCTGAGACTCCTCCAGCGCACAGTTCTGCACAATGTCAGCCAGAAGCTCCACAACTGCAACACATTTCCTATGTTAGCAATCCTCCTGCCTGACTGAGAAGAGATGCACAGACAGCAGGGGCACCACAAGAGGAATGAGCAACAAACCACGCTGAGGAGTGCAAGCAACATGATACAGATGAGTATTACACATTCCCACAGCATCAGGGAGGGACAAACAACATTTTAGCATAAAGTCTCTGAGTCAGCTTGCCAAGCATCACTGCCAGTGGAAAACAGGCAACAGCTGCAGAAGGTGAAGCACAACAGAAGCAGGGTACTGTTGCAGAAACATGCTGAACCCTTACAGAGAGCTTGCAACATCTACAGCGTATCCCACATCTACAGCAAGGCCCATAGCTCTGACTCAAATCACCAGCCCTGGACAAAACCGACCCAAACAGGTATCTGCACATGGTAGCACAGAGCACCAGCAACACCTCCATGAGCTGCACTGAGGACTCCTGACATAGTAGTTGCCACTGATTCCAATTTCTCAGCTCCACAAAATAACCACAGACCACTGAACCCCCCCGCTCTCCATTCTGGCAACATAGTGCAGCCTGATATAACAAGAACTTTGCAAAACTGGTTTTAGAATAGATGAACTTGCAGCCTCCAATCACCATGTCATGGCAGTGCTCTCTTCAACTACCATCTAGAACCTCCAATTTACTGCTCAGTTACAACTTAATTCCCTGGTCTGCCATTAGAAAGGATGCTGGTGGGAAACACAAGCACATGTGCTCGCGTAACCTCCAAATCACACTTTGCTCACTGGCCATCCTACCTTTGGGCATGTCCTTGGACAAGGCTTTTATGTAATAGGCAGTCTGCTCACGCGAGGTGTACCCATTCAGGTGAGCACCCATACTCTCCACCTCCTTCTCAAAGGCAGCGCCAGGACGCTTTTTTGTGCCCTAAAACAGATAAACACAATTATGAAACCGACAGATTACTGTTTCAGGCAGAACTAAAGCAAGGAAATGAATAATAAAGACCTAAACCAATAAAACCTGTCACATGATTTATAAAAGCCAAGAGCAAGTGCAGAAAGCAAGAGACTTAAAACTTGGCAGCTAAAGGATGGCTGAAGTGTATTTTGAAAGACCAATAAAAATCCAGCAGGGAAGACCTACACTAAGAAACAACAGTGGCTGAAGATCACATCTGTGGAAGGAAACCAAGAACAAGTCTAAACCAAAAAATAAGCAGGTTTCTAGCTACCCAAGCGGCAATATTCAGAAGAAGCAGAATAGAAGCAGCAAACTACTTCTAATATAGAGCTCATCCCTCAAGGAGCAAGTCAGATGCTGCAGTTGCCTATGGTGGCACAGGCTAGACTTGAGTCAGCAAGTCCCAGGCTTAGATGCCTTCTGCCCTAGGGCTGTTCAGCAGACACATTATTAGAAAAGAGCTGTAGCCTCTAAACTTTGCTGGTTCACTAAGAAAATCGAATTAAAATAAATAGCTACAGGAAATGCTGCTTTAAGTTCTGCCTACTAACTTGAAAAAACACGCTTCACAACATATTCCTGTATGTGCTCTACACAGTCACTGGGATAGTCAGTGATTGGAATCACAGAGTCAGAGACTGATTCCCACTTGTTACTTACAGCTTTTTTTCCTTTAAGAGGGTAAATATCAACTAATAAATAAAAGCTACCTTAATTCACGCATGCTTGCAAGTTGCTGCATATTCAAACAAAGAGCACCTTATAGGCTAGCTATCTTTTGAAGTTTATTTTTATACTATGTGCAAAGCCTCTAGGACTCAGATGACCTGATTTACACTCTCTTTTAACAGCTACAGCCTCTGAAATGAGAGGGCAAAATGTAAGTGGAATATTTAGAACAGCTCTCCACACAGTCCTGTGCCAGACCTAGCATACCTCCTTACCTTAAAGGCCAGATGTTCCAGGAAGTAACCAGCTCCATTGTTCTTCTCACTTTCATAGCGGCTCCCCACCTTGATCCACACACCTACCTAATGGCAAATGCACCAAGTACACATATTAGAAAAAGAAAAAAAAACAAACAACCCAAGCCTTACGCCACAAATACAACAGAAGGGACAAGAAGTCTGCTTCACAGATGTTGCACTAGTAACGCTAAAATAAGAACAAGCACCAGCAACTACTTTCCATACACATTTTGTTTGGCTTTTTACCTAGCAGTTTTGCAAAACCCTTTTGGTTTGCCAAAGGGCAAACCCCTTTGCTTTGCCAGAGATATAACTACTACTGGTCACTTACTGCTTACACAAAAACTCTAAGTCTGCGAAAATTTGTAAAGCATGAAAGCTTAAATACAGACTTAATACAAAGTCAGGCTCGGCCTTCTACTGCTACATTGATCCCACCAGTTAACAACAAGCAGTGGTAGGGTCTCTGTTAAAAGCTTTGGTTCAAATAAAGGTTTTTCACTTTTGGAAGACCAGGCAAGGCCGACTGTTTCAAGTAATCCCTCAACTCATCTTAAACCTACCGTACATGTTGGCTGATTGGACTCCTCTGAAGCTACACGGAGCCCGTTGTCTAGAGTGGTGACTTGGGTCTCGGGGATGTTTTGGAGTGTCTGGGCATAAGTGGCAGCACCTCGTTTCCTTGTCAAAGTCAATAAGGGTGCCTAAAAAAAAATAAAGGTTATCACCACCACTAACCAGCAACTCCGCAGCGCAGGGCAGACCTCCAGAACGCAGACTGCCAGGCTGGCACACAGCTGACCAGAGCCAGGCCAGACAAACTCTTTCACGTTCATAGCGGGGAGTTCCTGCTACACACCGCTGGTCAGCCGACGGGCTGGAAACCCTCCGCAGCCAGAGGTTTGCAACGGGTCGAAAACCGCAGAGACGAGTCCCACGAACCGCGCACCGGGGCAGAGGAGGGGGGCAGCCAGCCCCGTGACGGGCGAGGGCCGCCGCCGCCGTCCGGAGCCGGGGGGTTTCCATGGCGATCGCCGCCCGCCCCGCATCGGCCGCCGCGTCCCCATGACCTTCCGGGCCGGCCAGGTCCGGCAGCCCCACAGCGCCGCGGGGCCTCCCGGTGCCCCTGCCGGCCTCCCCCCAGCCCACCTCGCCGCCCCCCCCGCCGCCGGCCGCGGTGACTCACTGAGGGGCGAGGGCCCCACAGCAGGGCCCGCCCGGCCGCGCACCCCGCCCGACACACAGAGGAAGCCGCCATCTTGTCCCTGCAGCCGCCGACAGAGCGGGCCGCAGCGCGCCTGCGCGGGCGGGCGGCGCGATAGACGGGGAGGCGCGTGTGCAGGGGCCGAGCGGCTGATACGCATGCGCCGAGGGAGGGCGGGGCGCCGAGGGAGGGCGGGGCGCCGAGGGAGGGCGGGGCGCCGAGGGAGGGCGGGGCGCCGAGGGAGGGCGGGGCGCCGAGGGAGGGCGGGGCGCCGAGGGAGGGCGGGGCGCCGAGGGAGGGCGGGGCGCGGCGCATGCGCCCTCTCGGGCGACGGCGCCCCCTGGTGGCGGGAGGGCGCGGGGGCGGCTGGGGCTGCGGGGCTCCCCAGGGGATGGGGGTCCCCAGTGGCGCGTGCTCACCCGTACCCTTCCCCCAGCCGCGTCCCGGCGGGCCCGGAGCGGATCGAAGGGAAAGATGGCAGGAAAGCGGCAGAGGGTCCGCAGGGAGGGCCAGGCCTGGGCGTGGGCCTGCCCGAGGAGTGCCCACCAGTGCCAGGGTGGCAGCCAGGTGGCCCTGCCTGAAGTCGCCTTTATTGAGGAAACTGCATTAAAACAAAGCCTGAGAAATGCTACACCGTTTAATCCGTGATGCCAGCTCACTGCTGGGAGCAGACCCCCCTTGGCCTGGTGTGGGGCCCCCTCTGCCACCCCCCAAAGCAGGCCTGGCCTGGTGGGCCGGGCCCGAGCAGGGGCACGAGGCACCCTGGTGGGACAGCTGTTGGGACAGCTGTTGGGACAGCTGTTGGGACAGCTGGAGCAGTTCTGTCGCGGGGGAGCTCACAGCCAGGGCAGGGCCCCAGCTCTCACAGTCCGGAGGTGCTGGTGGGGTTACAAGGCCTCCAGGCCTTGGGGTGGCTGAGTTGGTGCCAAAGCAAAGCCCTCCTTGCCCGCCCAGCTCCTCAGGGAGACATCTTCCTCTTGCAGGGCTACATTCTGGTGCTGAGGTCCACCTAAGGGGGACAGAAGAGGAGTTGTCTTGGCTGCGCCTCCCTCCATCACAGCGATGGGGACGGAGAGGCTGGGTGCTTACCGAGGCCCCGCGCTGCTCCCTGCTGATGTGGACCACGGCGTCATGCACCGAGGGGAAGAAGCAGTGCTTCGTGATGGCTGAGCTGAAGAAGTTGCCCCGCTCCAGCTGATCAAGGACGGGCACTGTGTGGAGGGAAAAATATTCGAAGCTATAGCACCTGGCTATAGTTCCACCTGAAGCAGCCTCCCTCCCCCTGCACTGCGGGGAACACCGGGGCCATCACCAGGGATCCAGCTGCCTTGCCAGAGGCTGTGGGGCTCAGACTGGGTCCGTGGGACACCCTGCAGCACCTGTCCCCTGGGAAAACCCCGGGGATATGGACACCATGGAGGGAGCCCCAGGCCAGCAGCTGTGTTCCGAAGCGGCGGGTATGCTTGTATGCTTGGCAGGGTCTGGCGGCTCAGCAGAGCCTCCTCACCCGGGCAGCCGGCAACAAAGACGTCCACTTCTATCTCATGGAAATCCCTGAAGATCTGCAAATAGCAGAAAACATTTCACCTGGGAAGAGGGACGGGCAGCAGCCATCGGGCCACCCTGGTGATGCCCTCAGCAAAGCTGCAGGCCCACCTGCACCCCCAGCCCCTTACATTCTTCAGGATCTTGATAGAGACAGTGTCCACAAAGCTGACGGGGCTGAAGTCCAAGATGATGGCGTGCAAGCCAGGCTGGGGCAGCCCCAGGGTACGCAGGGTGGGCTTGGGGGGTGTGCTACCCTCTGCCCCACTCAGCTCGATCACTGCTATGTCCGGACCATTGTGCCCATCCTCTGTGTCCTAGGGGAGGGAATGAGACCCAGCCTCACTGCACGGGGGCTGGCAGCACGCCTGGCTGGGCAGTGTCTGCCCCTGGGCTTGCCTTGCCCTATAGTGCAGTGGGGCTGGGTGAGGCTCTTTGGCCATGTTAGAGCACGGGCAGCGGGTGGCCGTAGGGGTGGGTGCCTCACTTGCACCTCCACTCACTGTTGGGCTCTTTCTGGATGTTTAGACCCACCCCTCTTCCCAGTGATCCTCTCCAGAGCCAGGCTCGTTAGCTGGCACCAGGTCAGCCTTTGCTCTTGCTCTTAATTCTGATTAACTCACCAAATGGCTAATGACTTACTGGCTCCATGACCTAATCATTAACAGCCTTTCCCTGCCAACCTTGGGTGTGACTGCCCTAGGGCCCCTTCGCACCCAGCGGCCCCAGACTGAAGCGGGAGCCCCACAGGCCACCGAGCCAGTTGAATGCATGGGCAGGAGGGCCAGGGCCAGGCAGGGAGGTGGTGCAGGGTGGCACCGGAGGGGTCCCGGTGGCAGGGAAGCACCTTTTTCCACTTTGCCTTCTCCTTCTCTGCTTTCTTCTGCTGTTTCTTCAGCTTCTTGAGGGCCTTCTTCTTCTTCTCAATCAGGCGGTCCACGTTGATGCCACTCTGCAAAACAATGCATCCCTGTGTCCTCAGGCACCCCATCGCCACCCTGGGGAGCACTCGGGGGCTGGAGGCTCTCCTACCTTCTTCTTCAGGGCCTCAGCATACAGCTCCACGTTGGCAAAATAGAGGGTGGAGGAGGAACGGAAAATCTTCACACCGGAGACCTCCTGTGCCTGGGGGCAGATGGGGAAGGTGCTACCCCGGGGATGGAGTCTCCTGCTCCCCCTCCCTCCCTCCCCCAAAATACCCCCGGCTCCTTTCCCCAGCCAACAGCCCCTGGGGGTGCTTTGAACTGCCTCCCCACTGCAGGCAGCTCAGCTCCCCTCCCGCCCCCGGCGCTGTTACCGTCTGATATTCAGCCACGTCCCTGTAGACATCAGTATCGGCGATGCGCCCCAGGATGGAGTAGTGGGGGCTGTGGGGAGCACAGCAAGAGGGTGAGGTCACCACAGGCTTCCCCAGCCCTCAGGATGCTGCCCCAGCCCCAGGGTACTCACAGCTGGGTGCGGAAGATGACAGTGAGCAGCCCAAAACCCACTGAGGCCGCCAAGCCAATGTCCAAGTTCAGTATGAGGGTGGCCACGAATGTCACGATCCAGACCACCTGAAGCGGGGACACGGTCAGTTGTGGCACGGCCTCCCCGCCAGCACCTGCAAGCCTCAGGGAGGGTGGAGAAACTCTCTCCAGGGACAAGAGTAAATCCCTGGGGCTGGTCAGCACCTTACCAGGTCCACCCGGTTGGACTTCCAGAGCATGCAGAGGTCATTGAACTGCTTGAACATGCCTTTGAGGTTGATGATGATGATAGCAGACAAGATAGCCTAGGAGAGAAGACCCTGCAGCTATGAGGATACTGAGGGCAGGTCTGGGGGCAGCTCTTGCCTGTTCCCCTGCCACACCACCTTGCCATGGGATGGGCACAGGGTGGGACGTGGCATGGAGGCTGTGGAATCAGGTGTACCTTGGGCAGGTCCCGGAAGAGCTCTCCAACCTTCAGGATGGTCACCAGGATGACCAGCGATGCGATGACACCAGCTACCTGCAGAGAAGGAAAATGGGAGGCGAGGGGTGAATCCACCACCACCACTCGCTGTGCTTCTTGCCCCCACAGAGGGAGGCAGTGCTGCCCAGACCCACCTGGCTATTGCCCCCTGTGCTCTCCTGTACCAGGCTCCGTGACATGGAGCAGCTGATGGCAAAACACTGGAAGAAGCCACCTAGGAAGTTGCAGAGGCCCAGCGCAATCAGCTCCTGCAGGGACAGAGCAGTGGTGAGGGAGCATCATGCCTTCCCCTGGCTGCAAGTACAAGCTTGGTTTTCACCCAGGGAAAGGGCCCTGCGTGTTGGAGCATCACCTGGTTGCTGTCCACTTTGTAGCCGTGCTTCAGGGCAAAGATCTTGCCCAGGGAGATGCAGATGGCATAGCCCACCACAGCAATGGCGAAGGCATTGCCCACCACCTGCCCAAAGTAGCTGACGTTAGGGGCCACAGGTGGCTTCAACCTACAGCCAAAACAGGGAAATGGGGCTGAAACAGGGGGTCCCGTGGGCAGCACGGTGCCCTGGCACAGCCACCCTCACTGCCTGGCCCTGCTCACCCGCTGGGAATGTTGCCCACCACAGAGATGCCAAACTTGGCATTCAGGTTGACGCCGTAGGAGATGCCAGTGGAGATGATGATCTGAGGGAGGATGGCTGGAGTGAGGCAGGGCCTTCCTGCACAGGGACCATAGTGGAGGAAGAGGAGGAAGGAACTCGTGCCCTAGAACTGCACTCGCCAAGGCACCCCATCCCACTCCTCCCCACCCTGGAGGGGACAGGGCCACCCATGGCTTCATCCCCACAGGGAGCTAAAGCAGCTCTGGGTACCGTGATAAGCTCGATGGGGATGGGCATGGGCAGCTTGGAAGCCAGCTTGTGGTTGAGCTCTTTCACAATGAAGATGGCCACCATGGCAATGATGGCTGTCACCAGGGTGCCCACGTTGGTCTCTGGCAGCTTCTGGCAGATCTCGATGAAGGTCTAGAGGACACAGAAGGAGGGAACTGGCTCAGGAAAGCAGATGCCTCCACAGTAGTTTTTTTGGAGCCTCTGTGTGCTCCACAGATGAGCACCTAGGAGGTCCCAGTCAGCAGTGAGCCCCCGCTCACCATGAACATTGAGAGCGGCCCTGAGTGCTCCCCGACAGAGACCCCGAAGACATTCTTGAGCTGGGAGATGAGGACATGCACAGAGGCAGCAGTGGTGTAGCCGCGCACCAGTGGGTCTGAGAGGTAGGTCACCACGAATCCAAACTGCAGGAGGCCCAGGGCCACCTAGGAAGAGAGGTGGCAAAAGTGACCCACCGCTTGCAGCCCTGGTGCATCACGGCCCCCCATTCCCTGCCAGTCTAGGCTGGAGCCCCCTTACCTGGAAGATGCCTGTCAGGACAGTGATGGTGGCCACCAGCTCCACCCTGGCAGCATCCCGCTGTGCCTCATTGACTGTCATGTTGCTGCCATTGACAGATTCCAGGAATTTCTCGCTGGGCAGCAGAGAGTCTGTCAAGCTCCCGATCATGACGGAGATGACAGCGAAGGGGCCTGGGGACAGGCAAGGTGTGGGCAGGGAGCCCAAGGTCAGCACCAGCACCTCTCTGAGGTCTACAGGCATCTGTCCCCTTGGACCAGGCTCAAAGAGCACCCACTGTGCTTTGGCCAACCAGCTTCTTGGTGGTGCAAAGTAAAGGCAAGAAAGGTCCCCCCCAACCTCTGATGTGGCTCACCCCCCTCATCCTCACTCCCTCCCCACCATCCCTGTGGGAGCACGTGGTCCCTCAGCTCACCCACAGAGTTGTGCCTGGACGTCCCGAAGAAGAAGTAGAGGAAGACGGGGTAAAAGGAGGAATAGAGACCAGTGACGGGTGGCAGCCCGGCCAGCAGCGCGTAGGCAAGCCCTGGACATAATGGAACGGGGAGACACATCACAGATGGCCGAGGCCTGGCCCCGCACCTGCAGGGAGCCCCCAGCAGCCTGGGCATGGCATCACTCACCCTGGGGCAGGTGCATGATGCCCACACTGAACCCCGAGGCAATGTCACCCAGGAGCCAGTCCTTGAATGGGTAGCGGGGCAGCCAGTGCAGGAAGGGCAGGAAGCGAAAGAGCAGGGACTTGGCAGTGGAGGCTGAACATCTGGTGGGGAAGGAGCAAGAGCCAGGGCTGAGCACAAGCTCAGGGGCTTGGGGACATCACTGAGGGTGGATGGGGCCCCATGGGAAGCAATGGATCCCATGGGACTCCCAGCTCCATCCACTGGAGCCAGGTGTCCCTCCAGACAGAAGGACAAAGTGGGGACACAGGAATTTGGGCATGGGGGAACCAACCCCCAGGTCTGCGCTGTGTCTGCCACAGGGAGTAGGACAGCCAGCGCCATGCTCTCCGTGGCGGTGGGGCTGGGGTGCACAGTGCCTGGCAGGGTCCAGGCACATCCCTCCCGGCCAGCATGGTCCTACCTGGTCTTGTGGAGACAGCCACGCAGTGAGGGCTCAGTGGGAGGTTTCCGCTGCACCACCTCCTCCAGGTCGGCCTCGCTCAGCACCTTGCAGGGCGCCCGGTGGCTCAGCGTCATTTCCCCCTCCATGGCCGCCTGGCCCTCCTGCGTGCCAGCCCACTGCGGGGAGACAAGAGCTCAGCCATGTCCCTACAGCCAGGAGCACCTGGCACCCTACCCACCCTGCAGCCCCTCATGCAGCCACGCTGGTCCCACGGAGCCATCCCATCCTAGCCAGGCACGCAGGACTGGCCCCGAGGCCGGGGCTGAGCTGAGTTTTGGCAGTCCCGGTGCAGCGGCAGCAGCTCGCAACAGAGAGCAGCAGGCAGAGGGTGCGTGGGCAGAGAGGGAACCAAGGCCTCAGCGACCAGTGCTGCCCGCTGCTGCCCCACACCAGCTCTGCCAACCGCCCTCCTCCTCCACGTACCACAGCGCAGCCGGGGCAGTGGGCCAGCAAAGCCACACCGCGAACCTGTCCACAGACTTTGTCCCTTTACACATGAAGGGAGAAGGAATGTCAACCCCCGGTCACTGGCTCGCTATCTCTCCGCCAGCGCCCTCCCCAGCCACGCTGAGCCCATGTGCGCGGAGGAGTGGGGCTGGGCTGGGGTCTCTCCCTTCATGGGGCTGAGGTGGTGGGCCCACGGTATCTCCGTATGGATGCACAGCCTGGCCTTGCTAAGGGCTCCAGCTGAGAGTGCTACCATCCTACCAGGCTTGCCCAGCCGGTAGCCCTGGCTGGTCCTGAGATGCTCACCCACTTGCACCCGGACGGACCCGCGAACCACGTGTGGGGTGCCAGGGCTGTGCCAGCCCAAGTCCCTGTGTTGCCCCCAGCCCTCCTACCTGCTGTGCCCAGGCCGGTCAGGTGTCGCCAGCCAGGTGCACGCTCTGCTCCCTCCTAAGTTTTAATACCAGTCCGTGATCTTTGAGACGCTGCTCCCTGCCTCCTGCCCTGCTGAGGAACTGCACGTTTCCCAGCCCCACTGCTGCACAGCACCTGCCGTGTTCCCCCAGTGCCCTGTTGTGCTGGGATCCCCAGCTGCGGTGGGCCCAGGGCCGTCACCACTGTCCCCACTCTCAGCTCCTGGCCCACGGCCCCATATGGGATGCTGCTGTGCTTCAGCACCTGTCGGGTGCAAGTCAGGGGTCTTCTGGCTGCTGGGCACATCTTGGTGCCAAGTCCCTGCCAACAGCTACCAGGCACTCACCTCCCCAGGGCACTGCTCAGGGTCCCACCATCACCATCATGTGCCCCCGGGGTTCCCATGGGCATCCCCTCCCCACCGCATGTCCTGGAGCAGGAGCTGTGTCCGGGGCAAGCAAGGAGGGTTACCCGCAGCCTCCAGCTGTGGCGTCTGGGGTATTTTCCACAGGCTCTGGTCCCTGCTTACCTGCTGGAAATGGGGGTGCTAAGCCCTGTGGATCGCCTCGCTCTCCCGCAGCATGCACAGACCCAGCCGTTATCTTGTTCCAAAGGTCCCCACCAGGCACCAGAGTCCTGCTGAACCCAGCACACCTTCCTGCACTCCACCACGACCTGGTACTGCCATTGGTTTTGGAGCATTTCTGAGTCATGCTTGGCCCAGGCCCATGGGGATACGGTAACGGAAATCCAGGCACCTGTGGGCTGGGCTGACTGGTGCCAGGGTGGTGCGGGGTGAAGCCAGGGGGCAGAGCAGGGCAGGAGCCAGGGAGTCCTGGGTGCCCTGGGTGGTGGGATGGGGCTGATGAGTAGCATGAGTCGTGACACCTGGGACCGCACCCTCTAGGGTCAGAGTGACTTGTTCCCATCCCTGCTGGCTGGGTTGGGAACAAACCACGGCCACCCTGGCTCTCCACGTGGTTGGCACGACCCAGGTCTGGCAGCAGCCACAGGCAGGCTCATCACCTGCTCCCCTCAGCTTCTCCCACATCCTCGGCTCCCCCGCTGTCCCACCCCCAGGCCCATCAGTCCCACCTTGGCTGAGTAGCGGCACATCCATGCCAGCAGCAGCTGTTGCCTCCCCGTTTATCTGCTCGCCTGGCACAGAAGCCGAGGCCATCACAGGGCTCCTGCTCAGAAGCAGCTGATAGCGCTGGGTGCCATTTACTACCTCCTTATCGCTGCTACCTGTCCCCACCCTGTGCCGCTGCCTCCTGTGCCCCAGCCTCCAGCCCCAACCCGCGCCCTGGGCCAGCCACTCTGCCTGTGGCCCCCCCTCGGCCCCCCCACCGCCCCCCCCCCCCCCCCAGCTCTCCCTGGTCCCTCACCCCCAGGCCAGCCTCGGGTGGGCTGCAGGATGGGACCACAGCTCCCAGTGCCAGTGCAACTCCCCGGGGGCTGCTGTGAGCCCGGCCCCCCGAGCTCAGGGGCTGCCCTGGGCTGGGTCAGGCTCAGGCCAGCGATAAGGACGGAGCCCATGAGGGACTGAGGGACGATGACTGATGGCAACCCTTGCTCAGGGCGCCGCGGATCAATACTGCCCTTTGCTCACCTGCTCTTTCCTCTCCAGCAGCAAGGGAGGGAGGGATGGAGGGCACCAGGATCACAGTTGGCGTCTCCTCCTCACACTTCCCTCTCCTTGCCCACAGCCCAGATCATCCCAGCTGAGGTCACGCTGCCTTCGGACAGTGGATTTTCCCCCCTTGGTGGCACCGAGGTTGCTGGCTGTCACCAGGCATGGGCCCCATGGCTAACCACAGCCACTGCAGCACCGCAGACCTGCCAGCCAAGGCTGGGGCCACTGGACCCCACCACAGCTGACTCCACCCCTGGGTGAACCAGCCTGGACACAGCCAAGTCCAAGCAACTGGCAGCACCTGAAGTCCCTGTCACCTGGTCACCTCACCTCAGGCCACAGAGACCCCCCCTTCAGCCCAGGAGGTGGCTGCGAGCTCCTGCCCAAGCCCCCTCCCAACATCACCTTGAGCCCAGGTGCTGCACCCACAGCCACGGACCCCGAGCGCAGGGAGAGACAGCAGAGAGGCCACCACCATTTTATAGACTTTTATTTCCAAATCTGGCGCTTCCATGATACACTTTTACACAGCCAGGGGCGGGGAGAGGGGGGGCGGGGCACAGGCATCTCCCTGCTCCCTGCCCACAGAATCTGAAGATGGAGAAAGGAAAAAAAGAAAGCCACCAAACCCCCCAAAGAAACAAACCCAAACCCAAGGAGGATGCTCCCAGAGCCCAGGCCACAGCACTACAATCAGGGACCAAGCCGCAGACTGACTCCCGCTTCCTGACCGGCCCAGCTCTGCGGGGACAGCCACCAGCTCTGCTGCTCTCTTCTTTTTGGCACTTGTCACTTGCTCTCCCTTTGGCACCAGCACAAAGAGCCCCTGTGCCCAAACTGGCAGAAATATGGGCCCTACAGCACGGCGGGGACAGGAGCCCAGGACTCTGGGACTGGCGCTGCACAGCGGGAGAGAAACATGTAAACGAGCTTGTTCCCGAAGGCGAAGATGGGCAACACAGAGGGGCCCAGCCGTTCCCGGCGTGGGGGGCCGGCAGGCTTTCCCTCCACACGCCAGTCCCCAGTGGCATGTAAACATGTCAGCAGTCCCTTCCCTCCCCATCCCTGGGAGAAGGGCGGCAGCAAGCCTGCCTCCTCAGGGCTGTGCTGGGGGCAGGCAGCCCCCACCAGGCCCACGGCACCCCCCACCACCCAGCCCTTCTGTTCCCTCCACGCTCTCCCCGCTGACTGGAGGATGTAGGCGAGAGGTCCCAGAGGACAGCAGCGTAAGTCCCCTCCTGTAAACACATCCAGTAAGATGCTACGGCAGTGTGGTAGTAAGGCAGTAAGGAGCATGCTGTCACGCAGCCCCAAGAGCACCACGGGGGCAGCTGAGCAGAGGCACCACGCTCAGCAGGTGAAAGGGCACGTGCTGGCCCCCTGAGCCAGCTCCCCTGGCCCAAGGCTGGGGCAGGCACAGAGGAGTGTCGCCTCGTGGCGGGGCCAGTAAAAAGCCCGGGACCAGGCTCCCCGTCAAGCAGAGAAACCACCAGGTTGGCCTGAATTTTCAGAGAGGGCAAAGTGCTGTTTATCTCCGTCTCCCAAAATCCAGGCCACTCTGAGCTGGGGTCTTCTGCCAGCCAGAGAACACAGGGACATGTGTGTATGTACACAGAGCCCACAGGGAACCAGCTAGATACAATTGTTGTAGGCAATGCTGGGCCCCAAGACTGGAGCCACATCATGTTCAGACAGATGCTAACCCTTCGCAGGGCTAGCATCAGCTCTGGGAACAACCGAGCCTGCTGCTGAGCACAGCTAGGGTCGTCTAGCTCCTTGTCTGGACCCACAAACCAACAGAGGTTTGCTCTATAACATGCAGGTTAAAGAGCAAAACATACAGTGGGTAAAAACACAGTGTTCATTTGCTGAGCGGAGGAAACGAGCGCTTATAGGAGCGGGACCATCCTGGTACAGGATAAGGTTGAACAGCAAAGCTTGTTTCCCCCCCAGTGGGGGTCCCTAGCACTGAACTTGCTGCCCCACCTTCTTGTGCTCTCGCTGGCACGCAGCCCTGGCTCACGGGTGGTGGGCAGCCCCAAGGGGGGTCCCATGGGAAGGCAGAGGGGCGGCCTGGCTGCAGGGCCAGCATGGCTGCAGGGGGCTGAGGGATGCCAGGCAGGAGGATGGTGCTGACACGTGTGCGGAGCTACATGGTGGGAGGGCGAGGGGCAGCGGGGCCAGCTGCCCTGCAATGGGAATGGGACAAAGCAGTGCTGGCGAAGCCGTAAGAGCTGCCTGGCACTGTCTCTCCGGTCCACTAGGATCACAGTCCCTGGTACCCCCAGGGAAGCTGGCAAAGGGCTGTTGGTGAAACAAATGCTCCAGGTCCTGGGAACAGACCATCCGTAAAAATAACCATAGAAATTTCTCTTCTCTCTGATTACAAAGATACAAAAAGGTAGAAAACCCTCCCCTGCCCCCATATCCTGGGCTCTGTTTCCATCCCCCTGCCCCTGCTCACCTTCCGCGCACACACACGCACACCCTGCAGACAAACAGCTCGCAGAGGAAGAGCTCGGCCCCAGGGGGTTGGAGATGCCACCCTCGCCCAAGCAGGCTCCTGCCTTACCTGTCACACCAGGCAGGCAATGAATGAGGAGCACGGTGGCAGCTGGTGGGTGATGCAGACTGCCGGCCCCTCAGCCCAGAGGGCAGGGGAAGGCAGGGTTGGTTTTGGGCCTCTGACCACCATCAGTTCTGGCCCCTGCCCCCTGGGGACACCAAACCTCAGCTGGCAGCACCTGGCTAGGCGAAGGGCCCTGCTTCTTCTGTCTCTCTTGTGGACAGCTTCAGCCCCTCAGGAATGGCCCTCGTTTCTTGTTATTCTTCTCGGAGGAAAGAAAAACAGTGTTAAGTCATAGCATCTCCCCTGGGCTCCAGCTGCCTCCCCCAGCTATGCCAGAAACCCACTCCTGGATCAGGGCAGGAACAACTGTCTCCAAATCCCTGATGTCAGGGAAGAGGAAAGGAGGGATGGGATGGGAGCAGTACTAGCAGGGAGCAGAGCCGGAAGGGAAAAAGTGACGCAGTGAGACAGGGACTGGGGGAAGAAATGTGGCTGAAGCAGGCAAGGCTCCTGTAGCACTTGGACCCCATCCTCCTTTCCAGCCAGCCTGGCCATCACACACATCTGCTCTTTGGGACTTACAGCTGGCACTGAGCAAGGGGACCAGCCATGAGGCCAGCTTGGCTGCACAGAGCATCTTCCCTGAGCTCCCACAGGCCACAAGTGAGGACCACCACTTCTGGCAGAGCAGGCAGACCCAGGTACACTGATGTTTCTCCTTGCACTGCACTGCACGCACCAAGAACTGTTGCATCTGAGGGTTCTCCCTGCCCAGTGACTATTCAGAACCAGGAAACACCTGCCACTCACTCCAGGGGCTCATCCTTACACAGCCCTCTCCTCCCAAACTCCCTTTGGGAAGCCAGGCAGGTGAACAGTGCACAAGCCCAGCTGAACAAGGCCTGGCTGAGGAAGGGACACACTTACTCCGAGTCTGGCGACAGCTCCGAAATGCTGTGGGAGGTGGCAGAGCGAGGTGTCGAGGGGCACATTGCAGAGGGCGTTGAGGTCTGCACGGCAGAGGGGGTGGCAGTGGTCTGGGGGCCTGAAGGCGTGCTAGAAGATTGCACCGAGGAGAGGACAGAGGAGTTAAAAGAAGCAAGGATGGAAGAAAGGATATCTAACTGTTCAGTAGAAGGATGTCGGCTGGGAATGGCCTCCAGGTTCTCTCTAGAAGGCTGTCTCCTCGACAGCGGCTCTAGGCTTTCCCTAGACAGCTGCCTCCTAGAGAGACTCCCCAGGTTGTCCTGTGAGGGATGCCTGCTAGGCACTGTGTCCAGAGGCTCTCTGGAATTAGATCTTCTGGACAGAAAGTCCAGCTGCTCCCTTGAAGTTTGTCTAGCTGATGCTAGCTGGTCCCTTGAAGGCTGTCTTCTAGAAAGCAAATCCAGTTGTTCTCGAGAAGTATCTCGACTTGGCAATGTGTCTATTCGGTCTCTGGACACTTGCCTACTTGGCAATGTGTTTAGCCACTCTCTAGAGACCTCTCTCACTGGCCCACAGTCTAGCTGCTCTCTTGACCCAAATCTGCAGGGTAAAGTGTCAAGGTGGTCTCTGGAGCCCTGCCTCCGGGGCAGTGTGTTCCCATGATCTCTCTGACGGGGCCTAGCAGCGAGTAGATCCAAGTTTTCCCTAGACCCATGTCTGCTTGGAATACTTTCCAGGTGTTCAGTAGACCCATGCCTGCTGGGAATAGTGCCCAGCTCCTCCCTGGACCCATGTCGGCTGGGCACAGCTTCCAAGCACTCTCCTGAGTTGTGTCTGCTCAGCTGCTCCCGGGACATCTGTCTCCTCATCAGCATGTCAAGCTGCTCCCGTGACGAGTACCGGCTGGCTGGCTGTGACAGACTGCCTGCCCCAGAGTAGATCCTGCCGTAGGAGGCAGCAGGGACAGCCCTGTGACCCAGCGTGGAGGTCTTGTACCACGTCAGCTCATTGGTCATCCTGCCAACGGACGGCAGGCCTTGGAGAGTTGGAGGGTACTGGAGGCGGTTCTTCAAAATCCCTGCATTGGACAGAAAGAGAAGTCAAATCTTTGCATAACAGTGAAAAAAGCATGAAAGCCAGGGGAGATAAGCCATACCTCCCCAAGGACACAAGATGGATCTGATGCTGAGCCTTCACGGCCATGTCAGCCTAAGGCAAGGCCACCCTTGCCTGCTTGCTCCAGCCCATTACCTTTTCTTTGCCGTTGTGTCTGGGTGAGGGAGTTCTCATCTCCACTGGTCAAGGCCAGGTCTGGCTGATTGTTGTTGGCTGCATCCTTGTTGATGTCAAAGCCCAGCTTCCGCTCAGAGCCCCACTTCTGCAGGGAGCAGGGGTGAACCTCGCACTCGCCCAGAGCTGGCCAGTATGACATGAGGTCATTGCCATCCACATCTGGCGAAGGACATGGCAAAACAGGCCCCAGGGAAGAGGGAGAGAGTGTTTGTGTGAGCAGCAATCGAAGCCATCACAAGACACAGCCTGACCCCCAGGGACCTGAGCTCACCCCTTCCCCTGCCAGAGCCCCTGGGACTTGCCTTTGGGAGTGGTGTTGGCAGGGTTAGTGAGGAGGCGCTCGCTGTGCGCTGCCCGCTTGAACTGGCGCTGGAAGCGGCACCGCAGGCGTACGTTCTCCTCACTCTCCGAGGATGGGATGGAGAGGCTGCGCTCTTCATCCAGAGACAGGTCACTGTCCGAGTCCGAGTCCTGGTCTGTAGGGACACGTGTGTTGGGGAGACATTTGGAATGAAGGTAGGAGAGGCTCCCGGTGGCAGGGCCAGGAAGGTAGAACCACCTCAGGAATGACCACCCTCATGAGGACAAGTCTGCCTTACCCCACACTGCTCTTCCCTTGGCAGCAGCTTGTACCTGCTCCCTTGGCCCTATCACCAGTGCCCGTGAGAGGAGCCTGGCTCTGTCAAGCTGCACCTCCCCATAAGGGAAGTTGCAAATAGCCGTAAGAACCCCTTTGCCTCCTCTTCCTCCAGGCTGAGCAAACCCACCTCCCTCAGCCTCTGCTCACCTGTCCCACAGCCCAGCCCCAGCCACGAGGGTGGCCCCTACCAGTCTCACTCCAGCAAGTCAAATGTCTGTGCTGTACTGGGGAGCCCAGTGTCCCCAGGGACCCTGTGACAGCCTGTGGCCCCTCTCTTGCTTCCTCGTCCATTTCTAGCTCCTTTGCCATCTGTCCAGGAGGGGGGTGTGCTAAGTGACACAGTTGCTGCCTCTCCCTCCTATCTGCAGCATGTTTGAAATCCACAGCTGAACAGGGGGTGGGGGACATAACCATACAGCCAGAACCTGCACTAGGAAGAATTTCCTTAAGCCAGGAGTTAATTCAGGATGCACGCGGTTAGCCCCAAGCCCAGGCACAGGGCCAAGCCTTACCTCCCCCAGCATCGCGGTGGAACATGGCCACATCAATGTCCGTGGGGCCAGCGTGAGCCAGCAGGCTGTGATCTAGGGCCGAGCCCTGACGTGCCGTCACGTTGTCTCTGAAAGACAGGAGGACCCGAACGGTCACAGCAGCAGGAGCCCCCAGCTCTGCCCAGCACTGCTGGCACCCCGGAGCCCCGCGCAGGTCCCTACCGGAGGTAAGCCCGCTGGCTGGACTGGGTGCGGGCAGAGCGCACGCTGCTCACTGATGAGATGGTGGAGGCCCCCAGGGTGATGCGGATGAGCCCGCTCTCCTCAAACAGCGCTGTGTTGTTGTAGGCATTGGGGCCCTGGTGAGGCAGACAGAGAGAAGGCATGTGCCCTGTTGAGGAGGTGCTGCAGCAGCCCGAGGGATGCCCTTCCCATGCACACCTGCCATCCCCCCGGGGAAGTGAGAATGCGGCCATCGGCTCCAGTCCCAGGCAGGCAGCCTGTCCCCAGACGCCTGGCTGCTCCTGCCGTCACCCACCTGTGTGCTCCTTGTGGCCTCCTCGCTCTGGCCCTTCTTGCTGAGACAGGCCAGCTTCCAAGCCTCCTGCACCTCCTCATTCAGCACGCAGAACAGGACCAGCACAGCCAGGCCCTGTGAGGAGACACATCATGAGAGACAGACCCTGGTTGCCAGCCGACCCGCTCACCCACAGCACCAGTGCTGGGACAGTCCCTGGCTCCTCCAGAGCCCAGCACATCTGCCCCAATGGCCACCAGGACTGCGATGCACTAAAGAGCCCTCCGACGCCGATCAGTGCTAACCCTCACGGTGGGCACAGGTGAGGGAGAAAAGGGTGGGGTGTCCTCCTGGCTGGCGGCGGCCACAGAATGGCTAGCAGGGTCCCCTGCAGCAACACTGGCCACGGTGGTGGCAGGAGGTCTGTGGGGTGCTGCCATGGGTCATATTTGGGGTGTCCAACACCTCTGTTGTAGGCTACTCTCTTGCTCTGCCCTCTGAGAGCATGGAGGCAGTCCCCTTCCCTCTAAAGATGGTCCTTGCTGCCCCTTGGATGTCACCTCTGAACCAAGTGCCTTGCAGCCACCTCCTGCTCCACGCTATTGCTCATCACAGGCACAGCAGCGAGGACTGGAAGGAGTCACCTGCTGCCACAGTGGTGACAGCAGAAGGGACAGGGAGCCCAGCAGGATGCTGGGGGCTCAGTGCAAGGCACCCACTCTTCACAGATGGTGTGGGGACCACAGGGATGCTCTCCTGGGCTGACCTGTGCCCTCCCCTGGCAGAGGCCGGGCAGTTACCTGGAGGCTGCAGAGGACAGTGTAGAGGTAGTGGAAAGCCAGGACACTGTTGTTGACAGCCAAGAGGCCAAACAGCCAGGTAGTGCTAATAACTAGAAGCAGAACAAAGGAGCTCCGTAACGTCATGCTGGAGAGAGAGAGAGACAGACAGACAGACAGGCACACACCGAGAGGTTAGTGCGTATTGTTAATCTACAGTCTAGTGCTCACAGACAGAGATGCAGAGGGGAAAGCGTGCTCCTGCCCAGCCCTCCCTACTCAGCCCAGCACTGCAGGCATGTCTCTGCACAGTGGTTCAGCTCCCCACAACTCCCGGGCCTTCCCTTCTGGATCACACACGGCAAAACACAGGGGCCCAAACAACATAGGTCATTTGGAGCCACCGAGCAGAGCCAAGCTCCAGGGCTGGCCCAGGAGGGAGCGGGGAAAGCTCTCAGGAGCGTATACAAGAGGAAGAAGCAGATGCTGAGAGCTGACAAGGGCTGAGTGTTGAATCCAAGCAGACACAAGGGGTGGCTGTGAGGGCAGGTGGTGAAGGGGGACAGGCTGGTGGGACGGTGTGGAGCTAGGGATGTAGGAACAAGAGGGAAGGACAAAGTTTAGGAAGGATTAATGTGGCTGGCAGTTTATGGGAGAGGAGAGTGGCTGCAAGGCTAATACTGATGCACAGAGGAGCACTCTGCAATGGTGGAAGAGGGAGGATGGTCACTGAAAATGCTAAAATCCATGAGCCACAGAAGCTCTGCTGGGAGTTTGGCCACTAATACTCACAGAACCGATTTCTTCTTAGTCTCCTTTTGGCCTGGGGAACAGGACATCTTGGCCACAAGCAGGAACATGACCCCATTCATCTGAAAGTGTTGGCACGTATTAGAAGCTGTGCCAAGGGCCAACTCTGACCTGACATCCCCAGGGCAGAGCGTGGGCAGACTCCAGGTCTGCCAGGCCCATGCGAGTGTCCCCTCCTTTCCCCTTCATGCCCGAGCTGTGGCCTCCCCCAGGGTTGGCGGGAGCAACGAGGGACAAAGAGAGGGTCTCTAACTGAGGAAAGAAAGTACAGAGAACGGGGCAGGCAGTGGGCAGCCGAGGAAGGGGCGAGTGCCCATGGTGTGAAGGGAGGCAGGAGAGGGCTCTGGGTGAAACAGGACAGGGTTTTACCACAATGACGACAGTAATGGGGCCTGCAAAGCTCCAGACCAGCTTATCATGAATGGAAATCCAGCAGAAGTCAGGGTTCCCATAGCCCTCAGGATCCAGGCCAACGGCCAGACCTGCAGGAGGAGGCAAGTGGTCAGGTCCAGACCCAGCAGCCTTGGACTCGTCCAAGCCATGTCGATCCCATTCCAGCACTGAAGGCCACGGAAGGACTCTCTCCCTGCTCCTTGCTCTGTGCACAGGTCTCCCCACCACAGGGGAAAGGGCCAGGACCGTGAGCCACAGCATCAGGGCCTTTATTTCCTCTTCTCCAGGCGTCCCTGGAACAGCCCAACCCAGCAGGCATTCACTGCCAGCATCAGGTCACCCAAGCATGCAAGTCTGGGAAATCAGGAGACCTTAACCACAAGCCCTGGGAGTGCAGCAGCCCCGTGCCCATCAAACAAGCCACGGGGAGATGGGCTGAGGAATTACTTTTTCCCAGAAGGCAAGATGACAGCCCTTGGTATGCGGTCCCCAGCTGACCACCACAGTACTGCCTGCTGCCAGCACTGCTGGCCGTGACAAGTCCACCCTCAGCTCTCCCCATCGGGTAAGTGAGCTGGGCAACACCAGGGGACCAGGAGGCTGCTGAGAAGCAGTGCTTTGGGCATGGCTGCAGGACAAGCAGCTCTTACCGGTGATGATGGCAGGCACTCCCCAGCCAATGGCATAGTAGAAACGCATGGCCCCAAAGTTAATATTGCGGGCTTCGGTCTGCATGCGGTAGATGTGAAGGCCCTGGACGAAGAGCCAGGCGAAGGTGGAGAGGAAGAAGCAGTGGAGGAGGATGGCAATCACAGTGCAAAGAAACTGGGGAGACAAAAGCCACTCCGAGATGGTCCCACTGCGCCAAGGCTAACTGCATCACCCACACCTCACCCCCGCCCCCTGTTCAAGCCCTGTTCAAGCCCACAGACCTGGTTCTCAGTGCGGTTAATGCCCAGGAGAAAAAGCAGCTCAGAGAAGAAGAGGGTGACTGATATGTTGGAGTGGATGCCACGTGTGTTGGATTTGAGGCCTTTGAGGCAGGTCAGGAAGGAGAAGGTCAGCAGCAGAGCCACCAAGGAGAGAGACACCAAGGAATAAGTGACAATTGCCAAGGTCTCCAGGTCACCTTCCAGTTGCTGCAGCAGCAGAGAACCAAAGGCAAATGGCGATGTTAGGGGGAGACACGAAGCTTGCTGAGCTCTCAAACTCTGCTTGTGTCCCACAGGTGATTTTCTGCCTGTGCTTGTTTATTCTGGCACCCAGAGGCTAACAGCCCCCACCACCTCCCACAGCCCTGCAGACCGAGATTACCTCTCGGTGCGAGCTGTCCATCAGAACTCCAAAGGTGCCAAACTGGGAGCACTGGCAGTGGACGTGTGTGGTGTTTCGGTACACGAGCTCACAGTCCCTGGCTGTCCAGAAGCCGGAGGGGTTGGTCCTGCAGCCATCAAAAAGTAGAGTGCACTTAGGAGAGAAGACGGATGAATGTGGTGTGTGGGGAAGGAGCTGCAGAGAAGAGGGGTGATGGCCAAGGCTTCTACCAGCCGATACAACTGCACTCCTACAGCTGAAGTACTGGAGCCAGAGCCCTGCAGGGACCCTGCTGTACCCTCCCAGCAGGAATGGACCTCCCGGGAGAAGGGGGAAACCCCCATGTCCCAGTGCTGCCCAGGTACACAGCCTGTCATAGCCAGGGAAACTCGGGGAACAAGAGGGTGCCTGGGAAAAGCAGCCCAAAGAGAGCAGCCCAGCTGTGCTTGACTCACGGGTTGGAGTGGTTCCACTGGACGCAGAGAGGTTTGCTCCTGTTGGCAGTCTCCAGCAGGTGAAATTCCAACACGAGGGGGGTGTCCAGGGGCCCCCGCAGGAAGGTGTGATTGCTGAACACAGACACACTCACGATGGGGGAGTTCATCACGGGGTTCTTGGGGAGCCTGCAAGGAGCAATGGAGCTCTACTGTCACCATGCCTGGCAGCTGCAGCCCCCTGGGACCTTCCCAAATGCCCTGCACTGATGTCTCAGAAGAAATATTTCTGCCCAGCCCACATCAAGGGGTCAGGAAACTGGGGCAGAGCAACGACAAGGTGGGGAACAGGCAGAGCAATGCAGGATCGTCTGGGTGGGAACCAAACTGAAGCCACTGCAGACAGACTCAGCAACTGCTGGAGGGAGCAGAGCCGAGTCCAGCCAGCCTCTGTCTACTGGTGCTTGTGGAGGGCAAAGGGGTGGGGGATGTACCTGACACTGCGTCGATCCACCTGGTAGCGTGCAGGCAGCAGGCCCCCCAGGGTGCGGTACATGATGAGGATGATCACACTGAGAGCGGGCTCAGGCTCTGGCAGCGCCTGCCTCGGGGAGGAGTTCTCCACAGTGTAGTTTCCTTCACCGCCAGCCAGAGTGGGCACTGCCGTGGGAGCAGCTGAGGCATACAAGGGGGTGGTGAGAACACACACATGCTCCCTGAAGGCAACTTGTGATGTGGAAGTGAGAAGCTCTGAGCTCTCAGGGACTCGTGGACCTCTGACAGAGCCAGGCCTCAGCAGGGGCATATGCAGACTAGATGACCTTTAAAGGTCCCTTCCAACCCAAACCATTCTACGATTCTACATATTTCCGGCCAGCCATGCCCACCCACAGTGTTCCTTGAGCGATGCCCACATGCTTACCTTCAGCTTTCGGGGGGCTCAGCACTGACAGCGGCAGCACAACGTGGGTGTGGGGGTCCCAGGCGGGCTGGCCACGGAAGAGGCTGCTGTGGTAGCGAGGGTAGCGCCGGCGGATGTGGGAGTGATTCTCCATGCGATCGATGCTCAGCACTGCAGAGGAGCAGGGGAGTGAAAGTCAGCTCTAGGGTGGCCGCCTGGAGAGCAACCATGCTCCAGGGCACCCCAGGTTTGAAGTCACTGGCAAAGAGACCATATGAGCCACAGGCTGGGTGGTGGATATGTCCCGTGTTTGGGCATGATGTGCTCCTTCCCAGCCCAGATCCTTGCTCTGCCACAGGACAGACTACTTCTGCCACTGAGGCCAGCAGTTTTTTCACTAGAGACTGAGAGGTAACTGGGAGCAGGCACCATACTCCTGGCTCTGCTGACTCTTGATGGCGTGTCAGCTGCTCCAGTGCTTCTCACAAACACCTCCCCATGTCTGAGGGAGCCACCAAGGATGTTATCAGCACCCTCGCTGAGGTGAAGTGAGATGGGGAGAAGGGGACAGGGTGAGGTGGAGGAATGGCTCAGCACCACCCCAGCCAGGACCCACCACCAGCCAGCTCCTACTCACTGATGTTGGGGGTGACGACGCCAACAGGGTTGAGGTAGGTGAGTTTCATGTTGCTGGCCAGTGTGCCAGAGTAGTCCCTCAGCTGCTCCATGAGGCTGGCACTGCCATGCTCACTGTGTGGCAGCATGGCCCAGTGCTCCCGGTTCTCAGGTGCCAGCACAGAGCTGCCTGCACGCAGGAGGTTCTGCATGGGAGAGACACGGGGACAGGGGTGAGGAAGCACTGCCTTTGGCCCTTGTCCCGACCACCCGAGGCTGGAGCAGTGTGCTCTCTGCCCAGCTTGCTGCATAAGGGCTTGGGGAAGAGCAGTACTTTCTGCTACAACAGGCCCCCAACCACAATGCTCATCAACTGGTGTCCTACAGAGGCATCTTCCCTGCACCCCCACCACGAGGGATTTGCAGGCAGCAGTAAGACCTCCCTTTGCCTTCCCAGCCTGAACAAACCCAGCTCTCTGCCTCTCGTCATCCACTCTGTGCCCCAGCTGCAGCCACGCAGGTGACCTCCACGGGTCTCGCTCCTGTGGGCCAATGTCTGTGTGGCACTGGGGAGTCCAATGCCCCTGATGTGGTCTCACAACATCCTTGATCCCCTCAGAGACCCAGGCTCAGGGTGGCTGATAAAGGAGCAGCATCAGAAGCCACCCTGATCTGGGGGAAGGGCTCACCTCATTAAAGTGAGCATCCTGTGTGGCTGTCAGGCCAAAGCCATGCTGCCGGCTCTCAAAGGCCATGAGGCGGGATAGCAGGCGGAAAGTGATGTGCACGTCATTGCCAAAGTAGTGGTCCATGTGGTCTGTCACGGCCCGGAGCCGGTGGGCCAGCTTCTTTGCTTCAATTGTGTTAAGCTCAGTCTCGTTCCTCTCCAAGCCCTCCAGCTGCCAGTGGGGAGAAAGGAGGGGATTAAACAATTAAGCAGGTACCTCACTGGGAAACTCGGATGCTGCAGGCCCTGCTAGACCCAGAGATTATTTTTGAAACCATGGCGCATGCCATGGACATTCACAGTGGTGGTCACTAGAATAGGGAGCATCTCTGGCAGCCAGCCAGCCTCCAGCAACACACCAGGGGTTGCACTGGCCCAGCCAAGCCAGTGCCATACATGACAGAGGCCAAGGAGATGAAAGGGCAGGGCAAGCACCTAGTGATACTTTGCTGGAAACGTTCCTGGCTTCAGTTACAACTCAGCCTAGGTGAGATGGAAGTGTTCAATAAACTTGCCTGGATATTTCAAAGGGATTTGTCACTGGCAAAGTCTGGGGGGCTACAGATGTCCCGTGGAGCAGGCATCCCGCCAGCTTCAAACCGTCCAGCCCTGCTCAGGGTTATTTGTTTTCCTCTCAAACACTGGGGCAGGACACAGGTCATTTCTGATGGGGAATTTTCATTATTTTCACATTAGATGAAGCCAAGTGAACTTCAGCTCCGATCAGTGCTCCCACAGGATGGGTTTGGGGGCAGGAGATGAGAAATGTGCTGAGCACCGTGGCAAGGCCCTCTCCTACTCTAGGTGCCCATGGAGAGCTCAGCTCTTTGAAACCTGTTTGTGAGCCCTTGTTCATATGGCTCCTGCTCTGTCAAGGCTGCAGAGCTGAGAGAGGATTACCAGCACGGAGAGCTCCTTGAAGGCGGGTGAAGTGCAGTTGAAGAGATCTGGCTCCAGCCAGCCCTTCTCCTCATCACAGTGTCTGACGGCTGCACCTAAAACCAGAAGGAAGGGGATGTCTGAAATTCAGCACAGGATACATGGCTCCCTGCTGCACCCCTCCTCAGCAGGGACCCTCTGCACCAGCTAATCCCAAAGAGCAGCACCAGCAAGTGACAGGGAAGGCCTGTAACACCCCAGGACCATCCTCCTGCTTTGCACCAGTGCAGCCCATTCCACCTTTGGTCCGTGTCATGTCAGCAAGCTGCTGCCACCCCGCCGCCCTCCAGGAGCTGGGTTCCTATGTGTGCTTCTGGGCTGCATCACACCAGGTGCCATCACACAGAATTGCAAAGAGGAATAAGTGACTTGGCAGGGATTGGGCTGGAGAAGCCCCTGGTTCCTGATGGAGACGTGGCTGTGCCCTCAGGGCTCATCTGACCCCAGACTACTGAAGCCCATGTAGCTCTAGGCATCCCCTGGCTGACAGCCTGCAATGCCTGCTGAGGTCCTGTCTCTCTCTACAGGGCAAAGTCACCACAGGACAACACAGCTGCTGTGGGGCTGGCAAACCTGCTGCAAGAGATGAGCCCCTGCAGGCCCAGGGGGATGGAGGACTCTCCATCCAGCAGCGTGGGTTCAGTACCCAGCGCAAGACCCCAGTCCCTGGCTGGGGCCCAAGCAGTACTGCACAGCAACGGGAGTACCAGCAATGAATGGGATCATTCTGGAACTGCCACCAAAAGTGCTGCCAAAGCCAACATGGACAGCAGCATCCTGGGCTGGGAATGTCACCGTGCACACTCTGAGCTAGAGGAACCCACCCGACCCCAGTGTACCTGGCAGGACTGTGGACCAGGCCCTCCTGGGGGCAGCACCAGGGCACAGCCCACCCAGGTGTCCATGGCTGGGAGAGGGCAGCAGCATGGCCGAGGCAGGGAGAGGGAGCCTGGAGCAGAGTCCAGTCGCTGCTCAGAAAAGCCCCAGTGACTAGAATGCCCCCTCCCACCATGTCCAGCTCCTACCTGTCCTCCCCAACCACCTTTCCCCCAGCTGCAGAGGCACAGGGACCAGTGCCATTGCAGCTGGGAGCAGGGAGAACAAAGAAACCTCCACACTGCTGACCCCCCCCCCCCCCGGCAGAGAACAGAGATCAGCTCAGCTGCAGATCTGTGCAGGATCTGGTGCCTGGGTCCCTCTGCCTCCTCCTACCAGCCGGGCAGATGGACCAGGACCTTGTGCTGCGCGTGCCATCATTACCTACCCCCATCCTACTGCCCCCGGCTCAAACAACTGCCCCCTTCCCCCACCCCACAGCCATTCCTCCATGGCTTCACTGGCATCGCTTATCACCAGCTCCTTCCCCTTCCAGCCCAAGCAAGCAGGGACCCATCCAGGAGAGCCAGCATCCATCTCAGCCAGGCAGCAGAGCACAGACCTGCCCGGAGCCAACACTGCAGGCTCAGGACTGCGGGTGGCAGGGGCTGCATGCAGCTGCAGCCACGTTTGCACCGGTTTGTGTGCTGGGAGCAGGGAAGAGCGTGTAGGAGTGCTGAGGCCAGGCAAAGCATTGGGAAGACACTCGGCAGCTCCAGAAGCAGTGGGAAAAGCGCAGGGGTGTGCAGGGTGCCAGGCAGGGAGCAGGGAGGGAAAGCCATGTGGCGCGGCCCTTATAGCACAGGGAGAAGGAGATGGGAACAACCTTACCTGCACCCCTCAAGCCTGAGCACGGAGGGCGAGAGAACCGGGGAGAGAAGCGACAACAGTTAGGAGCAGAACCTGCCTCCTCCTGGGGCGAACGGCTGGAGAAGGACAGGGTTTGTATTGTCCCCTGGGGCTTGTGTTGCCCTACAGTCCCAGACACCCTGCTCATGCCTTTGCTGTCACCAAGGACAGCCTCCTCCAGCTCAGGACATTGACTCCTACCCAACACTCACCTAATGGCACACTGTGCCCCGCTCCCCTCGCAGCACACACTGAGGACAGGGCCAGTGGAGCCACAGCAAGGTGCTGTGGGTGCTGAGCTGCCAGGCCAGGCCTGACCCCAGCCTCAAGCCCACTGAAACCAAAAAGCAGCGGGGAGAAGGTGGGGACCAAGGCTGAGGGAACAGCACAGCCCTGGGGCTGGGTGATGGGCCCGGACCGCTCAGCCTGTTCCCAGCCCCACGGCCAGACCCCTCTGCTCTCCCCCAGGCTGTGGCATTTTCTCCAACTTCCTTCTCCCAGCCCTCAAGCCCAGCTAAACGGGACTGCGACAGCACAAGAACAGAGTGATACTGTTGGGGCTGCTACAGCCCCCGCAGGACAGCCAGGCTGTCCCCTCCCCATCGCATCCCCCACTCACCCAAGGAGCCTTTGGGACACAGCACCGCAGCTGAGAAGCCAAACTTGGTCTGGGGCCACCACACGCCCGCTTTCAGGCTTTTGGGACAGCCGTCATAGAGCACTGTAGAGACACACGCCCCAGGGGACTGGTCACAGGAGGAGGCCACTGATGCCAAGCCCCAGGCACCAGCCCCCCACCGTGCTCACACTCACCCTCGCAGCCGCTGGGCGTCACCTCAGCAAAGGGGCTGTCACAGCTGTTGCACTGGCGCCCGATGACCCCAGGCCGGCAGTGGCACCGGCCAGTCTCCTTGTCACAGGAGCGTGAGGTGGAGCCCACCGGGTAGCAGTCACAAGGCAGGCAGGCGTCGCTGCCTTTGGGGCGGTAGTGGAAGTCCTGGGGGGAGACAGGGACAGCCATCAGACAGGACAGCAGCCAAGGCTGGTGCCTGGGGAACCGCTGGAGCCAGGGAAGAGAAAGGCCAGGCTCCTGACTTTCAAGCACCCCCATTGCCCCCATTCTCACTGTGCTGGGGCAGGAGGGCTGCACAGAAGAGCCGAGCAGGGATCCAGCCCAGAAACGGGCACACAAAGCAGGGCCCAGGCAGCTGCCAGGTCTTTGCAGGAGACGAGGAACAGCATCAAGGACAGGCAGAGCTCCAGGCAACCCACGGACCATGTCCCCATGGGCACAGCTGCCCCTCACCTTGCAGTGGCACTGCCCGTTGGTCTTATTGCAGTCGGGGTCGAAGCCCTTGTTCACATCACAGTTACAGGGCCCGCAGGTGGGGTTCCCCCACCAGCCCTTCGGACACTGCTGGTCCATCCTAGGGAGAGAAATACCTCTGCTGTTACAACCACCAAAGTCCCTGAGCCTTCTCCTCCCACCAGCCCAAAAGCTCAGCTGCTCCAAGGAGTTAGGTGGCACTGAGAAGTCCCTGGTCACATAGTCAGGATGTGAGGGTAGCACAGAGCCAGGCACGGGGCCATGGCCCTGCATCGCACCTGTGCTCACAGTACTGCCCGAAAAAGTTCCCTCCACACTCGCACACGTAGCCCAGGGGTGAGCCTGGCTTGCGGCGACACGCTGACTTGTTCTTGCAGGGGTTGAGGTGACACACATCCACGCAGTCCCCTCCATAGTACCCTGAGGTGTGGACAGAAAGCACAGTGTAAACCAAGCACGTTCCCCCCGAGAGGTGCCAGAGCACCATGGACTGGATTTAGAGGGCTCAGGAGGGATTCTGCCCTCCAGAAAAATTAATGACAGTGTATAACAGGGATGCGACTTGCCCAAGGGATAGACAGGAAAGCAGTCGCAGGCCAGGAAGGAGCCATAGGGGGAAAAGGAGACAGACATGGAAAAAGAAGGTGTGGCAGAGTGCCACAGGACCCACCTGGCTGGCAGACACAGGAGTAGCTCTGCCACTCGTCTTTGCAGACGCTGTTGGCTGGGCAGGGGCTGGAGTCGCAGGGACTTGGCACGCTGCAGCCAGCCTCCACCCGCAGGGCATGGCTGGGCTTGGGCAGCACAGTCCCAGTGACGCTGTCACCCAGTCGCACACCCTGCAATGCAGGCGACAAATTCAGAGCGAAGCTAGGACAGACGTGCGAGGCTCCAGTCCTGCCCTCCCACAGCCCCCCCGGGGCAGCCGACCCCCATCACCCCTGCTGCGTTGATTTACAGCTGCCCCACAGCACCTCAGAGCCTTGAGTGCTCAGGGCGCGAGTGTCATCAGCAGCTGCCAGGCCTGTGTTTCCACCCCTCCATGTAACAGACGTGCTGGAAGGGGAAGGTTCAGAGCGATGGACTCACCTGTATGCAGCCCCTCAGCCCATTCTGCACTTCGCCAGAGCCCAGGACTCCCCCCACATGCAGGTGTTTCACCTTCAGGCCATGCAGTTCGTTTCCAACAACCACCGTATCCTGTAGAAGGAAACAGAGTAACACGGGGCAACTGGCATCAGCTCTGCTCCAACTCTCTCTGAGGGTGCAGAGGCCCAGCCTGGCCGGTGTATGCCAAGCATTCCCCATAGCTCCTGTCCTGATGCCAGGGTCTCCAGCAGCACCTACCTGGTAGAGCCCAAAGTCCAGGGTGAGGGTGATGACATAGCGTGAGTCTCGCCCGCTGCGGACATCCCGCAGCTCCAGCTGGAGGTCATGCCATCTCCCATCACTGAGCCGCAGCTGGTCCAAGAGGAGGCTGGTGCTGCGCCCGGACCCCCTGCTCACCATGAAGGAGAGCAGGCCCCCAGCCAGCTGCAGAGAGGGAGCCAGCAATGGCAGCAGTGAGCAAAGACCTCGCCAATCCCACCTGCCTCCAGCCTACCCTCCCGCTAAACATCTCTCCCTGCAACCAGCCTCTGCTGGAGCTCGAGTCAAAATGGAGGGCAGGGTCCTCCTGCTCTCCTGGGGCAGACAGCAGCAGAGGCTGGGGACATGGTGCTGTGGCCCTACCTGGCAAAGCAGGGTCGTGTACTGGCCAGCATGGGCTTGCAGAAGTACCCCGTCAGGCTGGCGTGTCCGAAAGGCTAGCCCCAGGTACCACGGCACCGAGATCTTCACATCTGTCTTGAAGTCCCAGGTCAGGACACTGTTGCCCTGGAAATAGTGGGCATGGTGCATGGCTGGAAAGGAAAGTGGAGGTGAGGAGAAGGGACGGGCACTACACAGGGAGCATGAGATGCAGGGACAACAGAGCTGCTCCATCTCACATGGACCTCCCCTACTCTGTTTCCACAGCAACCCCAGCACAGCCTTGCACATACCCACCCTGCCCATGCCCAGCAGCACCCGCTCACTCACGATGGCGGCAGTCTTTGCCCCCGAAGCCAACAGGACAGAGGCAGGAGTAGGTCCCCCAGCTGACAGAGCAGGTGCCGCCGTTCTTGCAGGGGCTGGAGTCGCAGAACGTGTGCTTGGCATGGCAGCCTGCAGGCATCAAAGTCACCCACATCAGCCTCGACCTCCTCACCACCTCCCTGCAGCCCACACAGAGAGGCACCACTGCCCACCAGCCCTTCCCCTGGCTGCCAGAGGGGCAATCCCAGCCATTCAGCCTCTCCGCACAGGCCCTGCGTGCTCAGGGATGAGGGTCAAGGCTGTCGCTGCTCCTTATGCCAGAAGAAAGACACTGCAGAGCTGGACCGACTACCTAGCATCTCCCAGACAAGGCCAGCTCTGCAGGCTCTGCACTTGGGATCAGGGGACATTTCTAGAACATTAGCTGGGGACCGGCTCATTTAGGGGGATCTGGAGGCCCCATTCTCTGATGGGAAGCTGCTCAGCTCCAGCTGTGCTGCCATGACGCTGTTACAGCCCAGCAGTGCTGACGGGTGAGCAGGAGAGGCGATTCCCAGGGCAGGGGCTGGCAGGAGCAAAGGCACTGGTCCACTGGTACCTGCAGCAGTTCCATTGTTGGCGATGTAGGAGGCCAGGTCAATGCGTTTGCTGTCAATGTAGAGGTCTCTCATGCATCCCACAAAATCCCGGTGAGTGACAGGGAAGTTTTCCGGCAGGTTGGGGACCCCTCCAAGGAGCAAGGGACCTGTGAGGTCCAGGGACCTACAAGGACAGAAGCCCAGTGCTTTAAGAACCACAGCGACCTCAGACTGGTCAGCTGGCTCCTCAGATCAAGAGGCTGGGAAGCAGACATCCTCAGGGACAGGCACACACAGCCAAGGTCCCAGATGTGAAGGGCTGACTCCACAGGACACCCAAGCGCCCTGCTCCTCTCCGCACTGCAGCAGAGCCCAGCACTCCCTGAGGAACTCACTTCTTCGAGCTGGTCTGCACACCCTCTGCAGCACAGGAGTAGTTCCCGATCTCACTGCCAAACTGCAGGGCCACTGAGGCGTCACATTCGTCCACTGTCAAGATGGCCACCTTGTCCTTGGAGGGGCCCTGCACCACCCCTAGGGTGTTGACCTTGGGCTGAAACCAAACACAGGGCATTAGCAGCACACAGGCCCCCAGACTCAGGCACCCAAGGGCCCACATGGCAGCAAGGAAAGGGCCTGAGTGTGGCCCAGGCACTGCTGCGCTGCTGGAGGTGTGAGCCAAGCAGGAGGGACGTCTCTGGCTGAGCCCAGCAAGCAGCACCAGGGACAGGCATGGGCACGAACACCGCACGGAGCGCATTCCTGCAGCCTCCAAGTGTGGTCCTGAGGGTCAGTCTTCCCCTGCACCTGGCTGTCTGCTCCACTGCACCCATCCCCAAGGGCTGAACACCACCTCTACCTTCTCTCCACAGCCTCCCCCATGGGGCAAAGCCAGAAAACAGGACAGCCGGAGCCACTCGTTGATGCCTCACAGGGAGAGACACCCACGCATGTAGGGGGACAGCTGGGACACACGTACCTTGTTGTAGTAGTGGAGCTGCAGCGTGTGCCACTGCCCATCACTCACACCCCCCGGCAGGTAGGGGCTCACCACCGTGCTGGACTCCCCTGCAGGGACAGGGATGACGGCACACTGAGGAAAGCCGGGCAGCCCTTGGATGCGCCCACCTCTCCTGCAGGCACCAAGCCCACTGCGCTGCCGACGGCCTCGCGCAGGGTTGGAGAAGGGCTTCAGGGAGACAAGCTCAGCAAACCAGCCTCTGCCTGCTGTGGTTTGCAGCAGGACAGGGGGAATCACAGCCCTGGGGCTACAGCCAGCACCCCAGGATGGCTCCTCTGTCTAGGCTGACTACCAGGGTGCCCTGGCACCATGGCATCTCGCCCCTTGCCAGCTGCTCACTGCTGGACCTTGCTCTGAGGAGACCAGTGCAACTAGAGCAGTAGCAGGATGGCCATCAGGCACCGTGTGCAGGGGAGGGGGGAGGAGCTGCTCCTGACACCCCTCGGGGCAGACAGGATGGGCACAGCAACAGCACAAGGCAGCTGGGATGAGACCAACAGGACAGCAAACACCCTCCAGGGAGGGTCCTCCTCTCCAGACTGGTTCATAGCAAGGCAGGAGGCGAAGCTCACAGCTCGTAACAGGGCAGAACAGCAGCAGAGGCCCCATAAGGGTTTATCCTGGATTGTACTCACAGCCCCGCTGCTGCACTTGCACTCCTAAGCCTAGGGAGGGTCCTGAGACACACACCCACCCCCTCTGCCATGCACTGACACTCACCAGCACCTCTCTCAACCCTGTCTCCCTACATACAGGCTCCATCCAGGCAGCAACCCACTCTCTCCACTCAGCACAGGTCTTCTCACAGCTTCCCACAAATCCCACGACAGGCAAGGCCAAGCCTACCTGTGGAGTATTTCAGCTGGACCTGCCCCTGGATGATCTCCACCGCCAAGAAGTCGTGCCTCTCATTCAGGCGCCCGTTGTAGAGCAGGAGGCCGCTGGGCTCCACGGTGCTGAACCTGGGGCAAGGGAGGAAGCAGGAGGGCAGGGCGTGCGCAAGGAGCATGCAGAGATCCTCGCTCTCCTGTGGCATGGCACCAGTGTCCCAGCACTGGGACAGGGTGAGACCCAGGCCTGGCCCTGGGTGCAAGCCCAGCTGGGAAGGGGCTGGGAGCTTGATCCAGGGGATGCTTTGAGAGCACGGGGGCCTGGCATGGAGGCAGAGAGTTGGCAGCCAGGAAGGGCAGAGGTACTGAAGGAAGGGATGGGGTGATGCCAGGGGACACATGCCAGTGCAAATTCAGAGCCCTTTGGCTAAAGGCAACAGGGCAGCCTCACGGCGAGGCAAAGCCAGTAACACAGGGGTCTGGAGAGCATCAGCAAGACCCTGGGCAGGCCCAGGGTGCACAAGAGCCACCAGAGCAGGGCCAGGTGAACCGGTGGGTGCTGACGTCCAGCAGAGGAATGAGAGCACTCACGAGAGGGCAAGGGTGAGGTGGAAGCGCTGGCGCAGGCCCCGGAACATGACGAAGGATCGTGGTGGGAAGGAGCGTGTGGACACCTCGCAGAAGGGCATCTCGAAGCCGCCTGCCGGGCACTGGCAGTGGAAGCCCCCATCGGCACTGTTGGTGCAGGTGCCGCCATTGCGGCACACGCCGGGTACGCAGCGCCCTGAGCGGCTGTCCACTTCACAGTTCTCGCCTAAGGGGGAGTAAAACGAGAGGCTTGGGACAGAACCCAGCTGGGGAGCACACACACAGCAGCCACCCATCCACCCCTTGCCCTGGGAGTGCAAGCATCTGCCCAGGTTTGGGGCAGGGTAGCCAAGGGGCAGGAGTCTGGGACAGCTGGGGGCCAGCAAAGGATGTGACAACCCAGGCGTCACCCAGGGGTTCCCCACGGTAGCCAGCAAGCTAGCTACCACTGCCAGCCCTGCAGCACAAGCCACTGGCAGGATGGGATGCCAGCTCCATCTGAAGGGGCAAATTTTGACCCAGGGTGGCATGGGAATAAGACAGGAGGGGACTGATCACAGCTGGCCTGCACAGTTCTAAGGACGGAGAGCCAGGGAAGTCGTAGCGATGCTGAGAGTGTCTCCTCGGAGTGCCTCCTTAGGTGCTGCCACCGCACAGACCTGGGACAGGCGTTGCAGTCCTGCCTCTGGGGTATGGGGACTGCCCAACGCCACTGAGCTCCCCTGCCAATGGCTACGAAAGACTCACCCACAGGACGCGGAACCTCCTAACCCTGCATGCAGGCTCTGATGTAGGAGCAAAAGCCAAGTGGAAACCAGTCAGATGAGGGACACCAAATACACTTGCACCTTGCCGGCATCAATAACGGGGATGCCCCAAGCCAGCTCAGCAGTGCGGGGCAGGGGGTCTGGCCAGCCCCTTTTCCCATGCTGTCCCTGCAGCATGCAGGGAACTGCTCAGCTGCAGCCCTAGGTCCTGGGCCCTACTCCCATTATTTGCTCCATGACATGCAAGGATGAGGAGACAGCATGAAGTGACAGGGAAACGAGCTCATTAACCCTTCTGCTAATGGCTGTTCACGCTTCAAATGCTGGGGGTTAATTACCAGTGACTCTGCTTATCTCACCAGGAGCCACCGACAGGAGAGCTGCTCCCAGGCAGCCATCTGCTGCTGTGCTCCCTCCCGGCAGCGAGGGCAAGGCAGTGCCTCCTGCACCAGTAACCACAGGCCACCTTCCCTCACCCCCAGGTTGCCAGTGGCCGGTCACTGTCTCCACAGCCCGTTAGGGACTTGCGGCAATGAGACACTGGCTGGCCCAGGGATTCCCCCCATAGCCAGAACCAGATCTGCCTGGATCGGGTCCTGCCCGGTGGCGCAGCTAGGCCCAGCTTCCCCTTCTGTTTTTGGGCAGGCAGCAGCTCACCCACTGCACATGGGGCTAGCATGGGCCCTGCATCTCCGCAGACCAGCTGAAGACTGGCACAGGCTGAAACCAGCACCTCCGACAGCCCCAGAGCCCACCCACCCCACTGGCATGGGGCTTTCTGTGCCCCAGCCTGGTACAGTCCAGCTTGGCCTCCTACTCTGTGAAAAAGGCTAGGAGGTGGTGGCCAGGGTGCCCAGGAGCCCTCCGTGCCATCTCCCTACAAGACAGATTTCTATGGCAACCTCAGCCCTGCACATCCAGCACCATGGAAACACAGGGAGTCAGGAGCAGAGCTGGACCTCTGTGGGCAAAGAGGGGCTCTGACACCCGCCACCCTGCTGGGAAGAGCACCCCGCCATGGTGACAGCAATACCAAGGGACCTGCTCACCCACCTTCCCACAGCCCCCTGCCCCAGGCACTCACCACTGAAGTGCTGGCGGCAAACACACGTGTATCCCCCCTCCTTGCGGGTGCAGATCCCACCGTTCAGGCAGGGGTTGGAGTAGCAGAGGTTGATCTCTGTTTCACAGTAGTCCCCAGTGAAGCCCTGTGGGCAGCGGCATCGCAGGCCGGTGATGGGGTGGATGGGCCGAAAGAGGGTGGAGGGGGAGGCAATGAAGGGGGCTGAGCTGTCGAACTTGAGGACGGAGATGCACTTCATGTAGTTCTGGCAGGGCTCCCGCAGGCAGACGTTGTCATCGAAGGGCAGCACCTCCAGCATGGAGGCGCCCGTCAGCGCCATGCGCTTCATGTACAGCTGCTCCTGCAGCTCCTCCGAGCTGAAGTAGCGCCCACCTCGCGGCGCCAGGGCCGAGAAGCTGACGTTGAGCACTGTGCCACCCACATCTGTGTCATTCTGGATGTTGAAGATGAAGATGTCCTCCTTGGGCGTTGCGAGCACGGTGGCCACCCCTTCCAGGAAGGTGGCCAGCAGCGGGGAGAGGAAGCGCTCCTGCCACATGTTCTCCAGCCGCACCGTGATGCTGTTGGCCAACATGTCCTCCGTGATGATGAGCACCCGCAGGACACACTGGGCTGTCACGCTGTGGATCCCATCTGTGGGAAGGAACGGGGACATGCTGCAGGTCTTTGCCTGATGCTTGCAGGGTCTCCTCCCTCCCACCCCTGGGCAGAGCCTTGCACCCCACTGCCGTCCCCAAAAGGCCTGAGTCCTTGGAGCCGCAGCCCCAGGGGCTAGCAGGGTGCCACCCGGGCTTGCGGGGGAGCGGTTGGTGTGTCTGCATCTTATCCCTCCCACCAGGCTCTCCCCTGAGCTAACTCCCAGGTTTCCTCCCTGTATGGGATCTCAGCAGCAAACTGAGCTCTCAGGAACAAAGATGCTTGTGAGAATCAGGCAGAAGGAAGTCCCAGCAGGAGGCTGGGCAAACACAGGAGCCGATGCCAGGGCCTGGGGTGTTTTGCTCCCCCACTGTGCTCTGTCTGCCTCCCCCATGCCGCCTTTCCCTGCATTCTCCTCCTGCCATTTCCTTCCTCTCTCCTCCAGGGTCTTCAAGGCTCTTGTGCCAGTCTCCCTCCTTCCCCCCTTCTTACCATCTGCTCCACATCTCTTCCTCCCTTGGCCCATCTCTGGTTTGTTTAATTCTCTTTAATCTTTATTTTCCTTGGAAACAAACTCCCTCCCCTTGGGATCCCACACCACGCGAGCAATCTCCCGAGTGTGAACACAGGACCCCGCGCACACACTCAAGAGCGTGCCCGCCTGCTCTCTCCCAGGACCTTGGCCGTCAGCAGCATCTCACCCCCACGTCAGGCACGCTCGCAGGCCAGCAGCTCAGGCCGCAGGGGTGCAGGCGGCACAGCACCAGCCCGGACAGGCAATGGCACAGCTCCCAGCGCAGCACCCACCCCAGCAGCTATGCAGTTTGGGGACCCCTGCCTCGCCCCACCTACCCAGCTCCCCGAAACTCGTTGGATCCCGCTTTGCAGCAGGTCATACCCTGCTGCAAATTAGGAAATACTGGCCAAGCTGGGAGCAGGACAGACAGACAGATGTGACCATATTCCTAATTCCTCCAGGAAACCCTGCTACAAGCACAGGCACGCAGCACCCCTCTCTGCAAGACAGAGACTATAATTATCCCAGCTGGGGACCTACCAGGCAGCAAGCCCCACACCTGGCTCAGATAAAACTCCCACCAGTCCCTTCCACAGCACGATTGTTCCCAGCCCATTCCCCAGCCTTGCCACTTGACACTGCCCAAATGCTAACTGCCTGGCTCTTTGCTGGGGCTTTTGCTCTTCCCCCTCTCTGCCCAAGCAGAGGTTTGGGCAGTGGTTTTATTTTTCAGTCATTAACTCTCCTTTCCATGTGACTCCAGTCAGTGGCTTTGCCAGGAGTTATCCCACAAAGCAGCCTGCCAATGTCCCCCTCGCTCAGGCCACCCCAGGCACCTTTGCTAGCGGCCTTGGCTGTGGCACCCAACAGGGAGAAGCCCACCTACTACTTCATCTGTCTATCACCTGCTGCTCCCATCTCCCACCCCACACTCACCTGACACCCCCAAAGCCCCATGTTTCCTTGGAAACCTGGCTCTCCACCATCACGCCGAGACAACATTTACATCAGCACATCTCAATGGTGACTCCCAGGACTATCCCTGGGTACTGAGTTTTGCTGTAACATCCCCTACACGTAACCAACAAGTGGCAAACGCAAGCCACCCCCTTCCCCTGGGGACTTTGGGTTCAGCTGCCTGCGCATCTCTGCAGGCAAGGTCCCCGGAACGACGGGCAAGGAGTTTTCCAGGACACTTCTCTTTCCCTGTCTGCCATGCTGACCTTGGCAGGTAAATCAGCTCCGCGGAGACAGCCTCGTGCATCCCCTCCTGTGCCCTGTCTCAGGTTCAACACTCTGGGCCCTAATTTAAACACTGACATGGGAGACGGGCTTGTGAAAAGGTAGGCAAGGAGGGTGGATCTCACTTCAGGGGAAGAGCAACTAAAGCAAAGATGCCCCTAACGCCGTCGAGAACAGCCCCTCCTCTCCCTCAGCCCAGCCCTCAGCTGTTCCCCAGCACATGCTGGCACGGGCAAACCTGGCACCCAGGGCTGGGCTGCTCATGCCCTGCCCCTTCACCTCGCGGCCAGAGAGCTGAAGGACGAGCCCTCAGCAGCTCTGGGCTGCTGGGTCCTCAGCAGCTCCCAGGGAGCAGCCATGTGGGTTATAACGAAGCACACCGGCGTGACCACCCTGTCAGAAGGGCCCTGCACCAAAGGTGCGATGGTCGGGTGTAGCACGCGGTGGCCCTGGAGGAACCACAGTGCGTTACTGGTGTGTACACAGGAGAGCTGCTCATCTACGCATAGACTGTCATCTCTGCCCCTCTCTCAGCCTGGGTATGACACCACCCTGTGCTGTTCAGAGCAGGGAGGGGACCCACAATCTCCAAGGTGATACTGTCCTCGGTGGTGTAAAGGCACAGCACAGCCCTGTGCTGCCACAGCTCCCCTGACCGCCCTTCCAAGCCAGACGTAACTGCGTGGCACACTGCCCGCACGCAGATGTAACCTGGGCAGCTGCTAAAACGAGAGCTGCTACCAGGATGCACAGGACAGGCTAATGGACCAGACCATGGCCACCAGGAAGCCCTGGCCAGCCCATGCAGAGGCCACAAGTGAAACAAGCCTGGGAGGCTCAGCCAGACACTGCTCAGCAGTGACCCAGTGCAAGGTAGCACAAGGGGCAGCAGGCTTCCCGGCACCTGGAAATACATATAGGCACTTTGTGTATATATCACCATATTGATAAACATTCTTTGGAACCACTCTTGACAGTTCCTCAGTGAGGACCAGGGGTGCAAATGCCAGCTCCCCCCACTCCCTGCCCATGCCCCAGCGCAAGCCTCGTGCAGAGCTGCCTTTACGGTTCCTCTCTTCCCATGGCTGCTGCGCTCAAAGCCTTTTGATTTCCCTCAGCCCCGTTTGAAGTTTGCAGTGCACAAGGATTTAAAGATTGAAATGCCTCCCTTTTTCCCTCCTCTCTCTCTCTCATACTCTTCAGAAGGTGAAAGCTTCCCGGCGACCCTGCAAATTCCTGTGCAAGCACCAGCCTGCATGCTGGGCTGGTGCTCTGGAGATAAGGCTCCCACTGGGCTGGGGGAGCAGCGGTGCCAGTACAGTCACCCAGGAGCTAATCTCCTGGAGGAAGGGGGGGCTGCTTCTCTCTGAAATCAAAGTGCTTCTGCCCCACATGGAAGCAAGGTGAAAAATCACCCCTCTGTGTGACACCCTAACAGCTCTGACATGGAGAACAGCACAAGCAACGGTTACCAAACGGCTCCATGAAGCACCTGGCCGGACGCGCCAGGGGATGTAGGCCAGCCTGGGCTCAGTGCAAGGCACTGGCATCGTCACCTGCATCCTCCGAGGCACCTTGTCTCTGCCAGAGGCTCATGGGCTGCCAAGATCACCCAGACTGGGGAAGCAGGAGCAAGGGGAAAGCTACAAGACTGGCTCAGCTGCACTTGGCATAAGATGCTCCCCAAGCCACCAGCAGCCTGGCATCCCTCTCTGACAGACCACCCGGTAGAGCAGCACCCCAGGACGCCACCAGTTTGACAGTAGCTCCCTTCTCAGTGGGAAGCTGTGCCATGTCCCCACTCCCTCTCCTCTCCCTTTGCCCCGCTCTCTGCAGTTTGCCTCTCTGGCCAAGGCAAGCACGAGCTTGCTTCAAGCCCAGCTGCATCCCACTCTCCTCCCTCCGCCTCATGATTCACCCAGAAGCAGCCACGGGGCCCAGGGGACAGCTCTTGCTCTCCCCGAGGGCTGCTCAGTGCCCAGCAATAGGCAGGTGGACATCTGCCTGATTTATGGCTGTTATTAGGCCTTGGCTGATGTGATGCCGAGTCCTGGGGCAGGCCAGAGGCCAGCAACGCCTCCCAGGAGCAAGGAGGCTGCAGTCAGGGAAGAAGGTGGGCTGCAGGGTGCCCAACACCTTTGGCGTTGCCCAGCTCACCGCAGGAAAGCCCAAGTACCCTTTTCCCAGTTCCCAGCAGCAACGGGGAGCCAGCCCCGGCCCCCCAGCACTCCTCAGTAAGCTCCCTCATAATATGCTGTCCCACCTCAGCATCACACCCAGGGCTGCCTCCCCCCTTGGCTCCATGCAAGGGGAAGCAGATGGTTAAGAGAATGACCTGCTGCAAATGGAAGGGGGGAGGAAGCTACCAAAAGAAAGCCCAAAGCTGGCTGGAGGCACTGACCCCCCTGGGAGGCATTTTAATCACGACTGCTCAGCCTTTCTGATTAAATCCTGTGGCTGGAGCGCTGGTGCCTGGTGAATATTCATGCAGCAGAACAGGAGCCCTGAAAACATGCCTACAGGGAAAGGAGCAGGGAGACGGATGTGAGGGGCTCTTACCCCTGTGCTGGGCAGCACCAGGTCATCATGTTTGCACTTCCAAGACTGACAATTACCAGCTTCAAAAGCAGCAAAGCTACAGAAAGAGCAGCTCCGGTCAGAGAGCAGGATGGGCAGCAGACTCCTCCCAGGGAGCTGCACTGTCAGCCTGGGAACGGAGCTCCAGACCCACACTGGAAACCCCTTGGGGGAAGCAGGGCTGCCAACCGCTGCCCAATGGTCTCCTGAGTCTGCCAGGGTGAGAGCCCATCTCTCCTGTCCTCCTGTGCTGCCAGAGGCTCTCTGGATCCCCAGGCAGCACCCCAGCCCACAATGCAGCACGAGGCATGGGCTCCAACCAACACTCCCACCCTAAGAGCCTTGGCACCATTAGCAGAGGTTCCCTTTCCCCTACAGCAAACATTCTGGCCTTCTGCATGCCAAGGAGCTCCAGGGATTGGGAAGAAAGCAGCTCAAACTGCCTCCCTGACCCAGAAGGGGATACACCCCTGACCCTCACTTGGGGGGACCAAGAACTCAGAAACAGGATCCAATGCATCACCACCTGTCCTCTTCTGAGCAGCAGAGCCAGTGTCCAAGAGAGCAAAAGCCACCACTCTGACTGCAACACACTGGGCGGCCACCCCAGAGATGGCCAGGGTGCTCAGGGGGCAGACAAGGGTAACTTTCACATTTGCAGCTGAGCAGCAGTAAAACACCTCCAGACAGAGAAGTCAGGAAAGGAGACAGGTATGGGTAAGGTGAACATTCCTCACCGCTTCTGAAGGGCTTTGGCAGACCTCTCAAGATTTTCATGATTCTCGACAGGTTAAGGAGATCTCCGAAGTAAACCAGACTCCACTTACCCAGCATAAAGTATGAACGTCACTCTCCCGGTAGCTCTAAAGACGGCAACTAAAATAAAATAACCAAGAATACTCTAAAACCATTCCCTAACGAGGAACTGAACTCCTTAAGCCTCCCACCTTAACTCTGTGGTCAGCACCTCTAGCTGTGATGGACCTAATAGGGGAGAAAGCTCCTGAGAGTGGGCTCCTCAAAAGAGGAGACGCATGCAAGCTGTGAAAGGCCAGCCCTTGGACCCTTGCCCAGCTTGAAAAAGATGGCTCTGATGCGTTCAGACGTGGGAGTCAGGACAAATGTGCTCCAGGGGCGGTCTTCCCTGCCAGGCTGGGATTTTTGGTGAGGTATCTTGGACAAATGGGTCTCCTCACCAAGGCAAGCTCCTGGGCTACAGGCTGAGGAGCTGTGTACAAAGCTCGAGGGGAACAGAGGCAACACAGCAGCCACAGCTAAGCACGGCTGAGCCTCCACCCTTGCCACCCGCCCAGCAGCCTGGCCCAGTGAAACCAGTCTGGAATGGTATAAAGTCAACACGACATCAGTCTCCTACGATGTCCCGGCTTCACATTGCGCTGCTGGCCACGAACATAGCCCCACCACCCCACTGTCACCCTCAGCAGCCACAAGCAGTTTTTAGCAGCCATCTGCGAGGAGCTGGGGTCAGTTTTGAGGCTGAGTCCCCATCAAAGGCACTGGCTTGTGGTGGCCCAGTCTTCCCTGCCTCCTACAAAGGAGTAAGCGGAGAACACACACAGCTCACAGGCGGGCGGAAGGGCCCCCTGCCCCGTGTTTTAGGGGAATCCAGCCTCCCTCAAAGGGACCATAAAGCTCACAGGCAGGCAGGGAAGCTGTTCCCTCCTCAGATGCTGACCCTCAGGGCACCCACCTAGGTGCTATTGTTGCCTTCCTGCAGGAGGAAGGTGCTCCAGCACGGTGCTGTGTGCTGCTGTGTTCGGGCAAACAATGCAGCCAGGTCTGAATGTCCTGGCCGCCAGCTCTGCAAACCCACCCGCACACCCTCCCCCTGCACACAGCAACAGCACGGGGCCAACACAGATGCCAGCTGGGCAGGGGACTTCAAACAATAAAGACAGAAAAACCAAACCAGACCTCCACAGCCAATATCAAAGATAACAAAAGGCCCATTTTCCAGTGTCTTGCTTCCCTCCCCAGTACGGCTCTTCCCCTTCCATCTTCTCCCCTCCTTCATGAGCACACCTCTCCCAGTCTCCCTTCCCGCTGGAAGATGACGACACTCTAATTGCAAGGGCCCCCTGGCCGCGAGGCTGAGGCAGCTTGACGCAGGACTTCAGGATGTGATTGTCTCCTGCCTTTGTGCAGGGTTAAGTGTGCGAGGAGGCAGGGCTTGCATAAACACACTCGGGCAGAAGCTGGAAAGGTCAAAACCACCCCCCATCTCCAGCAACGGGCATGTGTGTGCCTGCACCCACGCTCAGCCAGCCCTGCGGTTACAATTAAGCCCCAAAGAGCCCCAACCCACCGATGGGCTGGTGCTGGCCATTCAGGACCGCCTTGAACAGGTCTCCTCTTAAAGCCCTCGCTCCAGCTTTTCAAAGAAATCTTCCCCTCGCTGAATAAGCTGGATAGAGAGAGGTAGAAAGGGAGGGCAGCTGGTAGTCGAGGGTCAGGGGAGCATCACAATTTAACATACGGCTCCCCAGGCACTCTTGGTAATTCGGCGCTTGGCCCCTCCAAAGAGGGCTCTTGCCCGCCCTCCCCCAGAGCCGCTCCTCAGTTCAGCGATGGTTGGATGCCTCCATTTCAGATCATGCATCCGCGAGCAAAGAAAGGCTGATGGTGAAGGCAAAGCTCAGGCAGTGGGGAGCTCCAGGTCCAAACCCTGCCTGCTCACAGACAAGCCCCTAGGTCCCTCTTTGCCCTGCCCTCAGCCGAGCCGGAGGGGGCCCCAACGCTCCCCAGAGCCACCCTTGGCAGCTACCACTAGCATCTGCATTTGGATACAAACAACGTGAGAGTTTCAAGCACGGCGCTCTGAGGTTTGTCACAGCTGTGCCCTGCAACACTAAGGTGGCTGCAGAAAGGTGATATCAGGTTTTAGAAGCCACACCACAAAGCGCAGGTGTTGGTTGGTGCCACAGCCAGAATCCGGACTGAACTGTTTGCTACCAGCAGACAGGTATTCATTTTTAAGAGGGCTCCCTCCACATCGAGCTCAATCCCTCCCTCTCGAGCAGAGACAGGGAAGCAGTTGGTCCCAGAAGAGAGAAGAGCCACCCGGGCTTGGGAGCAAAGCAGCGTGCCAGCCCCTGGGCTAGCAGCTTGGCCATCCCAGGAACCAGCTGCTTGCCTAGCCAGCACCCTACAGCGCACATCACAGCCTCGCTGGTGACAGCACCTCCAAAGGTGTCTCACTAGCAGCCACCCTCACAGCTGAGTAACGATGCTTTGTTCTTGCATACCACCTCTAGCCTCAGTCCCCTTACAGAGCCCCCTTACAGAGCGCTTCCCTGCAGCATGCCCTCCACTGCCACCCTTCCCAGTCCCTCCAGCATCATTCCCCGATTTGGAAGGGACTCCCAATCCAAATCTTGCTGCCAGTCCACAACCTGCACTCCCCTGATGCAGAATGGGCTCCCTGAGGGGGACCACGCAGAGCCCTCCACATAGGTGCTGCGCTAAAGGTTTAATGATTTGATGATTTTCACACCCTACCTGTCACAGTCACCAGCATCGAAGCCACGAGCGGACGGTTGTTGTCCAGCTTACGGCTCAGCCTTAGCTCCCCGCTCGATTGATTTACAATCAACAAGTGCAGTTCATTTCCCCGCTCAAAGGTGTAGAAGAGGCGGTCGGATACATCTGGGTCATAAGCTGGGACCTTCCCTATGACCCCCGAGGGGAAGGTGTTGGACTTATTGGACACATAGTTGTTGAACAGGATCTGAAAGTTCTTGAGAACAGGGCTGTTGTCATTCTGGTCAATGAGTTTGATGTGGACCGTGGCTCTGCTGACCAGAGGGGCAGAAGTAGCCTGCACTACAATCACGTACTCAGATTTTGTCTCATAATCCAGGTCTATCAAGGCTGTGAGCTCCCCAGAAAAGATGTCCATCTGGAATATCTCAGGGATGTTGCCTTCCACAATTTGATACATGATCTGGGCATTGGGTCCCTCATCCGGGTCAACAGCTGTGATCTGGGCCACAACAGAGCCTACAATGCTGTTCTCCTTTACCAATACCTCAAACTCTTCAGCGGGAAAGACAGGGGCGTTGTCGTTCACATCCTGAATGGTAACCTGGATATGGACAGGAGTTCGCTGAGGAGGGATGCCCCTGTCCACAGCGTACGCAGTCAACTCATAGATGGGAACATTCTCACGGTCCAGCCTGCGGACAGTGCGAATGATCCCCGAGGTGGGCTCTATGGTGAAGTCTCCATCCCCATCCTCCCCGTTCTGGAAGGTGTACTGCACTCGCCCGTTGGTGTGGGCATCCCTGTCAGTGGCAGAGATCTGGAGCACGCTGGTGAAGGGTGGTGCGTCCTCAGAGATCATGCCCTGGTAATGAGGGCTGACAAACTGGGGGGCATTGTCATTAACGTCATTCACCATGATTTCAACATAGGTAGTGTCCGCTTTCTGGGGGATCCCGTTGTCCTTGGCAGTAATAGCCAACGTGTACGTGACCTGGTCCTCATAGTCCAGTTCTGCCTGGAGAGTGATGGCCCCGGAGTCTGGATCGATGCGAAACTGAGGGACATTGTCTTCTAGGTAGTATGTGATGCGGGCGTTTTCTCCCACATCATCATCTGTGGCGCTGATCACCACCACAGTGCTACCCACGGGCCGGTCCTCGTTAATACTCACAGAGTAGTGGGCACTCTGGAACACGGGCCGGTGCGTGTTGGCATCGGTGATGTTGATGTGAACATGGCAGTTGTCACGCAGAGTGCGATCGGAGGCTGTCACGGTCAGCACATAGCGCCTCTCCTGCTTGTAGTCCAGTGGCAGAGACAGAGTGATGAGCCCCATCCCACCTTGCGTGCTGATGGAGAAGCGGTTCCGTGTGTTGCCTCCCGTGATCTGGTAGGTGATGGCACTGTTCACATCCCGGTCAATTGCCGTGACGCTGAGGACACTGGTCCCCACAGCTGCATCTTCGTTCAGGCGGATGAAGTACTCCTTCTGAGTGAACTCGGGGCGGTTGTCGTTGACATCCATGACAGTAATGGTGACGCTGGCAGAGGCGGATAAAGACGGAGAGCCATGGTCCCGAGCCTCTACACCAAAAAAATAGTGCTCGACTGACTCTCGGTCCAAGGGCCCGCTGACCGTGATCCACCCCGTGGCACTGTTCACCACAAAAGGCGTGTCAGCCGAGACCCCTGTCAGTTTGTACTCCAGGCGTGAATTCTCGCCGTAGTCTGCGTCCACGGCCTGGATGTGGATGACGGAGTGGCCAAGGGGAGCGTTCTCCAGGACAGAGATTTGGAAAGGGGTGCTGACAAAAATGGGGGCATGGTCATTGATGTCCACCACCTGGATGCTGGCCATGCCAGTGTTGTTAGAGAGGGGAGGGCGCCCCGCGTCCTGAGCCCGGATCCTCAGGGCGTACTCCCGCTCCACCTCAAAATCCAGTGGGGCTACCACCTGTATCTCCCCGGTGACGCTGTCGATGGAGAACTGGCCCCGGCTGTTCCCGCTGATGATGTTGTAGTGGACCAGAGCATTGTTGTCCTTGTCCAGGTCAGTGGCGGTGACGCGCAGGATCTCGGTATGTGGCCGTATGTCTTCCCTCACCTGGACGATGTAGCGCTTCTCACTGAACTGAGGGGTGTTGTCGTTCTCGTCAAGGACCGTGATGTAGACCTTGACCGTGGCGGAGCGGGGCCCCGGCTCCCTCCCCTGATCATTGGCCTCCACCACCAAGGAGTACCGCTCCATCTTCTCCCTGTCCACCGGCCCGCTGGTGGTGATGAGGCCGGAGCGAGGGTCGATCTCGAAGACGGCGTGGGCGGCCCGCTCATTGACGAAGCGGTAGCGGATGTTGGCGTTGGGCGGGGAGTCGACGTCGGTGGCCCGCAGCTGCAGGATGGGGTACCCCTCCTCCACGTTCTCCCGGATGGTCTCCCGGTACTCGCCCTGCTCGAAGACGGGGTCGTGGTCGTTGCGGTCGGCCACGGCGATGGCCACCATAGTGGTGGCGGAGAGCCGGGGTGCCCCGTGGTCGGCGGCCGTCACGCGGAAGTAGTGCAGCTCCATGCTCTCGCGGTCCAGGGCCTGCGTGGTGGTGATGAGCCCGGCCCGCGGGTCGATGCTGAAAAGCTCCCGCGAGCGGCTGTTCATCAGGGCGTCCATGGAGTACACCAGCCGCCCCGCCTCGCCCCCGTCGGGGTCCTGGGCCGCCACCGCCACCACCGCCGTCCCCGCCGGCTGGTTCTCCGCCACCTCCGCCTGGTAGTTGTACTGGGGGAACAGCGGGTGGCGGTTGGGGGCTGCGCGCCGCCCCCGCCGCCCCGGGGACGGGGACGGGAAGGGCGGCGGGCGCGGCGGGGCGGCGCGGGGCGGGCAGCGCGACGGGGAGCGGCGGCGCGGCGCGGCGGGCAGCCCCGGGGGCACCGGCGCCGCCCAGCACGGCGCGGCGGCGGGGCAGCCTCCGCGGGCCGGCGGCCCCCAGCCCGGCGGCGGCGGCGCGGCGGCGCCCAGCCCGGGGGGGGAACAAAGGGAGCAGCAGCAGCAGCGGCGGCAGCAGCAGCGGAGGCGGCCCCCGGTGGTGGCGGTGGCGGCGGCGGCAGCGGCTCGGGGCGGCCGCCGGCTCCTCCGCCGCCATGGTGCCTCGGCGGCCGCCGCCCGGCCCGGGCGCACGGCGGCTGGGCTCGGCGCCGCCCCCGCCAAGCGGCGGCGATGGCCGCCCCCCGCGCCGCGCCGCTGCTGCTGCCGCTGCTGCCGGGGGTGGCGGCGGCGGCTCCTCCCGCAGCCCCAACATGGCTCCCGCCGCCCCGCCCCGCCCCGCCCCGCCCCCGCACTCGCCCCCGCCTGCCCCGCCGCCGCCATCTTGAGAGAGGGCGGGCGGCCGTCGGCAGCGCCGAACAGCGGCACCGCCGGCTCCCCGCGGCCACCCGGCGGGCCCCGTGCGCGGCCCCGGTGAGAGGAGTGACGGACGCCCTGCGAGGGACGCGTCGGTCCCCGTGTGAGGGGCGCCGTGCCAGGCCCCCGTGAGGATACATCCCCTGCGGCGAGGAGCGCGCTCCCTGTGTGAGGGACGGTCCGCTTGTGTGAGCCTGCCGGTCCCCGTGCAAGGGACCAGTCGCCTCCTGCGAGGGATGTGCTGGTCCCCGCATGAGGGACACATCCCCGCATGTGAACTCGCCAGTCCCCGTGCAAGGGACGTGCCGGTCCCTGTGGAAGTGCAGTGCTGGTCCCCGCGCAAGGCACGCGTGCCCTTGTGTGAACACGCCAGTCCCTGCGCGAAGGACGTGCCAGTCCCCGTGTGAGGGATGTGTCCCCTGGTGCCAGCCCTACCAGGCGCTGTGTGGGGCTGCTGCCACCATGCACGGCACCCCTGCCCCACGGTGCGGTGCACCCACCCTCCAGCGAGACCCGCCGGCCACCGTGCAGGGCACGCTGCCCCCACGGGAGTCACAGGCACCGCCGAGCAGGGCCACCAGCCCGCAGAGCAGGGCACTGAGCGAGCTGCCTGCCGGCACAGCCCACCCTCGGCGGGCTCCCAGCCGCCCACCCATGGCCACCCTTCCAGGCAGAGCCCTGTGGTGCCAGATCCAGTGACGGCTGCCGGTGGTACGGCCCGGCCTCCTCTTGTCCTGGCATGCCGTGGCGCAGGCTGGTGCTTGGCCACCGGGATGCGATTGAGGGGCTGTGTCCCAGCCGGCCCCTAGTCCTGCCTAGCACCTCAGGGACTCCTGCCCGCGCCCCAGGCAGGGCGTCTCGGAGCCTCCCAGCCAAAAGCAGAGCTTGTCAGGCAGCGGTGCTGGGGCCCGTGGGCGTCAGCTCTCAGCCCACACCTCTGCTTACGCCCACCATCACCGCTGCCGTGGTGCTGCCTGTGCAGCAAGCAGCAAGCACGGCCCTTGTGCCACTGCTAGCACCGCCACGGCCGCGCTGCTTCCACAAGGTGCTGAGAAGAGACGGCAGGGTCAGCCCCCCCTTGTATTGCCCGTCGTTCAGCAATAAACGCCATTTGCCATCCACCACGTTGGTGTCTGTGAGCTGATGGACCGCGCGGCCAGGGGTCGGCTGCCGTGCCGTTCCTGAACCAGGTCACCGCGTGCCTGTAAAAGGCCTGGCAGGAGGCACTGCTGATGCTGGGGAGCCCCAATGGCTCCCGTTACACCCCTAACACCTGCCCATGCCCCACATGCAAGCGGCACCAAGTTTGTCACCTTCAGGGATGGCTTTGTTACTGCCTGTGTGAGAAAGGGCTTCCCCTCACCCCACACCGCGGGGCAGTAGCTCTCCCAGGCGGTGCTCAGGCAGTGGTGTCACGGTCCCTGCCGCCTGGCTTTGCCACCTCTGGGCACCCAAGCACGTGGCAGGGATTTAGGTGGCCAGCTCCTATGCCCCGGTGCAGACTCGGCCACCCCCACCCACCAGGCGAGGCATCAACACTGGGGAGAAAGACGCATGTTTTTTCTGCCAACAACCATGAAAATAAACTTGTTTTTCCAAGGGAAAATCAGTTTGGGGCCCTTGGATCAGACTGGTTCATTAGTGCATCCGCCTTGCAACTTAGCTATTGGTTTGATCTCAATCAACCAGCATCGCAGCCTAATACACTGACGCTTGTAATAGGCTTAGGAATAATAGGGGTTTACATCCTCATTAGCGTTCAGTGCGCCACGGCGGGGGAAACATCCTTGGCCACGTCCTGCTGAAGATGAAGGAAGCCTGAAGCATTGTGGCTGGGGGGCATGCTAGGGCAGAAAGTTGTGTTGGGGAGAAAAATAGAGTGAATTTGGGAGATGGGGGGAATTTAGGACGGGGTAGCGAAGAGCGAGGAGTATGCAGGACACACGGTGCTTCCATGCACATTCTAGCTCCAAGGGGGCTGCAAGAGCCCCCCATGCCACTGTGCTGGACGGGCTGCAGTTCCGGGTGGGCAGGCTGGGGAGCAGAGGGACCCCCATACTACCAACAGCTCAGCGAGGCTGGGCACCTTGTGCAGTCTCTACCCAAAAGACACAAGAGTTAACAGTGGGATGGATTCACACCCGAGATGGGGTTCCTCTGCTCGCTCAGCCCTCGCTCCCAGCACTGCGGGAGCCATGCACACTTGCCGACGCTCCTGGGGAGCCAAACACGCTCCCACCCTGCGGGAACCTGATGAGACTGTGCAAGGCCCTGCAGTCCCTTGGCAGAAATTTGAGTGGCTGATTTGGAGCTGCACACTGCTTTGGACAGCACAAGTCACACGCACAGCAAGGAGAAGGTCACAGGAGATGTGTTGACCCCTGGGCACAGCAGGTCTGGGGACCTTGAGGGGGTCCAGCTGCCACTGCCCTCTGCACCAGATGCAGATGGGTCCACGTGCTGCTGCCACAGTGCTGAACCCTAATGTCACCAGCACTCTGCCTCCGCCTGGTGCCCTGTGTTCCTGTATTCCCCCACCAACCATGGCCACCACCAGCTCTCACCCAGCTTCGGTTCCACAAATGTGACAGATGGTCCCCCATCAATTATCGTTGGTGTAAATGAGGGGGTGGGAAGAGTGCCCACTGCCCGCTGATTTGGGGTTGGACTGCAAGCAGGCTCCCACTCCCTGGGCGGAAACTAAGAGAACACAAAGTGGGGTCTGCAACATGTCCAGCAGGTCCCCAAACCACCTTGCACCATCCTTACAGCTGGTGGCTCTCTCTGTGGGGCTGGTGCGTCCCTTCCACCACCATCTCCCATGCCAAGGCCTGGTTGCCACCCAGGCAGTGGCAGGGTGGCCAGAGCAGGCAGGGCTTGTCCTTGCCCCAGTGCCTGCACCGAGCAATGTTTGAGGACCACCACGGGAACTACCAAGCAAGCCCTAAAGCCGTGGCTAGCACGGCTCAGCATGTGCTGGAGGGAAGTCCTGGTGGCGCTTACACAGTGCTGAGGCCTGACACCTGGCGGGTGTGGATTTCTAAGCCTCTGGAGAAGCTGGCGTGTTAATTTATAAACTCCGTAGGATTCCTGAACTTTGGTAATCTGCTACAATTAACTCCTCAGCCACCACAAAATGCCTCCAGCTTGGCTGGTCCAGCACCAGCGCTGACAGGGCTGTGGCCATGCCAGTCGTGCACACGTGGTGCCCCAGGGGGATTTATGTTCTGCCCCTCCAGGCCCCCACGCGCCCACCTGAGCCCCCCCCCCCCCCCCCCCCCCCCCGCTGCCATTAGGTTAATGCCGGAGAAGCCCCGGCCCCATGCACGGCTCATCCGAGAAACCTCAGCTAATAAAGGGCAGCACAGCACCCGTGTGTCACAGGAGCTTTGCAAGAGCCTCCGCCGCTGGCTGGATCATACATCACACCTCCTCAAACTGGGGATTTGCCATCAAGAAACCCAATCAGGAGAGAGGCAATACTTTTAAAAAATTATGAAGGCTTTCAACTTTATTTGTTCTAATTACCCAGCTGACAGCTCAGGGGAGGAGGAAAAAATCATCAGGGTATTACTGCCACAAAATAATTGTAATTGAATCATTCCAGACAATAAAGCAGAGGCACAGGTCAGAGGCAGCACATCATTCCCTTGTGCCAGCCCCGCAATACCCCTCACTGCTGCACCACAATGAAAACACACCAGCACAAGGAGATAGTGCTCTAATAGCGGCCTATTACAGCTAATGGAAACGCGTTATCTGCGCCTGTCACCCGTGCATGGAGCAGGAACTGCTGAGCGGGCTCGGGGATAAGGAGTTCACATGCTGCGGTTTGATTCCCTGCAATGTGTGAAGGCCTTTCCCAGGCAGCGGGACCCCCCCCCCCCCCCCCAGCAGGCTGCCCCCCCCGCTCTTCCAGCCCTGGCTGCGGGGATGGCATGGTGGTGGTGCAAAGGGGCTCATGCTTAGCTCGCAGCTGGGACCTGAGGCGAGCAAGCCCCAGGGACGGCAGCAGCTCAGGGGTGCTGAAGGGAGCAGCCAGCTCTGCCTGTTAGCCCAGCCGGGGCTCTGCCAGCCCCCCGCGGCAGGCAGGGCGCTGTCACAGGCAGCTTTGCCCAGGGTGCGCTTCTGGCCAGCAGAGCCACAGGCCCTGCCTGCTTCTGGTCTTCTGCTGGGCTCTGGGCTTGCCCCAGCCTGACCCAGCAAAGCCTGGGCTGTGTCACTGAGGGCAAGTGGCACAGCAACATCCCACCACTGCAGCAGGGCACAAGCTGACAGCCAGCCCAGGCAGGACCTAGAAGCAAGCTGAGGTTAGCTCAGGGGGACATGCAACCATATGCTGCACAGAGCAATGGGGCACAGGGGAGCCAGCTCGGGGTGGGCACCCGTAAGTGCTGGCAGCCCTCACGTATCACAATTCCGCCCTAGGTGTGCAGCTTGACACACTGCAAGGCCACAAGCCCAGGCACCTGGGAGACACTGGCCAAAGAGGCAGGAGCTGGAACACAGCCCTGGCCCCATTGCTGCAGGCAGCTGTGCTTGAGGCAGCCCTCATGTCTGGGGTGGGGGGGCACAGCCTGCACCTGGCATTTACACCCCTCCTCTTGGCCGGGTCTGCAGCCCCCTGCCCAGCTGGCTCCCCCAGCACGCAGCCAGGAGCAGAGACCAGCTTCCCTGCTTTATCAAGCGCCTGCTGCCCTCCCCCCCCAACACACACACCACCATCCAAGGCACCCTCCAAAGCACCACCATGCAGGGCCGAGGTTTGGGAACAGATATCCACAGCCAGAGCGCGATTCATTAGCACTCGATACAGACCATTACACCCTTGCTGTACGGGCTTGCTGCCTCGCAGCTCTGCTGGGAGCCAGCTGAGGCTGTGTGCGCTTTGTGGGAAGCAAACTGCCGAGTCCAAGCTCTGCCAAACCCCCAGTCTGGGGCAGCGATGCTGGGCAGGCCTGCGGGAGCGATGGCTGTGACCCTAGTAGCAAGGGCTGCTGCCCTCCAACACTCCTTGTTGCCAGCAACATGGTAGGAAAACACAATGTGAGCAGCTGGGTGTGGGAAAACTACTGCGCTACTGCTGTTTATCAGCACCCACTGCTTTGCCTTAGCAGGCAGCAGGCACCTGAGCTGCCCCAACTGTTTTGGTCCGTCCCCCCTGCAACAAGACAGGGCAGGCAGGACTACACTCACAGAAGTCCAGTTTAAGACATTTTTATTCCTCTGCATGTTACACTTAGTGTTTAAGAAAATACAGGATCCCTTTTGACATTCATACATTTTTACAGGGGAAAAATAGGTTTCTCTGCGAGGGTGGTTATTAACCCCCTCCATTCCTGAGCATCACTGCCCAGTGCCCAGAGTCCAGGCCTGCTTGTGTCATTGCCTCAAGGTAAAAAAAAAAAACAAAAACAACACAACAAAAAACCAACAAAAACCTCAAATACAGTGCTCAGTATTTCCAGTTCCACTTTCCAATAGCTCCTACACCAGATATTGCAAAGGAAGAGCTGGGGACAGGGAGTGACCAGACTGTGCACACAAATATCTAAGAGACCCATGTTAGCATGTGTGACTACCTGTAAGAGGAAAACAGGTTAATCCCGTTTGCTAGAAACCTAGAGGAAATATAAATAAGGGTTCCCCACACTCGTGCAGAGTCACGAACAGCTACTGGACACCAGGCTCACGCTGCCTCCAACTGCTGCCACATGGAGAGGGAGGGCAGCGAGGCAGAGCTACTACGAAGCTCAAGGCAAGAAATCCACACGCTTCACGAACGGAGAGCGCCTGCCCACGTGCAGCCCCTCTGCTCGGGGCCCAGGGGCAACGCTGCGAGAGGTGGCAAACAGCAGCTTTCACTTGGCAGGACACGGACACATCTTTGCATCACGGTCCAGGCCAAAGGCTTCCTAAGGGCAAACGTCACCCACACAGTCATTACTTGTAGGCTGCCACAGTGTGCAAGAAATTCAGATTTAAACGTCACTATAGAAAGCAGGTTGAAAAAAGCAGCTGCTGGGGTAAGACCTCTATGACCCTAGGTGGGTTGCTACCCGGAGGCAAAGCTGAGGGCCAGGAGGGAGTGAAAGGCTCACTAGACAAGGCATTAGACAGCAAGCGAGCTACCTCCCCTTGGCAGGGCTGCAGCACATTGGCACTAGCAGCAGAAAACAAAACAGATGTTACAAAAGCTTCTTCCAAGCACCAGCAGACTCCACTTGGTCACTGCAGGGAGAGAGATGCACATGGAAAAGAAGTGATATTCTAAGGCAAAGGCCTTTCTCTTCGGGACCTCGGGACACCAGCGCAGCTAAACACCTCGCCCCCCACCGCTAAGTCCCTCGCAAGCTCTCTGCCCTCCCCGCTAACACCAGCTGCCTAAATGCCTCCTGCCCGAGTCTTGCAGGCAAGCCGCATGCCAGCAACCCACCCTGCTCCAGCCTCCCCTGAGCACCAGGCTCTGGGGGCACCCCATGCCCTTTCTGCCACTGACGCTTCTACAGGGCTGGTGAACGCTGTCCCAACCTTAGGCCTCGCACGGAGGGGTATAAGGTATGAGCTGTACTGGAAGGGAATGGGGAGGAAGTGTCAACAAGAGAAGTCGTTGATCCAAGTGGTTCAAACTCCAGTCCAAGCCGAGGTGCGGTTAGCTGGTACCAGGAGAGATTTCTGGGAACTCCTTATAAATCTCCAAGATGATCAGTTTGTCCATCTGGCACTGCTGGCCCTCCTCTTCCTCCCCCAGGATGCGCTGCAAGATGCCCTGCAGGTCAGAGAGGCGGTGCTGGTGCTGCAGATAGGGCGTGGAACGGATGATGGCATGCATCAGAGACAGATACTCCATCCTCAGCTGCCATGTGGGAGGGGAGACAAAACACAGAGCACAATGAAAGATTTAAAGTGAGATAAACAAGCATGGCCAGCCTCCATTACAGCATGAGCACAGGAACAGCTGCCGCTGCACCACCAGCCAAGAAAGTGACTCCAGAGGCACCTGCTTTTCCTTTAAGGCTCATTAATAGCTATGGAAAACTCTGCTTTTCCCGACAGCAACTCTGTGCTGCTCTTCACCCGCTCTCAAACATGTGCACATCCTCTGCCTCTTGCAATATCAAAACAGAGATATCCCTCTTACTTCTACTACTCAGAAGGTCCCTGTTCCCAAAGGTCCCTGAACAGAAGGGTGCAGACCACCAGAAGCCTGGCAGATCTTTCTTAAAACATGCCTTTCTACTGCTGTGTGCTGAGCAGGATAAACCTCCCCTTCCTCCTCAGCCCCCAAGGTTGATTTGAACACCCAGAAATGTCATGCCCACACCAGGACTCCACTCTTGCCTGCACTAGCAAGTGCCCCACAGAGGGCCAGGAGAAACACCATTGCTTTGGGACTGTGCTCCCTTCCCTAATTCCTAAGGGTCACTGCGAGCACCTTGTCTCCTGGGGAGAGATCAGCAATCTGCCGCACCAGGATGTCTATCAGGACCATCATGTCCGTGTGGTAGAAGATGCTGGCTGTATCCTTGCTGGCAAAGATGTCCTGCAGAAACTTCAGCACTGAGTGCGGTGGCTGTGGCTGATGCTTGAAGATACAAACTGGATCATCTGGGGGAAGCAGAGACATCATGCTAAGCCACATGCTCCCGGTTGCCCCCTCCTCCATCTCCAGTGCATACCCCTTCATTAGACCCTGCAGGCTTCAGAGAGGAGGCTGTCCCTGCCCTTGGCCTGCCGTTCCCTGCCTGTGGCTACCTTTTGTGCTGGCAGACCTTGGTGCCTTGCACAAAGCTGTGTAATCAGGATGACAGCTCTGCAGGGTACCAAGCTGAGACCAAACTCATTAGCATTAGCATTAATCATTGTTTATGTTTCACCTACCATCCCAGGTGAGAGCTCATTAGCACACTGCTTCTCAGTGCCTCCCCTTTTTGCTCAACAGCTACCACTCATTTTCTCTCCGGTTTATTAAGTCTGGTCCAATGACCCCTCTGAAAAGCCCATCAGAGCCAGTACCAGAAATGAGCTTTCACCACAGAGACCAAGCTAGTATATCCCAGAGTCACCACATCCTGCTCTCTTGAAAACCACATCCCTGCAGACCCCAAGAAGGGCTCTGGGACACTGTAGCCCCCGCAGTTGTCAGGAAGGCGGGCAAAAGAGAAGCATCTTCATTAGATTGCAGCCCCCCTCTCTCTTCCCCCGGCCCCTCACAGTAAGGTGATCCCTGCAGGGAATCTTGCAGGGAAAGGGCTAAACAAAGGCTTTGGGAGGAGGCCAGACAGAAGAGCACTGAGATGCTGGCTGCCCTCAAGCTGATACTGTGTGGAGACAGTGATTTGCAACCCCAAAGAGAACTAAAGCCAGAGTAAGATGTGCTGCGAGCATCACAGGATGAGTTATTTACCAGCAAATCAGCAAAATGAATCTCAGACAGCAAAGTCCCTGTGCTCCAGAAGGTATTAAAGAGCACAATAGTGGCATGCAGCACAGGCAGAGATACCTGGCACCGCTCTTCCTGCGGAGATCTCCAGCTTTCTAGCAATCTGCTTTGCAAAAGCTCTACATGTACAGTGGATTTCACTCTACGCCTGGAGCAGCCACAAAGCTAACCCTCTGCCGGCAATTCTGAAATGGGAAGTGCCACCCTAAGCAGCATTTTGTAAGGCAAGACCTCCCCCTGCATCTGTCCCCTAGGGCAGATGATTGCCAGCACGGGCTGAGGGTTGTGCCAGCACTGATGGAGTCCTGCCTGTCCAAGGACAGAAGTGGCCCAGGACCAGCTTGCCTCCCAGGCAAGAGCTTGCCTATGCTGCAGCCAGCCACGCTACAAGACAGGGCTGATCTGACCCAGAGGTACATGGAAACAGCAGGCCAGATGCCTCTCCTCTCTCCCTAGATGCCATCAGCATCACTTTATTCTTTGTGCAGCGCCATCCTCAGCAGTGCAGCCTGTCACCCTCACAAACTCACCAGGAAGCAGCACGTCCTGCCTGAGCAGGCAGCTCCTCAGCTACCTGCATCCCCAACACACCTGGCCCCTTAACAAGCGCTGGGCTCGTCCCTCAGTCCCCGTGAGCTGCACCCACTGCCAGGCACGCAATGGTGCCGCAGCCACTCACCTCCCCTGTTCAGCAGCAGCAGCAGCTTCTCTGTGAAAGTCTTGACATTCGAGTGCTTGCTTATTGTAGTCATGATCACACTGTGTTCTGGAACTAAAGAAGAAACCCGTTCAGCACATCCACATCCATTTGTTTCCTGAAGGCCACAGTTAATAAAAAATAGTGGAGGACTTCTCTTTTGCATCAGTGCTCTGGGGAGCTTGGTGAAACCACAGTCTGCCAGGGCTACAAAAAGTTTCAGCCCCACAAAGCAGGTGGGCAGAGAGAGGGAAGGTGAAAATCGGGGAACACCACAGGAAACCCTTGGGACTTTGTGCTTTCTGCGTGCATCCGATTCACACGTGGGCTCCAGTCCCGCCAGCCAAATACCGTGAAACACCTTGCAAAGGCTACCTGGTGTCAAACATTACCTCTGCTCACAACCCGCTGAAGCCAAGGGCTCCACTCCCTGCTATCTTCTTACTTCGTATCAACAGTGCCCTGCTGGAATTTATTGCCTTGCAAGCTCTCATAAGAAGGGATGACCAGGTCCCAGGAGTATGCCAGAGGGGAAGGGTTGTTCTTTCCAGCACTCTGCACTGGGCTGTGCAAGGGGCTGAAGACTTTTTCCAGGAAACGTCTGCTAGCTTGCTTTGGGGGTGATTTGTTGTAACTAAAGCATGTTCACCCTAGCAGATCTTATGCATAAGTGTGAGTGCGCACACTCAGAAGCATCCAAACAGCACGGTGTGGCTATTTCTGTGGCACAGGGTTGGCAATCCTAAAACACTGAACAGGCTGCAGAGTGTTTTAGGGTCCTCTACATTGAAGGGCATCAATATAACATGTTTTGAGGAGGTTTTGAACTAATTTGCACCATTGAACTGTATGATAGATGAATCTTGCAGACAGAGGAATAAAAAAAATCCAATCCACTAATAAACAACCCGAACATCATTTAACATGTTCTTAGCATCAAAGAACAAGTCACTGCTCTCAGCTACACCCCAGGTGGGCAATAATCCCCCAGAAACACGCTGCCTGTCATGCATTATTGCCTAATTACTGCAAGCATAAAGTATATAGGTAAGTGTGAGAAGGGGTAATGAATGAAAGCAGCAGAGATACACTTAATCAGTCTCTGTGCAATCAACTTTTACATGAAATTAGAAACTTTCACATAAATTTTAATGAAGCACAACTCAAAATAACAAGTAAATTAGTGGACACGACGTCCTTGCTGCCTTATACTCCCCTCTCTCCATGAAGCCAAGGATAAAGCCATGAAGCAGAACAAGGGAAAGTAATTGACTAAAGACAATTGGAGCAACAGGAGATTTTGAGGTAAGGAGTGGCCTCTCTTAGCAGGACCTGGAACTACTCTCCAGTCTTCCAACAACAGGCTTCAAAACTTGCAGGCAGTGAGAGGGCAAATGCCCTTCTCTAGGGACCGGATGCGTTGTCTGTTCTCATGGACATCAGCAGGGGAGGCAGAACAGAGAAGGGCCATCAGGAGAGAGCACAGCTCAGGCCGAGACTGAGGAGCCTGGCCCCGACACACAGGCATTGAACGAGCTTCAAGAGTTGCAGACAGGTAAGCAGAGGATTTGTCAAGACCTCCAGAAGGCAAAGGGCTTTCTTTCTGAACTGGTACCAAGAAACACCCACTGAAGCGTTTTCTCTCCCAAATCAGCTGTGCCTATGACTTAACACCACTCACATTCTGCCAGTGCAGCTCAGCAACTGCTTTGATCCGGGCAATGTGGAAGCACAGAGAGAAATCTGCTGGGCTTCACAGAGCTGTTGTGCCCCAGAGGGTCAGTTGGTTGGACATGGGCTCTCAGACCATTTTTTCCTCTAAGGTTTTGTACAATATTTAAGCACAGTGTATTGCCAGAGGCTAGGGAGCTGGAGAGGTTATCGTAGCACCATAAAGACCCCGCAACTCTCCCTCTCTATTCTTCACACCCTCATGCCAGACCACTGAAATCCTGCCAAGGCAGCGCAGCACCAAACCAACCTGGAATGTGGAGATTGAAGGCCAGAAGGACATTGACAAATAAGTCAGGCAGCTGGTCGGTGGTGTCCGAGGGCAGCCCGTCCTCAATCACATCCAGCAGGAACTGCACAAACTGAGAGTTGAGATGTTCTGCACAAGGAGAAAGAGGGGCATTTACAGCACAGTGAAAATAAACCAGGCAACAAGGGACCACACAAGCCACTTCTCCATGCTTTTGTGCTTAAAAAGCATTGGTGGAGTGCCAGTGTCAGCCTCCAGGGAATTAACTACCCTGCAAATGAACTAGAGAGACCACTGAAGTGTCTTTGTGCAAGAGAGAAATGGCTCAGAGAACATTCACAGTGCAGGGAACTCTGAAATTTGGTCCCCCACTAGCAATTTTTTGGAATAAATAAAACACCAAATCCTACTCTAGCTGTTGTTGCAGCATCACTGCTGCCACAGAAGGCTTCAGGTAGGAAAAGGTTTGTATTCTTGACCACTAGTTTAATCCACCTATTTAAAAAAAGAGTAATCATCCAGATCATTAGCAATAACCCATTTTTCAATGCAGCTATTAGGAAAGCTGAGGAACTCATGCAAGTAAGTCTACCTGCAGGAAATAATTGCCACAGTTACACGAGGAGAGATAAAGAAGGAGGTGTGGAGGCTCATTCCACAGTCTGTACTGCACCAGCTTAAATCTTGTATGCGTTTACTGGGGTGTTAAAGTGATGCTTCTGAAAAGAAGCTTATAAAAGTCTACTGCATTGCTAGGAAAACCGGGCCCAGAGTTTCCCCACTATGGGAAACACAAGATGGCCTGGGGAAGAAGCAGGCAGGCAGGGCTTTCTGGTTGAAGGCTGGAATGAGAGGACAGAGGAGAAAACAGATCTGGCACAATGTTTGTACTACTTTATTGACTGCAATACCCTTAATCACCTTCACTTTCCCCAGTAACTTGAAATACACTGGGCTGCACAGTCCTGTTAGAAGGGAGACCAGACAGGGTCCACGTTATGCAGCTGGCGGTTTAGTGGGTGCCTGTGGAGCGATCTGCGCTCTCAGCCTCGTCAACAGACACAGTGTCTCTGAGGCAGGCAAGAGGCACACGCTCTCACACAGGGCACAGGTATAACAAAATGCCACTTAGTCACAGTGGCAGGCAAATCCACGTCTTCTGCAACATGGCATCCGTCTTGCTGGGCTTTCCGCTAGTTGTCCTCACCTTGGCCACCAGGAAAGGTACCTTCCCTGCATCTGCCATCACGCCCCAGATGTCCCACCATCAGCTTTGGTGCCCTACCAAGCCATAAGCATAAGCTGCTCTTACCATAGTGATGATATGGCAGGGGCTCCCCCATGGAGAACATCATTGCCAACACCAGTGCAGAGTAGCACATCTTCTGATGATCTGCAAGATAAAGGTTCTGCCATTAGTTCTTCTGAGGATGTGAGACACTGTTCCCCAGCTGCAGCTGGGAAGTCACACATTTAATACAGACATTTAACACTGATTAGACTGCTCCTCATTCCTGTATTTACTGAGCTATAAAAGCATTTTTCCCCCTGTTTAAGCACACCACACGCCTTCTGTGCCATGCGTTTCCAAAGCAATTTAAAAATAATCACAACAAGAATTCACGATTTTTTTCCCCCTCCACTTAAGAGGATCTGAGCAAACTTGATCTGAATAATTAAAAAACTCCCCTGCACAGTCCCAGGACACATCCCATAGTTATGTAATTACTGAACCCAGAAAAAGCATCCATCTGGCCACCTTGAAACACTGCCTGTTCCAACCAACACCACCCCCGGACAGCCACACTGCTTGTTACCATCTCTGCACTGCTCTACTTTCACTACCTCAGCTCTGCCTGGAGGTATAAAAGGTCTCTGGGGAGACCAGATCGCTGCTCATGACTCGGGCTGTGCATCTGCCCACCTCCCAGGCCACATGTGTCTCCAGCATTAATACGTCCCCCAGCCTGCTAGTCCAACACAATTTTCGCTGGCAGCAGCTATACGTGAACGCTCCACAGAACCACAGCCGGTGCCTCTCCTGAATTTTAATTAATGGATACACCTCAACAGATATTTGCAAAGAAAAAAAAAAAAGTCATGGAATAGGATCTGTGCCATCATCAAATGAGCCTCCATCCACTTCAGCAAGCCTGAAGATGATAGGAAAAGGAGTATTATTTTTATCAAGTAGGTTACCACACATACTGGTTAAATAAAGTTCAGCTACATCTGCCAGGAAAAGCCTAGGGTTGCTTGCTACAAGAAAACTGAGTGTGTATTTATTAAAAAACTGACCCAAATCACTTTTCACTAGAGGAGAAAAGAGTCCCTTCAATGTACGATGCTTCTCCCAACAGTACTGCTTCCCTGCATGATTTGTGCTGGTTCCAGCACCCCCTCCAAACCCCTCAAGACATTTCACTTCTCTATGCACAAACTAATCCATCTCTAAGCACCTGCACCCCGCAGTTTGGTTTTCACTGCACAGGTTGATGCCTTCGCCGTCAATGCATACTCCTGGACTTGGCCAAAAGACTTGCAACACTTGGCAGCTCTCAGATTTACTGTTCGCATGGGTAATCGTTCCAGCCTTGCATCCCTGGAAAGTCAGCTCTGTGAGAAAAGCCTCTATAAAGAAATAATGCACAGACTTTGTCGGAGCTCCACAAGATGCCTGAGTTTTCAAACAGCAAGTACTATTTTGTAAAAACAGATCATCTGGGGCTTAACCAGAGATACTACAGCATTAACAAGATGAAGAGTTTGTAGGAGAGCACTCTAGACCACGTGACAGCAAAGGAAAGCTGGAAACTGCTGTTTACTCCTGGTAAAGAGAGGGAGGATGCTCAATGACTTCTATATGAGTTCTACTTAAGAAGCTCTCAGCTATAAGGTGTCAGTGATGACAAAGCTCACTGTAGCAGAAAGAATCTGACAAACTGTTCACCTCACAATTCTTTCATTCTTTCCTCCATGGCTTCAGGAGTTGGGTATCAGAGGCAGGTTACTGCAGTAGGTAGGGACCTGCTGTTCCCATGTTCCTAGTAAGACTTTCAGGGAAAAAAACTCTCTCTCATCATATTAGGAGCAATGAAACAATGATCTGAGAAGCCAGTGATAAACATGTGGTTGTAGCAAATATGGAGGAAGAGATTAATTACAGATGGGAAGGGGGAGGGTAGTTTTACATGTCCTTGGCCCATCTGCCATGAGCTAATGTCCATTCATCTCAGCTGACAGCAGACTCCACTGGTATGTGACAAATCATATTTGCCTAAGGATGTCAAATCAAAGGATGCTGAAACCAGTCAGAAAGGTGAACTTGGGGCAAATCCACATCAACCTGGTGCACTCGCTCAGCACAGACTCGAGAAGTTTTTGGAGTGTCCCAGCTGCAGCAAGAGTCATCCAAGACTCTTCCATGCTGAAGAACAGAGTAACTGCCAGTCAAAGCGCAGCTTTATTTTTTTTTCTTCCAGAGCAGCACCAGTGGCTTCAAGAAAGTAAACAGCATTACAATACATAGTAACAGCAACTCTCCTGAAGCAGAGGGACTCTGCCAACAACAGACTGATTAAGCATCACTCAAGAGGCCGTGAAGGGCAGGAGAGATGTGCCCGTTTGCTCACCAGCCTGCATTTCTGAAGCCAGCTGAGGTACTAGTAAGAAAGCTGCTATGATGCTTGAAAGATGTTTCTCAGAGGCCTTCAAAGACCTTCCTTCCAACCTCTAAACACAGCAGTGCAAAATCCAGGCGCTGAGAGCAGACACAACCGTCTAAAACTTATGTGAAAGGAGCCCGACAGCTCACTTGCATGTACACCGAGCTGCAACAGGGGAGAAAGTCCCCATTACAAACGGCATTATCCCTGTCTTTTCTTTGGAATTGTTCTGGCTAATTCTATCTTGCTGCGGCTTATTATAAGCTTTTCTAACACTGATAGATGTACAGGCCAGGCGCAGCAGAGGGAAGGGGCTGTCCAGAAGCAGTAAGACCCAAGCATCTGGCAGAAGAACTGGCCAGCAGCCAACACACTTGTATCAGCCCCAGGGTAAAGTGCCTTCTCATCAAAGGCACCCAGCATCCAAACACAGAGCTGCTGCCTCGGCTGTAACGAGCCAGGAGGGATCCCACGGTGCTGCTGCAGCCAGTTCAATGCTCCCCAGTTGCTTATTGTTGGCATCGATTGCTCTGGTCCCTGCCATCCGCAGAAGGGATTAGCTATTCCACAGCATGTCACGGATCAGCTGCTATTCCCCAGTTTTTAGTACCAAAATAAGCTCAAGTCATCCCAGGATTCAAGGTCATGTTTTCATACAAGGTACCGCTTGCCATTTGCTGGCAGGACATGGAGCAGTAAGCACCAGAATGGCAGGAGGGAACTACTAATGCCCTAAAACACCTGTGAGGGACGGACACATTTGGGTCAAGGATGGTTACTTCTCTGCAGCCCTGCTGTGAAGGCTAAGAGGACTGGATGCCACCCAGATGACATCTGCGCAAGTGCCTGCCATAAGCTTAGCACAAGCAAGGCAGCACAGGATCAGGAGACCGATTTGGGAGGCTCCTGTAACCAAAAGCAGCCTGTTAGCAAAGTAAGAGCAGTTACCACCCTTCAACTGTACTGCCTACGTATTACAGCACGGAGGAGAAAAAAACCCTCACCTTGAGATGAAGCTAGGGAAAGAAGAGATGCTGCAGAGCTTCAGCTTGGCAGTTCAGAGGACAGAGCAGAGCCACTTTGCACTCTGTGGTGGATTGACCTTGGCTGGACACCAGGTACCTGCCAAGCCTCTTTGTCACTCCGTTCCTCAGCAGGATGAGAGGGAGAAAATAAGATGGGGAAAAAAACCCTCATGGGTCAAGATAGAGGCAGCTTAATAAAGCAAAAGCAAAGGTTCAGTGCAGAAGCAAAGGAACACAAAAGATGTTACTTCCCGTCAGCAGGCAGTGGCCGGCCACTTCCCAGGAGGCAGAAGACAAACATAAATAACAAATGCCTCCCCCTTCCTCGTCCTTTCTCTTAGCTTTATTGCTGAGCAGATGTCATATGGTATGGAATATCCCTTCGGTCAGTTTGGGTCAGCTGTGCTGGCTCTGTCCTCTCCCAAGATCTTGCCCACCTCCAGCCTCCTGGTGAGGGGGGAATGTTGGAGAGACAGCCCTGACGCTGTGTGAGCACTGCTCAGCAGCAGCCCAAACACCGGTGTGTTATCAACACCTTTCTAGCTACCAACACAAAGCACAGTACTTTGAAGGCTGCTATGGGGAAGATTAATACCGTCTCAACCAGACCCAATACACACCCACTTCCACTGCAGGGCTTTTTAGGTCCCCAAAGCAGAGCTAACACTTGCTGGGAGCCAGGTCTGCTTCAACCAGAAGTCCTATGTGCAGATCAGCAAAGGTGTGCAGAAGTCACCTGGGTCAGAGCTTGATGCTCCATCGTATCAAGAGGCTGGGTTAGCCGTGCTGTCTGGGATGATGCAGCCCCTGGCAAAACTCTCTGGAGAGCAACGCTGCAACCAGGCAAGGAGTAAAAAGGGCGACCAGTCCATCCTGCCTGCACGAAAGCAGCTCGGGGAACAGAGCAGGAGACTGAAGCCTGTTTGGGCATGGTGCAGAAGACACTCACTTGGAAACAATCTTTATGAATTGGTGATGGATGCACGATAAAGTCAGGTTTTGGCAGCACAAAATCAGGAATAACGTTGCCACGGAAATAAAGTCATAGTCCCACAACCAACTATTATTTACTTCTTGGGCAGTAGAACCTCAGCCTAGAAAAGCAGCTTCTCATGCATAACCAGATAAACCACCACTAGCATGGCAAGTTCACTGCATAGCGTCGATAAGCTGCAGTGGCATATTGAGAAAGTGTAGCCAGCACAGGAGCAATGACCTCAGCCCCGCACCACACCACCAGTGCTTTGCCCTGCCCTGAGATGAAGCACTATTTTTCAGGCACTCCCCACCCTTGAAATGCCCACGCTTCAAAGCATCTAAACAAAGACACGTGCAAAGCTTTCTGCAACCGGCTTGATTTTCACCTCTCATACCCCTTTTCAGACATCAGATTAGCCCCGTTAGTCCTGTCCACCACACAGTGCTGGCAGTGTCTGTGGTGGGATGCTGGGGACGGTGGCATCTATTATGCATGTCTAAGGTAGTCATCTTGGACATTTACTTGGCTCACATGAAATGGATGTGACTGTCCCTGTTCTGCGTGGACTTGTCAATCCCCACACAGTCTCATCCCCGAATTCTACTTCTCCACAGCTCCATGATGCCCACAGCAAACCAACAGGCTACAGACTGCAGTCAGGGCAGCACAGCTCCAGACACTGAGGCTCTTCTGATTTGATCTGTGGTCACTCAATAGCTACATTAGTTGTGATCATGATTACCACAAAACAATGGATTTACAACATCCCTTCAAGGGGAAAAGTACTGGTGGCCTACAGGCTGACTTCAAAATGGGGAGCAAAGCTGTGACCGCCCAGGGCCAGGCATACGTGGGGAGCTGGAAGGTAACGTCAGGGGAGTATTACTACATGCTCATCTTGTTCTCAGGCTCTTCCTCAGCATCTGCTCCTGGCTGCTGGGAAATAAAGGACTCTGGGCTAATCAGGAACTCTGAGGGACCAAGATCAGCAAAATCTGACCACACCACCACCAGGCTTTTGAGCATGTCTAGCTCAGAGGGCAAGAACGATGTTCCTGTTAGTAGCAGGGACAGGTCATCCCAACAAAGGGAGTAGGAGCATGAAGTAGAAGGAACATGAGGGCAAAACCTAGGGATGGAAAGCAAAGAGGTGGGGAAAGCAGGGCTGTGGCACTATCCTGCAGAGGACCAGGACCACAACTCTGTTAACAGTACTACCATCTCCCTTGGCACAGTGGTGGAGAGAAGGTCCTTTCCTTTAACCGGCACACATCTCATTCACCAGCAACAAATTCTGCAAAGATCTGATGTAGAGTGCTGAGAAAAACTGCCTATAAGAAACTGCAGAGATCTTCCTTGAGATCTGCAAGTGTCTCTTGTCAGCATCATGAAACAAAACCGGAGCAACTTTAAGACACCTACAAAAAGTGATGCAGATCATTAACGGCATGTTCAAGAGCTAGAGGGCCTTGCACTATTGGACTGAAACATCCCCTCCCGTGCATTCTCCACTTACAGCTGTAATAACCTGAACAACTTTAAAAAAAAAAGACACCATTCTCTCCAGAGCACTGGGCACCCAGAGCAGTCAGGCAGAGGGGGGCCACCAGTGCTGCTGTAAATCATTTAATAGAAAGACACTTTCCTGGGGACCTGGGTACGGCAGCTCTAGCTCACCTTGTGTGTGAGTCTGCATGTCCCGGGCCAGCTCCATTGGCAGCACAGAGTTTACAAGTGTTGAGATGACTGCAGCATCCAAGTTGCACATGGCTCCAAAGCACTTCAACAGCAGCAGCCGTAATGGCACCCTGTGTTCCTGCAAAAACAATTTATTAGACGAAACGATGTCCCAGATGAGAGCTCACTCTAAGGCAGAGACATATAACTGGCTAGAAATTCCCACTGTTGGGAAGCCACAGACCCTTTCAGGGTGACAGTGAACCCAGAAGCTCTACTGGATTTTAACAGCAGCATGGGAGTCATTTTACAGTCACATTCACAACTGAGCTAGATACAGATCGTTGGCATGTGTGGTCAGAGAGCATGCAACAGCCAGAGCTCAGATCTGAAATGTCCCACTACATCCAATAAATATGACACAAATCAGCAACAGATAACCAGACCCCAGCAAACGGATTTAATTTGTTGAGTAGCCAGGATTCTCTGGGCACACTGAGGTTTCACGAATGCTGCTCTGAAGGAGGTTTCTGGACAACACAATATTTGCAAACCCTCTTCAGCATGTGATGGTTAGTGAACAGGATGGGAGCAGCTCCTCCACTGTGAGGCTGGCAGGCTTGTGCTGGGAACAGAGGACATAACCAGAAAGTTCTGGGACGTGCAGGGATTCCAGCAAAGATGACACTCAACCTGCAGCTCCCACGCAGGAGTTCTGGTGCTGGGGTAACCCTCATGCTCCAGCCTCAGCCAGCAACTCCAGGCTTCAGAGAACAGAAGCGAGCCAGGCCCTGGCACAGGGCACAACAGCAGCCAGGACAGGAGGCAATTTCTCTCAATCTTGTCAGGCTTCCTTGAGATCCTGGTCAGAGGAGAGCAGGCAGTGGAAGCCAGCAGGCTCCACTGTGCCCTGCCTGCCTTCCCACTGCTCTCAGATATGCTACAGCCTCCTGATGCTGAGCTCTGGGTTCAGACACAGAAGTGCCAGATGAAAGCTAAGTGCCACAAGACTTGGTGTGCTGTAGCTGGGGACTTGGGGACAAGACGGGGACAAGTTTCCAACCCTCCCGAGTCCTACAACAGCACGTTCCAAGGAGAGGGGCAAAGCAACACCACACAGGCGTTGAAGGCAAAACTTTCATTTCTTCCTCTGAATACTGATTTCTGTCCTCACTCCCAAGGCTTCTACTCACAACCTGCTTTCCTAAGCAAAGCTATTTACTGATGCACAGGAGTGCATCAATTAAGAGAGGAGCAGTCACAGCCTGTCAGCTTTCCCAAGGCATCCTCAGAAACCCTTCCTCTAGATATTAGCAATGTCGGTTCTGTCCCTCAATTGAGCTAATACAAGCAGCGAGCTTTACCCTTCACAGTGCCGGCTACTGCTTCCAGGTCTATAGCATCCTCTGCTCTTCCGTACAACCTGCATGCATAGCATTGACATTAGCCAGCACACAGAAGGGATGGGCTGGAACTCCACCTCGTCCACACAACTGCCCTATCCAGGGGGAACATCTTACATACGCTCATCAGATCCACCCGCTCTTTTGCGTTTTCAGGGAAATCTCAAAGAGATATTTAATGCGTTCTGCCACCTTACCATCTGATAATATGCCACAAGGGACAGGACGGATTCAAACTCATTCTTCTTGCACATTTTCTTGCAAACTTCTGGGTCTGCATCTGTCTGGAAGCAGGAATGAACAGGTCAGCCCAGTGGCACATCAAAGCAGCAAGGTGCATGCTGCAGGGACCTCAAGGGAGGCCAGCTGCTTTCAGATCCCAGTAGTCCCAGCCCAACCATCTCACAAAAACTCAAAGCAGAGCACCAAGACAGCTCAAGAACCACCACCCTGCAGATTCTGCATCAAAGTGAATTCCTGAGAAACGTCTCTGCCATACAGCTGAAATCCAAAAAACCCATGACCCGAGGAGCACCCTGATGAGCACATCACTCAGTTACACAGGGCAGCTCCAGTACCATTCCCATCCTGAGAATATCGTACATCTCCTCCTGCCTCTAAATTATGAGGAAACAGTTGCACAAAATCACCCTCTGCCTTGCCCTGCAGGTCCACAGCGAGGCGGCACAGGCTGTATGTTGAGTAAAAAAAGACACTGGCATTTATTACGCAAAAAAAACCCCTGTTCTGCTTATGTCAGAACCTCAGAGGAGTACAAGATAGGTGGCAGAGCAAACCCCACACTGGCACCCGTAACAGGCCATGTCACTGCAGTGAGTGGCAGCTCCCGTATCATCCCGTATCAAGATGGGCTTGTTCATGGCAGCAACAGCACCGGGACAGTATTGCCCACTGCTGCCCACTGTGGGGACGCACCTCTCCCGTACGCACAGATGTGGTGAGATACTTTATACTTTCTCACAAAAATAGCTTTAAAGCTCACCTTCAAGGCAATGAAAGAATTTTCTTTGCATTTAATGGACCTCACCCCGCAGGATGTTTTAAACAGAAGATATTTTACATAGCCCTAGGAGTGCAACAAGCCTCACAGTGGGACATTGGGGTGTTTTTGAGGTGAGGGTTTATATTCTCCTGTGATAGGTAAATACCACGGCTGCCATGAAGAACAGCTCTATAATGATCTTCAGAACAGCTTTGTAAGGTAGAGTGGAAAGCAGCTCAAGAGCGCTGCAGACCCCACACAGGAGGGCACAGCTTCACATCAACAGTGCAGATGCGGTGGCAACACAGGGGCGAAGGAGGTCAGAAAAAAACCGAACTTCACCAGGGCTGTCTGCTCTGCCTGAAAAGAGAAATTGACTCACCAGGATGCGAAGCAGCTCCTCCAGGTAGCAGCAGATGACATTCTCATCCTCGTAGAGTGCCCAGCTGCGCTGCTGAGCATCATCCTTGTGCCTGGCCAGATCTGCGAAGATCACCTCCAGCCGCTGCTCATCGTGGCAGATCTGTCCTGAGGGCAGCCCCGCACTCAGATTCTGCACGATAGCAAAACCACTGGTTAGTGGGGCCCTGACAGCTAGCTGTTGTCTGGGTGCCTGTTTCCTCTAATCTTTGTCTAAGGACTGGCAGTTGACCCCATTCAGTCAAGAGCTGCCAGCAAAAAACCAGCAAGTTTCAGACATGTGTTATTTCAGCTTTCATACTTCTGGGGCCTCTACCCACCTCCTTTCCTTACACAGCTAACGTAGTGAGTGAATCAAGATAGATGCCAGAACCAGTACATGGTCAGAACATCTTTAAATCCAAGATGCCACAATTCTGCTGGAGCATTAACTGTCTTCCAAGGATGTTAAAGAACCCAAGAAACCTCACCTCAAAGCAAGCTACACCCTGTTTTCTTACTGCATTTAGTAACCTAAGGCTGATCCAGGAAAGCCAATGTTCCCAAAGCCACGGGAATTTGTACCCGAGTCCCTCCTAGATCACATAATTGTAACCTCTTAGCACACGTACGCATTACAACTTCCCCACTTCTCTTCGCAGCGAACCACAGGGTGTCTGCAGAACACCACCGGCTGCCTGCCTGCCCTGGGGAGGGTTAATGCTGCAGTAAGGGGATTACTTCCTATAAGTATTATTTCCTATAAATAACTACTTATTTTTTCCTATATTTACTGCTCATTTCCCATAAGAGAGGAATTTAAGGCAAGAAGCCAACTCAGATGACCAGAGACCTCTGCACGTTTTGTAACACTTACACGGAAAACCCAAGCTGGCCAGAGTACTACGCTCAGTGCCAGCTAAACCCTCGCTCCCCCTTCCCAGGGGGCAGCCAAAACCCGCCACATCTTTCACAAAAGCAGCACAGCACATGTCAAGAGCAGGGGGCAACCCAGCCCCACTGAACCAGAACAGTTTATTATCCTTGCACAAAACAAATAAAACACTGGTTTCCTTCTAAGGTGCAGGCATCAGGCAGGTGCCCAGAAGCCCTTCAGGGGACACGCCATAGACTGAAAATCATCCTGAGAATGGGGAAAGCCAAACCAGGGTGGCATGGGCCAGCATTGCTGCCAGGCGGCAGATGAGCACAGCTCCAGGCTCACCCCAATAAAACAGATGTGTCCCGGACACCAAACCAACCCGCTGCACAACTGCCTGAAGGAGAAGTTCCCCTCACTGCCCCCTCCCTCCAGCCTGAAAGAGACACATCTTCCCGTAATCCTTGACTCAAGGATCGACCAAGCGCTTGCACAGTACCCAAAGTGCCAACTGCTCAATACTAGGTCTGCCATCTTCTGCAGCAAGGGTGGGAGCCAGTTCATCTTGGGCCGCTTTGGTTCTGCTTTCTTCCAAACAACGGAGCTCAACCACCGTTCACAGCAGCTCTGCAGCTTGTAGCTACAACGCAGGCTAACTCAGCAGATCTTACTGCATGTCCTCCTTTCTCGGATTGCTGGCAGCTGCACCCCCACCACTTCTACCTCACACATAACCCTTGCCATGAAGGCTTCAATCTTCAGTTTTTTTTCCTACAATGTTCCTCTCCTTCAAGAAAGAGGGAGGAGTAGGCAGGCAGCAGTTACCCTGCCCCAACAGCTGCCGTGGTCTGTGATTTACGACAAGCCTCTAGGACCTAAGGATATCATATGAACTACCTGGTTTCCTGAAAGCAGGGCAAGAAGGAGGGACCAGCACGTGGAACTGGGCTGATTACAGGTGATGAGCCCAGGCACCATTAAGAGAGGTAAGGACTAATCTGCAGAAGAGCTTAAATTATATACACAGGGGTTTGGCAGCAGCAACAACAAGCAGCAGGACATCAGCGAAGTGGAAGAGAACCCAGCTGAGAAATTCAAACAGGAAAACCCCACTCACTGAGACCAAACCCTTTACAATTTTTGGATGAAGCTGTCTTGCAGCATGAAGCGACAAGTCACGATCATTCAGTGTGAAAAGGCCTTTACTGTTACCAGCCGGGACACCCTGCTACTGCACGGTGTCTTCTCCTGGAAACCTAGAGAAGGCTTAGTCCTGTCTTGGTACAGCCCCTTCCAACAGACTGGCTATGAGGCCGGGGGCAGAAAGACTTTAAGCAGGTTTTACACCACAAGTAGAGCAGAAGGGTTTTTTGTACGGAGACACGAGCCCATGTTTTGCGTCAGTGGCCACACACGTGGTCACAGACCCACACCACCAGCATGCAAGACTGCCAAGCGCGGCAGCCACCCCCTTCCTGGGCACCTTCCACCCTCCAGCCCCTTCTGGAAAAAACACTCCAGCTTTAACAGCAACGTCTCGCCTGCTTTATTAGAGACAGAATTGTTAGCAATTTGTTTTGGGGTATTTGGGGTGTGAACTAATTACAACCCCAATTCAGCGCTTCAACTATATAATCAAAATTATTCTTCTCACTGCTCATCACATACTTTTTGTCAGGCAGGTAACGAAGGAAGCAGTGTGCTGGTTTAGCACAAGCCTCTGTACACTCTCAAAATTTTGGGAAGCTGTGGACGGCCTAGCAGAAAACCAGGTAACCAGCCGTGAGAGAGGCTGGCAGCTTTCAGGAGCTGAGCAAAATGCAAGAGAATCTCCCACTGCATGGCGATTACAGAGGCAAATATGTTAGTTAAGAGACTCACCCGGTCTTGCCATTTCTTCCTCTCTTTAAGAGGACCTACAATATTGCAACATCACCCAGCTGTCCTCCTGCACCCCAGCTGCTTGGGAGAGGGTTCTCCATTTATGTATACTACTCACATCCTCCTCGCCGGAGCACGGCAGAGCTGGTCCGGCCTCAGTCCACTGCTGGGATGTCTTTTTGGATGAGCATTTTAATGAGTACTCGTTTTAATGATCACTCTATTCAGCTTCTTATCACTAATCTGCTTCCTCTAATCCTTCATCTGCAGCCCTTACAACCCCACCAAGCACCAAGCTCCTAATGGACTCGGATGAGATCAATCCATCAACAAGCCCTTCAATCCGACCAGTGTAACTGCACCACACACCATCTCAGTGCACTCTCAGCACTGTTCTCAGCCCTCCCACCACCAGGGTCAGGTCTCTGCTTACTAAAACGTCTTGGCAGCTACTACAACGGGCAGCCTCAAACCTTGAACTGACGACTTAGCAACAATTCTACACAGAATCCCCTGAGATCATGGAATCGTTTGGTATAACGAATAAAAAGTCAGTGATTTGTACCATTTGTACAATTGTGTGTATATATATATGTATATAAATTATGTGTGTGTATATATAAATTTTATAGAGAGAGAGCATAATTTGTACCATTAAAATATGCTAGTGATGCTGTGACAGTACAGCCACCCCACAACTACACATAACTGCCCTTCCAGCTGTTAGAGCCGGTCTTCTGCACCAGGTGAATATCCTCATCTGGAACCGGTCCCCTACGTGTCAGCAGAGCTGCATCTTCTGTGCGGGACCTTGAGGAAGAACACACGCTACACCACAACACCTACACCTGAGCACTGCGCAAGCCCACCCAGGCTCCCCTTCTGAAAGCAGTATCCCTCAGGAGAGGTGTGATGAGGTACTAACAAGATGGGACAGGACTTTCTGCTGTGTCTCCATACAGTACCGGGCTTTTTTTAAAGTCCCGCAGATGTCCTAGATGACAGGCACCGTATCAGTTACAACTAGATCCATACCTGTCCCTGCACCAGCACCAGAATTTCTTCCCATCTTTTTCAGGCTGGTCTGCAGCAATGGGCATGAATCCGAGGTTTTCAAATCCCCTCTGCAGAAACCTGGCACTAAATGACTGCTGTGAAATTAAGCTTATTGTATCCCAAGAACAGGTATTAAAGATAAAAATAGTATTCAAATCTTGTCCAAGGTCCAAATAACAGAAAACAACTTCACGTGCAAGTCAGAGCCAGAATATTTGCTTGAAACAGCTATATTTTTTTGCTGAATGTAGAGCGTACATTGACACGGTATTGTTATTGAAGTAGGAAGCAATTAACCATTGGGTTATGGCCACAAACTGAGCCTTGATGATTGCTTATAGGACCCTCTATTCAGTGCAGACAGTTAACAGATTATAATTTGATCTAAAATTTGAATGCCATTAGTTTTCCATATTCAAATGCCTCTGAACAGTTCATTATAATCTTGCCATTAGCAATGGAACTCCAATCTTAGATGTTTGTATGAAGTGTACTTCTCAGGGTTGTATTTAGCAAGTGGGAGCTGAAATTTATTATCCCTCCAACTTAAGCAGAGGGCTGCCCAGATGCACTTTGCTATTTCAATGACTGCTGCAAAAAACATCATTTCATTTCCCTCCTTGCACGTCCGCAGCAGAGGAAGCAGGCATACATGATCTTTTTGGCATAAGGTTTACTTAGAACAAGCTCAAGATAACGCTTTTCCTCCAGTGGCTGAAAAAATAATCTTCTGTGGTCTTTTAAAAACAATAACAAAACAGGGCTGAGGCATCTCTTACAGAATAGAGGTTTGCATCTATGGAAAACTAGTTTTCATCACTTTGATTAAAGACCAGGCCAGGCGTAAGGAAGTTTTGGGTGCTCCACCACCAAGAGACACAAGAATCTGTGCAGATTTACAGTACGCATAGGCATGCTGAATCTACACAGATGACATGCAGCACCATAGAAGAAAATCTTATGCAATGTATTATTTTATAAAAGGCTTCTACACAGAAGCACTTATTGTGGAAGTTCCAGTTTCCTGAGCTTCTGTTTGCCATGTTCATAACAAAACACCTCTTTAAAAAGTCACTATTCATTTCTTTCTCTGACTTTATGCTGCCACAATGACTCTCTGAGCTTTCACAATCAGCGGTCAACAACTCATACCAGAGCTTTCTCAGTGTGCCTCAAGTCCTGCTGCACCCATTCCCACCGCTGCTTCGTCACCCGCACTGTCCCGGAGACCTGGAAGGTTGTCATCTCCCACTTGATGCGCTCATGCACTACAATGCGCTGCCGTCCATCCCACCTCCCTCTCCCCAAACCACAGTCTTATCCGAGACACCCACCCCTTTGCCGCAGTCCACCAGTGCTTTCCAGCACCAAGGGCCCTCTCAGCTGGTTTCCCCTCTCACCCCCAGCTCCAAGTTCAAGGTTATGTTGTACATCAGCAGTTCATTTGGGGAATAAACTCACCTGCTTCCCACATCCCTGCTTCCAGTACTCTGACTCTGGTTCAAACCCCTGGTTCCCTTGGTGAGATATCTACCCCCACCTTGCACCTCTCCCCTTTCCTTTACAATCTCACTGCACTTCCCACACCAAATGTTAGGAGCGCTCACTGAGCTTGGAACACCTCCTGCCCAAGGCTAGGAGGTGGTCTGCAGCAGCCCCCCTGGCCCAGCACCACATTACCTTACTCTCCACCACGGAGATGAGAATCTGCTCCATGATGCTGCTGGTTGCCGGGACGGAGGTCTGAATATGGCCGATGACCACCCCGATGGCCACGCGGGACAGCTCGTAGCTGAGGTGGGTGTTCCTGCGCACCAGCTCGATCAGTTCGGCACCTATCGTCTTGGGCACAGACGCCACCAGAGCACTGGCTTCTGGTGGCACTGGCTCCACGGCGGCCACCTTCTTATCCTCCAGGCAGAGGGAGTTGAAGGCATCCAGACTTGTAGTGGGGGCTGGGGCACCTTTCTTCACCTGAGAAGTCTTCTCACCATCCACAGTGTGGGACCTCTGGGTCCCCCCCTCAGCTGGTGGTGCCGGGGCAGCCCTCTTGGTCTGGGGCGATTTGCTGGCCCCATCCTTGGGGGAAGTCCCGTAGCGGGAGTGGCCCACAGAGCCGGCATCCAAATTGCGCGTTATCGTGGTGTGGACGCTCCGGCTTGGGACAGGGGGTGGGGTGTTGGCAGGACTGGAGGTGGCCGTCGGGAGAGTGGTCTTTGATGCAGAACCAGCAGTGTACAAGGTATCCAGGGATGTCGTGCTTATAGAGGAGGCACTAGAAGCTGACCCAGGGATAATTTCAACAGCATCTGAAAGGGAACAATTAAAAATGCCTTAGCAACAGCATCAAAGGAAAAAAGAACAAACAAATTGCTACAGCGCAGTCCATTAAAAGGCTCATTGTGCATGCGACCAGAGCAGTTTAACTCCTCTTCCTGCCTGGCTTATCTCAAAGCAAAATTGTACCAGTTCTCTCTGGAGCGTTCCCGCACAATCACCTCTTTAGAAAGGGAAAAACTACTCTATTGAGATGAATACCCTTCAAAGGGCTTAGTGTTTTATGCAGGGGAAGGGAGGGAGAGAGGGACAGGACTAAGGGACAGAAAAGTCTTCTCCCCCTGGCTTAGCAAGGCCCTTTTTCTGCGTTCAGAATCTAAGCCCTCACTTTTGGATGACGGTGCCCGAGAACTGCAAGACACCAAAGGCTTCGCACACCAGCCTGCACCGCCTCCTTGCACGCACCTCACCGACCGCACACCACGGTTAGCATCGACAGTGAAGGAAACATTTGGCTGACAACACCTCTAGTCGCTTCCTTTCAGCACTCTCTACCATTTGATCACGAGCCCTGCAGCCCTGCTAGCATCCACCACTCTCACAAGCCTCCACGATATCTGCTCTACTGTATTTCTCCTCCCCCGCCCCCTCTAGTTTTGACTAGCTCTAGCAGTGGTAGCTGTCCCACCTTCCAAGGAAAAAAATCCACTACAAGCAAAGAGATGTCAAGATTTCTCTTTCCTTTAACCTGGCCTAAAATAGAGTTTTGGGAAACCTTAACCAGTAGTTTCTAGGGGGCAGCTACACACCCGAGTTCTTTCCCAACTATGAAAACATTTACTTGGGCAAACACTGGGTTACCTTCATTAGAGCTTCACGAGAGCAGCTGATGTCAGCGCTGGAAGAGAAGGCGCACACCCCATGGGGACCCCAGCTCTCAGGAAATGCCCTTTCACCCACGCCGAAGGAAAGACCAGTGGGACAGACACATATATCACCTTTACTGCACCTCTGCAGGCAACTCCAACCCTTCCTGCCCTGTTGGTCCTGGGAGCCCTCCACTACTCCATCCACCACTCCACCCCAAGGCTGAGCTAGTACTAGTTTCCTTCCCACAGGGGTTCAGCATCCCTCTTTTTTCCTCCTCCTCCTCCTCCTCACAGAGGAGCATTCATGAATCATAGCTCCCACCATGCTTCATTAAATCAAGATAATGAGTCGAAGGAAACTAACCTTTGCAAACTCCCATTACCACACTGAAAAATGGCTCAGTACCATTAAACACCATTAAGCCAGCCAGCCCCAGGTTCCAATTAACTACCTGCAAGTCAACAGCTCTGCCCTGCTCCTCACAAGGGGATGTGAGCAGGCTGGAGATGGGCTGCGTGTCACTAATGGTATGGCCATCACAACACAGGAGAACACTTGGGCAAGCTAACAGCAACTCAGCAGGATGAGCACTGCCTCTGCCAGCCCAACCGCACTGGAGATGGAGAAGCTCCTGCCCCAGCCCCATGGTCCTGCTTTGAAGTGCTCCTGATCACCTGCTGCCCTCCCTGCGGGCAGCACTTGGGCAGCTGCGCCCCTGGTATTATTACTGCTCCTTACAGGCACCCGCCAGTGGTCTGAAGGAAATCCCATCTGAGCACTGCACAATTCTTTCTAGTGCCTGACAGACTGGGAGCCAAAAGCAAGACTTGAGCCTGTCCTAAAAGTGCTACCAGTGAGCTCCCCGTGATCAGCTACCACATTCTGCGCTGCTGGGCAGGCTCCCTCTGCCTTGCTGGGAGATGGCCGTGGTGTCTGTGGGAGAAAAACACCCACAAGGATCTTAAAATCACTGCAGCTGTGCACCGGCCAGACTACCCACGCAGGCAGGCAGGGAGTTTGCTCCTCAGAGAGCACCACATTTCCCAAAGCCACCAGCACCCGAGGACCGGGAGGATGCTGTACCTGGCACCCATCCACAGGTGCCAGGCTGCCCAGACTCCCAGATCAGAGAGGGCTTGAAGGAGTACTGGCCACCAGCTCATGACCATTAGCATTAAAACCTATACTAATTTAGGATTTATGGGGTTTTTTATGTGTGTGTATATATATATATATAAAAGACATAAAACCTACAGGAATGTAGAATATATATATATTTATAAGGCTATAAAACCCATAGGAATTTAGGATATATAAGGATGATCTTCTAAGCACAAAGCATGAGCATCTGGAAACCATGACTGTTACATCGCCCAGTGTCTGTTTCGTGCCCGAGATCTGGAAAGCGGTTTGTCCTTACTTTTAACAGGAGCAGCAATCTGTGCGTTCTTGCGTTTCTCTGGAGGTGGGGGGGGTGACAGGAGCAGCACGCTGGGGCTGTGGTGGGATCTATAAGGAAAGATTTCAGAGCAATCAAAGGAGGTTGACAATGAAGACATTCTCCGTTATGAAACCTTCTTTCTTGCGTGCGTGTGTAAATTTGTCCTTACATCTCTTTCATCATTCAGGGAAGTTTTCTCAGGAGGACAGATATTAATAGGCAGCTTCCTAGAAGAACAAAGCAGGACTCAAGCCGGCTTCATCCCCTCCCCGTGACAGGCAAAGCAGCCCTTGTTTAATTGCTGTCTTCAGCAGCACACAGCACACACGTCGTGTAGACCTGTCAAGCATTTACTCCTCCTTTATTCCAAATGCAATCCCACACACTCGCTGTGTCTCCACATTACTCTCAACAGCTCCACAGAGGCTGCAAACAGGGTGTGTATTTAGACACTCTTCTGGAGAGATCCATTACATCAGCTACAAATACCCTTGCAGAACGACAAAGCCAAGGACTGGAGACAAGTAAATGCCTTTTCCATGCTTTCAGAGCTATTTCTGCTCATGCAGGGAGAAAATAGGGCTAGACCCTCTGTGCAATCCTACGCTACCTATAGCAAGACCCACTGGGAAAAGCTTTTGCCAGGGAGTTGCATTAACTCTCTGCCTCTGGGGTCTCCTGTAATTCTCCTCTGCTACGAATGCTGAGCCAGCAGCGTACGAGCCCCAGATCCAGATTCCTACACTCATCTTTTCCTGCCATATCCAAACACCATGACCACTAACATAGCTTTCACCCAGAATCACTCCGGTGAGGTGTAACCTCAGGGTTCACCCCCGATCAGTAGGACACCGCTGAACGCAGCAGCCAGGCTAGGTGGGAGCACATTGCATCAGTACTCTGATCCTCACATCCCAGCGGCTCAGGGCCAGGAGACTCGATTTGTGGTCCCTTAGGAATTCTGTGATTCAGAGCCTGCTGCCTGAAGCATGACTGTTTTTATGGGATATTACTGCCTGCAGCAAAACCCCAAAGGGCTGCATTGAAAGGGAAAGGAGGCGATGGCCTGAATGTCCCAGGTAGCCCAGGCTAAAGCCAGCTGAAATATACAGTGACATTTAGGCCATCACACAGTGACAATTTTCCATGTTTGTTCAGCACAGGAAAAGAAGTTTTTCTGTGACCTGCCAGTGCTGAACAGCCCTATAACACCACACAGGACACACAGCACTGCCAGTCCCTGCAGCAAAAAAATGAGACAGGCCCCTGAAAGGTCTCTGTCTTAAATAGCTTGGAACAAGGAGAATGGATCCAGGAAGGGCAGAAGCCTCCTTTGAAATGGGAGCAAAGATATTCCTGTAAACAAGACACACTTTCAGGGACCACCTCAAATGTTAATATGGGGCTCACAGCTCATGTCTGGACCCTACCAGACAAGTGAAGACAGCAGTTTGCACGGCTTACAAACGCTTTTAGAAAGGGATCTCTCGGTCCCTTTCTCCCACCCAACACCTAATACATCCATCCTTTTACTGTGCCGTTTTGACATAAAGAAGAAACTGTGCAAGTCGCTTCTTTACAAGTGCCTTCAGCTGGTGGACTAGTCCGAGATACTGCTGCAGACACCCAGTCTGAGCTCTTCTGCCCTTGTCAATCCATCCCACATTGTTCTCTGGTTAAAAAGCTATATGATACTTCCATACAGCTTCAAAAATGATCCATGTTGGTCCAAAAAGAGACTGCACAGCTGAGAGGCCAAGCAGATCAGGAGGGGTCTCAGCATTGCATGGTTGGAAGGCTGGTCCCAAATTCGGAAAGCTCAGCTGTGCTAAAAGCAGAGCCCTCCCTGCAAAGCGAGGGAGCTAACAGCACGAGTCGGGGCCGCTTGGCACGGCACGGCCACGATTCCCGAAGCAGTGGGATTTAGCAGACAGGCAGGCTCAGAGCTTAGAGCCGACACATGACATTATTTGGAGATATAGCTAGGGCTGGGTCATTCCAGAGTATTTCCATGGCTTCATTAGCCCTTCCAAATTTACCATGCAAGTTTAACACAGCTATTACAGGCTAGTGCTTAAATTAATAGATGTACAGCTAATGTTAGCTCAGAGCCCTGCCAGCCTCATTTAGATGGCCACGCGCAACAGTCCAAGAGCTGTGATGAGAACGTGAGGCATCACATGAATTTCCCTGTGCTGGTGCGTGCCCAAGCTGTGAGCCTCTGGCATGGTCAGGAGTTGCGAGAGGTAATCAATGGACAACTTTTGCCTCTGCCCCACACCTCAGCTGCTGCGTGGGGCCAAGAGAAGGATGTACAACACCAAAACCCTCCAAGAGAAAGGAAGGAAAGGGGAGAAAACACCCTCTGTCCAGCTGCCATGGGGAAGGTGACCATGGAGGACTCCCTGCAGCTCGGATCCCTCCTGGACAGAGGGGAGAAGAGGTGGGATCTTACCAAGGGTCCAGAGAGAAGCACCTGGACATGTGTTAAAAGCCTCCCTTTCTCCAGGCCTCTACAAGAGGGCTGTGAACTGCCTCAGATCGATGGATTTTTACACACGTGCTTCCTTTCCTTTTGCATTCTGTAGGGACTGCTAGCAGAGGCTGTGCTGCCTGTGAGCTGACTCAGTCACAGCACTCTATCCCCTTCCCAGCTGGCCAGGCAGAGAGCACCACCGCTCCTTCAACTCCTGGGAATAACGCTATTATAGTAGGAACTTTTAAACAAACAAACAAAAAAAAAAAAACAAGACGAAAAAAATAAACCAACAATCCCCCACCCACCACCTCCTCTAGGCAAACTGTGCCAAGCCAGACACACTGGTCTGAAGCAAAGGGTTCTGAAGATGAGCATCACAAACCCACTGAGCATGCACAAAAGCAGCAGACTGACTAAAACATGCTGAGAGCCCAACCTCCTCCTCGGGCAAGCTGGCATGTAACTGCTCCAGCTTCCCACCTTGTGCTAAGAATGGAGGAGCTGAGGAGAGGCTTAGCGCAGGTGTCATCACCAAGAACTCCGGCCAGTTCAGCCCTGCGAGCAAAGCCACCGACAGGAAATTTGCACCTCAAATTTTGCTTAAGTTTCCAGATGCAAACAAGAACACACCCAAAAATCCCAAGCAGTGAAAAGTACATCCCAAGACCTCTGCTTCTCTGGAGTTAGTGAGAAAGTTAGGATTTCAGCAAGGTTCCTCTTAGGCAGCTGCACAACCAGTGGAAGAAAGCAATCCTGCTTCCTCCGTTTCGTACTTTCAAAGCACACAGGAAATCCCCCAACTGAGCTGTTAAAATCTCAAGGAGCCCTTTCAGCACAGGGCTAGGCTGGAAGCCCTTCGACTGCATCCTCAATGCCACCCAGACAGAAACAGTTCTTTGTCAGCCAAGGAATCTGTCTTACTCCTTTTTGGAAAGAGACCAAACCACAGACCAGATAAAGACAGGGAACTGGCAGGCAGAATGGGCTGTAAGGTGCTCCATTTGCCTAGCCCATAATGCACAGGCTTGAGAATGGAGCTGATTCGGCTGCCCAGAAAATGAATACCAAGGAGAAAAATGGGGTTTGAAGGAATTGCTGTGTTCTGCATGAGCCAGAGCTACCTTTCATCTCTCAGACTCGCAGTTCTTCAAGTGTAAAACAAGCCTCATCTGCTAGGCATGACAGTGTATCAGTACCTTATAAACACTGCCTGCCTCCGGACACTTATCCCAGACAGATGAAGAAAAACTACAGTGCACATGTTCATCTGTAGGAGGGAAAAAAAAAAATCTCCACGCTCAGCCTTGCACGGTGCCTTTAGCCCCAACATCCAGCTATACCTACATAGTGTAATCAGCCACATCATCCATCCCCAACAACTGCTGCATCCACCCTGAGCTACTTCTTGGAAGTCTCTCTGGCACCACACAGTAACCTTGGAACTGTGCCACCAAGATAAAAAAAAAAACAAACCAACAACTCTGCTTTAAATCATATTTCCTGCAATTTACCTTTAATTCATCATGACAAGCAACATTCAGACAAAGCAGGACCTTTGGATGTTATTATGTTTTAAGTAGTAAAAATAGGCAGCCAAGCAGATAAAATTCTTAAGGACCAAAGACCTGGTTGTGCAGATGTAACAAAGCAGTGCTGAGCACTCAGAAGTTCTGCTGCTCGCGTCAAAACTGCTTTTCCCAGTATTCTCTGGGGAACTCGCAACTCTTCTAGAAAGTTGTCAAGAGATAGTCACACAACATACGAGTGGATCTCGCACGTCACCATAAAACCATGGACCCTCAAGGATCCCAAAAAGCATCACAAGTGTAAATGGAAGGACTGTTCCAGACTTCTTACATAGAGAAGAGACAGCATCAATTTACACTGCAGTGATCCCAGGTAAGCAGCACAAACGTTTGATTTGTGACTTCAGCTGCAAAGGCATTTTATTGAACAGGAGGAACCTAGAAAGTGTCGAGCCACTGTTACCTGATAAAGACCTTCATCCTCATCCTCAAACTCAGTGTTCGGAAGACTGTGGTGTCGCTCGTACCCTGTCCGGCACACCCCGTTGGGCTGCCGTGCCACATCCAGATGGTGATCGCTGGAGGACTGTGTCATAACCATCCCCTGCGGGGTGGGAGAGTGACCTTTGCGTGAGACCGTCTCCTTCCGGTGATGGATCAGTTTTCTGAAAGAGAACGACATCAGAAACAGCAGAGCTAAATAAAGGAAGGGAGCAACCATGCTGCAACTTTTTTTTTTTTTTTTTAATACCGTATTTTTTAATGATTTATTGCATTTGGGCTATATATACACCAGAACGGGTTACATTATTCTGAATGTTTCATTAACTCCAACTCCATGTTTCATTAACAACTAAGGAAGCACTTCTGGGGGAGGAAGGAAGAGGCTCCGTAAGAGTCCATGATTTATTCATCAGTTCGCTGGAGAAAAATGCCTCTTCCTCGGGGGAGAGTCACATATTGCATCGCAAGCTTCAGAAATTGCCTGCACTTTAGAATCGCTGTTCAACTGAGATTAAACCAGCGTGCTTCAGTGCAGCGCGAGGTGTCAGAGAAAAACAAAAATTTCTCCTCGCAAGCAATTATTTGAGAACATATTAAGGACCCTGTGCCACATGCCAACCACCTCTACAATTCCTGGCTGGTAGAGAGGATAAAATGCATCTGGAAGGGGTTTGATTTCTCATCCAAGCCTACAATGCAGCTGGGAGTCTTCTCTTCTTTACACACACAGGGATAGAGGGGCAAGACCAAAGCGCTGCTTTGCTGGACGCGGTTGACAGGAGCAGCTCTGGCTACCGGCTCAAGTGCTGGGAAGCCCTCTTGGTGCATCAGCACTTTGCAGCGCAGGGACTCAAATCAACGATGTCTAACTTGACCCCCAAGAACAGAAAAGATGTAAGCATCACACAATGACCACCCTCCATCCACCAGCTCTCCCAGACATCTGTTGTACTTACTGGAGGACATCTCTCTGCTCCAGGTTGTACTTGCCCCCATTCTTCATGGCCGCGTTGTGCACAGCCTCGATGGCACGGTCAATGGACTGGAGAACCACATCTTGCTCCAGCACCTTAGAAACACAACATCCCACATGATATTGCAGCACTCCAGCTGAGGTTCTTTTGCACCAGAGCTTATGGCAGGAGAGACCACAATATGGGAAACCCCCAGAGCAGGCACCGCACACGCCGAATGGCCAACAAACAGCTCCCAGAGCCAGAACCCCATCTCAGCAACATCTCACTTTTCCCTCCTTCCTCCAGGGAAAACATATTTGAAGTCATGCTTCACACTGAGTCTGGCCATTCAAGGTTTACGGGTGGAGACGAAAGTCCCTGTTACAAGCACTGAAGTCCAACAATCCCTACAGAAAGACCAGGGACAGAGCTTCAGGGCCATGCAGCAGCCTTGACTATTCAGCCTGCTGCACGCAGTTTTTGAGACCCCACTGCAAAGCCCAACTTACCCCAAACTCAACCGTTTCTGCTCTTGCTGCCCTGCTATGGAGCAAATACATAGCTGTGAATGTTACAGAGTCGAAATCTGGTGTCCTTCAGAGTCCACTGGCTCTGGGTTTGCATTTTTGCTCGCTTTTTTCTTGCTGGTTCTTATACTGATTTTGCAACTTGAATTGCCTTTTCCAAATCTCCACCCAAACTGTCATAGCAACATTTATTACTCCTGCCAGCCAGTTTAGCACTCGTTACTGCAGCTGAAATAAACACCAGCCTTGAAACAAGAAATACCAAAAGATGTCATTGCCTGGGCTTACGCAAGAGGCTGGGAGAGCTGTAGTGAAGGGGCACGGGAAGGTAAAGCATGTTGCCACGCCTCAGGACATCCCAGTGATGAAGGACATCCTTCAGAAGAAAATACCTTTACAGGACTACGGTTGAAGGCAAAGGACACGCTACTGAGCCTTCCCCTGGGTCCAGCAGAGCCCCGTTAAGCCTCCCACAAGCTGCTGCTGGCGCCTGCACCATCCACCGGGTACCACCACGGGCAGCCTCAGCCCACGCACGCAGGGGAGTGCTTGGCCCCCAGCACTCATTTGCAGCTGTTTGAACACTAAAACCCCCTTCATCTTCACTTGCTTTGCACCCCCCTTCCCTGCATCAGAGCAACCATTTATGCAGCCAAGAAGCGGCTGGAATCTCATCAAGGATGCACCTTAATTGGCCTTAGGGGGCTGCAGAGCAGAAGGCGGCAAGCCCTCCCCACCGGGGCTGAAAGTGCCTGCCTCCATAGCACTGGCATGCAGTTTTCTGATAACATGCTATGTATTATTTATATCCTGATTAATTACTAAACCAAATGTGAATTAACAGCTACCACAGACTGTGGGGAAAAAATAAACACCTGCAAACAAGGTGGGGATGAGAGGCCCCCTCTGCAATACTACTCGCCTTAAAAAATTTAGGAGGGTGGTTTTTGGTGGTTTGTTTTCTCAAGAAAGAGAGAGAGGGAAGAAAGCAAGCGGGGAAAACTTTAACAATAAAACCAGCTACGTGAAAATACATCTACCAGATTTGTTAAAGTATCAGATCAAAGGCAAATGTTGCGACGGAGGGAAGACACAGTCACTCAATATGAGTGATCAGCAGACTTCATTTATTGTACCTTACAGTCACCTTTTATGCCTTGCTATAATTAGCCCATACATATTACAAAAGTTAAGCTCATTATTGGTTAGCTGCCTAAATACCAAGCCCGCCCCTAGTTTCTCTTCTGTAGTTATCTGTTCCCACCTGCAACATTCTTTTCCCACCACGATCTTCCTGTTACTGATCAGAACAGCCAAGGATAGTATATTCTTGCTTTACTTCAGATAAGCTGAGAGCGATGTGCATTTTTGTCCAGCCAGCTGGACTATGTCTATGTGAACTTTTACAGCTAGCCAGTTATCCACAGACAAAACCAACACTCAGAACCCAACTTTGGGATGAAGCCTCCAAGCAGCCCCATATGGCCTAGGGAGCCTTTCACCACCGCTAACTACAGATCTAAGTAAGGAAACGGAGCAAAGAGCATTGGAATATATTTAAAGGAGCGTTGGAAGGCAAGGCAAGTTATTTCAGAGAACGCATCTCATTTTCTGAGAAGATAAAATTATGGCAAGCTGCATGCTTTCTCTGGGAAAGAGGAACAGTGCAGAAGCCTCCAGCACTGCTGCTCCCAAGGGAATGCCAGCGCTGCTCCAAGTGCCAGAGACTTCTGCCCTCTGCACAGCCCACCCACCTTGTGCCGCTCCTACCCCAAAATTCAACACCGCTCCTGCTACATCCTCCAAACACTGGCACGCTCCCTGGTCCCCTGCTTGCAGTCCCTCTAGATTCATCACCATCCCCTTCCAAACTGTTCCCTCCACCAGATGTGCCCCTCAGCGCTGCCTTCCCTCACCCTCCCCAGCCCACCAGGCTTTCACCCACACGACCTTCAACCCTTTCTCAGCCCCATCTCCCCAGGGAAGATCGCAGTACAGAGCACTGAATCCACTGCACGGCTCAACATCTCTGCCCGCTTCCAGAGGGCACATCGACATCATCCACAGCCCACAGGAATCCACAAGCTGGAGCTGCTGCTCACTGTGTGATGCCGTTTGTTATGGAGAGGGCGCTTTTTTCTGATAAAACACAGCATTTTCACAGTAATGCAGGGGTGCTGTGACAGCCAGCTTTTAGCTGCTGTGCTCTTTCCTTTGTTTCCGCTCCCCAACCCTCTATTAACAGGGCCCTGTCAAAAGGACTGGAATAAAAAAGCAGCATTAACTTGCCACTTGCACTTTATGACATGGTTGATGGTGCTCATAAATCATCTCCGTCTCCCTTGCTCAGCCGAGCTGGGCAGGGGGCAGGGTCTTCAGCACAGGGGCCACTTCATGTTCAGGGTTTGTAGGACACCCAGCACTGGGCATCCCCTGTGCTACAGTTATAAACGTAAAAAGTAGAAATCAGTATCCTGGATAAATCATGTGATTAGAAGCAATCCACATGCTCCTTGGGTTAACCAAAATGACATTGTTTTGTTTGAAAAGGACGGACAAAAAGGCACGCTGCAGTTAAAAGGAGCATGGGCGGCAAGGGGGCAAAAGTCAGGTTTGCCAGGGTCTCACCTACAATCTCCTCTGCTCTGGGACTCAAGGGATTACCTGCTCACAGCAATTCAGGATAACACACATGTCTTGCCATTCTCCCCGTTCAGTTTAGGAAGACCAGTCACTCTGCAGCACTGGCAGGGGAATCCTCCCTGCATCCAGCACCCGCTCCTGAGGATGCTCGCAGCCGGGATGCAGGCAGGCAGAGGTCCTGGGCAGCAGGGCCAGGCAGCGCATGCCCACACCTGCTCACACGCTCGTGGGCAATCCTGGCCATGCACGGCTCTAAAGCCTGCAAAAGAGAGCGGTCACAAACCAGCAGCAAGGTAAGGGAGCAGAGCCTTTGTGCTCAGGCAGCCGAGATCGGCGCTCAGCAGCCTGCTCTCGCCCCCGCAGGGCCCTGCACTGGGATCCTGCCTCTTCCCACGCTCCAGGATAGAGAGATGAAACCCTGCTCATGGCAGGCTAAGCTAAGGCTCACATGGAAGCAGGGGAGCGCATGAAAAGGGCACTGCTGTACAGAGTGCTGTCAGAGGAGGCGTACGGAGTAAAGCCCTGGAATTCAGCTGGATTTACTGAAGCTGTGCTGGTAACCGCATGGGTGGGGGCTGGCAGAGCCCTGAGCAACCACTGCAGCACGCTGGCTGTTCACCCTTCACCAGTTAGCAGCTCATCAGCGGCACAGCCATGCCAGCATCTCCCAAAAGGCGGAGAAGGCAGTAGGGATGACGGTGGTGGAAGGTACCGGCCATGCGTTCCCACCCTTACGGGGTGAGCACAGGGGTCTCCGTGGTCGGTGTGGGGTGGCACAGCCAGCAGGCTGTGGACAAGAGGCATTGACAAGACGCCACCTTCTGCCTAATGTACTGTGAAAAGAGAGGGGTATTTTGGTGAGGTATTGATCCATATTCACAAAGCATCTCACCCCAGAAAGGAGTGGCTGCCACCCCCTCTATCAGATATTTCTGGTTTAATCACATAAAACGCTGCAGCGGAGAAATGCTGCGCTCCATCAACAGCCTGTCACGATCAGCCTGGCTGCACCAAGAGGCAGGGGAAGAGTGGAGCAGTGACCCTTGACAATCGCGGGCTAGGCTGGCCGGCAGGGCACCAGGGGCACCATCAGCACCCTGCAGGTGAGCTGCCCTGCAGAGACAAGTTACAGCTCAATTAGAGCCAGGAATATCAGCCAGGAAACAGAATTTTTTCCTTTATAGCCCAGTGCAGGAGAATCACAGAAGCATCAATAAACCATTACTTCCTCTCTCCTTTCTAATAACGTGAGCAAACAAAGGGTTTCCCCAGAGCCTGCTGCCAATTTCCTCCTGCCCCCATCCGCAGGAGGGGGCTCCCGCCCTGTTTAGGACAAAGCCAGACCCCTGCGCTGTGCTGGGGTGCTCTCCATGGCCCCCTGGCCCCCAAGACAGGCAGGGAAAGATGCCTTTCCCAGGGCCAAAGTCAGGCTTTTACGAAGCATCCTTCCAGGATGTCCCATGGGTACCTAAGCATGGCCAACATGGGGCACAGCCGCACAGGCAGGAATGCATTCACCCCCACAGCTCACACTGCTCTCATCCTCACTGCCCCAAGAGCCATCTCCCCAGAGCACACATGCACAGGACGAGCTGCACACCTCTGCTTCCCCGTGTACGGGCTGAGGAGAGACCCCAGTGTTTCACAAAACATCGGTGTCCTCGCCATGCGGGCAGCACGAGCTCCTCGCCCGCCCTCCTGGGGGTATCGAAACTGTTGCCCCCCTCCCTCTTAGTTTTGAGTCCTTCCCCACGTACCACCGGTGTTGTTCAAATGCACTCACACAGAAGAACTTGCTCAACAGTCTAGAATAATCATAGCTTTCAGAAAAGCATTTTCTACACAAACAGGCTGACAGCTGCATCAGCACAGACAGGCTGAGCCACTCTGCGTGTGTGAGACTCCCACATTTATGAAAGTGGCCCATTAATGTATGGCAGGCTTTTCTTTGCCTCTGCAGGGGGCTGATCCAAGAAAACATGGCATTTCTTTCCTCCTGCCTCCCCAGTTTTTAGTGATCAAAGGCACTTGCTCTTCTGCGTGTGCAGGGACCAGTGCCCTCGTTCCCGCAGCTGCTTTTGCAGCCATAGGGGTGCCCAGGGGGCTGCTGATTTTCACCCTCATGGCATTGCTCCAGATCTCGCAACACGACAACAAAAGACAGACAAAGTTTTGTCTCCAGTGACAGTTCAGTTTTCACGCAGCTGCACTGACATGGACCACTGCTGAAATTAGGATATTTATCCCACTGGCATACACAGGCACAGGCTGGTTCTTTGTTACTCAAATCGGAGACGAACGCCACCTCTTAGGTCACATGCCGTTTGTCCCCAGTCACCACCAGACTGTCTGCACGCTGTATTCCTTCCAGATTTAAATTATCATGGCAGCAATTTACAAAAATCAACCAGCCTTTGTCCATGGCGGAGTAATGTACCAGATAAGAGTTCCCCCTTCTGAACCACAGCTCAGACACACAGGCTGAGTTTTTGGTTTTGTGTTGTTGTGGGAAATTCAGCTCCTTTCTCTTCCCCTTTTTGCAGTCTCCATCAGAAATTTTTAGTCCCTAGGCTGTTGGCTAAGAGATATGCATTAACTTGTTCTTGTCAGCATGAAGATACTGTGCCTTGCATCACTTAAAAATGCACGATAAAACCGCAAGTGAAACAATAGGCTACTGTCCTGGTTACTGGCAAATAAGATGAGGAAAAAGCTCCAAACAAACCTGCAGCATCTCCGACTCGCTAGCGAGCGAACAAAGACATGGCTGAGCTCTTCTGACAAAGAGGCAGCCCCGAAACAGATCTGGAATTCCTGCTGATATGCTATAGTGAGTTTCTAACAGATTGGTGTTTTTCCACTGTGCGCCGACAGCAGCCGCTTGAGCGGACAGCCTGCACGAATGAGAAATGAAGAGAAAGGATAATCGGGGAAAGGGCTTAAGTTGTGCAAATCATGCTAAAGCAAAACCCAGAGCTGCTGGCAAAAGAGAGGCAAAACTAGGGACGGTGCAGGCATGAGTGGCATCTGGAATAAACAAAACCCTGAAGGCAGCAGAGGGATGCACAGCAACCAAATTTCAATCAACTTCTCTCCCAGGAGCAGGTGGCTTCAGGGTCAGAGAGAAGCGGGCAGAGACACGCTGAGGAACAACAAAATACACGCAACCCACCACTGCACACTTGTACTTTGAGGTGGAACTGCTTCACCCTGGGTCTCTCCAGCCACGCTCAGACCCTATTTACTGGCCACTATGATCGGAATCAGCCACCAAGTCCTTCCCCTTGTAATTCTGCATCCTCCAGTAACCAGAACACGTCTTCTAAGCCAAAACACTCTACGAGGACAAAAGCAGAGACAGAAGTTTTTAAAATAAAGCAGTCAACACATATTCACATATCTTACCATCCTCTGCTGCCTTAATTCTTACAGCTTTCAGTGCTTCAGGGCACTCCCCTGGCTCAGCCTGTCCCAGGTGGACAGCCACCAGACGACAGAGCTGCCCCTCTCTTTAGGGTTACCTGTTTAGCATCCTTTTGGCACACAACTGTCAAGCCAAGTCATTATCAGACATGATCCAACACTGCATCTGTGCAGGGAAAGCTTGTGTTTCTATTTATATATTTGTATATATAAATTACACACACACATATATATAGAGCTACCATCTACACCAAAAAAGAAAACTGCAGAGAGCTGCTACTTCGATGAAAGCTCAGGATTATGAACCAGGATATATCAAGATGGAAGGAAAGACACTGCAGCGAAGTGTTAGCAGTTATTCTACGACTTTTGACATATTAGCATCAAAACTTGTAAAAAAAGCCCAACAGAAGGGGCCGTGCCAGTCTTTGCACAGTCTTCAGTCTGGTAGCCCAAAAAAACTGCTGCAGATGCCCTTCACTCACTGAGATTCAGTACAGCTCCCAGGTCACTTGCATGCAATTAGCACAAGGGCATAAGAAAGCCCCTATATTAGAGTGTGATCAAAAAATGCAACTAGTTTCTAACTTCCCAAAGTGCTGGGCAGACTACAAGGTGCTAGTCTCAGCCCATCTTTGTTTTCATTGAATTGGCAAAAAACATGGATGTGGGCTGCAGACCCAGCTGCAGAAATGCTCTTTGCAGTTGATCAGGTTTGCCACACGTTGCCAGGACGAGGGGCAAGGACAGAGCCCAGAGGAAGAAACAAACCTGGGAAACTCTTCTGGCATTCAAGAGGAAGGTTCAGTTTTCCCCCAAAACCTATTTCCATAGCAGAGACTGTAGCAAAATGCTGGAAAGGTGATAGTCATACAAGAGGCAGGACCAAGCAATTCAAATTTCTGCCACGTTCAAGAGAATTCTCTCCCTTCTCATTCACCTCCATCCTGGAGTACATTTCCAGCACGTGAGGATCAGGTAAGTCAAGTCACCAGGGGTCAAGCAGGAAAAACTACAAGTTGGCAATTCAACTGATGCACAGACAGATGCAAGAGAAGTGCACGTGTGCACTAACTGGAAGGGATTTTCCTCCTGCATGCCACAGACTGGCACTGATTTAACAGCATGCACTTGCATGTTTGAGAGAGAGGTAATAACTTGTGATTCATCTTGCAAGGGAATTTATGGTTTAGTAGCTTTTCTTCCAAAATCCTCCCTCTCCCGTGACCAACCTTCTGGCAAGGGACAGAAGGCGGCAAAACTGCAGCTGTGATGCTCTTTGGACATATTTACCGTGTTGTCCAAACCCAAAACGATGGAGAAATTATAAAGTGTCTCTTTCTGACTTAACAGGAAAGGGGAGACTGGAAAAAAAGACTGACCTGTTGCCTCAGCCCCAGGGAACACGGGACAGCAGACCTGGCAGGGGGGACAGGCACACAACCCAGGAACGCCAGCCAGGCGTGGAGGAGAAGGGGCAAGGAAGGTGGACAGGTCACCAGCCAAGGCAGAGCAGATTCTGTGGGCTTGGGCATGAGCAATTTGAGAACAAGTGTCACTCTCTGGTACCTGCCGTACGAATAGCCACATGTACTTTACTAAGCCATTAATGAGGGAAAACAGCTTCCATCCTCACGAGGCAAACACAGGCAAGTCATCAGCTAGTTTTATTCCTGGACAGATGTAAATTGCACAGAATTGTAAACCAGCCACAAATCCCCAGGCTCTTTTTAGCAGCACTGGGATCAGAGCTGCCAGGCCCGGTGCAGCTAGTGCTCCTTTCCACAAAGCTGTCACTGCGACAAAGAAAACCTGCCTGGCATCACCATGAGCAAAGAGGCCTTGGAAAGTTCTCCCCAAACAAAGATGATTCCAGTTAGAAGGATCAAAGGCAGCTTGCTTGCTGCAGGACCAGTTAACAGCCCGGCGAGAAAATTTTCCTGTGTCCTGGACCCTGCGTACAGAGAGAACGCTGCCCCTTCTGCCGTAAAGGGATGCAACTCCCCCTGCAAACCCCAAAATAAAAAGAAAGCCAGCAGGGCTGGACCAGAAACCGCATTAACTCGTACAGAAAACCCAGCCCTTTCCTCTGTAATGAGCATTCCTCCTCAAGTTACTTGTGCCTCCTACCTGAAATGCAGCCTATCACAGTGATGCGATCAGATCATATCTGCGGTCTACTCCAAAATAAAGTGACCCCCAAACCATCATATGGTAAAACCTTGAGTACTTGTTACCAGGAGTAGAATTGCTTCAAGTAACTCCACATTCCCACAGAGCAAAACTCACTTCAAGGTGGAGGGATCACTTACAAACAGTCCTTTTACCATCATCCCTTCACACAACTCCCAGGCACATCAGGTAGACCAAGATCCTTGAGGACTTCTGCTAATGGTGTTTCAGGCCAGGGACCCAAGAGACCAAGCACACTTACGAAGTTTCTTCAAAGTAGGTGCCCAAAAAGCACACCTCATTTCTATACGATGTTCCCATCATATGGATCTCACCAGCAATTTCTCTTGTGTCCACGGCCCCTGCTTTGCTACAGGCACAAGGATTTGAAATACCAGTACCAGGAAACCCCAGGATACCCAACCACTTCCCCAACGCCTTCAGGCTGTACAGACCAGCTCCCAACAGTGTAGAGGAGCTGCCTTGTGCTGGGCAAGTACTTCCCAACGTGGGAATCCCAAACAAGTCTCCCACCTAAGAAGAACGGCATGTCCAGTCCCAGCAGCCTCCTTCCAACTGCCAGCAGCCTTCATGACCTTAACCTAGGTACAAAATATTCATTAAGGGATTTAAACAAGAACTACGACAGCCAGGCTCCTGGTGAAAGACAACCCTCAAACGCTCATTTGCTTTCAGGTGGGCTGTCATAAAGCTAAGGCAAGAAGGAACACCTCCTTCTGAAAGAACACAGGCTTTGCCCTTGCTCCCCTACCATGGATTTTAGTAGCTATATGTTGTGACACGTTCAGAGTAGTGCTATCAATGCGACTCATGCTTTTGGCTTAGTAGTATACACAAAAATTACATGAAGTTAGGTGTGCCAGCTAATTATTGCAAAGCCATTTAACTACTGTTGAGAATGCAGGTGCAGGGCAGCAAGGCAGGAGGCATCAGAGGGGCTGAAACACTGCATGCAGGCTGTGCTGTCAAGAGGTAGATCGTGCTAATTGCCCATAGACAAAATATCCAAGTATGCCAATGTGCTTGTTAGCTGAGAGCTGCTCCTGCAAGCACATTTATTCCTGGTAAAGTGGATTTTTCTGCTGAAGCAATCAGCACCCAGCCACTCACCAAATCCAGGGAGTCAACGCAACCAAGCGTTATCGGGACAACAGTAAAGCTAATGTTAACTTATGCCCCAAAATAAATAAAGATACCATTGAGATCTACAGCAGTGCCTTACAACTACAACTGTTACGCATGTGATCACAGAGCACAAGCCAAAAAAAAAAACCAACACTCCAGAAAACTGAATTAAAGACCCTGCAGCCTCCCAAGTTGCTTTTTGACTGGCAAACAGCAGGAGCGGAAAACACACAATTTTTCTGTACTACAAAACTTAGACAGACTGACAGTTTCCATTGACCTACAAAAGTACCTTGAGAATTGCCAGTTTAGCTGTGTTTGTCAGAGGAATGAGGCTAACTGGCTGTTGTCTCCAGATTTAGTTCAAGAACAAATTCTGGGGTTTGTTTAGCGGGCTTTTTTTACCTTAAGAAAAGATTAAAGGGTTCAACTGGATTTGCTGACATTTCACCTATAAGGAAGAGGCGAGTCATGGAAGAAAAGCAATCCATTAGTGTCCCGCACTATCTGCAGGGAAGAAATAGCCTACTGCTCTAGCTGCAAGTTATAATCCCATCTCTCTCTGCAGCTTAGAGTGGCAGAGAGCCTCCAGAAAACACAAAGAAACGGGAACAGGAGGGGAATGTCCTCTTCGGACATTGTGCTACAGGCAGCAGAACAGCCATAATCCTGTTTTCCTCATCCCTGAGGCAGTAAATCAGAAAAGCTGCATTTGTTGAAGTGTTCACTTCTCACACGCAAAACTTGTGCCCAGCTCACGTGCGTTATTACAGTACCGATTTCTTGCACCCACCTCTCCACGTGCCACGTTCACCTGTGCCAGCACCCACCTTGCTCAACAGCATCAATGGGAGCGAACTGGTCCACTTCAGGAAAACTTCCCAGCCCATCTCCAGTGGGACAAATCCCACAGGAAAGGAGATGGACCTGACTCAGCTCACCTCCACGTGACCCAGCTGGTGGTCCCTCCACGGAGGAGGTCTGTAGCAGGACCCATCCAGTGCACAAGGCCACCATGGGGTGGAAGCTGCCCGACAGCAAGGGGCTACACTAACCCTTGAGCTGTGTGGTTAGCACAGCCCACGTGTGCCATCTCTCCCTGTCCCACTCCCACATTCATTTCCCTCCCCAGACTCTTCCAGGTCGATGCTGACCACCCTTCACTGCTCATAACTCTCTGCAGCCCAACTATGAGAGGTTTGGGTGGTCACAGAATCACAGAATGGTCGGGGTTGGAAGCGACCGCTGGAGCTGATCTAGTCCAGCCCCCTGCCAGAGCAGGTTCACCCAGAGCAGGCTGCTCAGGGTCACAGCCTGGCAGGATTGGAATGTCTCAGAGAAGGAGACCCCGCAGCCTCCCTGGGCAGCCTGTGCCGGTGCTCGGTCACCCTCGGAGTGAAGAAGTTCTTCCTCGTGTCAGATGGAACTGCCTGTGTCTCAGCTTGTGCCCGCTGCCCCTTGCCCTGTCGCTGGGCACCACTGAAAGGATCCCGGCCCCGTCCTCCTGACACTCGCCCTTGAGGCACCGGTGAGATCCCCCCCAGCCTTCTCTCCTGCAGGCTGAACAGCCCCAGCCCTCTCAGCCTTTCCTCACAAGGGAGATGCTCCATGGCCTCCATAGCCCTCCTCATCATCTCCATAGCCTCTGCTGGCCCCTCTCCAGTAGCTCCCCATCTCTCCTGAACTGGGGAGCCCAGCACTGGGCACAGCACTCCAAACACAGCCTCACCAGGGCAGAGCAGAGGGGGACAATAACCCCCCTCAACCTGCCGGCCGTGCTCCTCCCAATGCACCCCAGGGTCCCACTGGCCTTCTTGCCCCCAAGGCCACGCTGCTGGCCCATGGGCGACCTGCTGCCCACCAGAGCTCCCAGGTCCTTCTCTGCAGAGCTGCCCCCCAGCAAGTCAGCCCCAGCCCGTGCTGCTGCGTGGGGTTGCTCCTCCTACATGGTCCTCCACATCTGAAGAGTCACATGAGACCAAACATTGCCAACAGCAGTTTTGTTGGGAGAACTTTTTTGCCCAGCCATTTATAGTATACTAATAGTGTTTAAAAGCTTTTAAAGTCACCACAGCTCGACATCATTTTGAGACCTTAAGCTTGTGCATGACAGCTCAATAATACAGCCAGGTCACATCTGTTCATGTGTCTCAGATCCAGCCCATATCACTGGACAATGCTTTTAAGGGAGCCCGAGACCACAGACAAGATGATGCTTCCCAAAACCAGATGCTGGAAGAGTTTCTTTCCATCCCTGATGCAAAGAATTCTAGTGTACAGGCCCTTGGTAATAACTGCACTATTATTTCAATGCTGCTGCTGTGTCTTCTCATCAAGCTAAAGACAGACACATGAAATCAAAACAGACACATGAAATTCAAAAAACAAATTAAAGGGGGTGCATTTTTCAGTTGAAGTCAATAAAGGTGATTCTGGGGCAGACAAAATCTTCATTACTTAGAACCCAGCACTTCAGGGGACATTGCTTTTTTGATGTCAAATGGAAAAAGTCTTCAGCTACAAACACTTTGATTCGGCCAGGCTCAAATCCCTAAGCCTCTGCACTAAGCAGGTAATGAATTTTTATGATCACTATTCTTGAGGTACTGGGTTTTCACACAATTATTCTTTTTACATGCTTAAAAACATGGGCTGCCCTGATACTTTAGCTTCTCCCCAAATATTCGCCAGGGACAGCCAAGCCCAGACACAGAGGGAAAGGGACCGTGGACCTGCCTTCTGGCATGTCAGTTGGGATCAATTATGACCTGGGCACAGCACATTCGATATTCAAACCATGGTACCCCCTCCATCCACCTGCAAACATATATCCTTTCCTCAGGCAAAGAGGGCAAAAGGGTATCTTCAAGCAGCCTGAAAATCACAGAATTCACCCAGTTTACACAAAAAGGAATTGTCACCACATCAGACTGAGAGGCCACGGAAGATTGCGTTTGTCTGCTTGGTGGGGAGCTTCGACTTGATCTCATTAGGCAGCCATCTGGTTTTACAGGAGCTTTCACATTCCCTGTACAGCTGTCACAGCACACTGCACTGAACTCGACCGACGGAAAGCCCTCCACCCTGACAACGTGTCCATCACCATTTCCACCTTCCACATGAGAGGGGTGAAAGTTGCCTGTGTGGTCCATCAAGGCTTTCTTCCCACCTCCAGAGAAGGAGGATGCAACTCAGAGGCTGAGCTCAGCCTCACAGCCAGCGAGCTTGAGGGCAGTGGAGCTGGAGCAGGAACAGTGGGAGATGACACCCCAACATAGCAGTTGTGGAGGTACCGCCCCTGGCACAAACCTCATGGACAAGGCATTCAAGACCTTTTCATCAAGGCATCATCCCAGCTTCTAGGCGATACCCTCCTCCTTGTGGGCGAGGGTCTATTTTTGCAGCTATTGCCTCATCTTCTCTGTTATCCCTTTGTTTTTATTCAATATAATAGCAGGTTTGGAGCTGGGGCCTGCCCTCGGGTTTCCATACTGCAAGGCACTGCCTCCACTTGTACCAGAAAAAAATCCAAGAAATAATAGCTATTAATTAGAAGAGATCTAATCTGAATTTGGAGCTAGTGATTTAGCAAGGAATGACCCACAGCCTGGAATTATCTACCATGCTTAGTATGACAGCTTGATTTTTAATTTTTTTTTAAATTAAATCTCTTGAGCAGCTGAACAAACTAAAATATCAGCCTACGGTGGCATTTCCAGATCACAGGCACAAAAATCAACATCTCACAGCCCGCTTTCACGCACACCACCCCAGCCAGCGCAGGGAAGAGGGACCAAGCAGCGTAGATGGGACCCCATCAGCGTGACAGCACAGACACCCCTCCAAAAGCACATCTCGCTAGCACAAAAGGCAGTCCAAGTCAGAGGAACGGGCTCACCACACTCGCAGCTGGGTGACACCATCCCTTTAGCTGTACCAGATGGACAGGAGGGAGGACACGGACTCCACAACTCAGTGATCAGGAAGGATGCAGCTTCCAGGGAGGAAGGAAGTGACAACTACTGCTTCTTAACAACTTCAACAGGCAAACAAATAACCAGGAAAAACAAACCCATGAACTTCCTACCCCATTCCGAAAAGCCCACGCTGCCAAAATTTTACTTCCCCTTCTCGCTTAAGCTTTATGCTAAAACGGGACAAGTATTAATGCTTTGTTCCCTTGCAAGCCAAGCAAACGGCTCTGCCTTGCAGGGTGTGAACACAGAAGGGCTAAAACGAAGGTAACCCTCCTCTCCGGCTGCAGGGTGGTGGGTCTTGACTTCGGGACAAAACTATCTCCCTGTTAGCATCAGCGGAGCTTTGACCAGAAGAGGGCTCGGCATCCCCGTGGCAAGAAAGCAATGCAGGGTGAAGGGGAGCAGACAGAAACAGACGCAGTCATGAATAGTGTCCTCTGTTCCACTTTTCACATGAAAGCTTCAAAATCCTTTTTTTAAAAAAATCAAATATTTTGCCACACGATAAAAATCAAGACAAATTAAGCTTGACAAGCCCCTCGTGTAAAGGTCAAAAGTTTACTCATGAGCCACTGGCTGGGGAAGCAAAGTGATGCTCCTCCAGAAGCAGGACCGGGTCACACCACAATTCCTGCTGCAACTCAAGACCAAAGGCAGTGAGGGCGGTCAGGGTCCACAGAAAGAATTCCCAGTAGAACTCAACAGACTCATTTTTCAAACGAGAATTTTTCCTCTAAATACAACAAGCATGCTGCAGCTCCAGATGCCAACTCACAGGAAAACCACAACCCGGGGCCCTCCAATAGTGCCACCATCCATTTCTACCTGCCTCAGCACAGGAACCAAACTGCTTCCTGCAGCCCATTAGCAGAAGCACTCAGGAACAGCCCCAGCATCGAGCTCAATCATTTTTCCTGGGTCTCGCAGGAGATGACACAGCTTTGTCATCTCCACTCGCGAGACAGGCCCTGGAAACAGGATCTCCTTCCCCATCAGAAGTCAGCACCCACTAGCACAGCGGTCTGCACGCAGCACCTCAGCAAAGGTGGCACCAGCCAGGCTGGGTGGCAGCGTGTCACCAGCCCAGCGGGACCAGCACGTCTCCCCAGTGGCACCGCAGCAGCCCCCACCACGTTTGCTATCACCAAACACTGTCCAGCACAGGCAGCCCTACCCCGTCCTCGGCACGGCACCGGGTGCGCGCCGTGAGAAAGGGATCAGGTGTGGGAAAAAAGAGCAGGTCTGCAAGAGCCTGTGAACTGGGGCTGATCTCCTGGTCCAACAGCAAATGCTCCCAGCCCTCGCAAGGCCACATACAAATGCACCTCTTTAGTGAAAGAAATTGAGCCAACCGTTACTGCTGTGGCCGAGAAGAAAGCCTTGATTTCAGGTTTTCTCTCTGGAAGAAATGCAATGCACATGCATTTTCATGTAAAAATCTCTGCGCACAGAGCTCTGTTAGAACCTGTGGCTTGTAAAATTTTGTTTATAGCATTGGCTACGTAGGATGTCAGTATCTGTGAAGTCTAATTTTCTTGCAGACTATCTAATGCTACAGTTGCACGCTAAGGCTGCTTGCACTTCCCTCCTTACAAACCCATTCTGGAATTCATTCTTTTTCCAGTGCCCAGACTGACAGCTCATATGCTGAACACATACCCTGCCTGGGAACGACAAAGTTTAAATCGTTCATGAGGGAGTGAGGCTTGGATGCTCTTAAAAATTCTGTTTGTTTATGTATAGCTCAGATGTACATAAGTAAGGGAAGAAAAAGAGGAGGCTGCTTCTGTTCCAGAACCGGAGCTCTCCTAATGACTTCAACAGACGGGTTCAGCTGTTTTCCATGTTTCAGCCACTGACAGATGTAAATACCAGGTTTACACCATGGGGTTTGACCTTCCCCACAGGCACTAATATGCCCCAGATCTCGCAAAGGATCTTCTTAGGTCAGCCAGTGACCATGATATAGTTGCTTGGTTTTTTCAAAAAGGCTTTTGTCAAAACCAGGATATAGGTGGGTGTTGGGTTTTTTTTTCAAAAACACTTTTGTCAAAGCCTTCCCTAGTGTAGAGGAGGTTACCCTTCTCTTGCACAGAGGAGGACTCTTCACATTATTTTCCCACCACTAGTAACACCGGCACATTTTTCTCCAGGGACAAGCAACACAAATTCCTCCCTGCTCTTCAGTGTCTTGCTCCCTCTGTACTTCACACAGAGCAACAATCACCAAAAAAAGAAATAAAAAAATAATTAACTTCCATGAACTTTCTGGTTTACTGGTTTCAATACAAGCCTCTCCTCTGTTTGTTTGGGGTTGTTTATTTTTTTTCCTACTAAGAGCTCACCTGATGGGATGCTGGAAATCCTGGAAGGAACCACGAGAGTGGGATCATGAGCAGAGGTGCGCAAACACAGAGCAGGTGCTGCTTGGCAAGCACAGAGATGTTCAAACACATCTGCCGACCCCCTTCAGCTCCGACAGCGCAGCTGAGGCTGAGCTGTTGATGCCCTCCCTGCTCAAGGCGAGGACAGCACAAGACTGATCTCCTGAGGATGGGAACGCAGTGATGGCTGAAGCTGGGACACCTTCCAGCAGACCTGTTGTGTTGCACATCCACCAGCTTGACTTGATTAGCACCGTTATTTTAGAGATACACACTGATGCTGCGGGGCAGCCATCAACACTTACTTTCCCGTGGGCCAACTGGTGTTTATAAGCTTAAGTTCGCATCAATTAAATTTCACCATTAATGAGAAATTCTGCTGAGCCACAACCCCCCTGTGGGGCCTCTTGCCCGTATCCTCACTTATGGGCAGGGGAACAAGGTCTAGCAAAGAAAGCCAGTTACATGAAGTCCCATAGCGAGCTGGTGGCAGATCTGAACAGAATCCAGATGCCCATATGTTAATCACAGAAGCATCTTGCTCAATAAATACACAATGCAGTTATTACTAAAGCCTTTTTCCTGCAAATGGGGCAAGAGGAAGGGTGTCTGTCTGCATTTGCTGTCCTCCAGCATCAGCACCTCGCCAGCCTTTTTGAACAGATGCTTCTAGTTCAAAACTGGCAGTTCTTCCCTTTGCAATGAGAAGTTGATCACCTTCCAGATGTAAACCAGGGAAGGAAGTCTAGCCATCTTCTCCTGGTGGAAAGCATTCAAAAAACATACAGCAGGCAGCCCCAAAAAAGTCACAAATTTGATCAGTAAAATTGCAAGATTAAAAAACAGCAGGTAATTGTTTGTGCAATACAGCAAAATGCTCACGGCAAGGCCAGCACTAGAAAGCAGGGGTGCAAATGACTTGGCAGACACTGCAACCCCACAGAGAAGCTGGAAACCAGACTGTGTCTATCAGCTCCGGGCAAGTGCCTCTCCAAAGTCCTAGAAGAAAATGGCACATTTCTTCTTTCCAGTCTGGCCCCTCACCTTGCTCTTTCTCCAAGGCAGAGCCACAGACACATCGCTCAAAAGCGGACATGGGCTCTCAAGACGTCTCTCTACTGCTTGCTCACTTTTGACCAAGACAGCCTTCACGTTGTTCAACCCTGAAACAGGCTTAACGCTTCCAGCCCAAAGCAAACCCACCAGGACCATCCACATGTCCACCAGTGTCACTCCAGCCATGCTCAGCCATTAGGCGGCTGCAGGAACAATAAGCCCAGGCTGCCAATATTGCCCATACATGGACATCCAGATCACAAAGGCAAATTTTATGTGATATAAAAAAGCCTAATTATTTTTAATCAGAGTAGAAGTGAGAAGAACATTTCTTCACAGCCAAGCGAAAATAGAGGCTAAAGATTGTTAGCGTATTTCTACTTTAATCATTCTGATCTGTGAAAAACTGCAGAACTTCTGGCTAAAATTTCAAGTCTTCAGCTACAGTAATTAGAAATGGTTATAATTCCCCTGACTGTGTAATTTAGTCTCAACAATAAAACTTCACCTCAAAGCATTAGCAGCTCTGACATGATAGCATCTCTGTTACTGCAACAGCCCAGAGAAAAATGTTTCATTCTTTCATTTTCTTGCATGTGTTGAGAAATGCAGCCTCAGCTGCAAAGCACTACCAGCTGTTTATTCTCCAAAATAAAACTTTATTTTTAGCCTAAGCACTTATTCAGGATCTGTTGCAAGTATTGCAATTAAGCTCTGATGCCCACTGAAAGCTCCGTCAAATCTGCAGGAGATGGTCTGTACAACAGCCTGCACAATACCACCTTCTGCTCAGGAGCAACAGGAGGAACTCTGCCAGGGTCAGGAGCACCCTGCTTAAAGCTGGATTTTATGTAGATGGAGGGAGAAACTCTTACAGCAAAGCACAATTGCCAAAGCTCAGTTTCCAGTGACTGGAGATTTGCTATCAGAACACCTGATCATTTGACTGACACCATGCAACCGATTTTGTGCTCCACATCATCATCGTCATCTCCACACTAGCATGAAAGGTCTGACAGTACCTGAGTTACCACAGGTCGCTGCTTGCCCAGTGGTCCCACACTGGCAGCAGCCTCAGCACAGGCTGCTCCATCACAGAAATAACGCATTTGCTATCCTGGCAGAAAAGCAGCCAGGTTAGAAACGAGTTTTCCAGCAAGCCGGTGAACTGAACGAATTGAGAGCAGGGACGACAAGAGCAGCGGCGGCACAGGGAAAGGCTGGACCACGGGGCCAGGCATAGGATGCTGGACCAGGCTCCAGGAACGGTGCAAGCTGCCAGACCTGTGCTTTGAGCCCTGGTCTGCATGGACAGGCAGCTCCTGCGCTACCTTGCTTGCACCAAGCACTTCCAATCCTGAGCCCGTGTCAATGCTACAGCACAAAGGGGTTTCCTGCAAACACAGAGCACTCAAATTCCACTCCTTCGGAAAACTCTCGTTGCAGCTTGGGAGGTGAAACACCATTTCTGTGCCTGCCTGGCCAGGATTACCTGTACTCTGCACTTGGTGATGCTGCAGGAGAATTTTAAGTTGTTGCTAGGCTGCACAAAGCAGTCCCTGAGTTTTATCGCATGCCTGCTTATTCTTGTAGAAAAAACCCCAGCAAACAGCAATCCAAGGCATCCTTAAAATGCTTGTTACACTCTCACCTGGGTCCGTTTTCTCACCAGACGGTGCAAAGCTTCCCAGCCATCAGCACACACACCTTCCCACACAGAGAGCCCCCTTCCTGCTCCTCCAGAGGTACAAGGTGAAAGTCTGACCTACCAAAGGCCTCAGCAGAGCAGAGAACCCAAACCCATGTTGCAAACATTTTTTTTCAGTTATTTCAAATACATTTCAAGTCATTTTGTAAAAGGCTATTAATAGTATTTTCAAAGCTAAATCCTAACAGCTTAATACAGCTGAGCAGCTGATTTGCAGCAGCCAGCATGCAAAACCATTCCCACTTCACCAGGAAACATCTCCCTGCAACTTAGCACTTATTTTCACACCCCTACCAATACAGCATTTTATGGCTGCCATTCCCCTCCTCGGCATGTAATATTAACAATTCCATCGATGGGGAATACAGCCTGGGTCAGCGCAAACAAGAAACAAGGCAAGACCAGTCAAGCAGACTGCTGCTCCCTTACACGGGTCCCAAAGCCAGAAGCAAACCACCACCTCAGCCCCTGCCCCGCTCCCTGAACCACTGGGACCAGAGCAGATAAGCTTTTCTGGCAGGCCAAGCATCACCTGTAGTTTGGCATCTTCCAGGATAGTCACTTGCTTCGTGCTCCTTGTGGTGCCGCAGCACAGCCCCAAACCTTCACCCAAAGGTGGAATCACTCCAGGCACAATTACAAAATTACATGTCCCATCCTAATGACAGCAACATACAGGCTATCTCACCCAGAGGAAGGACCCGTATTATTTGCTGGACTCAGCGTTTGTCCCTTCCTGACACCGAGTGAACCTCCTGCTCCTAAGGCAGCTTTCTGAATTCAATCTTTCACAGCTCCACACAGAGCTTTGAAAGGCCTGCCTTCCGTGACCGGCTGGCTCCAGAGGACACCCTTAGCTCCAATTTAACCTTCACATATTTCTGCCACTCATACATCGCTTAAGCATCAGCACGCAGCCGGAGACAAAAGACCAACCTCATGCTGACGGGCACCTTTCCATTCAATCAGAAGCCACGGAGCTCATGCCGACAGCTTCGCTGCGCTGCAGCACTATTTGCCTCGCATTAGATATTAGCGTTTGCCTCTTGCTCTGTCAATAGCTGGAGGCAGTTATCCCACACGCCGTGCTGTTACCGGCCGGTGCAGCGCTGGGTACATGTTCTCACTTGTCTCAGCAGCAGCACCTGCCAGCCCCCAAGTTTGTTACGGCTCTGCTTGCTACCACCATGCCTACCGGCACTGCCACCCGAGACCTCCACCGCGGGTGTGCCAAGCCAGGGTTCCAGCGTGTGCGAGGCCGGCGTTTCAGCGAGCAGGTCACGGCCTGCGGCGCACGAGCTGCCCCCGTTCAGCAGCACGCAGCCCCATCCTTCCTTGTTGCCGCTGCATGGCTTCACCATCTATCCCCAGAATGGCACTTGACTTGAAACCACTCTTAATAACCCACAACAGAGCTCAAAGGGAACTACAGAGGAGCAAAATCGGCTTAAGTTAGGCGTTTCTAATTGACCCAAATTAACTTCACATCAGCTTCACGTTCCGGTGCCCTGGCTTGGCCCTAACTTGTTTCTTAGAGGCATTATGTGTTTGTGTGGTTGTTCCCCCTCTGTGCCCCCCCAAACTAACCCTCTTTTAGTAGCAACACTGAGCCACAAGGATTTCAGTACAAAATTCTGCCACATCTGCAATAAAAAGCCATCATCCAAGAATAAGCTTTAAATAATAAATGGGAATTATTTCTTCCTCTAGAAAAGCCAAGGCATGAATTTTCCATATCTATGAAAGCTGAGCAAAAAACCTGAAAATCAGGAGGAGCTCAGAATAAAGCTGAAGCTCCTAATAGCGGATGGCAGTAGCAACAGCAGTCCGAGCCTCTCCTGTGAGCATCCTCTCAGAGTGCTGCTGCAAGCGGCTTTTGGGAGATTTGCTGCTGTTGGCTGCGACTGTTGTGCAGCCTATTGCTCACCTGGAACCTGACTGCACTGCTAACAAAGCCCAAGGCTTACTTTTACAATGGTGACTCCTGTTGGCCACTCTCTCTCCGTGCTAAGCACGCTAACACTAATCATTAGCTGTGGTTTCCCTCTGTTGTGATTGGGGCAGCATTAATTGCCTCCCAAACTGCCATCACTAATTAGTCTCGGTGTCCTTATTAAACCAAAACTGGGTGACACATTGTTTGCACTCATCCTGGACATTCAGCAAACGGTCTTAAACAAGCTTTCAGTGAGCAGATGCCTCCTCCCTTGAATAAAGGCAGGTTTTGACTTCAGATCAGTTCTTTGGAGCTGGCAGGACGCATCAGTAGAAAGTCAGGCACAGACACAGCATTACCACAACCGCAGAGCAGCAAATTAGATCCTGCTGCCTCATGCATCATTAGGCAAGTACAGGTGCCGGAAATCTAATGGCCAAAAAAAGATGAGCGGATGCAGGGAAGGCTCTTCTGTTTCCTGTGAAGAGGTCTAGGGGCATTTAGGAAAGTTACAGCTGAACTAGAGGAGAGGGCTCACAAAGTCACCAGCGATGCTGCTTTAATATTAGTGCCTTACTAACAGACTGTCAAAAGTCAGCCTGGCAGGCTGCAGCAAAAGATAACCAGAGGAATGCATGTAAAGTCAGGGAAGAAATGCTTTTCCTGTAAGGTCTCAAAACTGGTACAAGCAAGCAAGGTGGAGGGATGCAGGAAGGCTGCTCTGTCTCCCAGCAGCCTGGGAGAAGGCTCCCGCACCCACAGCAGCGGGAAGACGTCACGCCACACAAGCAAATGAAGCAGGGGACTGCAGAGAGGAGCCCCATGAGCAGCAGCCTGGAGCAACGCCACCGTGGCATTTTAAAATCTAGACATTTAATAAGGTCTTTGGTCTGCAACTAAACAGCGCCTGTAAACAGCTTAAGGGCTTAGCGATGCACAAGATGTCCCCTCCCGCCAGGCCATCCTGGTGGCAGGAGAGCCCCAGCCCGGCGGGCAGGCCGGCTCAGAGCCCAGCAGCTGGCAGAGCCACCGGCACGCAGGCGCTGCCCAGGCGATGCCAGGCGCACGGAGCCGCACGCACCCGCGCTCCCTTACCGGCCGTGACTGCTCAGCCAGGGTTCGGCGGCACGGGAAGGAGCACCGGCAGCACGCTGGGATAACGGGGTTCAGCACCATCTCCAGCCGGAGTCCAAAAGGGCCGTTTGTAACACTCACCGCGTTTGCACACACTTACACACCCACTGATGCACAGAGTCCTCAGGATGCTGTTCCCACGGCTACCCCAAGGCCCGAATGGATATAAGACCCCCACGAATTAGCCATATATGAAAGGCCTGCTTTAATTTCAGAAGCCACACTGTCCCTCAGAAGCATCCACTGAGCAGCCCCCTGCCCTGCACAAGGCAGGAGCAGCCCCTCTCCCCCGAGCTCATGGCCGGACCCCCCCCCGCCCCCCGTTAGGTGGGGGCCAGCCCCAGAATTGCTTCCTGGCACCACCTGGGCTCAGGCTCTCTGTCGCTACCCGTGTTGGCTGTAACTGCTGCCACCGCAGCGGCTGTGCCCGGGCCGGTACAGGCGTGCCGGCGGTGTCACGGTGTGCGGGGGGGACGGTCACCCCCTCGGTCCTGGGGTGCCAGGCGAACGGAAACCCCCGCGGCCAGCGGGAGATGGCTACAGCACCTGCGGGCACCAGCCGGGGCTGCTGGCGGGGAGACTCCGGGGTCACCGGCAGTCGCGCAGGCTCCCGGGGGGAGGGTCCCCCTCATCACGCCCCCCAGAGCAGCACCGGGGGTGGTCTGACTGCCCAGCCCCGGCGGACCCCCAGCCCCGGCGGCGCACCCGGCGGCCGGCACAGCCGCCCCTCGCCAGCCCGCTCGGTGCGGGCCCCGCAGCCCGGCCCGGCCCACCTGCAGCCGCTGGAGGTAGGAGGCCGGCGCGTAGCCCGTCTCGCCGGAGCCGGCGCGGGTGACCAGCCACCAGTGCTGGTTGCTGCGCTCCAGCAGCAGGAAGGTCTCGCCGGCGGCGAAGGGCAGAGAGTTGGGCTCGGCCGAGCGGAAACTGTACAGGGCCCGGTACATGGCGACGGCACCGGCACCTCCGACCGCCGCGGCCCGGCACGGCCCCAGCCCCGCCCCCGCCGGGACCCCGCCCCGGGACGTCGTCGCCGCCGCGCCGCGCCCCCCCCCCCCTACCGCCCCCTACCGCCCCCTGGCGGAGCGGCGCCGCCTCTCCCGTCGCCTCCGCCGTCCCGGCAGCCCGGCCCCGCCCCGCCGCGCCCCGCCCCCCGCCGCCTCCCGGGAGCGCGCGAGCCGCGCGGCAGGGGGCACCAGCGGCCCGCGGAGCGTCGCCGGGGCGGCCGCGGCGGGGTCCCGCGGGGGGTCGGGGCGGCCCGGGGCCGGGCGGACTGCGGGGAGGGACCCCCGGGGACAGATCCCCGGGACGGGCCCGCGGGGACGGACCGCCGGCAGGGTGCGTTCAGCGCCGCCGCCTCCCCAGCGTCCGCCTGTCCGTGTCCCGCCGTTCCTCCCCATCACGGCCTCGCCCGGCTCCCTGCCGGCTCCCGGGGGTCAGCGCTCCCGCCCCCTGCCCGCCGCGCCCCCCGGCGCTGGCCCACCCGGCCGCCGCGCTCGGGCCGAACAGCGGTGCCCCCCGCCCCCAAGCTGTCCCAGCCCGGCCGGGTGCCCCGGGGCAGCCCCCGCCCCTGCGCGTCCCGTATGTCACCAGCCAGCGCCGTTACGTCCCCAAAGCCCCTGTGTGCCAGCGGCCCCTCCGTGCCAGGCTCCGCTCCCGGCACACGGTGAGCTTCGCAGCGGGCAAGGGGCGGGCAGCCGGGGAGCAGCACTGCGGGGGGCAAACCTCTCGCTTGTGGGGTTATCGCTCGGTATTACCGGGATCCCATGGGGCTGCGTTCTCCCCCCCCGCCTGCCCACGGCATCGCAGCCTGCCCCGGCTTCGGCTGCAACATCTGCCCGGCCTCAGGGTCTGCTTGCAGCCCTACCCCTGCCCAGGTGAGCCCCGCTCCCCGGCGCCAGCCCAGCTCCTCTCTGTGCCGGGATAACGGCCCTTTATGCCACGGAGTGCTCAGCACCGGCGGTGCCAGCAGGCAGAGGCAGCGGTGGGGATGCAGGCACCTACCTCCCACACAACGGTGGTGGCACCCTGGCCTGTCCCTCTGCCTGGCACAGCGCGCTGGCTCTGCCACTTGGCGACCGAGAAGGGGCCCGAATTTCCTCTGCAAGGGCTCCTGCAAACCCCCCTGCACCCACGTATGATGCACCAGGGGCAAAGAGTCTCCAAGGGTGCTGGGAGCCCGGGACAGACTCCTGCTGCTGAGGAATCAGGTCCAAACTGCAAGTGCTGGGTGCTTTATCGTGGACAGGGAGGGGCAAGGAGCAAGGATCCCGCTGCGTCATTTGTGGGTGATTTTTAAAGTTGAACTGGAGACCTCAGATAATAATGTTTGCATCCGTTGCCTTCAGAGCCGTGGGGACCAGGACCACCGTAAGTGCTTGAGGGGCTCGGCACACGCATGGCAGCCTCTGCCGAAGCGCCGGCAGCCCCCCCACGCACCCGCTTTCCTCCGGGGCCGCAGAGGGGAAGCATTGCACAACAGCACTCATATGATTGAAACACAAACTTGCCAGCTCCACGTAGACTTATATAATTGTGCACTGCCTGCTTGTCAACATGTTGCAAAACAGCAGCGGGATCAATCGTTCTACTTTTAGGTATACAAATACTATTGTACTCCCGCCAGCCCTATCTGGGCAAAAAGTCATATGGGGTAGGGGTTGCTGTGGGGACCCTGTGCCCGTGGCTCCAGGAACAACACCGTCAGCACGTCCTGCAGGGACTGGGGGTGTCCATGAGCTGGATGGGGAGGCACTGGGATGTCTCTTGGCTATGCCCTAATTTCCCAATGTCCTTGGCAGCCCTTCTTCCTGGAAAACCTCATTAAAAGGCTGTAGATGGAACCCCCCCCCCAACAGGATGCGTCGAGACACCCCCCCTGCCAGCAACAATCCTGCCACCGTGCTGAGTGGAGTGGGACCACCTGGGGAGGGGACAGTGCCCAGCCCGTTACAGGCAGGAGGGGCCCAGTCTCACTCCTGCTACCTCATGGCACAACTGGCAGGGTGGGAGCAGCCCCAGCCCCTCCGCAGTGCCACGTGCCCTCACCTGCTCCAGGGACACTGCCAGCAGCTCCTGCAGCTCTGCTGGAAGCTGGTCCGGCCACCTCCTCTTGGGAAGGATGTTTGCAGGTGGGAGAGCTCCAAGGCTGCTGTGGACCAGAGGCACCGCTGCAGCAGAGCAGGAGGGCGAGCTGCATGAGGCATGGGGCTGTGCTCTGCCTGCTCACCCACGGCCAGGCCAGCCCAGACCCCAGTGCATGTGGCAGCCGGGCACTGCGCAGGACTGGGTGGCTGCGCCACGGCGGCTGGCACTCAGGACACGTGCACATCCCTGCTCCCCAGCGAGACGTGGAGCTGGGCTCGCACACGGGAGGCAGGGACAGGTTTGGGCAGCTCTGTGCCCCATGCCACGTACACAGCCCTGAGCAAGCCGGAGTGGCTGGCGGTGGGGAGCGCAGCCCCACGTCCAGCCTGCACAGTGCATGTACCAGCACTGCTTGCAGGAGACCTCACCCCTCAGCTACATCTGGTCCCTTACGGGAGAAGCCCCAGAACCAGAGCTGATGCCAGCCGCAGAAGGAGGCAGCTCTGCCAGGCAGGAGCCAGGGACGCGGTGCTCCGTGCCGAGCCCAAAAACACCAGCCAGGAGCTGCTCTGCCGGCTGAGTCCAACGCACAGAAGAGCTGAAGGTGTTGGGGTGTTGGGTGGCTCTGGGACCCGCTCTGCTCCACCTGCCCACCAGGCTGAGGTGTCCACAGGACTCCTGGCACAACCCGTCCTGCACGAAGCCAGCAGCGGGGCTGGCAGGGGCCCAGGCCCCTCCTGCGGCTGGGAGGAAGGAGCAGCCAGCTCCTGCCAACAGCTGAGCTTCCTGGAAATGAAGAAGACAGAAGGTCGGGAGAGTTGAGGGATGGTGGTGGGGGGACTGGGGGAATGCTGTGGGAAAGGACTGAGGTGCTGGAAGTTGCAAGGCAAAGAGCACATAGCCCAGCCTGCCCCGCAGCTCTGCTTCGGGAAAACAAGCTCTTTGGCTCTGCACAAGCAGCACCATGTTCTTTGTTAAGCTCTCTGCTCACATCCTGACCCGATGAGCCCCTTGCCGCGCAGCACACTCTGCCTGCTGGCACGGCCCCTTCCCAGCTCTCCCCCCGGGGCAGCTCTGCAGGCTGCAGTGCCAGGGGAATATTGCTTTTCCTGCCACCAGCTCAGCAGCCAGGCACCTTGCCCCACCTTGCCTGTAGTATAAACCTGGGGGGTGCAGACAGAAGGCATCAGCATGGTGAGAGAAGAGAGGGGGACACCTGGGCTAAGGTGCTTGGTAGTGGGAGCACAGGGTGCATGGCAGTGTGGCACCACACCGCGGGCTCCCTGCACCATCCTTCCCATCGCAGGGCCTGCCAGGGTGGAGACGCACTTTCGGGTTTACATCCCTAACCAAACCAATGCCACGTTGTCCAACATCACCCTTCTTGTTTCCTTTCCCCGTTGCACACATGTTGGCCGGGGAAGAGCTACAAAGCGAGGGATTGCCTGGGGTGCAGTGGCAGATACTGGCCCTGCGGGCTAGAGGAGCTCCCCTGCTTCTGTCTCAAGGAGAGATTGAAAAGATACTGTAGGGCCAGCACAGCCTGTCACAGCTTGACTGGTGGGGACATTGGTATGGTGCAAGAAAGAAAGAAAGAGGACAAAGCCTGTGGCCTCATCTGGAGCTGGCAGCCTGGCAAGGTGGGTGCCAGCCCGAATCGCATGAGGCTGCCTACCAGCATCACCCTCTGCTGCCCACAGGGCTGGGGGACAGGGACCGTGTCCCTGCTTGCACCCCTTGCCTGAGGGGGAGCCCTGGGCAGGTGGGTGGGTGCCCTGGCGGGCAGGTGAGGGGTGCTAGGATGGGGATCCCCACTAGAGGAGTGGGGTGCTATGGCATGGCATGGACTGGCTCCGAGCACCCCACTGGGGTTTGCTCTGCCCGTGCTGAGTCACAGGCTGCAAGCAAAGGCCAGGCAAGAGGCAGCTGCAGGAGCCCCTCAAGCCAACCCTCATTTCCATACAATTCAGGGAAGGTGGCTTCGCCCTGGCAGCTCCCAGCCAGGGACACGAGCCATTCCTGGTCCCCTCTGCCCTGGGTGGCTCCAGGCTGGGCACCACTGCAGCTGCTCAAGTGGCAGCCTGGGACCCTCGGTGCCCTGCACCAAGAATGCAGGACAGACAGACACCCACCCCCAGTTCTGCCATGGCATCACCATAGCAATAACTTAAAACCCGTTTTATTACTGTCTAGTTACACAAACTTGACCTCAGCATCGCTAGAAACGGTGCAGGCACAGCTGCTGAGCCACACACAGCACCCGCTGTCTCTGGGGCAGTGGGCACCATAGAGGCGCGGGGGCACAGAGTCCCTCCACCCCTGTGCACCGGGAGCCACCATGTCCCCAGCAAGGCTTGGGGCAGTGGAACATGCCCTGTGCCTTGCTGGGGCCCAAGCACTTCACAGCCCTGGGGCCATGGGGTGAGCGTGCTGCTCTCCCTTGGGCATGAGTCACAGCAACATATGGCCGCTGCTGCCCTGTGGGGATGCTGCTGCCCGACCACAAGGAAATATTTTGCTCTTGTTCCATAAAAGCCATTTGTGTGTCCCTCCCTGCTGGCAGGGACCCGGCTCGGGGGAAGAAGTCCAGCAGCTACTCAAGAGGCAGCAGGAGATGACAAGGACAGTGTAGGAATGAAGGTGTCCTCTTTGGGGGTGCATGGGCTGTCCCTTGCCTCTTCTTGCTTCTGCCCTGCCCAGCCCTATGCTTAGGAGACCACCTACTGAAATGCCCTGGCAGGTCCACGGACCTCGCTCAGCCCCCCGTCCCTGTCCCCAGTGCCTCACCATCAAAGCCGAGCTCAATTCACTGGCGCAGCCGGCACCAGCCACAGGAATGTGTTTCATCTCTGGCCAGCTGACCCATGGCGATTCCCCACAGCCACCCCAGTTTTGGGCTAGAAGTGACCTGTTTACATCAGGAGAGCTCCCCGCGAGCCCAAGGGCACAGCATCACGCAGGGGAGGCAGTGGGGAAGCAGGGATGTGGGTACCTGGGGGGGGCAGGGCCCAGCCAGGCTGGACCAGGTGCTGCCACTTACCAGCCCCAGTGAAGCCCCCGGCACGGGGCCAGGGCCAGCGCGTTGCAGCTGCCCGGGCGCTGGCCTCGCTGGGCCCGGCTGGCAGGAAAAGGTGGGTCCCCTCCGAGCATCAGGAAACAGCCAGGGAGGAGACCAGACACAGGGGAGCCGTGAGGAACAGGGACGTGCGCTCAGCATCATCCTCCACCCAGCACAGGCTGCGGCAACCGCAGAGTGGGGTGTCCAGGCCAGGGCGTGGGGTGCCCCAGCTCCCCGTCCTCCCGCCCGCAGGGCTGCCCCACGGAGGTGCCTCTGCCGGGGCTCAGCGCTCCCTGGGACAGAGTGGGGAGCCAGCCCCTGCCCCCTCCCAGCGTCGCTGCGGGCACCGCCAGCGGGGAGCTTGCTGCCCAGCAGGCCCAGAGCGGCGGGGAGCAGCGCTCAGAGCACACGCAGTGAGGGCAGGATTTGTCCCCGGAGGGGAAAGCGCTTTCTGCAGAGGCAGAAGCACCAACTTCCCATGGCACACGCACCCCAGAGCCTGCTGGAGGTTCTCTCTCACAGCAGCGCAGACACTGGCTGCTTCATCACCCTCCGCTGCCAGCCCTGGCCCAGACGGGACATCCCCAGAGCTGCCGCTCCAAGGTCAGCCCGGTGCCGCCTGGAGGAAAAGCAGGAACGGAAAAGCCTTCCAGCCTCTTTCCCAGCCTGGCTGCTGCTCCCCCGTTACTCCTTCACCATGCCCTGCCGGGCAGGCAGCCCCTGGGCACCCGCACGTGCCCTCCCCAGACCCGTAACCTGCTCGTCCCGCTCCTGTCCCCGAGCAGCCCAGGCGCTCTGGCAGGGCTGCGGGCAGGCGGGGGCCGCAGGAGCTCCGCTCCCACCCCGGTGTCCCAGGCCGGCAGTTACGCAACCGCCTTTCCACAAACACAAGGAATTGCTCCGAGGGATTTGTGCAGCACAGCATGGAAGGAAAACAAACCTGCTCTTGAACTTTGCAAGATGTCATTCAAGAGAGACTGGCTGCCTGGGTCGCCCCCTCTTTAACCCTTGAGGACACAGTCTGGACCAGGACGCCCGTGATTTAGAGCAAAGTGCAGGTGAGGGAGATTTTTCCTCCTGACAGCTCGCTCTTTCATCTTTTAAAGCAACCAATAATAGTAATTAAAAAAAAAAAAAAAAGTCATCTCTGCCCCCACTCCCCGCCTTGTACTGCTGCAGGCCCGGGAAGCTCCCAGCCCCCTCGCTGCCTTGCGGCGCTGGCATGGTCTCCACTAATCCTCAGACAATATTGGCAAAAGGATTTGAGCAGCGCCGGCCAAGGCCCGCAAGGGACAGGGGACAGGTTTGTCCCTTACCTTCCTACAGCAACACCCGTTCCACCTGGGGTTTCATCATTATATGTGCCCCCCGGTGCTCCGGGTCTGGCTGCTGACACCGTACTGGTCTGAGCCCAGGTCCCAAGCCCACCCTGCTGGCAGCGGGTGTGAGAGGGCAGCTCCCTGCCCGTACCCAGGGCCCTGCCCGCAGGCAGCAACACAAAGAGGACTTGTTCTGGAGGCAGCTTGCATCAGAGCAAATGCGATTGTTCTCATCGGATTTTATGAATTCCCTCCAGAGTTCCTACGTAACACAAGTACATTAGAGGACTTTATCCCTGCTAATTTCAGACTACAAAGTCAAATCGTACATCAGATGAATCTGCACAGGCAGGCTTACTCATACGCAGCACCAGCAAGAGGAGGATCATCATTAGCTCTTTTGCAGAGGTCATCGCATCCCAAGCAGAACAGTTGCAGCCCTGACCCCCGACATCAACCTGTGCCAGCCACTCTGACTCACACCTACAGCACATCTTGGGGACAGCTGGCAGGAAGCATTGCTGATCACTGCCCAAAGCATTTTGCAATAGAAAGTACCAAGAATTAACAGCCCCATCCTCCCTCCCCAAAGATTTTTTACAGCCAATGCCAGGAGCAGCTCAGGGGGCCCTTGTCAGCTGCACCCAGCACTGGCGACTCCTGAAGGAGCAAAAAATGGTAAGTTAAGGATCAACAAACCTACGTCACAGGGAAATCCTCCATGTGCAGGCATAAAATAGTGAGCTGACTGTAAGATTTAAAAATAATAATTATAACCTGTGTTCATACTGACATCAGTTTGTGCCTGAACACTATGGAACAAACAAAAAACAAGCAACCACAAACTAATGTAAGAGCAAAGGTAAAAAAACTCTTGACAAAGTACAAAAGAGCACAGGACAGCCATCAGAGAGACTTTGATCAGGAAAACTTGATAGCAACGGCTGGGGAGTATGAATCTAAAGCTGCAGGGCTACAGCCAGTTAAGAGGGTGACCTTCCACCAGCAGATCCGCAGCTTTCCTGTCACATCCCACCTCTCCTCAGCACGCCTACGAGCAGCCAAAGCATTGGCCAGCAAGATGCTGTTGCCATCACCTGCCGCCTCAGGCTCTTCACTTTTACACACACCAACTGCTTTACCCTGGGCAACTCTAACAGGCAACAGCCCCACATGCAGCGCTTCCACACCCATTTTCCTTTGCAGTATCCCAGGGATTTACAAGCTTCACAAGGGGAGAAGTCATTTGTCTAAAAATGGGTCTGTCAGCTGTCCTCTCACTTTCCCTGACCCTCCCAGACTATTTGTCCCAAGTAAGATTTTTAAGCAGCTTAGGATACCTGTCAGGCTCTGTAGCTCTCCCCTAGCTGCTGCCATTGCAGCTAATCCTGCAGTTCTACATGTATTTTGGCTCAGCTTAGATTAAAAAACATCAATAGCTCTCTAGAAAGGGGTCACACAGCATGAGATCTAGTTTACAAGATCCCAAACCAGGAAATAGGTTGTTGGAGATTTTAGCAGACAACTTCTCACGTATCATTCTGGCCAGCAGACCTCCTGGGGGTCTCCCATCCAACCTTCCACCGTTTGGTCCCTCTGAGCCATCATTTTCCCCTATCTAGGCAGGCCCTGTTGTCGCTCCTCAAAGGTTAGCTGCTCCAGCCCCCACCAGTTTGGTGGCTCTCTGTTGGACTTGTTCATTGGTCTTGACAGGAGGCTCAGAACAGAAGTGCTATTCCACACACGGTCTCACAAGGCAAGTAAGCATTGCCGTCACACCCTGCCTTCACGTTACGCCACCAGAAAGATCTGAGCTTCATCTCTTCCTCAGTCACCAGCAACAACAGAAGCATCACTTACAACGAACAAAAAGAATTTTATTGGAACGTATACACACAGGGATAACAGAGGTATCTGAGTAATCAAATATGGAATGTTTAAGAAAGTTAAAATAAATAAGGATACCAAGTTTTGCCAGTGCTAGGTCCAGCACCAATATAAGTAAATGCCCTCTGAACAAGTCTGACTCTGGCAGGACCATCCCTGCAGAGCCTGTAAAGATTCCTACCACCAGAAAGTGGCCAATAATTTTGGAATACAAAGAGTCACAATAGTGCTTTCTACTGATGTGCATTCAACACTGTTTATTCGCTACTTTCGTCTCTTATTTCTTTAATAATATCTATTAAATTCTGAAGTCCAAAAACATAACCCGTATCTTGGCCCTCATGCACCACACTATCTTCTCCATAGTATTTGCAGGTTGTATGGGCAAAGTCTATCATACGGACATCAACAGTACTAGCAGTTGGTTTGTAGGCATATGCTCCTGCTGACTCATCTGAAGACTCCTCTGAAAGGTCCTCTAAGTCCTCTGGGTCTGAGTCGACAGCAACCTCCTGCCTTTCCTTTCCATCATAAATTATCAGCAAGGAGCTCGAATAGAAGCGGTAAGACTCCTGTTTCTCTAGGACAGCCTTGAGTTCAGTCAGTTTTTTAATGACAGATTCAAAGAGTTCCCTGCGCAGGTATTTGCCGTTATGAAAGAACTGGTAAAGTGCTTCTTTAAATCCTTGGACTGAGAGTTTTCTTCCGTGGTATTTGTTCATGAACATTAGCTGGCCAGTGCCTGCCTGGTAGACCTGCATATACAAACACAACACAAGAGAAAAGAAATAGTTACAATTGCTGGTAATACTGACTCAAAGCCAGGGAAAGAGGGAAGACATGCTCCAGAACACTTTTACAAGATGACATACCACATAAAATTGCTCTTGCACAGTTACAGAAACTGCTTACAGCAGATTCAGCAGTGCCTGTGAAACTCGAGGCACGGAGGAAATGGAAAATTCCTTCAGTATAGACTTGAGCTTTTCCACCAGGGATGTAAGAATGAGGAGATTAACTGAGATCAGGAAAGCTGTGGCCAAGATCTCCCAAAGTCAAGCTACAACTTGTACCACTGCCACTCATTCAAGCTCACTACCCGCCTCTGCTCACAGACGTATCAGCTGATTCCCAGAACCCCAAACTAAGAGACTGCAAACACTCCTATATAAAACTAAGGTGTGCCCTATAATCCTCTGTATTTAAAGTCAGAGGTGCTCCTGCAGGAAGATTCCTTCCTACAGGAGAGCAGTCTGTACAACACATGGCTCAATAATGCCTAAACATCTGGGTCAAGTAAGGATTGCAGTTGCCTCCAAAGTTCCTCTTGTTTTCCAGCACAGATCTATACTGGAAGGCAAACAAGGAGCAGGCCCCGCTCAAATCCCAGCACGCTGTGGTTAGAAATGCAGCCTCTACACTTCCCTTTCTGCCTTGTGCTTTTCCCCAAAGTTAAACAGTGAACTGAACACCAAATGTGCCAACAGTCATGCTGTGGAACAAGTCCTAGCAAACACTGCTGGCATTCCTGGAATCTACTGGTTGGGAGGAGAGAGGCTTCGGAAAAATCCTCAAATACAAACAAGTTGTTTCCCATTTGTCCCTCTAGGAATACAGAAGCAAGTAAACAAAAAACTGAGGTGAAAGTCCACAGAACTCTACCTCCTTATTTGGCCATGAGTCTTACCACATTTATCAAGCCACTTCTCATCTGCACTTTGCAACAAGTCTACTTAAAGCGGTCAAAGATCTGTGGGGCTTTTCAAAGTCTACAAGACAGAAGATTACTTAACATTCTGCCAAATTTCCACATGCTTTATTCAAAATGCATGTACTGGCAGACCCTCCTTTCAGCAGTTTCCTACGCTATCTTGAAACATTAATTGAATCAGTGATTTACTACACAGCTTTGAATTGCTGCTACTGTGCAGGAGACTTTTTATACTCAGAGAATGCACTCACTAATGCAGAACGCGTGCTGCAGACTGCTCTTGCACATGCTGCCACCTTTAACTAGTAAGTGACACTGGAAGGCCTCATTCCCTCACTGAAGGAAAAGTGCAGCAACTCAAGGATAGCGACACATGGGACAACTACGTGAGCCAAAAACCCCACTAACAAAAATGGATGCGAGTCTGTTGCCCTACACATCATCAGTTTTCTTCTCACCTGCATGCCACAAACTCGTACTCCAATAACAGCTGATGTACTCTGCTGACACTTGCGAATCTGATTAGCCTTCTTCTCTTCTGATGCATCATCTCCATGCTGTCGGGTTCCCATCTTAAGGTCCAACACACAGGGTACTTCATATCGAGATGTTAGGTTTTCCAGCAAAATGAATTCTGATTAGTTAAGGAACAATCCACACTATACGGACCACAGGTTTTAAAGCCCTTATCACAGATTTTACAGTGCCACAGTCTTAACTTCACACACACCCCAAACATGCCCAGTGCATAGTAGCCTAGCCTATCATAAAATAGTTACATAAGCTTGGCATAAAGCAGAGGGGATATCCAGCTCCACTTTCACTGGTCTCTAAAAACAGGTGAATTTCCACATTGAACAAAAAAAAAGTAACCAGGGTCATACAGAAATATAATCTGGCAGCTGACTTAGAATTATGAAGTATTTCCTGTCTAGCAAGACATTTTTTGTGGAAAAATAAGATTCTGTGTGCTTCGGTTAGCATTCACCCCCCCCCCCCCCCCCCAAAAAAAAACACCCAAAAAAAAAACCCACAAGTCAGGCATTGTCACAGCACCCTCTGAAACACAGAAATTAAGAAGCACTTCAGAATACAGCACATCTGTAGTAATGCTGCTCCAGAGAGATCACTCTTCTACTTTGGTAATTTAATCATCATCTACAGTGAAACAGTGATGATACTAGCCACGAAATGCTTTCTATCATTTGGAACAGTTTATTAATCAGAGATGTTCTGGTAATGCATTCACTGAAAGCCCTCAGACAAGAGGAATTTGTTTACCTAAGTACACAGGTATTCATATTTTTGCAGGATGTGTCAGTTGCATCCAACGCTGCACACAGCACTATTTGTTTTCCACAGAACACACAGATTGGAGATGTTTGCCTGTGGTTCCACAGCACAAAATCAGTGTGCTTCAGCATTCATGGATTCAGTCACTATTTTTGGTTTCTCATGTTCCAATCCTACATGACAGTTTATTCAGCTTTTATCAAAAAGGCTTATTAAAAAGAGACTACTAGAAGCAGACAACTCCAAGCACTGGAGTATCTCCTATATTTAAGAAGTTCCTGAAAAGGGAAAGATGACCCTAGTTTTTAAAAACACCAATACCAAAACAGTAACAGAAAGTGACAGAACTCTTCTCCTTTGAAAGCTTTCATTAGTAAGCTGTTTTCGTAGAAGAACCCAACCAGTATGCTGTAAAACCCATCTACTAACTAATCTACAGTTAGTATAATTGATTATCTGAATTTCCTAGTAGCCAATAAAGCTACTTTATTACATGCTGTAAAAGCCTGTGTTCTGGAAAGTTCTGCCAATCCCTTCAAAGTCACCAAATAATTCATGGCTTCAGAGAGTCCCTCCGGACTGCAGTTAAGCCTGCTCTGTACTTTATTTGGCATGTCAAAGAAATAAAAAAAGCAGAGCCCTACTCATTCCATTGTTATGAGGTATTTTCAGGAAAGGATACTATATTGATTCCGGTGTTTTGCGTTTTCCTTCATCCGCTGTAACTGCTGCTGGTGACATTTCATGCTCCAAGGATTATGGTGTTTAAACTGTGAACTGACATTTCCTTTTTTCTCTACAGTGTAATACAAGACTTCAGATTTCTTCAGCCACTCAAATTCTTCCTCCAATTTGTGACTAGAAAACAGAATGAAGCAGCAAATGAGAGGACAAGTAGAAAAATAAGCACTTTAAAGGGGTTGTCAGTGGATTTAACTTTACAAACTATGTTGCTCGCCTTCATTAACAGCTAGAATGAGCTTTATTCTGCTCTGTGCAAGAAGACAAGCTGCCCATCAGTAGTATTTCAACCTCTATAAAGCTACTTGTATATTAATATAAATTAGCATATAGCCAAACGTTACAAAACATGTAGTAATTCTACTTCCATACTCCTGACCTTCAATGGATGTAACGCAAGGAGTAGCAATATGCTTTAAGATTTATCCTTTGCTAAGGTCACCATTTTTAGCACAATACACCATGGCTCACAGTTTACAGTGGGCAGAATTAACATTTCACCTCGTTCATTTATGTGTCACTAACAGGGATAAAGCAAGATTCCTACAAGAAGTGTGCCATGTGTAGTAACACTGAAATTTCTGTGTGGGGTTTGTTGTTTTGTTTGTTTGTTCTTTACAACTATTGTGCTTTTGCAGATGAGTTTTGGTTTGTTTTTTTGTGAATTTGGGGTTGGTGGTCTTTGGTTTTTTTTTGTTCTGGCATTCGTTTTCGTTTGGTTTTCCCTGGAAGCTTCAAAAATAACATTGAGGAAACCTTTTTCAATTGACTGGTGACAGGGGGAAGAAGAAAAGACTCAACACACTACTGGGCTGAGGACATACTAGTTTCACTACTGAACCTAACTGCACTGAAGAGGTCAGGAAAACCAAAAAGAACAAGCAAAGCAAAGAAAGTTCTGGAGAATTCTCTGGAATTCTAGAGACCAGATGCTCATCTGACAGCAAAAAAAATTTACGCTTCAACACTCTGCACCCCAGTTCCCCCCATCAAACTTACCTTTTCATTTTTTCCTCTTTCCTATGCTGTCGGACCCATTCCTTAGATATCTTCTCATTTTCTAACAACATTGTCTTTTTGTTAGTCCATCGCAACAGCTTACTTTTGGGTTCACAGTCAGAATTATCTAAGTTTTCTAAGTTATCATGGTCCCCATTTAATGGATATGCTATTAGACACAAGTTTCCATCTTCATCCTCTTCAAAGCTCACCGACACCACACCTGAAGAGAGAAAGGACACAGACAGCTTTGAATTGCTGAAGTGACAAGGAAGCCTTTTAGAATGCATGATTTTACACTAAAAATATAGCAACTTTTGGGTTTTTTCTCTTACCCCGGTCCTTAGTTTCTATCTTGCCACAGGACAAACCTCATCTGCCAACCTAACAAATATCAAAAGACCTAGACAAAAGTGACACCTCACAAAAGACAATTTATCATATTGACAAAACAGTGATACAAAAGGTTCTTTTCTCTCTCTGATGCAGTCAAGAATCAAATAATAACAGGACACAATTTCAATCAATAAAAGTTTTTATTAAAACACCTGACTGGTCTGACCCTAAATGAGATTTAGAACATTTGTTAACATCTTGCTGTGAAAAGTGACCTGCACGACCCCCCCCCCCCCCCCCCCCCCCCAAAAAAAGCTTTCAGTTTTGCATGACAGCAAAGCAAAAAGCACTTATCCAAACAAGATTTGGTTAATAGATTCCCAGGGGAAAGGAAAGATTTGCAAGTAGAGCAAAACAACAAACAAGACATCACATTACAATAGAAACTAGTCCAAAAGCTTCCACTTAGAATCACTACTTTCAATTACACATTTTCTTCTCATTTTTGGAATATATTTTATTGATACTGGGTATGCAGAAATCTTGTAAAATAAGTAACAAAAATGCAATACAAAACAAATTTTTGGTACAGAAACATGGTGAAACTTGAAAGCATTGTTTTTTTCTCAACCTCCCCTCAAGAGTCTCTAGAGTACTGCATTGCATTTTAAGAGCCTTAGTGGAACACTGACAGATGCAGATGCACTCAGTGCTACATTACCAAGTTTCAGTGGTTAATGAAGAAGCCACAATTTCTGAATTGTTTTTAATTTTATTCTTCAGTTCTCTCTCTTTATTTTCAAATCAATCAGTCTGCACAGTTCTTGCAGCTCATCGCTAGCTAGGGGAGAGGTCTCGGCACTTCTGAGCAGGGCAGGCGGCTCTGAGACCTACAGTAGGCTGGGGCAAGGAGCACAGCTCTGACAGTCCTGCTGCCACAAAGGAAAGGACAACAGGAAAAAAGGGGGGCATTGGCTAGCAAATGGCCTTTGGCTTTATCCTGGAAAAAAAATAAAATCACAGAGATGGACCAAATGAGGCCCATTACCCCTAAATCCCTCCCCACGCTCCCCAAAATGCCATACACACTAGTACAATTCTTCTATTACATTTGGAGAAGTGTCATTCAAAGATCACATTTTCTTTCAGTCCAACAGAACTTGTAGTCTGATGCATCAAAAAGTCTCTGTAAGCGTGCAGGGTGTATTAACTTTGAAACATCTCCTCTGAAGTCTTCTGCCAGTTTCACAAACAGTATGCAAAACTTGATCACCCTTACGGTTGTTAAAATAAATGTGCTTTAAAAAGCAACTCCATTTTAAAAAGTGCTTCAGACATTATCTATTAATCACCAGGCAGCAGTTGACGGAATAGCAAAGAGAATGAAAAGTGTTTCTGTTAACTAGCACAATTCTTAGGAGAACTGGAATTTCCACTCCTACATAACATCTGACTCAGCCTCATCACGGCTACTTGATCCTTGCCTACCTAAATGCCATGAATTTTCATTTCCTTAATGGCAGAAACAACACTGCAAATATTCCACAAGACACCTTACTGACATGTATTTATTGCAATCATAATGAGAGTCAGAGGAGAAATCCAAAACCAAGAGACCACAGCTAAGCTTACACAAAACACTGTCAACCAATCTTACAAAATCCCTGTAAACAAACATGAAACAAGTGGCAAAAAACAAAATCAGAAATCCACACAAAAAGCAGCAGAGAATCACTGAAAACATTCACAAGCTGTTAGCTACTTACCTGTGCCTAAGGGAGATATATGGGCTATCACCAGCAGAGCTGCTCTACTCTAATGCTGTTAGTCAGCCCAAACACCAACTTGGCAAGCATTTCCACCCTGCATCTCCACAGCCTGCCTCAGACAACATCAAAATACATGAAAAGAAAACCCTAAAATCTCTTCCACACAGAAGAGATTTCAGAGATAACAGAGAGCACAGCACGCTTGTATTTACAGAAAGCCCAACCCCATCCCAAGGTTTGATAACTTACCCTCATATTGCGGAGTGAATTTACGCATTTCTGTTGGGAGAGTCTCATAGAACTGGTGTTCCCTCTGAATAAGGGGTTTACAGATGGTCTTGTCATTAAACCGGAGGACACAGGAGTGTCCTCCAACCTGGTGGACAAAAGGCTCGAGCAGAACTCCCTTGGAATAGTGCTCCACTTCCATAGCTCCAAATGCTGGGCTCATCCTTGTAGCACATTAGACAGAAGAAGGCGACAGTAGTGAAGGCAGTTCAGAGCCAGAAGCCTCCGAGACTTGAAGGTTTATTCCGGTTCACAAGTCTGTTAAGACAAGCACAAGAGAGCGCCGGTCCGTCAGTCCCCCGCACGCTGAGGCCAGGTAAGCAAGGCCGAGCGCCGCCACGGAGCGGAGCGGAGCTGAGCTGCGCGTGCCGCTCGCTCGACGGAGGCGGCCGACTGCGGGCCGGCGCGGGGCGCAGCCAGGCAGGCACGCCGCGGGCACGCCCCTCAGCGCGCGCAGCCAATGGGAGCCTCCGCGGGGCGGGGCGGACAGCCCCACGGCGCCCTCGCCCGGGTCGCGCATGCGCACCGACGGCACCCGTCAGCGGGCGAGAGGCGGGTAAAACTCCCGGCCCTCTTTGTTGTTGCCGTTTTAATAAAAAAAAATATTGATGTGAAGTCCCGGCGAGCCCTACTTCAAGTTACGCCTAAAGCCTTCCAGCGTCCGTTCAGAGCCAGACGCATCACCGCTCCCAACGACACACACACACCCCCCACCCGCCGCCAAACGTTAGCAGCGAACACCCCAGGCCAGCCCGAAATTTGTAATTAAACCCAAATTTACGATTCCTCCCTTCCAGACAGTGACAGCAATCACAGATACCTGCCGAGGTCCAGCCCGGACACATATTTCACAATATGTCAGATATTTAAGATATTACACAGATGCTAACTTTTCAGCTAAAAACCATAATGCTAATAAGCAATTTTCCAATGACTTATTTTTACGAAAACGCAGCGGATGGCAGGGTGTTGTGCCACCTGCACCCCAAGAAGCTGCCAACCCTGCCCATGACCGCACACTGCTCCGTTCCGCCAGCCCCCAGCTTCACGCAACTTGCACTTCAATATGCAATTAAAGGAGCAAAACTAAAAACCAAAACATGACTGTCCTGGTATCTACCTTCCAGTATTTTTTTAAGTAGAGTTGCTCTAATTTTAGACTTGAGCTTTAATGATTAACTTTTTGCAGCTAAGAACAGCCTCTTATTTTGTGTGAAGATCATTACACGAACAATAATGCATTTAATTCAAAGAGACTACAAAGTGTTCTAGGTCACAGGTCTATTTTTATTTGTCCTCCTTAGATATTTAGCAGCTTTACATTAACTTGAAAAGCAGAGACCTGCAGGCTTAAAGCAGTGTCACCAACAGAACTACAGACGCCTACAGCATGTCCTGTACATAAGGGCATTAATTAAATTAAACTAAACTGCTTAAAGAAACAACAGATCAATCAACTGAACCCCAGCTCCTGGAATGTTTACCTGCACCTAAGGGTAACAAACAGGTCAATAGAGTTTTACTCGCTACACAGCAGTTAGCTCCCCCCCACTTCTTTCGAAAGCCTTATTTGACAGACTTTTTAAAAAAAGTTTTAAAATTTTTCTTTTAAAAAATTAATCCAGAAAACAAAACTCAGGCCACCTCTGCAAGAGTATGCAAAATTTAATCTTTTACCAGAAACAATACTCTGGCACTCTACACTTTAAGATTAGAGCAAAACCAGTAAGCTTTCCATCTCTATTTGTACTGCTGTTGATTTCCTAGTGGTTTGGGTTTTTTTTCCATAATGCAGCTACTGCATCCCCAGAGAAGTTCCTCATCTACCTCAACATCAGCAATTTGACAACTTAGAGACATACAGGTAAAATCCTCTCAGCCTCACACCGGACACGAGCCACTTCCAAAAAGCTATCTAACTACATCCAAGCTGAGCAACACCGCGGTGCCCAGACAGTGTGGAAAGCCGCGTACCCCGGTGTGACCTCCAGCACCAGGCAGCCCGACCCACCCCGGCAGCTGTCGCCGTCAGATGGCACTGTTAGTGCCTCAGAGTCACGGACCTGCCCGATGGCTCCCCGCAGCACCGCTCACTGCAGGCAGGGCCACGCTGCTCCTCACGTAAGACTCGACTGCAAGTTGACTTACCAGCAGATGTGTAACATACTTCAAGCTTTCACCAAACCCACACTCAGCAAGCCACATTAGGTCCTGAGTAAGCGCTGACTGAGAGTTACTTCCATTTTCTATTAGAGAAATTTTAAGCCTCAGTCTGTGTTTGTCTAATGCACCAGTAATTTTACAAGCCTCAAGAGTTTTCATCAGGACCTCCTAGAGCCAACAATGCCTCCAGTCTGTTGGAATTTCCCAGGAAAAGCCAGAAGAGTGCTGGTTTTCACTGGGCTGCACAGTTAGACATGTACATGATCTTGCGGTGACAGAGCTTTCTTTACCTTGGCACAGCCACTTTTAACAGTGTCACAGTACATCAGCGTTACAAAAGCCACTCTTTCTAAGCCGGCACTGCCATTCGGTGGCAACCTTCCTAATTACCCCGACGTAGAGACACTGATGGGCAGCTGCAGAGATTCAAAGTGAGAAAGTACCCCACAACATCCCTTAACCTCAAACACCTAGTTAGTCCTAGTTCTACTGCATCAGAGTTGCATCAGGAGTTAAGTCTTGCAGATGTTTATGCTATAGAAATCACTCTCCAGCAAAAAGCACCTCCAACACAAATAATGCACAACACCTTGTTTACCCAGCACATCTTCAGGGAGCTCATTAGCACCAGCTCAACTTGTTTACTTTCATATATATGCCCAAGTGGTCTGGACAAAACTTGCACATGGCACACCACATTCATTCTGCAACGAATTGCCAAGCACAGAATTGGACAGGACTACTCATGCTACTTCACTGTTTCCTGAAAAAGTAACATCTGGCAGCACATCACACAGTGTAACTTCCCATTCGAGGGACAAAGCAGTAAGGTTTTTTTATAGCATATCAGTTATGAAATATTCAGGCAGGGCTGGTTTGGTTGTTGGGTTGGGTTGTTGGTTGGTTTTTTTTTGTTTGTGCATTTTGGATTTCCCCCCCCCCCCCCAAGGATATGTTAAAATTATCTATACATAGTCAAACACCGTGTACCAGGTCTACATGAGCACAAGGTAAATGTGAATCTACCAGAGACAAAGATGTAAACTCACACAAGTAAAGATGAGTTTACTGTGCCTGTATTAGTAAGCTCTCCTTCTGTTTTTATCTTCCAAAACACAGTGCAACTCCCATATATTGTTTCCACTACAAGACGTTTGTAGTATGTGCCCCCGCTGAATAAAAATTGTACTAATAGAGCTATGCAGTATAAACCTATATGCAAGGACTACTGAACAGTGTCAGCAATGAGTTCCTTGCTATAAAGACTTTAACCAAGCTCCTTAATTGCACAAAGCGATTTACTGACTTCTTATAAGCCTGTAACGCATGTATGATTTGAACAGAGCAATAGTGCTCAAAGCGGCAGCAGCAAGCCCGCACAATCTTGTCCATATTTTAGATTTTATGAATCCAGAGGTTTTAGTGTGCTCTTTGAACAACTAATATATTTTAACCTTTCAAGATAAGAAGCATTGCTTACCTCAAATTCAGTTTGTTTTCATCCAAAATTGTTTTCATTCATTTGCAAAAAAACTTTGAGTAAGATCTTAAGGTTTTTTTCCTGCTGCATGCTCTAACACTACCACTACAGATAATCAGAATTTGTTTGTCATTTTGGCTCTACTTCATATAGGGAATCTTGTCACTCAGATTAACAACAGAACCTGCAGAACAATTGCAATGCCAATCAGAAATACTTACAAACGAAGCAGTGCAAAGCATCTTACTTCCATAAACAACCTCACAAACATGTTAAATTGATTGCACTTCCTTCAAAATAAAAACTTTGAGCGAAGACCAACAGCTTCAAGTGACAACAATGTTGACCAGCAAAAGCACAATATAGTTCTTCACTGCCTTTCCTCTGATTCCACACTCTGTTTTCAATGCTCTTTGGGCAAGAAAGAGCACAAAACAGCTGGTTTTAGGCAATTTTCCCAGATACCAAATGCAGGCTCAGTGTAGTACCCTGCCCTTTTCCTTCTATGTGCTTTTAAGCGCCTTTGGCTAAGATCTTTTGTTCAAAGGACACATAAGCCAAAAAAAGCAGATGTACTATTCCTTCACGTGTCAAGCATTTAAGAGAAATCTGACGTAACTTGAAGGAAGCAAATAAAAACTTGTCTAGACACAATAACAATAGCTTGAGCAATGTCATTGCAGTAAGCAGCAAAGGATGTTTAAAACCCAAACATCGAAAACAGAAGACATATACACATCTTATTCTCAATCATCTGTGACAATGACCACTGAAAGAATACGGCAATGAACTCATGTTTTCAGGCTTTGAATATTAATCTCAGTTGACAGCATTCTTTGGAAGGTATTTCATGTCATTACAGATACTCGACTTAGTCCCGTACATAACTGCACTAACAAACACATCCTCTGGAAAGCACAGCTCTCAATTATGCAGCAGTTCCTTCCTTCATAACAATCTCAAAAATAACACCTCTTCCCAAAACTTTGTAATAGCAGAGTTGCCCTCCTAAGCAGTCTGTTAAAACCTGGTTTCTCTCAAGTGCCAACTTTTTACTTCGGGTGATATCTGCAGATCCAAATAGCTGTAAGTCAGCTTTACAGTGACAGAAATAGCAAGGCAGCAAAGCTTTCTGCCTGTCCTTTTCTCAGTTCACTGGGTAACACAAAGAAGGAAGCTGACCGGGTAGCTACCTTCAGAGCAGAGCTGCTGTAGGACACTGTAACCCCACTGAACCAGACAAAACTAAGCTTCTTCCCAAGGTTCCAAGGAAACAGAAATGGCACAGCCAGCAAACAAGCAAAAAAAAAAATACAGGTGTTATTAGTGACCCATTAGAGAAGCCAAAGAGAAAGCTGCTTCAACTCAAAGAATACTCAGGAAGAAATGAGTACCAGCTGAGAAAGGACATGGGAAAATGCAACTATCATGTGGAAAGTGTACAGTAGGTTTGTGTGCACCCATTGTTTCATGCACAAAACCAAAAAGCTACGTACCTACCTCAGGTCTGAGTTGGTAAGCCCTTACAATGCTCAAAGAGAAAGGCCCCTCACAACTAAAGCAGAAGAAATACACTTTAAGAACCTACAATACACTTAGCAAACAGGAATAGTTACAGGAATTTTACAAGTCCTTATGCCACCAAACTACATATTCCAAGTATTCTGCTTGTTTACAAATAGCAAGGTACATTCCTTGAATCAAAGAACACAAGATACAAACACCAGAGTATTAAAAACCTTAGATATGTTAAACATGCTCAGACTCAAAGTTCTTGCACAACTTGTGATTCATTTTGATGAAAACCAATACCATTCCTCTACACATAACACTATTTTATTAGCAAATTTGCCTAGTCTAACACTGGTAAGAAAGTGCTTCTAACATTCCCTTTAGTTGTACTTGGCCCAGGAATTGAAGTTACTCTGTCTGATGTGTTCTGCTCCAGATTAGAATGGAGATACTCAAATCCTCTAGCATTCAGTCAGCTGCCTTAAAATGTAATTTTATATTTCTGATTCTGTTTTAAAGATTAACTGCATGTAGATTAGGGAGCAAACCCTCTATAATACATGTTTTCATTCTTAATGGAAAAAAAGACCTCTGCATTCATCAGAATTGTTAATAAATTCCTAGCTGTGAAGATTTACTATACCTCTAAATACAAAGCAAGTCCCACACCAGGATGGCTTTTGAAGCCTTTTGTATCTTCAATAGTAACAATATAACCAAGTTTAAGCAATAAAAGCTACAACTTTGAACTTTTATCCCATTAGGGTTGAAATGCAGAGCCTGCATAATGATGTGCTCATATGAATCCTATGGTTTTGGGAAAAGCCTTAATAACAGCCTTAACTATTCTGCATGATTACAGGAAGCAAATACTTATTCTGGTACTTAGTTTTAAATAAAAAGTTTATCTTCAATACAAGCGTGCATCGACATTGTCAATTCTCAGATTTATTTTTTTTTGTTCTAAAAAACAAACCACTGTCCCCTAAACAGCAAGCAATGCAAATTTAATACAGCAGATTTAATATTCTTCAACTTCACAGGGGAAGAGGAGCAGTGCCACAGTAACAAATGTGTACATGGGGTGGAAGACATCACACAGGTGAACATGTTGCTTTTTAGCTGGCATTTTCTGTTTTCTCTAAATGCAAGAAGAAAACATGACACAAGGCAGCAACATGCTGTAGGTCTTTGCAACATTTGCTAACATATTTGGCTACTGTCTGGAAACACCCAGACCTCTAAGATACTTCAGAAAACCACTCCATTGAGCTTACTTTAAAGGACTAGAGTGAGGGGAAAAAAACCCCTCCTTCTTCATTAAGTAGAACTTTAAACCCAAGTGGCTGTGATAGCAAAAAAAAGATGCTGAGCTGTAAATTTCTATGCAAGTAAGGTTACTTAAGCTCTTCTGCAGCAAGTCAATCAATGTAACAATCATCAAGTTATCTCCACATGACTTAGTGCTCAAAGATGAGTAAGCAAGAGGTTTTGTAAAAATACTCAGCAGGAACACTTGCAAATCCAAGAGTAAAATACAACTCCTCCACACCTACATACTGAGACTACATGTGTATTCCATTTCCAAGCAGAAATACTTTTGCTATAGCCCTCACTGATAAATCATGAGGGCTATGGGAGTCAGGCACTATAGTGATGAGTCTATCGTAACCACCTACAGATACAAAAAGCCAAAAAAGGAGAAAATTCTGCTGCTTCTTCAACATAGGGTGCTTGGACTAGACCAGTAAAAGAAACCACCTTTTTGTTAGACTCACCGATATAATCTAATTTTTCTTTCTTTTTTTTTTTTAATCTGTCCATATTAAATAGCTGGTACCTGCAGCACCACATTGCTGTAGTTTAGAAAAATAAAGGAACTCCTCCAGATAAAAAGGAAAAAAAAATCCTTTAGTTAATCACACAAAAAGGGCTGAATCTAGGAACCCAGAATTATACATGAACTCATATATAAACTTTCTACAAGCTATGTTTGCAAAACCCTTTGGAATCACGACAGAGCTAACTGGAGGCCCATCAAGGTAGAAAGCTAATCGTATACTTAACATTAGGCCGCAAACAAAAGATTCCCACCAAAAAAGAATGGATGCTTAATTATTGGGTGGAAAGTATCTATTCATTAGTTCAATATATTAAAGCAGCATCCCTTTCCCTCCTCCATACAAATTAGAGGTACTCCCTGTATCAAGTTATATACATTTTTCCTGCTGTATTACTGGAAGAACTTAACAATAACATTGAGTAACAACCACTGGCATTAGATCTCAAGAAAATTCTATGCGCTATGTCAGAGCTCACCTATCACTGGCACATGACAAGCCAAACAGCTAAAATAGTATTTAGTTTTAAAAAAACATGTTCCAACATCTTTGTAAATGTTTTAAGTTTAACCTACCTTCAAGAAACACTAAATAATTTTAAAATCTCTAGGCAGTTTAAAACTGCAGAAAAACATCCTGAAATGGCTTAGGTTCTTCTGAGGACCTCATGTCAGTTATGTCACACCTAAAGGTACTAATCCTCTAAATCTTTTTTCCCCCCTCCACTGAAAGAAGCGTGAGGACAGTCCAACACTGGCTGTAACAGTAAAGTGTTACTCCCAAGTGCTGCATTCAAGATCCTGTTCTGCTATGAACTTCTGAAGGGGGTAAAGCCAGCACCCTTAAGAGTTTGTTGTTTTTTTTTTATAGTCAGAGAATTCTGACTATAGTATAGAAATGAAAAATGATGCATTGCAATGTTGAAAAAATTATACAAAGACACACTCTTTCAGCACAAAACATTTTTCTAAACTAGCAACATATTTATGCTGTCTCCTTTTATTCTCTAAACATGGAGTTCTAGTTTTGCTTTCCTCTAAATATAACCCAAACACAGCAGTAGTCACTATGAGACATGAACACTGCCACACAGGTTAAGACATGTATTTACACCTGTAAATTTAACACCACAGCTGCAGAGCCACCTCCTGCAGCAAATACCAAAAAGGCTTTTGAATACAACCTTAACAAATGAAACTAAGAATTACAGAACATTAAGTGTAACATATTAAGGCAGCAAACAAAAAAAATTTCTGAAGTTGCATAACGTTCTATTATTGTTCTTCATGCACTATCATCATTCCCATTTTCCTTCAACCAGCTCTGTATTACTAGGAGAAAACTAGCTCCTCAATCCTTCTGTCTGGGAAAGCAAGACAAGTACCCAAGGCAGTCTCCAAGCTTCTAGCTCTTGGTTAAGAGAAGTATACACAGCAGCCCCTCAGCTGCAATTTCTTAAACCTCAGTACAACTAACATTTCAAGATCCCCAAGAGTAACAGCTTTCAGCTTTCCCCACACCGTTTGTAATCTGTAATCTTAACCACATACACCAAGCTCTGGAGAAATGCCGGAGTGTTATCTCTCAAGTAAAGCTATTTTATCTCCCCAGAACAAAAAGCTAAGTTACAGGTTACTAAGCACGTTCATCCAGAAAAAGAGTATGCAATTCTGACCCATGCAGTTTTTTCAGGGATTGTGTAATTTAAGAACTAGCCTCTTTTCCAAGTAAAAATGCCATGGAAACTAAGAAACCTGAACCACCAAAACTAAGCTACTTAAAACTTCCTATTTAAAAACTGATCCATCTTAAAACAGTATTCTGGCACCAGCAGCTAAAACCACCAGTTGCTATAAAAAGACAATACTGCCCTTTGTCATGGAGAAACCAAAATAGCATTCAGCCTTTAATCTTCTGAAAATATGACAGCAAGAGCTACATTGTGCTGATTACACACATGGAAGTGTTATTCAAGATATGAAAAACTCCAGAAATTCCAGCATTAAGATTAAAGTAAGTCCAAGGCTATGCCTTTCTCCTTACCATGAATTTAGCAGTCTGGGAACTGTATTTCTAACACTCAATAAAAGAACATTGTGTCTTTGTGACCGGCCCTTCGAGTTGTGACCAATTTACCACATCTGAGAAGTTGCTCAAGAGGACCACTGTCCAGTCCTGCTCAAAGATCCCATTCACTTAACTATTCAAAGATTTTTCTCTGTACTCCCTTCAGAAATCCTGATCCCTAATACTTTTTAAACCCAAGTACTAGCAGCTCACAGGACATAACTGTCAAATTTAAGATAAGATGCCCAAATCCTACAAACCAGTCCAACTCCTTGAGCAAAAATTTCCAGAGAAGCACAAAGCAAGCATCATTTATAAATAAACTATTACAGGAAGAATGGTGGCCAGAATACAATTATGCTTCATGCATCCCATTTATGTGTATATTTGTCTTTAACATCAACATACTTCAAATGAAAAAGTTTATCTTTTTTTGCAGAAAAAGGTCAAAAAGTACCTCAGGAGGCAGACAGACTTGAAACGCCCACACACATTTTTAACAGTAATTCTTCAAGTGTATGTTCCAAGACACCACACTTCTGAAATTATGAAGGATGGAGTTTTTGCTCCAGAACAGCTCAGGTTGGTGAAGTACATTTAACATTATCTTTTTATATTGTATTGATGTTTCAAAACATTTCAAACTACTGAAAATGCATCTCAAATCTGATAACACAACCCAGACGTGCACCTTAAACATCATTTCAAGCAGTTTCTCCCTAGTAAAAGGGACAAGGACACCTGCATGGTACTTCAAAAATGCTTTTTTAAAAAAAATAATTTATGTATTACATGTTTCATTGATCTCATAGTACACCATCTGAGCCAATTACAGGCTCACTGTAATAATCACTGTCAAAGAATTAATACATTTTAATCTCACACAGTTTACATATTCGAACAGCAGTGCAAAACCACCTGAAAAAAAATCTTACCAATTTCAGTAACCTATAAAGGAAGCTTTTGCAAGAGCTTGGCTGTATTGGTCTCATTCCCCCCACAAGCTGAAATACATTTAATGATGCAAAAGAGCTAGCTAGTTTTATTAGCCCAGGTAATGTGACACAACTATAGCAAGTCTTATTCCCTTAAAATACATCTGTTGCTTTACAGGCAATTTTTATGGCAGTCAGTGACCATATAGCACAAGCAAGTGTGGTTTGCACAACTGTTTTCAACGAGAAGCCATCACTAACCAAAAAGGGAAGGCTCAGACGGGATGACTGCCAGAAACCTATTTTCCTCTTAAAAAACCCTGCAATATAGCATCACCATCCGCACTGTGCTCATGTTCCAATTACGTATTTCTAAAAAAGCCAGCATACTGTCAGGAAAAAAAAAGAAAATTCAAAAAGTCAAGCTTATGAAAGACCATTTTATTTTTTGGAAGTGAACTACTGATATTAAATCATTATTTGCACTTTAGAAGAAGAAATCACCATTCAGCATTTACGTTTAAATACATGAAAGGTTTTGTTTCAACAGAACTGTATCAGTCCTCTCACTATACAACTCACTGCACTTCCATCAGCACTTACTTCACTTAGCCCTCATCCTTGAGGGACTACTTATTTCCATGAATTCTGAAGTGATTCTCCAAAACATTTTGTTCTCTCCCCATCTAGAAGTATACCCTTAACTTTAATACTCAGATGTCTCTTCAGAAAATTGACTGCTTCTATTAAGTCAGATCCAAATTTTTTCCTAAATTAGCTGGAACAGATTCCCAGTTACAATGCTAGCTGTGTCAGTATGAACACCTCCACCCATCAATTTAACCTCACAATCCCAGTTAAATTGAATCAACCATTTGAAAGAGCTAACACCTCAGAGACATCAAGATAATGTCTATCATGTCAGCAGTTTCATTTCTCAACTTTGTAACAAGGAACTACACTAATCTAATTGATGTCACCATGAAAAAAAAAAAATCAATTGCCATGACATTGCCCCCATATATCTAAAACACAAGGCAGATAAATTACTGTTCTTCTGGAAAAAGATATGAAAAAGGAAAAGAGCAAATGTTAAAAGAAAGAGGTCATCTTCAATAAGCATGAAATCAGGCAGCACCCACAATTCCTGATAAGGTTTAAGGCACTGTAGAGAATTTCTGCATCACAGCACTGCATAGCTATTTGAGTATGCTCAAAGCCCTCTGCTCCAAGAAAATAAAATCGATGTTTTTGCTGTGCTCACTCTAGTGCAGATACTGACATAAACCCCCCAAAACCCTTGCTGCTTCTAAGTCTGATTTTCTGAGGAAAAATAGCTACAAATAATTGTACCTTCTGCCCTTGATCTTCTCCATTCTAAATCTCAACAACCTGAGGCATACGTAACCATTTCAGCAAGCCATCCAAATTTATTTTTTTCCCCCAGATTCCTTCCAACTTTTCAGATGTCAACACAGCAGGCTAAAAGACAGGGACCAAGATAAGCAGTACAGTTGAAAGGCTACTGCATGAATTCAGTACTTTCCTGCTCTGTTTCAGCTATTAACTGGCTGATGAGCACATACACAGCTCCAAACCAGCCACCACCTGTGGGGTCTCTTGCCCAACCAGTCGTCACAGCACATGCACAGGGTCTGTCTTCATAAAGGAAGACTCTCAGTACTCAACACCATTTTACAAGCAAGCCTTTCTTTTTACACTAAAATAATGCAAAACTGGGCACTAACCAACCATCTCCAATAGACAATCCTCCATATGCACCATCAATCCAGACACTGGGTCGTCAAAGACTGCAGGTTAAATATCTGATAACCAGAGAGCGAAGAGAGTACTTTCTGTACCTATTACAAAGGTTATTCTTTGTAATTACCTTATTCTAACACAGCCCATCTTTCTGCAACACCATCAGGACTTGAAAGACTTAGTGCTACACAAGTCAAGTAGTTGCAAAAGATTTCAGTGACAATTTCAAGCTCCTAAACACTCAGTTAAACACAACCAATGTTAGACCTTCATTTGACCAAGCAATTTTGCTTCCATTATGTCTTCCAGTATTTCAGACTCTGCAGGAGGAGAAATTTCTAGCTACTTACAGCATGTTACTGTGTCATACAGCTTTGTAAAAAGGGGGGGGGTGGGGAAGAAAGAATTATTTTGAAAGAAAATAGTTACTTTGAAAGGCCCAAAATAACATTCTAATAAGGTATTTCTAACAAAAGCTATAGAAATGCACAACTGCAGTTATACCTCAAAACTCTAAAATGGAGCCTCTTAATACTTCAAAGCTATTCCTGTATTGTTTCAAAGATACAATAACCTTGGGCAAGACAGAAAGCCAGATAAAAGAATTAGCAAGAGGAAAAATCCTCTCCCCGCAATGGAAAATTTTCATCTCTTCAAGCAAGGCACGGAGATGCTGAGCCGGACCTGCGTTGCCTGGAGACCAACCGCAGCTTCTTGCCAACAGGGACGAGCTAAGCATCAGCAAATTCAACAACTGATAAGTGGATGAACTGAATAAGAGGCAGTAAGGTTTTTCCACACGCCATCGTAAAAACCTGATAGCTTTCAGATAATGGTTCTAGCCCAAGCTCACGAGATACACAAGAATTGTTTTGAATGTACAATGTCAGCCTAATAAAACTTCAAACTCCACTGTACTGTGCACTTACCTCCACACTTCTGGATAAATCTAGACCAGTAGAATGCATTCAAGTCAATTTTTTTAGTCACAACTCAATTCTGCCCTTTCAATCTTTTGATACAGGATCTGAACTTCTGGAATACATTCCTACCCATTAAACAAGTTCTGTGTTTAAGCATTAGTGCAGAAATATTAAGGAAACCAATGAAATGTATCAAAAAGGAAGAAGCTACACCTTGGCTTAGCATTAAAAACCACATTAAACAATGCTTCACTTCAAAACCCCTGCCCCTAGCCTTCCCCACCCAAAGCACAGCTCCCTGGGGGCAGGACAGCATCAAAAGCATTACCAAGGAGATACTTGTTTTGCCTATTCTGGATCTGGAACTGCTCCTGACCTCGGGCAGGCACTGACTTGGGCTGCAGGCGCAGCACTCCTGACCACCTAGAGAAAACACTTCAGCTGTCTCCCAATTTCCAAACACCATCAGGTAAGAATTGTTGAAAGTAACCGACATTTAATACCAGTTACTCCAGAATTTCCCTAGACTTTATCTAACCCAATTCACTGAAAGTATTCAGACAGTAAAGAATTACAGACTTTTAAGAGTGACTTCTATTTAATTTATCTCTTTAGATACAATATCCTTGTGGAATTTATGTCACTAGTGAGGTATGTCTTCCACCATCAACCTGACAGCATAAGCTTCTCTGCCTCCACCTATTCCTAAACCAAAAGGGCAGACATGTCCTTAGCACCACAGCCAACAGATAAGACACTCCTAGTGCCTCAAGATTCACATCCTTCTACTCTTCAGAAGGAAAAACATCCTTGAAATACCCTCTGACACTCTCCAGCTGATCAGAGAACAACTAAAGCATGACCATACCAGTGACCTGGCCAGAAGCCCACCCACTGACAGGCAGCAAAGAGTTTCTTTAACATCTTTTCTCATCCTATTTTTTTCAAAATGACATGCCTGACAAATCTGAATTCTTCCTTGCAAGCAACTGGTGGGGAAAGAATTTTGAGGGCACAAGGCCCAGCATTCATATGACTGACCACTATCCAGTTTTACAGCTCCTTCCCAAGTTACCATACGATTATGATGGTTCTGTTCTGATCTACCTTTCCTCAAAAGGAAGCAGCAACATGAAGCTTACATTACTTGTTATGACCAAAATACCCCAGACAAGATAAGAGATTATTATTTCAGAAAGGTGTCAACAGAAAAGGTAGGAAAACAACTTTTAAATTAAATCAATTAATATAAATTTTGGAAGCTACCTGGTCAAGTTTAAGGTCTGAAATGTTTACAAACTAGTATATATGAATGGCTACAATCCTTCCCTGAAATCCTTCCCATGATCCTTAACCAGGAGACACTTCTGAGCACTTAATATTACTATTTTTGAAGAAATTTTCCTGAATTCTGGCAGTTAAATCATTGGATTCTTCCCCATTCAGTAATATACTTTAACCAAGAAAAAATTATAATAACAAGCTGAAAGATTCTAAATAGGCCAAATGTAAACAAATTAATCAGTCCATTTTAAAAATACACATTTGTGTGTGTAGGCACATGTATATAGAAACCCAGTTTCCATTCCTTAATGTTATCGGAAGTCCTGAAAATATGCAAATTAATTTCAATTTAAGAACAATTTCACATTTTACAAGTAGCTTTTCTTATATAAGCAAAGTTATGAACAAACATGCAAATTCTTAGATGCTTAAAAGCCAAAATAACCCTGACCTAGAGCATCAAATTTGAGCTGTTATGCTCTTACTTCAGCCTTGTGTTGAGTAACAACCAATAACACACTCTGACTGAAAAGTTAAAAACAAGCTTACGTTAGCTTTAACGCTCCAGAAGTAAATATTAAAGCAAGATTCCAATTTAACAATATTTGACACAGAACTGCCCCCTTAGATGTTCATGAGTCTAAAACAAAAAAATCACATGGGCACTGGATGCATTTCTGGAATACCTGAGTATACGTGACACTGTGTCAAAAAATTAGAAAGACAGGCTAGAAGTAGAGGGTAATTAAATTCCAGCATACACTAGGAAAGATACTGGTGTTAAACACACATACCTTTCACAGCAGAATTAAGGCCAAGGACATATCAGGATGTAACTACCAACAGGCTGTTATTCTATCAACAACAATAACATTTATTTTCTTAAGCTGAATGTCGACTTCCAAACTCTGAACCGTGTTTTTAAGAGCCTAAGGGCCCCAAGCCACATTATGTATTACAAACCTGTGATGCTCAAACCAGCTCATAACAAGACAGTACCCACTATTTCCGTTTTACACATAAAAAAGGGGTATTCGTGAGCAGCGCGTCCAATTATGCAACGCATCCCGAAGCACCCTTTTTTGATTTTGTAATATTACCGAGTGTAGGAAACGCTCGTCCAACCTGCGGCACATGCCTCACCCAGGCAAAACGGAAAACCGACGTCCTATGATTCAGGCAGATGAGAACTGCTGAGTAACAGCAAGGGGCGACAACCAGCGCCGGGGTCACCCACCCACGTAAGACCGCACAACCGCGACCCCCCCCGCTACCGACAGCCCCCCGCCCGGCAGCCCCCACCGCCGCCCCGCAGGGGGGGCGAGGCGGGGCAAGAAGCCGGTACGGTGTGGGAGCGGGGAAGCTCCGTGAGCGCTCTGGCCGTCCTCTCCATCCCACCCTCTCCATCTCCATCCCGGACCGAACGCGCATTCCCGGGGGTGATGCTAGGCCAGAACCCTGCCGGAGGAAACCAGGGCAGTGCTCCCCCACTTCCCGGGCAACGTCCCTCCCCCTGCCGCCGCCACCCGCCCGCGGCTGCCGCCGAGCATCTCTAGCGGGAAGCCGGGCAGCCGCCTCCCCCCCCCACATCCCTCAGGCCAGGCACCGGCCTCCCACGACGGGCGGGGCTGGGGCCTGCAGAGGCAGGGCTCCGCCGCACCTTACACGCCAGCGGCAGCCCCCGGCCACCTCCTCAGAGCCAGCTGCCGCGGGGGAGAGGAGGACCAGCGGCAGGCTCGCCGAGCGCCCGCAGCGCCGAGGGGGCGGGCCAGCCGGCCCGGGAGAGCGGCGGAACGCGCCCGTTACCTGGTGTCAGGCCGGCAGCGGCGGCGGCTTCGCCTCTTTTGTTCCTCAGACGTCAAAATGGCGGCGCGGCGCGTGGCCGGCCCTCCCCCACCCCACGGGCCCCGCCCTCCCGCCCGCCTCTCTATTGGCTCGGGCCGCACCGCCGCGTGCTGATTGGGCGGTCGCCAGCGCCGCTGTTGCTAGGGGAGCCGCAGCGGGCGCGGGGCAGGGGTGCGGGCTGCGCGCGGCCCCTCAGGGCCTACGCGGCGTCGCTTCGCAGCTCGGCCGGTCTGTGCCCCTCCCGCGGCAGCAGCGGGCTGGCCTGCTCCATCGGGCCCGGGCCTGGGCCAGCAGCCCCTCCGTGGCTCCCAGCTGCTGCTCGGGTCCTGCCTCGGTTTTGCGAGACAAACACAGGGCATTACCCTGCCCTGCGCTTGGTGCCGGCCCTGTGGGCACGGGCACGCTGCTGCTCCTCTCCCTGCGCCCTGGCAATCTTTGGGGTCACCCCGGGACCCGCAGCAGCCCTAGGTTGGGGTCTCATCAGTTTGTCTCAGGGCCTGCTTGGGTTTTTGATCTGCGTTCGTGCGTGAGATGTACAGTTAAGTTTGGCTGTGGCCGCTGCTTGCCGGGGCGCCCCAGCCACTCGCCCCCTGAGGAGGCCGAGGAAGAGTGTCTTGTCGAGTCCTTGGTGCAGCGGCGGCCCACGGGGCCATATGCCTGAGCTCACCCCTTAGTTCTGAGTTTCTATTTCTATGCCACCAAAAACCTCATTCAGGCATACACAGCTGAAAAGTCCCAGAGGCTCCCCCTACTCAGCTTTACCTTGAATGACTTCTCAAAGCCTGTGCTCTGATGTTTCCAATGCTATCACAGTTGTCAGGGTTTGCGTGCAAGCCCGTGAATGTGCCTGTAACAACAGAGCCACCATCATTGTAAGGAAAAAACTGAATAATGAGATTATTGCAGTTTAAATTACTAAGCAACAGTCTCTCTGACAATGAACTTAGTAACGCTCCACCATCTATTTAATCACGCTAATGAGACAGAACAACTCCACTTAGATACAAATTACTCTGCATTTCATTTAAATAAAGGTCAAAGAGCTAAAAGCCACACAAGCCACCACAATTCTGCTGTACAACACACCCAGCAAAAGGCATCCTTTGTTTGCAGAAGGGACCCAGCCTTTCTGGCCTTGGGCTGCCGAGGCAGGGCTGTGCACACAGAGCATCTCACTCAAACCTCCTGCCTCTGGCCCCCAGCTGCCTGCCCCTGCACGGGCCCAGGGCCGGTCTGGTTCGGTACCAGGCTCCTTGGTTTGGAGAGGTGAGCATTGGTTCACTAAAGAGATTCAGACGGTGAGAGATCTGTGATTTCTCCTTGTTCTAAAAGTACAAGCATGCATACAGACTCGTGTAAGAAACAATTATACCCTTTGGTTCTCACTGCTTAAAATATGCCTCTCTTGTCCATCCAGCGGATGGTTGAAGCCAAGGAGGGCTGCTTGTTGAGAGTCTCCTCATTTGTCTGACTGGCGCCATCATGATTGTCTTAATTTCAAAATCTTTTTTTGTATGTGTCTCTCACCATTTAAAACTGGTGACTTCCCTTGGATATTTAAGGATTTTGTTTTAAATCCATGCCTCTTTGGGCTGAAGCTCGTTGTGAGAGAGCAGGTCTGTAATTTACTCAAGAAACTGGCAGTTAAGGTTGGAGATTATTGACACATACTGCTAGTTTTGATCTTTGTTTGCAAGCCCGGAGCTGGTCCAGGTCTCACGTCTGGTTTATGTTCCCCAGCCACGGGGAGAGGGGAGGGCTGGTGCCACCCCACGGGACCTCTCCACAGTGGGTGGCTGCAGGATCCCTCCAGAGGTTGGGAATATTCCCACATGCTCATGGCAGCATTAGATTTCCTCAAACCTTGCTCCTCACTGCACTTCTTTCCGTTCCTCTTAATTAGTGTGGGAGTAATTCCAGGCTATGTGAGGCACTCAGCCATCTCCTACCTCACCTGTGATCGGCTTCCCCGATACAGTTCATGCCCATAATAAGACGTCAACATTGAGCTCAGCTTGGCAAGCCTTTCATTCCTCCGCTGACCTTGCCCACACACGTTTTATGGTCACTTCCTAAACTTCCAGACCCCCATCCCATCGGCTCTAGGATGAACAGCTAGCCACGCTCCCAGACTCACAAGCAAGGCTGATCCTTTGGCTGCCTGGCACTCCAGCTAGCCCTGCACCACTTCTTGAGAACATTTCACCCTGAACAATGACGTGAGGCTGTTGAATATAAGATGCTTAGCTGTGGGAGTCACTGCAATAGCAACGCTCCTCAAACCTCCTCCTCCTTGCCAAGACAAAGGAGATGAAGCATTTAAGCCACTGAGGATGTGCTCATGCAGACAGTTAGAAAGATGCCTATTTCTCCCACTGCCAAAATCATTCACAAAATAAATAAGCAAAAAACATTCCGCTTCCACAGACACCTTCCTTTCCCTTGTGTGCACATATATATACACATACACATATATTTTTAAACATCTGGTGAAAAGTGCCAGACTGACAGTTTAAAGAAACAAGCATTTCCCGTTATTTACAGAACTGGTACAATATAGGAAGTAGCAGAGCAAACTTCTCCCTCTTGGGCTGTGTCAAATCCACAGTCCAGAGGAAACACCCTTGAGCATAAACTCCACGCATACTCATTTCTTTGTCTCCCCTGCTAGGGATCCAGGATTTGTTCCTTTTACAGGGAGCAGAGGACTGTTACGATGTTCCCTAGTTCAATATTATTCTTGTCATGATGAGCGTTGCAAAATTTCATTTATATGAAAACCTCGACCCTGAATCAAAAAATTCAACCCCCCCAAAGTTCAGCCGCTTCTCACCAAATCAGCCCAGTTCCAAACCAATACAGTTTTCTAACTGCGTAGTCCTCACCCACAATCTTAATCCCATGGTCTGTCTGCGTGGTGTGGTCCATGCCATTTTTACCATGCCTGCGGTAGTCCAAATTAATGCACATGGTTCTAGTTATTATTTACTTGCAAAACATTTCATCAGATGATGTGTCTGATTCAGTACTCAAAAAGCCAGGCCAGTAAAGGACAGCACTTAATTTAATGAAGTAGCAGGAAAATGTCATGCTTTAAAGATGTCTTGCACGGAAATAGATTCCATGCTCTATCCTCAGTCCTTCTCAAGGTCAAAAATAATAATTATGAGAACAGAGCTGGAAGAAGAAGGGTAACGATGGGCTGTTTTTGCGTGGGTCAGCAGCAAAGCCAGCTGCGAGCCCCAGCAGTTCAGCCGCCCGCTGGGCAAGACTGTCCCTTGCCAGGCACTTTCTATTACTCCTGAGCAATTACAAATTGATGGATGAGTCACAGAAGGAAAACACAACCGGACTTTGTTTACTGGGATGGAAGCTCGGCTCTGGGATTTCTCAAGAGCTGCAGAGATGGAGAGGTGGCAGCTGCTGCTCAACGAGCCTGGACATGAGGGATTGCAGTTGAAGGATCTGTGCTTTCCTGCAAAAGGCTGTGGTTAATCAAAAGGTTTTTCTCCACCCCATGTTCCTTTTAACTGATCTGACCAGACCCAGGAACCACAAGCAAAACCATCGGTAACTTATGGTTTAAGGTTTAATTTGTTGGCTATGCTTCAGGCAAGTGGGGAGCACACACGATCCACAGTGCACTGAAATTGGGGACGGTGGCAGTGCCCAGCCAGGTAGGCTGCTTACCTTCCAGGAGGAGGTCTGAATGCCACGGCCCAGCCTGCCTGGGCTTGTTGGGTTTCTGCAGAAGCCCTGGACTGGCTGCATGTGCCCAGTGTCCTGCTGCAGCCTGCTCCACTGCCCAGAGAAGATGCAGGAGAGCAATCAGAAAAGAAGGCAGCAACGAAGAGCCTCCTCTGAGCCACTGACACATGCAAACCACTCGCTGGCCCACCCTGGGGAGACCTTCAGCCTCTTCAGAGAGTAAGGACTCTTGCCAGACCCACTCCTGGGGGTCCTAGATGAGCCCCCCACAGCCCCAGAAAGCCGGCCTTGCCCTCTCAGCCATCCTGAGCCCTGGAGACGGTGTCCATGGGCTGCTAATGGAGATTCAGTTTGGGCTCCCGATAACAAAACTGCAGTTACTGCTGTGTCCCCTCTCTCCCCTCCCTTCATCAGTCCTGTCTGCTGAGGCTGTAGCGCTCCAGCAGGACTCTCTCTTACCTAGTGAACTGCTGCCATGGCAGAATTTATGTGTTATTGTAGGATAAAACAATCACTTGCCAAAAAACACACCAGAAGAACAATACATAGATAGCAAGTGCCCAAAGGTTAGGAGAGGCCAGAGGGTTTTTTCCATACAATCTTTTCTAGGTTTTCCTGCGGGGCAAGGCAGAGCCTTTAAATGCACAGGCAGGTTCTCACCTTCCAGTGCATGCTGATACCACTGGTGGTCTGCAGACGTGGCAGCTCCTGCACGGTGGCATCACCTACACATGTTCTTCCAGCTCTTCTGGGAGAGTGCATTGGGAATCTGTCGGGCTGGTGGGGTGTGTGTTTGGGGCAGCTCGGAGCCCTGCTGCGGGCTCACTAGCCAGAATGGAAACCCAGATCCACAGGTTTGGGTCAGCTCCTCGCTCCTGCCTTCCCTGTCAGTGCTGCTGTGCTCCGTGGGCGACCATCTCAGCCGCAGCTGAAGCCGGAAAGAGCCGGCAGTTTCAGTTTGCTCTTGTGCTTGTAGGCTGCGGCAGCTCCATCCGCCAGTGCCTGCCCTCCTGCAGCTTCACCATCTGATTCTCCTTTTTCTGAGCCTCCCTTAGGCGCTCTCCTTGGTGAATAAATCCCCCAGCTCCTTTCCCCATAACCCAGGGCTGGGCAGCAGCACAAGGGCCTGGAATAATTAGCTCTGTGTTATTATTTGTGGAATAATTGGAATAATTATGTTTATCATGGTGGTGCTTAGGGCCAGACTCCTGTGTCTGGGATTGTGCTTTCTGCTCCAGGCTTTGCCCAGAGACCCCGGGTCTTTGTTAGCACACCCAGACCTTGCCACAAAGCAGCTGGTGTGCTTGCCCTGAGGCACTGCTCTCTGCCCTCTACACAGTCACAGTTTCGTGGCTTCACCTTCAGCAAAACAGTCCCAACTCCCCAGCATGCAAAAAGGAGCACGACTCAGAGCTGAAACTCCTTCAGGGAACATTTTGGGAACTTCCCAAGCAGGGTGATACTGGGGTTTGGCTGGTGTCCTGCGGTCGCACACCCTGCCACACCTACTCGCCTGGCACCGCTGAAATGTCACCGGTACTGCTCGGTGCAGTGCAGTCGTGCAGACTATTTAGGGCAGGGAAAAGCCAGTTCAGATATAAATATCTATCGAAATAAGTCATCTTGTCCTTCAGCTGCCTTAAACCTGCCACCCCCAGCCTTCAATTTCCATTTTCCGCCTTGCACAGCCTGGTTTTGCCCAGAGATACACCACAAGTCCTACTCCCGCTGCGTGTCTGTGGGATCAGGGCGAGTCCCAGCAGACCCTTTGGGAGGTGCCTGCAGGCAGGAGAGGGTCAGAAACTTTCGCTTGGCAGCTGCAGGCATCTGTCACTGAGTCCTCCTGGGTGAAGAACCGGTAACAGAAAACGTCTCATCCCCATTCAACAAATTTAATGCTTGCAAGATTTTGCACCCGTAAGCTGAACGAGAGAAATAAATGCCGGCAAAAATAGCGATTGGGAGGGGACTGTCTGTATTTCACACATCACAGGGCGCCTCTTGTGCAGGAAGGAAAGGGCTTGTGATGCCTCCTCACCGCCATCCACCTCGCTGCGGATGGGTCTATGATACCTACTTCCTTGCAGAAATCAAACGTGGCTCCAGCTTGTGATAGCCTGGACTCATCGGTGGTTCCATTCCCTGCCCACCAAGCCTGCAGCAACTGAATAACTGCAGGCTCATGCTGCAGATGTTCCAGCACTAACCACCCTCTGGTCTGTCCTTGGATGCAGCTACCTGTTGCTCTCTCATCTTACCTCCTGTGGAGAAGATTGGATGGGCTTTTCCTCCTGTTCCTTCTGCTTGCCTGCTCCTCTTGTTAGCTTTCCCCTTAGCAGCCACCTACCAGTCTGCCCCTTACTCCAGCCCTCAGGGAGGAGGTGATGCTCTGGAAGTCAGACCGTAACCCTGTATATGTTTTGTCTTTGCAGGTAAGCCTTTTCATCCCACCTTGAAGGGAAAAACTCTAGCAGGTTTTCCTAAACAAGGAGGTCCAGCTCATCTCAGAATAAATCCTCTTTATTCATGGAAGAGGAAAATCCTTTCCTTTGGTGGTGTAGTCCCCACTGAGGAGCTGATGGTGCTCGTGGCTGTGGTGCTGCAGGGCAGGCCAGGAGCAGCTGTGAGCTCCAGGGCTATGAGCCCTCTCAAAGCCACGGTCATGCAGGGAAGCTCAGCCTTGTGTGATGGGCACCACAGAGAAATGGGCTCAGCTACTGCAAATTTCATAGTTATTTCATGCAGGACTTCTTAAGTAAATTGCTCCACTCAAGAGCAGACCTGTCTTCTGCCAAAAAATGTCTTAACGTCCATGTCTGTGGCTGGGACCTGCACCCTTCTGCCCTTTGCTGCAGGATCTCCATCCTGCCCACCACCTGGCTATAGTTTTCCCCACCAACTCTCCATGGCTAAGGATGCAAACCAGAAGACCCACACAAGAGTCAGGAAGGATGGGGATGAGCAATGCTCTCTCCCAGCTGAGATGAACATGCTCCATCAGGTCTCCAGGGCCCAGGGAGCTGGCAGCAGCAAGCAGTTCTGGCCCATCACCCCTGGAGCATTGGTACTCCAGGCAATGCTAAGACGATGGACTGAATCAGCATCAATTGGGAATGTCATTTCTTGTGAATTCAGCCTTCCCATCTATCCTTTCCCTGCAGTTTCTGCTTCAGGGACTCTTCCTTGGGCTATTTTTAGCACCGGGTTACATCATTGCCAGCTTCTGCTGCTTTGAAACAGGCACTGGCTGCGAACATCCAGGCACCAGCAACCTCAAGCCACAGGGCTGTAAGGATGGGAACTTTATCACTCACTCAGCAGACAACCAGGCTGCACTTGTGAGCTGCCGGATGGAGCCTGGTGTGGGAGAGCAAACAAGCAGCATCTCAATCATGCTGGTGCCCGACAGGGAAGAGGAGCACCCTGCCGTGAGTGCCCCTGCTTCCCCCGGGACTGGGGGATGCTTTCCGGCAGCACTGCCATTGCCTGGCTGTGCAATACCAAGCAAGTTAATTAATCCTCTGTGCTTCTCCTCTTTCCAAAGAGAGAGTTTGTGCTGACCTACTTCTTTACACAGAAATTTGCAAAGGGCCTTAATGTCCATGACAAGCAAGTGGCACCGAAAGCAGAAATTATGCTGGCTGTTCCAAGTACCCAGACCACTGCAGAACCAAAACAGCAGCAAGCAAAAGCAGAACATAATGGCTGGAGCAAGTAACAGAGAGATCTGCTCCTGCAGGGAGGTCACGATTTCCAGTCTGGCAACTGGCTCTTGCTCTTGGGCAAGAGCAACTCGCATGCTGACCAGCCACGTGGAAAGGTGGCTCAGGCCATGAGATGGCACGAGCAGCCACGTGGCAAAGAGGAAGATTCACCTTGCACCTCTTTGCAAAGATGCTGCACATCGGGCACAGGGGTCCCAACAGCCCCTGGGTAGAGAGATGTGGCCAGCTAGCCCAGGGCAAGCAATGCAGCCCTGGGGGCAGCAAGGAGGGGCAGGGGATCTCCTCGGAGAGCCCTTGGCATGCCTGCAAGACTGCAAAAGCTTTGCGTGCATCCCCAGGCACACTGACACTGCATACCAGCACCTCTGGGACCCCACAATGGCTGTCTGAACCGAGGCAAGTTTTAAAATCTCTCCTCCCCACCTCTCTGTGTCTGAGCCTCCCTGGTAGCCAGAGCTATGGAAACCTGTGCAGGAGCCATTAGCAGAAATGAGAAAACAGGGGGATCCAAGCTGTCCGAGTACCCTTCCCCAGCAGCATCCTAGTCCCCACAGCCACCATCTGCCCCGCCCCCCCCCCCCCCCCCCCCCCCCCCTGCATCCCAGCTGGCCAAAATTCCTCTCTCAGAAGACTCTCTCCAGAACAAGGGCTGGAGCTCTTAAGGAGGAAATTCTGAGTTAAATTCCTTCCTCCCGAATCATTTGTAGAAGGGAACAGCGTGTGCTCCCAGCACAGAGATGACGTATTGCTGGCCTCCTGCTGCTCCTCAGCTGCCTGTCACAGCAGGGCCAAGGCTCTCCCAGTGAGGGAGCAGGAGGGTTCGGATCAGGGAGGAGGACTGGAGGGCATACTCATGATGCCTCTGCCTGGGGAAGGGCTGGCAGGGGGTCCATTGCCAGCTGTACAGAGTGAATGCCTCACCAGAAAAAGCCCTGGGAAGAGGATGCAGAAGATCACCAAACTGCAAAGATCCCCTCCATCTCTGAGGAGAAACGGAGTAACAGAGTTATGCTGCAGATTATACATGAGCCCAGCATAAAGCAGTTATCAGTGAGGGCTCAGTAATCAAACCCAGGATTAAATAGGACCAAAGCCTCATTTGGTGCAAATGGCCACAGCTGTGTGGAGGCAATGAGCCCCATACTAATTCATCCTCGATTCCTCAGCAGGAATAATGAAACAGTTAAAGCAGCCCTAAAGCAACAAGGAAGGTATTCGTTTTGTATTTGCATTGAGCTGCTTAAAAAAGTAAACACAGTGGTGTAAGGCCAGGCCCGCCAGCAGCTGTCACTGACCTCAAAATCAAAGATGTTGTGGGCTGACCCAAAGTAGGGCAGGCTTGCAAGCAGAGCGAGCACAGCAGCTATGCTAGAGATGGGAGGAAAATGAGCTGTGCCTCATGGTTTTTAACATGCTTTAAGCAGCAAAGGCTGCTGCCCCCCTTCCTAGGCCAAATCTGTCAGCGGGGGTCTCAGAGCTGGTATACTTATCTGAAAAATTATTCCTCTCTCTCCTCTCAGAGATAAGGCAAACACTGCCCTGATCTGGGCAATCTGTGTAGGGATTATTAAATCAAACTGTATCTGGGCCAAGGTTAATGAAAGAGCTTGAAAAATCCTCCTGGCCGCAGCGTTTTAGTTCCCTCATCACAAGCAACTTGGCGCCGTGCCGGCGGGGAGGTGCGAGGCCAGCAGCCTACACGTGTGCCATGAGCCACAGGGAGCCGAGCAGGGCTCACACTGGGTTTCCTGCCCCCTCAAAAATGACAAGAGGCTGGTTTCGTGCTTGCTGGTGGAGCACCTCTGCTGGCAGCTGGCAGGGATTATTGTCATCTGTTACCACTGCCACCCCGCAGGGACCCTCTTTGTGCTGTTCCCTTCAGAGCAGCTCCAGCCCTGCTTGTCCCATCGGAGGCTTTTGGGGCAGAGCTCATTCCACCCTGCTGCAGCCGGTGCCACACGGGAGAGCCACAGCCGATGGGCATCCCAGGCAGAGCCGGACTGCACCCGTGTGATGTGCGGGTACCCATCCGGGAGAGTTTTCCTCACGTGCCTGCAGAGTCCTAAATCTGGCATCTCTACTTGGCCAGCTTCAGGGTGTCCTCACTGTTGCAGGCTGTCCCAGGGAAGATGGAAAACATGCTCAGGCTCTTTCTCCCCTTTATTTTAGGTGAACACAGAAGTTCTTCAAAGTATGGGTTTGTGGTTCTTTCATTTTCCTGCCTTTCTTATCACTGAGGGCTTTGGAAATGGAGAACTGGGGGCATCACAGCATGAGCTCACACGTCCCTGCCCTGAAGGGCTCCTTATTGCTGGAGAGAGCCGTTTCCAGCATCTCAGCCCTATGTTAAAACCGTTGAGTCTCTGGCCATAAATGCAAAGAAAAACTGGAAACCACGGCACAGCAGTAATCAGGGCAATAAGGTTTTCCACTTCCACGAGCTTGAGGCTGCCCAGATTGTGCTGCCTAAATCTGCTGGGAAACCCAGCCTCTCTGGTCCCAGCTGCTTCCCCAGGGCTCTCACCAGGGTTCTTCCCTTCCAGTGCCAGCTCCTTAATAAATACTGGTTGTTCCTGTCACATTTCCCTCATGCTGGCTGGTGACGCCAACCCTGCTGGCAGGTGATCAGTTCCCTATTCACCGAGTCACACAAATTCATTCCAAATCACCCCAGACCCATGCAGACAGGCTCCTCAAAGTGTCAGAGGGGGCTCAGGGCAGAGCAGCAGCAGTGGCCCATAGTCTGGAGATGCAGCTCCATGCAAGAGACTTGGCACCAGCAATGGCTCCTCATCCTGCACGGCAGGGTCAGGAAGAACCGCTGCAAACGGGGAAAACAGAGCCTATGCCACATCTTTTGTCTCTTCAACATCTACCCTTCAATAAGGCACAATTATCTGTTTACTTAAGAGCAAGAGTAATTAACCACCCAAATAGTGACTGAGGAATGTGAGAGTCACAATGGTCCCTATTATGGAGCAGATCCACTAAGTGGAAATCATTGTTTTTCCTGGCCTTAAAAACGTGGCAGTGCACCCCAGCACCTTCACCCCTTGTGGACTGGCACTGAAAACATGCAGGGAACTGGTATCCTTCAAGGGCAGTGCTGGGAAGCAAGGGCAGCGGGGTCCATGCTCTCTGTGGCAGGACCAGAGCAGGGCAAAGCCGCTAGCTTGCAAACATTTCTGTGCAACATAGGGATCTGTGCACAAGGCTTCCCGGCTGGGAAGATCACACGCTAATTTGAATGCTGTAAATATTTGACTTTCATTTGCAATTTTACCTCTGCCTTGAGCTGAGAGTAATTTCCAAGTAAATAGCTGACTTCACTGGGCCTCAGGGGATGGGAGCTGCACCACAAGCCCCCAAACCTCAAAATCTGCAGAAACCGCTACCCCAGCGAACACCCCTGGCACCACGGGGCTGGCGGTCAGGGTCAGCTCAATCCTTGCTGGGATTTTCAATGTCCATAACTTTCCAGGGGTGGATTTTGATGAAGGAGGGGGATGCTGAAGGTCCTTATCAGCCCTGCTGACTCTGACTGCCACCCCAGCAGGGCTGCAGGCTCTGCTGGCACCATCTTGCAGCCATGCTGGACATCCCACTCCCCATCTTGCAGCCATGCTGGGGATATTTGTGTCACTGGGCCACACTTGTGGGACGCCAGTTGCATCATTGAGCTGCATTTCCACAGGGACCCATTTGGCGGATGCAGCAGCCACCTGTGTTTACCCGCTCCCATCTTGCGCTGGCACACACATGATTACAGCTTTCGGTTTCAGCCTCCATCTATTTATACCAAACACTTCTGAGTGATGTGCCACTGCCTCCCAGGGGTGTTGCCATGCTGGACCAGCCTGCCCAGCACCTCCTTGTCAGAAATGGCTGCATAGTGACTCAATCACAGCCTGAGAGCCACCTATGCAGGGAGCAAAGCTCCTATGCGGTCTCCCTGCCATCCCTGGCACACTTAGGGGGTTGTGAAGCCGCGCCCAGGAAATATATTGGATCCTGCTGAGATGCAACAAAAGCGCAGGATGCCAAGTGGCTGCATTGTCCCTATCCCCAGGGACGGGGACCTGCCACACTGCCCAGGCACTCACAGCTACTGCAGAACAAGGTCACAGCCTAGGCAGTTGTGCTCCATAGCCCCAGGACAGCAGAAGCTGGTCAGCAGGGCCCTGGCACATGACAGTGGGATTTTGGGGTCAGCACTTGGAGGACAGAAGAGATGCAGATGAGCAGAAAGGGATGCTGTGATGAGATTCAGTCAGAGGCACCCACAGAGCTATTGCTATCAAAAATAAAAGAAGGGGGTAGACCCAGATAAGCCCACCCACCCATTCCCATTGCTACAGCCATAATGAGGCGCTATGCATCCCTGCCAGGAGGCTATCTGCTCACATCATGCCTGGGCAAGAAATGGTAATAGCTGGGCACATAATCAGGAGCAAACTATTTATAACCCCATGCAATATGCTACAACTGAGAGAAGATGAAGGGGAAGAAGATGAGTCGACAGGGTAAACAGGGTTGAACTTTCCTACTAGCGGGGCAGCTGGTTCACATAAAGAGAGACGTTACTGGGAAAGCTCTGCCCAGCAGCAGCACTTCCAGTGGATAAAGGCTGACAGACACATCCCACCCAGGACATGTCCAGCTCCCACAGAGGCAGCCCACGGTGCGACCCTGGGGAGAGAGGCTGGGGCTGGCAGCCAGGCAGGGGCTGGGCAGACACAGCTACTGGGTTGTGGCCCTTTAGCGTTATCCTGCTCATCAGCTCCAGGCTTTCTCTTTCCCGGCGGTGGGGAGAGGCTGGAGGCTTCAGCACTCCCTTGCTGGCAGTGCCCCAGCTGCTTTGTGCGCTCCATGCCATTAGCTATGGTCTCGTGGGGATTCTCTGTGTCCCCACCCAGCCAACAAGGGCTCACACCAGCAGAGGGGACATGTCTGCCCCAAACGCAGCATAACCAAGTTTAGCTCCAGAGAAAAGAAACCCAGAACTCAGACTGTGAAGCAGCCCATATGCTCCAGCGCGGGGAGCGTTAGCCATTGGTGAGGGTCCCCACGGTCACAGCCCAGGGACTACCAGGTTCCCTCCCAGCTCGGCCAGCCTGCAGCCCAAGCCCAGCCCAGCAGCTCCTGCAGCCAGTGGCTCACGCTGGGCTATTTTTAGCCTCGTTGTTCAGCCTTTCATTTTAAAGCCACCCACAGGAGACATTTCCATTTTATCATGGAAACAACCCTGCTGAAAAAATAAATTATAAGGACATCAAAGTGCTAAAATAAAGGGGGAAAAGAAAGGTCTTCTTACACCAGGGAGCAGGGAGAGCGGAGGAGTGGCTCTGCTTCCTCCCAGCGGGTCGGATGCAAAGCGACCTCCTAAAGCTCTTTCAGAACAAAATAACAATGCAGCAAACGAGAAAAGCAAATTACAGTGAGAGGGGAGAGCTGCAACAGCGATTGGACCCACTGACAGCAATGCAGCGAGCCCTCATGGGGCAGCTGGCTCTCCTCCATCCATGCTGGGGTGGGCCTTCCCCAACCACCTATGCCAGGATTTCATGGGGTTGCATCCCAAAGAAAGTCTGGCTGCGTGTCGCCCCCACTCCAGGTATGGGCTCCAGGTCCCCAACACCTAATGAGGCTGCGGGACTCCTCCCAGGGTCCTCAGATTCCCCCAACCCCAGCCCTTGGTTCCCTGCACCTTTCCAGGTTATGAGGAAGCTGCTCTTGTTAATCTGATCCACCCCAATACCTTTGCTAGCCCATGGCATTGTGAGAACAATGTTTCTCGGCTGTAAAAATAGCCATGGGCGTGCTGGGACCAGGGATGGGCTGCAGCCAGCACTGCCATCCCACTGCTGTGCCAGTCGGCAGCACGTGCTCCCTCCCTCCCCTGGCAAAACTGGGAACACCTCGAGCATGGGGTGATGCCAAGGTCACCCCAGCCTCTGTGCAGTCCCTCATACCTTGAGCCAGCATGCTGGGGGATATCCTGGAGACCCTCCGCTCCTTCCCCATCCCTGAGACCCCAAGGAGAAGCTCCTGCAACACAGACACACCAAGGCACACCCGTGCCAAGCGCCAGCGCATGCCCATGCCAAGCGCAGGCAGGCAGCAGAGATGCTGTTGCTGCCCTCGCAATGGCTGCAGGGAGCACAGCTTTTAAACGAGGGCAGGCAGGGCAGGGGACAAGCCAAGACCCTGACCTGCGTTTGACACCACAGCAAGTGAAACCCAAACCTTGGCCAACAGTGTCTATTACCTAATTAATAGATTATAGTATGCCTGAGGAAACAAACCTTTCCCAGCCCAATGGCAAGGTCTTTTGCAGGGGAGATGTCATGGTTTTGACTGGGATAGAGTTAATTTTCTTCCTACTAGCTAGTACAGTGCTGCATTTTTTTAATTTAGCATGAGAATAATGTTGATAACACACTGATGTTTTAGTTGTTGCTAAGTAGTGCTTACTCTAAGTCAAGGACTTTTCAGTTACTCATGCACTGCCAACAGGGAGGTGCACAAGAAGCTGGGAGGGAGTGTAACCAGGACAGCTGACCTGAACTAGCTGCGATATTCCATACCATAGAACATTGTGTTCAGTATATAAACTGGGGGGAGCTGGCCAGGGGCCACCAGTCGCTGCCTGGGGACTGGCTGTGTCAGTGGGTGGTGAGCAATTGTATTGCGTATTGCTTGTTTTCTTGAGTTTTATTTCCCTCTCTCTTTTCGTTATCCCCTTTTTCATTACAATTATTATGATATTTTACTATACTTCAATTATTAAACTGTTCTTATCTCAACTCACAGGTTTTACCTTTTTCCAGTTTGCCTCCCCATCACACCAGGGCCAGGGGCAATGAGCAAGCAGCTGCGTGGTACTTTGTTGCTGGCTGGGGTTAAACCATGACTGGGGAGGAGGCAACTGCCCATGCCCCCAGCTAGCATTCACTTGTGCATGCAGCCCAGCTGGGCAGGAGCAAGTTCTGGATTCGACTGTGCCAGTTGCAGCAGTTCAAAGACTTCAGCCCTCTGCAGAAACGGTATGGGGAGAAGTCCAGGGGGGAGCAGGGCACAGGGCAGCCCTTCTCCCCTCCCTGGGCTCCCGCAGCAGCCACCGCTGCCCTCATAGCACCCGGGGTGCAGTGGGGTGGACAGGCAAAATTGGCTGTCATCTGCAGTGTGCTGGGATGAAGCCACAGAGAGGTCCCCCCCCAGGCTGGTGATGCACAGAGCAAAACCCAAAGCCTCTTCCCTCTGGCCAGGCACACTCACACCTCCTCCTGTCGTGGGCTCCCAAGCGCTGGGAGCTGAGCAGGCTGCAGGGAACATTTAATCGTGGTTTGCAAGGCGTCCCCCTGGGCTGATGCTACAGGAAGCAGCTGTGTCCCACATGGGGGATGACCTTGATGGATGCGCCATCACCTCCCCACTGTGCAGCTCAGTGGGGATCGGGCTGCACACACTTCCCCTGGGGAATGACTGGAGCCAAACAGTGATTTTCCAGGAAAAATCCCTGCACCAATGCTGCCCCTCCACAGCCATCTGACAGCTTCCCTAAGAGACTCATCTGCCCCAGGGTCCTGTGTCCCAGGCAGCCAGGCAGGGCTGAGCCACACCATCGCAGCAGCAGCTCTGGGTTACACTGGCTCCCACTCCAGTGGCAGCCCTAGAGCATCCCTTGGGATGCATCACCATTCCTCAGGCCTGCTGGGCAGCCCTGGTCCTGGGTGCACCCCCTTGCCCCACACCAGGGGGTTTCCTCTTGGGGTCTGTAGGAGCCGTCGTTGCCTCCGTCGCTGCCATCGGCTGTTTTCCAGCCATGGAGCCGTGTCAGCCGGTACAATTCCAGGCATAGCCAGCTGCTGTAGCTGCCCTGGACAAAAGCTGCCAGTGTGTGCTTCCCGTGATGCCCACAGCTTTCCTATCCCCCAGCCAGGGGTCCATACTGTCCCCCTCTCTGCTAGGTGACACTGGCATGTGACAAGGCTTGCCAAGGGTGTGCCTGGGACAAGCAGCCACACTGCTCAGGCCGCCTGGCACAGAGAGGGGCTGTGACACTCTAGTCCCCCCCCCCACATCCCAGGGGCTCCTGGGAGCTGTGCACTCAGCAGGGCTTATGCAGTGCAAAACTGCTCCCTATGGCCAGGAACCCGGCATGGCTGTGTGCCACTGTGGGTCCCTCCTGCTTGCCAGCAGCCTGCCATGCAGGGCAGGTGGAGCAGGCAAGTCCCCATGCAAGGTCCTGTGTCACTGCCACAGGAGGGGTTGGGATTTAGTGTTGGTGATTTACATAGAGCTTGTCAGTGGAATGGGTCTGGGGACAGTCCCAGTGACGTCAGGTGGGGAAGGCGCCCCACAGGTAAACATTGCCAGTGTTGCCAACCCAGGGCCAGTTACTGGGCAAAGGCAAATGGGGACATGAGAACAATCTGAGGGAGTGCCCCACCGTGGCAGGGAGCTGCTCTCAGGGCTGGGACCCAGCCGGGGGTCAGCACTGAACTGCTGATGGGGTCCCCTGAGGTGGCTGCTGCCTCGTCTGCTCAGCCCCACTGCTGGCAGGGCAGGGAGGCATGGGCAGCTAGCGCTTGTTGCAGGGAAGAGCCCTGCCTGGAGGCCAGAGCAGCATTTTGTGAGTTCAGCACCCCCCTGGACACCTCCCCAACGCAGCAGCCCCCTCTGCCATGTCGCCCCACCATCTCCTACCCCCTCCCTGGTACCTACCTCCAGCTGCAGCATTTTCCTGGTTCAGTTATACCACCACCCAGCTTTCAAAAGGCTCTCCAAGAGCACAGCCAGCAACCTCCTCTGTTGTTTTTTTTAGAAGTGTTGACAATTTACCTGGATGGGAAAGGAATGCTGAATTACCCTGGCTCCCTCCTTCCCTCCATCAGGGCTGGCACCCCACAGCTCCCCACTCCTGTTAGCAATTAACTGGACTTGGTGGAAGGTCTCTCCTCAGCCTAATTTTCCAATTAAAGAAATACCCTCAGGGGGAAAAACCCACATGTCATATCATTAATGATGACATCAGCCTACATTCACCCCAGGTGAGAAAGTTGGGATGGCACGGGCAGCTGCTGGAGCAGCATGTGCAGTTTAACCTTCCGAAATGCCTTGGTCCGTGGTGAGATGGGCAAGGCCATGCTGCAGCTTGGCCAGCACACCTGCACAGCTCTCCTGGAGCCCTCCCCTTCTGGATCACACCAAAGAGAAATTGCCTTTGGTTTTGTCTCCTTGCACTAAACACATTTGCTATCTGGTTATTTCAAGAAGCTGGCACGGACGGATGCACACGGGCTTTCTTTGGAGTACCAACCTGTGCCAGCCGCCCTGGGAGCCAGCCAGCCCTGTCATTACCAGATGTGCATATTTTGGGGGTGTGGGTGGCTTTGTTTGCTTCGGATTTTGCACATGCGCTTGTTTTCCTTGGTATTAGCTCCTGCAGCTCCAGCTGGGCACTTAGCCAGGAGCACAGCTCAGCCAGCTACCCCTGCAGTTCTGACCTCCCCGGCACTGTATTCCCCTTTGCTCCAGTTTCAGATAATTTCAGGCTTTGCTGGCTATAAATACTGACAAGCAATTAATCCCTTTCTGTAAGATAGGACTTTCCCCCCTCCGAAGAGAGCAGGTGGGGAGGTGAAGCCAAATCACATCAAGTTACAAAACCTGGAGTGGGTGAGGTGGCAATAACGTGGCCACCGAGGCAGCACGTTTCTGCTTGAAAGCCCAAGGCTGAAGTTCAACCCTTGTTGGGGTCACACAACCTCTGCAGCTCCAAACCCTTCCACCAGCTGAACCCCTATCCTTGCACAGCCAAGGCTCAGCTCCACCATTAATTTAGAAAACTTAAGAGGAAAACAATTTTTAGTGCTACTGACATGGGGTTTCTGTGGCCCCCAGCGCTTGGTAACCCAGTGCCCCACCATTGCAAGTTACTTAGTCCTGCTGACAGCTAGCACGGCTGTCTGGACGATGCCCATTTATTTGCCAGGAGGGTGCAGAGGAGAGGCCAGGTGCTGTTATTATGTGCCTGACCCTATGGGCAATTTTTTAATTGCTTTTGGCCACAGGAACACTGCAGTGGGGCTGGCACTGAGCAAGGCTGAGCCCAGCGGTGTCCCTAACGGAGGATGTTCCTGCAGCTGCATGGGAGCAGCCCCAGCAAACACGCTGCCTGGTCCCCCATCCCCATGCTGCCCCAGCAGATATGAGGGGGTTCCATCCCTTCCAACACACTGCGGAGAACTTCCTGCAATGTTTTGCAGCACTGGGGAGTCCCTCAGCTCCTGGTGGGGTTGGCACTCGGCGTGTTTCCCAGGTCCCCCTGTGGAGTGTATGGAAACCCGCTGGAACAGGTTGTCTTTGCAGCCTGGGACAGCCCGTGCTGTTCCCATAGCAGGTACAAATGTCACACACATGCACCCACTCCTCCCTGCTACCCAAACAAACACACGGCTGCACTCACGAAAGCAGCTGGGTTTCTTATCTGGCTCCCTACAGTCACACCTTGGCACACAGCAGGTGCTAGCGGCGGGGAGGCCTTGCCATGGTGTTGCTCAGCATCCATCGGAGGTGGCGATTCCTGCCACCTGGCCCAGCAGCATGGGGAGCTGGAGCCACCTCTGCTGCAGCTCAGCCGCCTGCTCTGCATCACACAGCAGCTTTTCCCAGCTTAGGGCTTCCCCTGGGGTGCCCGGGGCACACGGAGGAGCTGCAGCAGAGACACAGTCGAAGGGATGTCCTGCAGCATCAGCAGCTGGACCCCTCCCCACAGCACGCCTGCTGCCAGGCCAGGCATGCCACCACCCCACACCCTCCCTCAGCCTTTGCAAGGGGATCCCCAGGGCACACCAGTCCCCAGGGCACTGCTGCCAAGGGCAGTGACACATTTCCAGTACCAGCATCCACGCCGGGGACACCAACAACCATTTAGGGTCTCATGAGAGACGAGCTGATAGGAGATGACACTCCACCTCCCGCTAGCCTGGCCATGTACATTAGCTCCTGGGGTTTGTTGTGTATCATGCTATGGCCCCTTTGGGTCCCCAACCTCAGTCCCAAGCAGAGTGGGCAGACATACGCGCACACACACATATATATAAACCCCTCATATGCCAACACAAGGGCACCTCACCCATGCAAGCACCCCAACCTGCCCTGCCCACCCAGGGACGCAGACTGGCCTTGGCTGCTGGCTCAGCACAGGGTGACATTACCGCCCGATGCTGGAGCACAGCGGGTGCACCTCCCTCCTGCCGCCCCGGGCTTCACCCCAGCTTCCCTGCCCTTCCCCAGCTCCTCCAGCTCAAGCTGACCGGTGTCCAGAGCTCTATTTTAGCACGAGGGACTGGTTGTTTCCCTGTCAGAGGTTCATGTTTTTATTTAACTCCCTTTCAGCTTCCCAAATTAGCACGGACAGGCTCTTGCTCTGTTTGCCTTGGAAGAAGATGTGTTGCCACAAATTATTTTTAATTCAAGTAAACAAAGTCTCTACCTCTCTTTCCCCCCACCACTCCTCTTTGATGTTGGTGACTAATTTCAGTGCTAGCAGAAGCAAGTGCAAGGGTGCTGGCCAGGGCCCAGCACAAGGCACCGGGGATGCCGTGGGGTCCCTGACCTGCCACTGCTGCAAAACCAGCGCAGCCCCAGCCCTGCTGCAATGGGCAGCTCGTGCCCCCCAGCCCCAGAACAGTCCCAATCTGGGGGGTCACCCCGATAGCAGCACCTAGAGCACTGGTTTCCAAACCTGCTAGAAGGTGGCACAGCGGCTGGTGTGGTGCCAGGCTGCCCTGTCCCTCCTGCCCTGCTGCCGCATGTGCCTGCTGATGCCAGGACAGGGGCCAGGCTCTCCACTGGCACGCTGCTGATCTCTGCATCATTTTCCCCACCCAGCATGCCACTGCCGGGGTTTCCCAGTTCAGAGCAGCTGGGGAGAGCCACAGATGGGTGTGGATGCAGCTGCTACCGGGCATCCTCCAGCCAGGCCAGAGGAAACCATGCTTTGGGACCGGTGTGAAATGCGCCGGCTTGACATTGCTGGCTGGTGATGAGAATGAGGATGGGTGGCCATGCTGCAAGGGCACAGCAGCCCATTCCCAGCGTGTACACACAGTTGCAAAAGCAGGGATTTGTCCCAGTTTGGCTGTTCCCAGTGGCTGATCCAAGGGATTAACTGGTGCAGTAATTCCTCCTTAACCTGCAGGGAGCAGCTTGGCTTCCCATTCCCACTTCCCAGCTGGTTGCTCACCCCCCTCACTGACCCACCGGGTCCCACCCTGCTCCCCTCAGAGGAACAGTTTCTGTCTCTGCCTCTGTCCCAAAGCTTCCTCTGTGTTTGCAGCCAGGAGGGCACTCCTCCCTGGGGGGCTGGGGCAGGGGAGCAGCCAAACCTGGGGTGCAGGTATTAAATCAGGGGGTGCCTGCAGCCTGCCCTTGGCCATCGTGGGGCACCACAGGGGCTAGGGCAAGCCCTGGGTGGCAGGGCAAGGCATACCAGCGTGGGGTGAGGCCATGGGCAGGGTGAGACCGGGCACAACCCCCCACAGCAGCCCCTCGGGCAGGGTCCTGCAGCTGTAATGGTGCCGGGAGATTGTCAGGTAACGTCAGCGAGGGCGCATGGGGTGGTGTTTACTCAGTGCTCAACCCAGACTATTTCTGGGACTTGTTTTGCAAGGGGACAGAATATCCTCGCCCACCAGCATGCAGATACCTTGGGGGCACAGCCCTCCCCAGCACAGGTGCCTCCGCCCCACAGCAGGGGCAAAGCAGTGACCTTGACTTTGCAGCTTGGTGCAGAGACCCCCCTGTAGCAGGGCCAGCCCCCAAAAGTGACCTCACTGAGTCCCCATCCCCTGCAACCCGTCCTCGCAGCCTCCAGGGACAGCCCTTCTCCCAACATCGATTCACCTAGACACACAGATGGCTATTTATAGCTGGGGCTGTTGTTGATTTGGATCAAGTGGAAGATAACAAGGTATATTTTTAGATTTATCTCTCAGCCTGTGAAGGGAAGTAGGGTTTGCTGGCTCAACAGGCTCTGCCCAACCTGTCGAGGCACTGGGATGAGTGATTCCTGTGGCGGGGATGGAGGAGCAACGTACCTCATGCACTGAGAGTCCAGAGGATGCAGTGGGGCAAACCTTGACACACGGGTCCCCATCATGCCACCCTGCCTGCTGGCAGGTCCTGCCACCTTCATCGGGGGAGCTGCAGCACGGGTAGCCCATGGCTCCAGACTCACAAGTCTCAAAAGCACTGGAGCCCATCCTGGCTGTGCTCCCTGAGCTCCTCTGTCCCCCCCCCCGGCAGAGCAGGCAGACAGACCCTCTCCCCTCCGGCATGGCCATGCCCTCACTGTGCATCCTTCTGCGGGAGGGAGGTTTCAAACCAAGAGCTCCAGCTTGGCGACATCCGACTGCCAAAACAGTTGCTTTAATTATAAAGTCCCAAGCACTCGTGTTTGCTGTACCAAGTGGTGCCTAAAAATATCAAAATCACTAACTCACCCCGTAATGAGACATTTAGCAGAGGAAGCCACCACAGAAACCAAACCAGCAGCTCTGGGAGGCTTCTCCCATCAGGAAAGCTCCTGGAGCCACCATGCATTCCTCCAAAATGCTCCAATGAAACCAGGGCTTTGGAGGGAGAGGAGACAGCTTCCTCACCGCTGCATTTCCCCTTCATTTCAGCTCCCTGCATGAACCCCAGGGGCCCAGGGTCCTGGTGGGATGGGGTCCAGGAGAGGTGGGAGGATACCCCAGGTCAAGCCAGGTGTGCCTGGACTCATCCCACAAGGTCCCAGCACCTGTAGTACCATAATGTCTTATATTTTCTTTTAGATTTCATATTGCCTATCTGATTTTGCACAGATGATGGTGTGACTGGGTTTGGCCACATCTAAAATGATTTTAGCAACAGCCACCTCGGGCAGATGACTTGTCCTGTATACTGCCAGCCCCGCAGCTGAGACAGGGTAATGCAGCAAGCAGTTGCAAATAAAGGTTCAAAAAGGGAATTTCTGGGCAATTTTATCACCAAGCAGTGCCAGTCGGCCCAGGCTATGACAGCTGGATTTCTTCGTGAGTGCTCAGACAGGTTTTAGTGGCCAAAATTTGTCCGTGCTGAAGACAGTGCTGGCAGGGTTGCAGTGGGGCAGGCTCCAGCGCCAGCCCGATACCTTGGGGCAGATTCCTGAAGGACATGGGGATCGTTAGGAATGGGAGGTGGTACAGCGCCTGGAAATGGGGAACGGGCTCCCACTGGCAACAAAGCAGGGGGAATCACTTCAGCTGTGGTAATGGTCCCAGGAGACTGGCCCCCAGTGACTAAATCCAAGACAAACAGCTCCCAGTTTCCCCAAAGGAGCTAGAGAACCTCATTGCTCCTGGTACCTGAGAGGGGAACAGGGAGGCCCTGCTCCCACCAAGATTCGTTCTTCCAGGCATTAGGGGCTGGGATGCCAGCCATGACCCCGGCACAGGGAGAGGTGCAAGTGTGATGGGAGCGAGCTTTGGCCATGACCACACCGCAAAGGAGCACCGGTGTCACATCCCACCCCTGCTGTCTGGGACACGAGAGCACGTCCCGGGAGGGATCCTGGTTGTGGTTCAGCTTTTGATTTACAGCAGCTCTTATCAAGAAAGCTTTCTGTGCCCTTTAAAACGGGGGAAAAGCAGCTGGGACTGTACAAAGGTTTCTGCCACTTTTCCAGTCCCTCCCAGCACTGCCGGCAAGAGGCTGGTGCTACCCAATGCCACCCGTATCCTCATGCTCATCGCCCTAAGGGCTTGTCCTCCCCAGGGTGGGGTGATGCTCCCATGTCAGGGGTTGGCTGATGCCACTGCGGTGGCTTTTCCCCCTTTCTCAGGTATCCCTCAGTTTCTTGTAACAACATGAACCACTCCAGCTGAACCTACTGACTGGCACAGCCAGCGTGACCCACGACCCTGATGCTGACAACATAGAGTTTTAAATACACGATCCTGCCTGTGCAGCTCCAAGCCAGCAGGAGGGTGCTGCCTGGGCACGCCACCTGCCAGCCCTCGGTGGCCTTCTGTACGCCAGCCACCCTCAGCCAGCGGGGCAAGATGCTGGCCTCCCTCCTCCTGTGCCTGGCACAGGGTTGCTCCCAGGAAAGCTGGAGCTGACCCTGAGCTACTCTTTTGGCAGCTGCCTCGCTTGCTCAATTAAAGGCAAACCCACCGAGAGCAGCGTGCCAAGGCTGCAGTGAACAAGTGTTTGGTTTCCAGCGTGCCCAGTGTGAGGGCACAGTCACCTAGCTCTGGGGGTCGCGGCGATGAGCTCAAATAACAGCCTGAAAAAACAGAGGGAATTTTTGCAGACGGCAGCTCCTTGCCTCATCTGACCCACTGCTCCTACCTCAGCCCTGGACGCCTCTCATGAGCTGACTGCCTCTTGCTGTTGGACCACTGGCGTGGCAGGGGGGCTGGAGGGAGTGGGGGGAGAGCACTCCTTCCCTGCACCCCACCCCCCCCCCGCAAAAGTGAGAGGCTGAGGGGAGCACCTGCCCCATCCCACAGCCCCCACTGCCAGCCATGCACAGGCTGCTCTCACCAGCTGGTATTTATGCCACCAGCTCTCAGTGCCCAGCACATGGAGATGGGGAGGGGGCTGCCCTGCAGCCCACTGCCAATAGAGCACCCCAGTCCGGGGATGGCACACGTGCCAATGGCATCATGAGAAGCAGTGCTTCATCCTGCAAGGGCCAGGATTCCAGTGGGCACCAGCCTCCCACCAGTAGCCACTCCAGGGTTTGTTTTTTCTAGATGCTGCCCATGCCCTGACACCACCTGAACCACGGACAACGTGTGTCAGCCAAATGCCTCATGCTCTGGACCCTGCGCTGTTTTTTGCAACTTTTACTTGCCTTTGCCCCCCACGCATCATGGACCAAGAAGCCCGATGCCCAGGGCAGCCAGCTGTCCTGCCCCCACACATGCCTGGGCACAGGCTGCCCACAGCCCAGCCACCCCGCACACCCATGCCTGCTCCGGGAACCACAGCAGAAACACAGCAAGGTCAGGGGTATGCACAGCCAAACCACCTGAAATCAAGTAAACATGGGTCCTGCTAGAGATGCTGGTTAGAGCACACAGCTCTGCGCCTTCCTCCGGGACCCAGCTGTACTCCAGGATCAACCAGGAGAGGACCAAGCTGGAACTCAGGACCAGGGAAGTGGCAAAGTGGCAGGTTTTGGAGCAGAGGGGAGCTCACATCTCAGCACTGCCCAGAAAGGCGCCTGAAGCCCCATGGGCTGAGCTCAGCCAGGGCCCTGCACACAAGTGGGGTGAGCTCAGCCATCCCTTACCCCCAGCACAGGGGCTGGGTGGGTGTGTTGGTGCCAGAAGCCCAGGACCCCACTGCGTGGGCAGGGGATGGATGAGTGGGCTTGTACCCTGGGCTGAACTATTACATAAGCGTAGGGACATGTGCAGGCTGCCGGGCAGAACCGTAAATAATGTTTGTGCCAGAACCCCAGCTCCAGAGCCAGCGGCACTGGGTAGCTGCGCTCAGAGGAATCCGGGGCTGGGCAGGTGAGGGCTCTGTGGTGGGCGCAGGGAACCCCCAGCTCAGGCCACAGCACTTCAGGGAAGACTAGGCAAGGTTTGTGCCCTCTGTCAGCCTGTGCTATTTAAATCCCTCGCTTGTGAAAGCAAGAGCCGAAACAAGCAAATAAACATGATCTGGAAACACAAAAGCCCTGACAAATCTCCCAAAAATTCTTTACGTGGGCTGCACGGCAGTTGCTCAACAGGAAGAGGCTGTTGATCCCGTTTGCTCCACGCCTGCGCCACACGAGCCTCCACCCAGAGCCGCCTGCTCCGGCCTCAAAGGCAGCTAGACCCAGAGGCAGGCAGTGAGACAGGTAACGTTCCCAGGTACCTGCTGTCAGGTGCGTTTCCCACCAACCGAATCCAGGTCAGTAGCTCTGAAGCACAGCAGGGAAATTCGCAGGAGCCCTCCTGGCCACGGCACTCTGGTTGCATGAATGGGAAATGCTGGGAGGGGAATGTGTGCTGAAGAGAGATGCGGAGAGGGCAGGAGGATGCTGCATGGGCTCTCCTGGCTGTGTTGGGATGGGAGGCCTGACCGCATCTTCAGGAGTACCAGGGGTTTGATCCTGGATCTATTACCCCCATCTCCCCCAGCCCACCCCCTGGGAATGGGGTGCACGCCACTGACACCACTCCTGGCAGCGGTGCTCTGGCCCAGCACCCCCTGATTTTCTCCTTTTGCAGCCTTCACATCATCCCCTCTGAGCCAGAGCTCAGAAACAGCCTTCATGAGCTGGTGACAGTGTCCCCAGGAGCACAGAGGGGTTTGCTTGCAGGCCAAATCAAGGCTCTTGCAAAACAAGTTAATGATTTAACTACTTTCAGGGGTGACTTGCCCTTAAACTTCAAAGTCTGGACATCTTATAGGAGAGAATTTGACCCTGAGAGCCCCCAGCTCCGCACGCGAGACAGGAATGCTGGGCTTTGCCCCTGGATGGGTGACACTTGGGTTAGGAATGTATGGAGCGCACAGCTCCCACGGAGAAAGTGGCCAGACCCTGCCTGGGCATCAGCTCAAAGCAATAAGCAGGACCCCAGCGGGGTGCTGTGCTAGGTGCAGGTTGTGGGGGGCGGCGGGGACAGCATCAGGGCTCCCCTCCGCATCCCGCAGGGTGCAGCAGCACCTCCCCATGCTGGTCACTTGCTGCCACCTGGTGCCACCTTGCCACAAGTGCTGGGGACCTGGGGTGTTGACGGTGCGGATGTCATGGCCGTCGACACCCACGGCCCCAGACAACCCCACTTGTCCTCCAAAGGACAACCTTCCCCTAGTTGTCCAAACAGGCCAGTGACCTCTCTGCCTACGGGGTCAAAGCCAGGACTCCAAATATTTCCCAACCTCCCGGACACCGCAGAGGGTTATTTCCCCTAAAGCAGGTCGCTGTTCCAGGCACTGCATATGGAGTCACCCCTATGGTGTCCCAGAACAGCTTGGGAATGGGGACACCAAGCACCTAGAAACCAGCAGGATGGTAGGTAACAAGAATTATTTACATTATTCCAAATCGATTTTCTTTTTCAATAGGGTGACAGGCCCCCAAGGCAGAGAGAGAGCAGTAGTGACTGTATTTCTTTTAGCAGGGTTTTTGTCAAGCAAGACTGTGTCATTCCCACTGGAAAAATAAGGGATCTCGAGATTAACTCAACTGTAAGTTGAGCAAGACATGAGCAAAATTATTATCACTTGTTACTGGTGGTTCCCTGTGGAAGTAGGAGACATGCTGTTTTCCACAGTGCCATCCACCAGTAGCTCACTAATTGAGCTGGAGGACAGGGTGCTTAATGAATACCCAGCTGAGACCATCCCAAGGAGGTGCACTGGAGAGCTGGGGTAAGGTACAGATCACCTTGGCAAACAGACAAAAAAAGCCGGGGGGCAGGGGGAGCTGGGGAGAAAGGAAGGTGTAATTCTTGGAAGGCCAGTGCTAGATTCTGAATAATCAGCACGCAAAGGCAGGCTGGAGAGCAAGATTGCAGGAAAGGGTGACTCACAGGCTGAGCAACGTCATTCGGGGTGGGCCGGGGGAGCTGTTGTTATTGTTACTACTTATTTATTTTAAAACCAAGCTGATGGGGATGTTTGCTCTGAACACACTTGTGAAACAAGACACCCGGTGTTTGAAGCCAGCAAAGCCCAAGCCCAGAGTCTGTGCCCAGCTGCCTGCATTACCCCTCCAGGTACAGGAAGAGCAGCTGGCAGAGCCTGTAGGGTTTTATTCTGGGCACAGCAAGTCTGTGAACACGTAATAGGGTGATGTAGGGACCTATGAACACGCTCCCAGCATCTGATAGGGATAGGAGAAGTAATAAGCTTACATTTCAGCAGAGCTTCAGGCTACTCCTTAGGACACCCTGTGAGCCCAGAGCTCCTGGGGACTGTGGTGGGATGTCCAAGGCCAGTGGGGTCGTTTGGGACTGATGCAGGAGTTGATCTAGGGATGGCTTGGATGACATCTCAAGGTTTCTCCTAGCCCTGCGTTACTACTATCCCATAAAATGGCTGTGAAGCAGCACAGGCTGCTCCTTCAGGGCACAGGCAGACTCCAACCTGGTGCCTGAGCTCCCCTGGGCTTCCCCAACACTTGGATGGCAAAGGTAAACCTGCGTGAAGCCTCCCCTGCAGCTGAGTTTGCCTGTGCCTTGGAAGGACTTTGAGTTACCCACCCAAGGAGTATGGGTCACCTGCACGGAGGTGGTTCAGAGCTCGGGCCAAGGGAATGCCCTGCAAACCTGGGGGGAAGCACAAATCCCCGTGCTGTTACCAGAAACCTGCCAGCTCACCCAATGCTCCTGCCCCACTTTTCCCAGAACACAAGAAAACAAATAAAATCAATAGAGCAGCACACCAGGGCTGTGCGTGGGTCCTGCTCTCCAGAGCGAAACAGGAAAACTTTTCTGGGAAAGAGTGGGAGTCAGAAAGCGGTGTGATGCCAGCCAAGCAGCAGCCAAAGCCCTGGCCAGAGCCCCCTGCTCACAGCTATTTGCTGGGCATTTTAAACGAAAGGATAATTTAAAAAATAAGGCAGTGACCCTGCTGAGATGGCTGAAGACGAAGCTTTTCTGTAAGGAAGGAAAATGAAGGCTCACTGCGTGTGCGGAGCTGCGGGCAGGCAGCGGGCAGGTGGGCAGGCAGGGGGCCGGCAGGCAGGGGGCAGGCAGGCAGGCGGGCGGGCAGGCAGGCAGGCGGGCAGGCAGGCGGTGGGCAGGCAGGCAGGCAGGGGGCAGGCAGGCAGGCAGGCGGGCGGGCAGGCAGGCAGGCAGGCAGGGGGCAGGCAGGCAGGCAGGGGGCAGGCAGGCGGCGGGCAGACAGGCAGGGGGCAGGCAGGCAGGCAGGGGGCAGGCAGGCAGCGGGCAGGCAGGCAGCGGGCAGGCAGGCAGGGGGCAGGCAGCAGGCAGGCAGGCAGCAGGCAGAGCTGTCGGGCAGGGAACGGCAGCGAGAAGCCACCCAGTAGTAGTGGCCCAGCAAGTGTTCAAGGAATAATCCCAAACTGCCCCCAAGAGGCTGGTGTAGGGAAAAGGGTCTCCCGGAAGGAAAACTAACCAAACCCCCCCTCAGCCCCCCCCCCAAATCCTATATGGTTTCCTTGCTTTCACCATAAGTCTCGGCTGGAGGGTGCAGGCGGGGAGTCCTTGCCGCAGCCACAGGTGTCACGGGGAACGTGACCCCTCTGCTGTGTCCTGGTGTGCAGGGGTACGGGTGGGGGGCTGCAGTGCCCCCTCCCACAGTGGGTGAGAGAGCTGTGCCCCAAGCACTCCCATTGCGGCTTCCGTGGAACCGAGACGATTGAGAAACACATCGAGTCAGGGGAAGGTTCAGGCAGGTGATGGGCTCCCGGGGTGGGGGACACCCACGGCAGCACCCAAACCGAGGTGCCAGACACCACGAGCCTTGCAACCCTGGTTTATTCCCGTAATTACGAGGAAAGGCACACAAACACCAGGCAATGAACCAAACGGGAAATCCTCCCTCCCGCCATGCCAGGGTGCTCAGGCAACGTGCAGGTTCCCAGTGCCCAGGCTTGCCACGACGGATCCAGTGGTTCCCCTGTGGTTCCCCCAGCTCTGCCCACAGGACACCCAACCCCACCGGGAGGAGCAGGAGCTTCTGCCCCTTCCCAACCCCCCCCACAGCCAGGAACACAGCCTTACCTGGGGGGTGGCCGGGGCTCGCTGGGGGCCAGGGGGGCAGCAGCTGAGAAGAGGAGCAGAGCCCTTGCAGGGCATGGGGCTTTTCCGCTCCCAGCAGGAAATGAGAGTTAGTGGGAACAGCGACCAGTGTTACCAGGTGTGCTTCCAGGTGTGCTTCCAGCTGCAGGCAGCTTCCCACCCTGCCTTTTGGCAGTGCTGGGTGTGCTACAGGGCCAGCCTGGGCACGGGCACTGCGGGAACTGGCAAGCGGCAGCTGCCCTTGACTGTGCATGGAGCGAGTGGCACCCAGATCCCCCCTCCCCAATAGACCTGGGGATTTTTATTACTGAACCCTGAGAAGCTGCATGGTGTGATGCAGGTGCCCTGAGCTGCCCCAGCCCCTGCCTGCAGGTGAGGGGCCCCCCCATGCCCCCCCACTGCAGTAATGGATAGGTCTCCCGCAGCCACTGTCACCCTGACCCACGCATCACTGTTGCAGCAGGTGGGGTGCCATGGCAGGGGCATGATGTGCCAAGTGGGTACTCCCCAGCCCGCCCGCCCTGCAGCTCCTCTGTTAAACAAAGAAGCCAGGCCTCAACAGTCTCCTGGGGAATGGAGAAATGCAAATACTATTGCCTGGATATTGATGTAACATTATTCCTGGCACAGTGTATGAATTCAGTAGGACTTGTAATTACAGATGAAATTGGTATTTAACACCCTTTCAGGAGTCTTAAGAGAAATCTTGGCACTTAAAACCCAGCTCCCCTGCCCCTTGAGGTTTTATTTTGCTTCTTGAGTGTTTAGGGCAAACTCCTCTTAATAAAAAGAAAAAAGCAAAATTCATATTGTCTTTGAAGAGATGAGACTCAAGCCTTCCTGTCTTCACCACCTCTCTTGACATTATCAAATATTCCTTGGAGCAAAACCTGCATCTCCCAGAAATGTGGTGAGGAAAGAAGCAGAGCACGTCCCCTGCGTCATGCATCATCCCACACCACAGCCCTCTTCTTCCTCAAAGGAAAGAATAATCATTGCACAGTGGACTCCTTAAATCACTAGATTTTAATAGCCATATAAATCCTTTGCATACAGCACTCTATGGCACATGAGAAATCATATAGATACCCAAAAACTTTTTCTGGCTTTTACCACATAAAACTATCAGCATTTTTTTTTTTTTAATCAACTCCTGTAGTAGAAACAATAACCAAGCAATTAACAGCAAATTTCTACTTTTCTAAAAGAACAGTTTCATCTCTTAAAAAGAGCAGAGAAGCTGTCAGGGAGTTTCAGATATACAGACAGATCAGGGTACCTCAGAAAGACGGCGAGAAGACAGCTGTCAGCACCGCAAGCGTGCGTACCCAGCCTGCGGGGGGGCTCTACCAGCACCCAGTGTCTACCCACGAGAAGGGCTGGGGGTGACCAAGCGGTGACAGCCTGCTTCTTTGCCTTGGAGAGCACCACGCACTGCCTTGCCCTCCAGCAGCCATCAGTCCTGCCTGAGCCCAGGACCAGCCCCCTGCCCCTTGGGACACATGGCGAGGGACAGCAAGTGGGGAGGTGCAGGATCCGTCCCCGTACATCACCTTGCAGGCTGCAAAGCACAGCTTGTCTGCATTGTCCGTTTCTATCTATAATTTCACTTGGTCAGGAGTTATAATCATCGAGAGGACGCACAGGCACACCGTACCTTTCCGTGCCACCGCTCAGCACCTCACAGGCGAGCTGATCCCATCTCGCCGCCCAGCGAGCCTCGGATCCTGCATTCCCTGTGCTGCTCACATACACAGCCCACTCCCGCCCCTCACGCCTGGTTTCGGTGATGTTGGCATTCGCAGAATTCATGGAATTCATTAAGAAAATCATTATTTACATCAATGTGTTCAGCAGCGCAATGTGATAGACGAGCTGAGACAGGAGTTTGCCCGTTTGCTGACTCGCACCCTGCCCACGGGCTTTATTGCTGACTCGGGCTCGGGGGACCGAATCACCCTGGGAGGTTTCCATCCCTCTGGTTCACACAACGGCGTCGAAACTGCTGTCTGCGCCCCAAGTTTTCACTCACTATGTTCACCCTCAGGGAGAACCATCCCCTGGGCAAGGCGGGCTGCACAGACGCCGTACCCGGGGCACTGTTAAGGCATTACATATACACAGGAGTTGTTCGGGGATTTAAAAAAAACCCACTCAAAGTGTAAACATTTTTGTACATACAGTCATTGGACTTCCACACACGAAGTTTTCTCTTGTTTTCTGCATAAATCACGAGTTAAGGAGCTACACAAAGAGCACTCGAGCAGACGCCTGGAGCACTGGGGTTCTCTTACAGCACGGCAGCATGCAACGCGACGGACTCTAAGTAGTAGAAATATTGTAAGTCTCAGTCCAGGACGCTTCCGCCTTTCTACACTTCTTAAATAGTTTAGGTAAATGTCATTAACAACTATGTGCTGGTAACTCTGGTAAGATGGGCAGCTGCGTAAGGAGCTTCAGTACATGGCAAGGTTAGCGCTTGGTGATTTCAGCTTGTTTCTACTTTATCTCTAGGTAGAAAAGGGAGAGATTCTGCTTCCGTTCCTGTATCTATGGAGGTTGCTCAATGACCCCTAGGTCGCTGTGCTGGCGGTACTACAGGTTTAGGTATTCAGTGATTCTGCCTTCCTCAGGGACTTTGGCACATTCACCCCGCTTCGTACAAGATCCCTGAGAACTTATCAAAGCTGCAGTACTTTACAATTTAAAAGACCCGTCATGGCCTCTTGGCTCCCCACCATGCTCACGCCTGCTTCTTGTTGTTTTCCATGCTGTGCAGCAGCGCTAGGAACTCCAGGATGAGGTTGGCTGTCTTGCGGGGCCGCTCCACCACCACTGAGTGCCCGCAGTTCTCCAGGATGTACACATGGCAGTCTGGGATGGCGTTCGCTAAAACACTGGCACCAGAAACATCCAGGACCTGGATGGCCGGGGAAAAAACTCAGTCACTCCCACAGGCAGAGCTAGGTTTTGCTGGACACTGCAGAAACCCTGTTGGAGCTGCCTTTGCAAACCCAAGCAAGACGCTGAACAGGGATGCGGAGATGGTCCCTGTGACATCAGCCCCGTCCCATGGTACACGTGCCTGGGGACATGGCAGGGAGGCTGCCCAGTGCCAGTCTCAGCATGTGGCAGGGAACTCTCTTGGATGCTTTCTGGCTGCCAGCTCAGTGCAACGGGGTCATTGCCAGCAAACACTTGCACCTTTGCCTTTACAGAGCCCTTTGCATGCCTGCAGCTTGCCTCCTTCCCCCTCCCACTCCTCCCGATGTAACCGGCCCTGCGAAGCCCCATGCCTTTGCCTCGCTGCCTGCCCATGAATGACAGACACATCTCTCCCCAGGAGCCAGGACAATTCTTTTTGCAGGCAATTTATAACTCTTCCCAGCCCACACCTGCTGTGGCGCTGGCACCTGCCCCCTCGCCTTCCCCAGCCCTGGCTCTGCCCGCTCCTCCCTCTGGCCCCCTCCGGCCCCACGCTGGCTGTCAGCTTTCTGCCCATCACCCTGCCGAGCCCCTGTGTCAAAATGCACCAGGGATGGGGACACACGTGTGCCAGCTCCCCGCAGAGCAGCACACAGCTCAGCAGCACAGCCCACGCCATGCCCCCATGGATGGACACAGGCAGAGATGGAGACATGGTCCCCTGCCAGAGGTGGAGGGGGCTGCGTACCTGGTCTTGCTTTCCCCAGATGACCTGTGTTGGTGCTTTGATCTTGCTCATGTTCTCATGGAGAGAGTGCCTGGACTTTTCATCCACGATTTCTAAAAACACTGGTGGGGGCAAGAGGAGAGTCAGTTCTACAAGGGAGATGCTTTGCCTTCCCTTCTCGCAGGGGTCCTGCGGGCCAGCCCTACCAGTGTCCCCTCGCTAGGAAACCCAAGCAGGGGTGATGGGCAGAGCCCCAACGGGCTGTCCATGCACTGCCACCAAGCCCTGCTGTGAAAAGACCCTCCTCCAAGCCCATCTCCTTGTAAGTATTAGTACTAATTAACCCAGCTGGGAGGGTGAGGGTGAAGCAGCACGCCATTGCCCATGGGGGTGTAAGTGCATTGCTACCAGCAACCGAGGCGCATCCCCAAATCTGTTAATGACATTGCCCCCTCCCACCCTCAGCAAAGCAGCTGGGGGGTGCTGGGGCCAGCTGGCATGCAGGGGACATGGGGGCTGGGGACAGCCCATCCCCACAGCCCAGGGGTCTGGCTGGAAAGCCTGGTGAGAGGGGCTGCCGCTGCACACTTACGTTTCCGATAAAAATCATTGTGTGGGATGCGAACATCGACGAGGCCCTGAAGGATCTGCAGGGAAAGCAGAGGAGAGCTGCTGGGGGGGGGACCTGTACCCTGCATGGGGCTGAGCACACAAGAGGGCTGTGCCCGGCCACCCCTGCCCTGCACAACTCAGCACAGCTTCTTCCCAAGCACATCTGGCTGTCAAAACTGTGCTTAAGTAAGGTGTATTTCAGCAACAAGTATCTTTGTCTTTTATGATGCAAACCCGAATTTCTCCCCCAGGCCAGCTATCATAGTCAGCAGGCCCCCTCAGCCATGACTGTGCTTTTCTTCCTTCTTTTATTCTTTTGCCAGAAAACAAAAAAGGTCTTGGCATTACCTTACATTTTCTTCTTACTCTCCAATCTATTCATCCCAGACTTCCTAAGGAAAACCAGCTTAATGGTCAGCCCCTTGCCAAGTTCCTCTTGCCTGACAATGAGTGATTAACATTTCCATGGCTTTTGCTTAAAAAGCAGCAAACAATCCCCCTCCAGGCCAGACAACAGCCGCCTTAGTTATTTAACGCTTCCTGCCAGCCATACTTACTAAAAACCCCTTCGACATCCCAGCGTGCTGCCAAAGACCTCACTGGAGGAGGAATTTCAGCAGATGCTGCCAGAGAGAGCTGGGAAAAGTGGGTTTGAAGGGAAAGTGCTGGAAAGGTGCTGGGAGGGGGGCAGCGGGGGGCCGCCTGGGTGACAGTGGGGACGGCAGCGCTGGCTGCACGCCTGGCACCGCCTTGGCTGCCGTCACACAGGCTTGAGGAGAAGCAAACCCACTGCCCACTCCGAGCCCCCTTCCCCGGCCCTGCAGCCAGCCCTGGCTCCTCACCTGCTGTGGCACCTTGAAGCGAACGTAGGAGCAAAGCTTCAGCATATCCGCCATCTCCTCAGGCGTCGAGGGAATTAAAGGGATCCTGTCGATGCATTCGGACTCTTGCAGCTCCCGGAGCTGCTTAATGAACTTGCTGTCAGTGGTACTTGGCAGGCCTGGGTCAAACAAGAAGGGGGTTACAAGCTAAACCCCAGATGAGACCCCCAATAGCCCCAGTGATGGCGTATCGCTGTACCAACCTCCCTCAACTCTGTCTCTGCCCTCCTGCCTGCTTACTCATTAAAAAAACAAAAAGGGAGGTAGCAAGGAGGGAGGGGGGGGAAAATCTGTACCTACAGCAACCTTAATATGCACCCAGGGACCCCTCGGCCTCCCTCCTGCTCCAGGGCTGACAGCACTGAGCCCCTGGCATAACGTGAGGTGTATTCCCCGTAGACATGCACCAACGCTTTGGCAAAAACCCTAGCACTTAATTTTATGCAGCCAGCGGATGCAAATATTACTGCCTGTGCCTCGCCTGCCACAGCACAGGGTGGGACAGAACATTCCAGGAGCCCCATGTGCATGCACGGTGGCGGGGAAGATCCCCCGGCACCTTACCCCCAAACCCCTCTGCAGCCCCCACAGAGGGTCCACATCAGAAACACCCGGAGTCAGCCAGCAGCTCCCCCAGGGAGCAGCGGGCACCTTGCCGCCCACCGAGCCCATAGCCGGGTAACCTTCGCTTTGCTTCATCACTTATTTGTTGTCTGGGAGGCGCCTCCCTTGCCTGGGAGCAGGGAGGAGCTGCTCTAACCACCGGGATGCGGCAAAGCCCTTCCTGGCGGAGAAGCCCCCGCCGAACCACCCACGCCTCCTGCAGCTGCTCACGGCCCCGCTCCCCTGAGCCCCCCGGCCAAGGGGGTGGACGGGTGCTGCAGGGGCAGAGGGACACCCTGCTGACCTGCACCCAGCCCCTAAGCCCTCATCCCACTCAGAGCGCCCAAACCTGGGCGGACAGAGCCCCCCCAGCTCCCGAAGCCCCAGCCCTCCGTCACAGCGGGGCTCTCAAGGGGCCAGACTGGGCAGACTTTTCCCATTGCTGCCTGGTTCCTCCCCCCTAGCCAAGAGGCTGCAGACGTGCCATGTAAAATGCCTGCTTTCGGAAGGGAAAAGGCATTTTTGGCCAGAGCGGGATTTGTCCCATTTGGCCTAGTCCCAGCTGTAACCAAGGCACAGTGGGCAAACTCTGAAGCCCTGGAGAAAAGCAGTCAGGACAAGGCTGTGATTTCCTCCCGTGCCCTGCCAGAGACTTTCAGACTGTAAATACAAGCTATTTCAAAATGCTTTGCACTAAACCCCTGTTTTGCCTCCAGCACCACTCTGGGCTTTTGCACTGGCTCCTGCTTGCCCTCTCCCCGTCTCGCCTCCCCTGCGTTGCTCACCGGCAGGACAGATGAGGGTCAGGCTGCAAATGTCTTCTGGGTACTGAGCGGCGTAGACGCCGGCAACGTTTCCTCCCATGGAAGTGCCAACCAGATGAAAGGGCCTTCTGTTCAGCTTGATGCACTCCACGAACTGGCAGGGGAGCAGAAGGAGCATTGTTAGGGGAGAGGAAGCAACGGCATGGGGTCATGAGAGAGATTCAGCCCAAAAGCTTGAGGTTGGTGGTTCTGACTGCCTGGGAAGGGGGGGAGCAGGGCTGCACGAGGCAGGGCTCACCAGGCTGAGCATCCCTCATGTCCCCATGTCCCTCATGCCCCTGCATCCCTCTGCAGAGGCGATGCGATGCTGGAACGTTACCTGGTGTATTCTCTTAGCTTGCCCGCTAATGGAGTAATCGTCCAAGGCCGAGCGGGTCGTGCCCTCGTGCCCGGGCATGTCAACGCACACCAAGTGCAGGTTCTTTGGCAGGAACTGCAGAAACAAACCAGAGGTGGTTACGACGCAGGGGAACTGCTGTGAAGCCCATGGATGGAAACTGGTGACCACAGGTGGGAGCAGGGGGGACACTCTCAGCAGCCCCTGGTTACTCGTGCACCAGAATAAGTCAGCTCATGTACCAGGGATGACATGATGAGAAACAGTGGCCAAGATCTGCTTCCCATGGAGGAGGCAGGTACGTACTGCTCTTCCCCTGCAGCTCTGCATGTCATAGGGATGAAACGGATCCAACAAGCAATGAGCACAGAGCTAAGGAGGGTGTTTTTAGCATGTTACAGCCATCATCACATCCAATACATGCAACCGTTGGGTGCTCACACCACCCCTAAGCCCAGGACCATCAACTATTGCTAAGCAGCAACATGATAGAAATGGAGACCCACCTTGACTATGGACAGCCACATGTCTTTGTGGGCTGAGAACCCATGTAACATCAGGATGGATGGTCGGTATCCAGGTCTCCCTCTACAGGAATAACAAAACTGATAGTCATCGTAGTTTGCATATCTAACCTGCATGCCCAAAGCTCGGCGCCAGTACCTGGAAACAAGGAGAAAACACTAGTGAGTGAGGCAAGACCAGGGGCAAGTGGCAATATAAGCCAAGTGATAAGCCCAAACTCAGCCACCGATTTGCTGCTTTGCTAAGGCCAGTTAGGTTGGGCTCACACTGGTGCTGTCATAGGATTAACTGGGACTCGTTCTGAGCACCTGGTCCCTGGATTACATGCAATCCCCTACAGGTGTAGTACTGGTGGCTGGTTATCCATGGCTTCGCTGTAGATGGTGGAGACACTCTGTTCGTTAAAAACTTCAAAGAAGATCCTAAATAACAAATTTGGCAGTGGAAATGGGCCAAAATAACAATCATAAAACTGAAAATGCCCAAAGGTTGGTATGAGGAGAGAGAGAAGAGAGGTAGCACATGTGGCCAGGCAGTGTGCAGGATGGGCAGGCAAAGGGAGGCACTCGTTCCAGGTGGGTCATGGGTTTATTTGGGCACAGTCCTGCATCAATGGGAGAACATCACCCCACAGACAAGCAAGTCAGATCCCAGCCAAAACAACCATGTAACCCAGGAGCACCACAGACACCCAGCTCCCATATACCAACTGGACAACTTTTAAAAATGTATTTATACACATGCAAAGGACTAGAGGTGACCATCCTTACACCAGGTCAAACACCCCAGAAGATACCAGGCTAACCCCAGGGAAACCTGGATTGTTCCTCTGAAAGCAGAAGCAGACAGCTCCTGCCAGCGCATGCTTGCAGCCTGATCAAAGAGGATGCAGTGAAACTGCTGGCCAGAAGGGACCTGGACAGAGATTATCGGTGACACTTTGGACACATGATGTGTACGTGCAGTCCAAGACAAAGGAGCAGGCTCGCTTTCTCTGCATTTCCCCTGTGCCGAGATGTAACCCTTGTCAGCACAGCTACCGGGCTACTCCTGATGGCCAAGAAACCAGCAAATACTTTTACATGCAATATCAGAATTTATTTGAGATGTAAGAGCAAGGTCACCAATACTTCTGGGCTGTCCTAGCTCTCTGCCCACTCAAAGCTTATGCATAGTGCAATCCTCTTTAACATAATCCCTTTTTAGAGGGAGTTAGTGGGACTTAAGCAGCATCTCAGCTCTGTGCTGGTCCTACAAGGAGAGGCGAATTTCTCCCTGAATAAGTGTCTTAAGAGTCCTTGCCTCAAAGGCACCGGTGTAAACTACCAATGGGCAAGATGATAACATTTTTAGCAACTGATCCTAATGGATCAATTCAGCAGAAGGCAAAATAATCTGTGCAAAGCTGAACTGATCCCTCGCAAGGTGTTAACACGCTTAGTGGCAGTGGCTAAACTGATTAACCCTTGGTGGCAGAGCAGGCAGACTCTGGGGTCAGGGTCAGCAGGGCAGCCCTGGACATCACATCTGGCAGGGAGGCACATCAGGGGCAGGGGCGGGAGTGAGGCCATTGGTGACAGTGGCCTGGGGTGACTGTTGGCCGTGTCAGCTGAGAACACGCAGACTGGCAGTGAGGAGGAGGAGGAAGGGGGCAGCATGTGGTGGGAAAAGGGTGTCCCCCCCCGGCATCTCCTGGGAGAGGTGCCACAAAGCTGGAGCTGCACCGGGCTGAAGGGGGTGGGCAGCATGACATGCTGCCTGCCACCTCTCCTGCCTCTGCCGATGGGGAAACACAACGATTTTGCCCCCCAAAAAGCCAATTCAGAAAGAAGCAAATAGAAAAGGAAGAGTAAAGGGCAAACCCACTCTTCTCGCTCGCTGTCCTTAAGAGGTGCCCATGAAATGCAGAGCGCTGCAGTTACTCCTGCAAGATGCCAATGCTGCCAGAAACTCCAGGAGAGATGGGGGCACCTCCCCTCCAAAAGAAAACAGCCCCGCTGATCTCTGCTTACACGATCCCTCCCTCAACCAAACACAGACCGACAGTGCATTTTCACTCAGTCCCTAATTTGCAGCCCTGAAGGACAAGGCAGCAGGGTCTTCTCCAACACCCCCTCAACCTGGCTCTGCCAGGCTCCTGGCACCAGCCTCTTGTGCCTGCCATCCCTGCTCGTGGCTCTCCGATGGCTTCACCCTGACCACACTCCTTCTGCTCTGGTGTGGCAGCATTTCTCAGGTGATCCTCCTCTGAATCTGAGCCCATCGGGGTCCTCCCTAGCTTCTACTGGCTGCTCATAAGTCTGAAGAAAAAAAAAAAACAATCCTTGGACTAACAAACCTGGTACCATCTGGTCCTGCCCCAGGCAGCAGCCTGGATGTCCCCAGAGCAGGAGGCTGTCACACCGCTTGCTCCCTTGCGCAGAGTGACGTTTTGTCTCACAGCTCCCCACGCAAGAGGAAGAAATTCTCCCCAGTCTGGTCACTGGGGTTTTCATCCCATCTGCCCATGCCTCTCAGCCCACAGATGCTGTGATTAAAAGGTTGTTAATAAATGTGCCGTTAGAAACAGGCTTCATCACGCTGCTGTGTCTGAGTGCTGGGGTGGGCTAACGTCCTCCTCTCACAGGAGGTCACTTTGATTTGGAAACACCCCATGAGCAAAACTGCAGGAGCCACCATCTGCCAGCAGCATGTGAGGGCAGCCTGCTGCTGCTGCCTGCTGCTGCCTGCTGCTGCTTGCGCCGGGCAGTCAGCGCTGCCCTGGCTTCCAAAGGGAGCATTATTCCAGCTTTCCACCACAACAAACCCGGACAGGTAAGATGCCAGTGTGCTTATCATTGATTTCCAGGGACAGAGGAGGACTGAAGGATGCCTGCCTCCTGGTATCGGAGAGGGTAAGGTGCAAGAGGGTAAAGGAAAAGCATCATTCCATCTTCTCTGATGCTCCAGCTCAGAAGAGAGGGAAAGAATGAGAAAAGTCTCATCCATAACTACTAGTGAGAGAAAAGTCCCTGCCTGCCGGGCAGGCTGTTAACCAGGAGGGAGCATGTGAGCCTGGGGAGTCGCAGCAGAGCTGAGGATGCTCACCCCTACAGCGCACTGATGAGGTGGGAGGTCACTGGCCTGCTGGGTTTGCCAGGCTGGGGGACAGGGAGCAATGGCCATGCTTTTCCCAGCCGCAGTCCTGTGCTTGGGGGAAGCAACCCAGAAAGGCTCAGAGACATGCCGCGAGCTGGCACCGCAGCGGCAGCCTGGCCAGGAGTCCCTTGGTACAGCCCACCCAAGCCCCCCGGGAGCCTGCGCCCATGGCCACCCCAGGATGGTGGGATGCCAGCAGCCCAGCTGAGGCTGCCCCAACAGACATAAGCCTCAGCAGCAAAAATGCAGTAAGAAAATGCCATTTTCTTCTCCCAGACATGCTTAAAGCTACACACAGCTGGCATGCCCCCAGAAAACCCCCTCCTCACCTGCTCCTATTGCCATCACGGGCGGAAACATCCACCTCCATCCATGCCACCTTGCTGCCCACGGGCTCTTTCCACCAAGACCCGTGTGCCTGCACGTGTGTGTGGATCTGCTTGTGAACAGCTGTAATTCCACCCCCATGCTAAAATGAGAGCAGCTGGGCTAATGAACTCACCAGTAGTAGATGCGGATAAGTGCTGAGGGCCAGAGGAGGAATGAGGCCACAAAGGCCAGGATGGGGATGGCCAGGGTGCCACCGGCGATGACAAACATGTTCAGCACGTCCAGGTCCATGCTGCTTTCCAGCACCTGGCCTCACCTGCCTGCATGAGCAGAGATGATGATAAGTCAATGTTAAATGAGATCTCTGCTACCAGAAGGAGAGGAAAGAGGCTCTGAGAGAGGCAAAGGATATCACTCAGAGCACAGAAAAGTCTTTTTCAGTTTTAAAACTTGATTATTTCTTCTGGCTCCTTAATGAATCTAATTATCGCTATGTTATCCTCCCAGGAGAGCACATCTCAAACAGGCAATGAGCCTCACAACAGGCATGGACCACGTCTGGCGTGACAGGGCATGGTATGGCCTTCGAGCACTTTGCAAACACAGGAAGCGCAGCCCCCTGCCCCAATGGGTGCAGGCAGCCCTTCCCCCCTGATGGGCACAGGCAGCCCTTCCCCCCGGTGGGTGCAGGCAGGGCTGGCTTAATGAAGGCTCCACGTTGCTTTTCGGAAGCAGGTGTCCAGCTCCGGCTCCCCTCCCCCTGCCCAATCCCAAATCCCCAGCACACAACCACTGACCTAGAATTGATGGCTCAAGCCCAGCTCTCATTACCACTCCACACAGGCACCAACTAATCAGGGGAGCAGAGCCTATTAATGGGCTCGGAAACTGAAGGAAACAACCTGGCAGGGCACTCTTTGGCAACCAGCCCTTATCTGAGACAAAATCATCCCTTCATCACAGCACTCGCTGCTGATCACAGGTCCCTATCCCAACTCCCAGGTATCCTTTGGACAAACCTCAAGGGTGGCGGGCATAGGACACAGGGTGCAATGGTGAGCTCTCACGCAACGCTGTGCTTGTCCCTGAACTCGCCCCACCACAGGCAGCTGGGATATATTCTTCTCATTAAGAGATTAAACCCTGTCGCACACACGTCTCCTCTAATTCCCCCTCGTCCTTTCCTCGGCACTAGCTCTTTTGTCACACATTTACAAAACGAAACATCCTCAATGCCTGCCCCCCCACCAGCCATCCCCCCCTGTCACCACCTCCACATTTCTCCGTGCCTGGCTGGTCAGATTTATTTCTGCTTCCTGCAAGACCCACGGCGGTATGCGGTATGTTGTATGTTATGCCATGAAGCAGGAACACAATCGCCACGGTCACATCCTCTCCCCCTCCGACACCGTCACACTGGATCACATCAAATGCCCACATTACACATGACCAAGAAAAACAGTTCACAGAACCTCTGAAGCAACGACCACATTTACCCTCTTCCCCCAGGGAAGACAATCATAACTGAAATCTGAGGAATACTGTAAATATTTCCACCAGGAACCTCCTTAACAAAGCTAAACCTCACTTCCTCCTTCAAGCCTCAACAACACGCCATTATTCGTTTAATTAACATTTTGTAGGAAGATCTTTGATCTCTGCACAGCTTGTTCATAGATAAACACTTCGTGCAACAGACAAACCTTGTACACGACAGCAGGGCTGCACGGGAGCCCACCTGAGAGCATCTGCTGCCTTTTGCTATGTCACTAAAACAGGGAAGAAATCAAGCAGGGAAAATTGCTGTCATTCCCAGTGGCGACCCGTAACAAGGGAAGATCGCAGCTAGGGAAAAGCGTGGGGTGGCGGGAGCCCCTGTGCTCCCCGGCACAAGGTCATGGTCACCGCCTCCGCCGCCTCCACAGCTCTTGGAAAGCAAAACAAGGAGAAAGCCTTTAAAAGCCCAGCTTACTTTGCAGAGATCCCCTCCTCCTCTCGGCACAGGTTCCGCTCGCTGTGAGTAGTGGCAGTGTCTGAAAACACTGTCAGAAGAGGAAAAAAAAAAACGGTTAAAATCACACTCCTGCTTTTTCTTCCCCTTTCAGGCTTGGTAGCCTGGCAAGATCGCGAGCTTCGAGTATTTAAGCCACCAGCTTCCCTTCAAGATGCCTCATCTTCACCTTCTGACCAACCTTTCCCCTGTTTATGTAAATACGGTCTTTTGTACAATAAAGCCAAACGAGGGCACTTGTTCCAAGCAGGAGCAAAGTGCAGGCTGCCATCAGAGACGAAGCGAAAGCCGGCGTGGCGCGGCGGGGAGAGCCACTGCCAGCAGCCCCCGCCGCGGCAGGGCTGCATGGCACCCAGCAAAATGGGGCTCACGGTTGCGCTTCAGGTGATTACAGCTATTAGAACAAAGCCAGCTAAGCTGCTTCCCATCCCTTTCCTCTTCGTCTTAAACGTATTTTTCCAAGGGCTGTCAGTCCTCCCCCCCCCAGCCCTCCCTATGCGAGTCAGGCTGAAGCGTAGCGCAGCCGCAGGAAATTACTGGAGAGGCAGGAAAACACTGGGCTGAGCTCGCCGGCAGCTTTTGGCCGTGGAAATTCAGGCTGGAGGCTCAGCGGGAGCACCGGAGCACAGCGGATGCGCTTGGAGCCAGAAAATCTCTGAGCTATCCCCACTGCCACGGCTGTGGGGCCGGGGGCACCCCGGGGGCTCCTGTCCCCATTGTGCCACAGCCTTTCAGCAAGGCCACGGCAGCCACCGCTCACCACGTGAGCCCCGGCGCCCAATGCCGGCCACACGCACCCGCCAGCCCCGCTCGGGGCCCCCGTCATCCATGGGTGCTGGGGGGGAACGCTCGGGGAGCCCCCTGGAGCAGCCAAGCCCCCCTCTGCGTGGGCAGAGCATCGCCACAGATTTCCATGGCTACCTCTGGTGGAGGCAGCGGGAAGGAAAACGCTGGCAGGTCCAGCTCTGCAGCTGGGGGCAGCCTCCATCACCCCAGTCTGCAGCACCCCCAGCCCCATAAAGCCACCTCTGCACCCAGCAGTGCTGCGGGGACACTGGCTTCCCAAAGCCATACAGGAGCACCTGTGGTGCCACCACCCTGCAACGGTGCTTTGCCCAGGGGGTGATCACCCTCGCTGCTGCACCAGCACCAGGGACTGGAGCGAGCAGCACTGCCCCAGGCCCTGGCACAGTCCTTGCTACCAGCAAGAGAGACATCATGGCCTTAGAAATAAAAGTGAGCCCGCTGGTAACAGCTGTAAGTCTTCAGATCACAGCTCATCCATCACTTTGAGATGCCCTGTGACCAAAAGTCACAGCAAATGGCCCCAGGCATGCTACTGCTTCTTGGAAGGCTCTCCAAGTACCTCATAAATTAACTTGAAAACATCAATTAGTCTGATAAATGCCGTGTGATCACGCAGTGATAAAGCCAAGCGTGCTGTGCACACCACTGGGCACAGGATGCCAAACCAGAAGTACCGGTTCCCACGCTGGCAGCCCAGTCGCAGGCACTAGCCACCGCGGCCCCTGAGTCCCACCTGGGAGGACCCCCCAAACAAGCCACCCCAGGTAATGAGATGGACCCAGGACAGATGCTAAGGGGAGGCTCCATGTCTCCTGCTTCCTGCCCTGCGCCAAATTCAAGCAGGGGGCTCATCACGTGCAAACAGAGGGGCTGAGAGGCCGGAGGGGGCTGCTGCAGAGGACAGCAAGTTGATGACAGTTCCCAGGGCCACTGGCCAAAGGAACAACAAATGACTGTGAGCAAGGTTTGAACCCACATCGGGTTTTTTTCTCTTTCAAGCTCAGTGGGTAACATCGGAGAGGCTGGAAAAGACCCAACAGTGCAACTCAAGTGTAACATAGGTGTTTTTCCAGGCCCCACATAAGATGCAGCGGCAGCAGCACACCTCAGTGTGTGGGATAAAAACCCTGCGTTTAGCTCTAAAAGAAAAAAAAAAAAAAAAAAAAAAAAAGAATCTCACAAATGTGAAAGCGGTTCAGCTTGTTACCCAGGGAGACAGGAGACTTCACCAGGACCAGCATCTCCCGCAGAGCCAGCCTCTCTGATGGGGTGAGAGCTGGTGGGGGATGCTGGGGGGCATGCTGGGCTGCAGCACAAAAGCCTTCACAAGGTGGAAGGTCTTAACTGGGAAGGGGAGAGCGGCAGCTAATGCGCTGGGCAGCCCCGTGCAAGGCCAGGGAGGGTTTCCACAGCGCAGGAATTGCACGGCTGTGCCCACTGACCAGAGATGATGAAATTCAAGCACAGAGGTTCAAGCGGGCTGCGCTCAGTGGGTCTGGGATGCAACACCAGGGCTACTGCCCTGCACTCAGTGTTGCACTCAGCGCTCCCTGTGCCCAGACCAGCCCATGCCTGGCCAACAACAAATTTAAAAATTCCAAGTAGCTGAAAGCTAAGCAGCACATTTAGGCATACTTTTTTTTTTTTTTTTTTTTAAAGCTGAAGAAGAAGAAACATCAACCAATTTTAAGATCCCACTGCAGAAACAAGGGGCTTTGACATGCCTCAGTAGCTGAGATGAGGCCCCCAGAAACCCTGACTCACACCACTAACCATGTAAGACAAAACCCCCAAAACATGCAAGTGAGCCATTTCCCTTGGAAACCGCCTCCCCCTTGGCATCCTCAGCAGCCAGAAAAAATAATATTAACCATAAACAACAACATTCCTCCGTGGTATAATTTGCAGTGCGATCTTCCAGATGCCAATCACAGTGACATTATAATTTAAGATCTATTCATATTTGAAAGATCTCTGTCAATTAGCCAGCCAGCTCTCAATCTTAATCCAGCCTCTGAGGGCTGAGAGTAGGAAACATGCCCTTTCACCTTCATTTATTTATAGATGGCAGAAATGAGATCATTATTTCTGCAGTGCTGTTTTGCACAACGTGCATCTCTGACCCTGTGTCTGTGCCACACAGCTCTTAAACGTGAGCCGGAGAGTCTGGGCTGGGCCCCATCCCCGCTGCTGCACCCTGGGCTGGGAACAGGCAGGGATGAGCCGTTAGCGTCACTGCCAGCCAGCCTGGGGACAAGGTGGCTGAAAAGCACGACTGGAGCAGGCTGTGCTTCCAGCCAGCTGCTGGTTTAAAAATTTGTAACGTGCTTGTCCTCCTTCCGGACCTGTCACCATCCCCATCCTGCCGCACACGCACGCAGCGGAGGATGCACGGCCCATCTGATGTCACGAGTGCGCCCGGACTCAGCCCTCTCCTGTGTGTGTGTGTGTGTGTGTGAAAGAGTTGGGGAGGGATGGGGTAGGGGTACCGGGGGGCCACCTCCAGGTTCCCCCTTCCAGCACACAGCCCCCCCTGCCAAGGCGTCATCCTCCAGGAAAATGCCTGCATCCTTCAAACAGCAGCAGCGAGATGCAGCGCTGCTCTCCTGCCCTTCATGCCCCGTTTTCTGATTGTGGTTCGGGGGCGGAATTTTAAGGCGAATTAATTCAATATTTTAAATATATATCTTTTAAATTATTTCTTGCATTTTGGCTTTGCTGCTGATTTCCTCCCCACCCCCAGCCATGCCAGGGTTGGGACCGGAGGGGTCCGGGGGGAGGGGTGGGGTGCCCGGATGCCCCCGCGTCCGGGCCCCTCCCCCCCCGCGGACCCCTCCGGTCCCGGTATTGCTACCGTCAGCCCCGCATCCCGCCCCCCCGCCTCTCACCGTGCCGATCCGAGCCGTGCCGGGCCGCAATGGCAGCGCTGAGCGGCGAAACGCGGCGGCTCCGTTGCGCCCTCCCCCCGCGCCGGTGCGGCTCCGCGGGGGCGCAGCGGAGCGCGGCGGCGAGGCGGGGATGCGGCGCGGCTGTGCGCGGCGCGGTGCGGTGCGGGGGGGAGCCTAGGGGGGATGCAACCGGGTTGAAAGGGAGGTGCAACAGGAGTGGGGGGTACAACGGGGTGTAAGGGGGGTGAAAGGGGTGTAAGGGGGTACAACGGGGCTACAACGCGGCTACAACGGGACTTCAGTGGAGGTGCAAGGGTGGATGCAATAGGGCTGAAGTGGGGGTGCAAGAGGGGATGTGATGCAGCTTCTGTGGGGGTAGAAGGGGGGCGGCAATGGGGGGCTGCGGTGGGGCTGCAACGGGACACGTGATGGGACTTCAGTGGAGGTGCAAAGGGGGGTGCAATAGGGTTGTAGCAGGGTGCAAGGGGGAGGGTGTAACAAGGGTGCAAGGGGGGGACGTTATGGGGCTTCCATGGGTTGCAAGGTGGACACGGTGCCACTGCAGTGGGGCTGTGCAAGGGGGTACAACAGGGGTGCAAGGGGGGGGTGCAACAGGAGGGTGGTGGGAGGTGCAAAGAGGCCATGAGGGGGATACAATAGGTTGCAGAGGGGATGCAAGGAGACTGCAATGGGGATAGAACAGGGATAAAACAGGGGTGCAAGTGGTCTGCAATGGGATGCAAAGGGAGTGTGAAGGGGATATAACTGGGTGGGAAGGGGCTGCAATGAGGCTGCAACACGAGTACAGGGGGGATACAGCAGGGGTACAAGAGGAATAGGGACAGTAAGTCAGGGATAGGGTAGGAATGCTGCAATGAGGCTACAAAATCACTCCAGCCAGGGGTGCAAGAGGCAATGTGATGTGGCTGTAACACAGCAGTTCAAGAGGCAGTGCATCAGGGAGTGCAAGGGGGTGCAGTGGGCAACGAAATGTAGCTGCAACAGGGATACAACAGGGATGTAAGGGGACATTCAAAGGAGACGCAGCAGGGGTACAAGGAGGATGCAATGAGGCTAGAGAAGTTGTACAATGGATTGCCATGGGGATGCAACAGGGATAAAAAAGGGAAAGTGATATGGCTGCAACAAGATTACAACAAGGAGATACAAGGGTAGTTACAACAGAGGTGTAAAGGCGATGCAATACAACTGCCACAGAGATACAAAGGGGAATGCAGTGCTGCACTCTGCACAGACAGCATACAGCCCCCTTGCACAAGGCCTGGGACCAGGCTTGAGGGTGGGGGACGTCTGACCATTTCCCAGGTCCTGGGATGGGGCTGTGGTCAGGGGGCACAGAGCTCTGCCCCATTTCCCGTGGCAAGAGCACAAAGGTTGAAATCAGAGCATCCCACTGTTACTTTTACACCTGAAATAGGATTTTTAAGCCTGCCATTTAAGTTACAAGCTTGTTACCTGCCCTCTCTTCCCAAGAGATGACGCTGGTCTCAAAAGCTGCATTTCAACCTGCATTTAAGATCTGCTCTGATTTTTCTTAAAACTGCTACCCAAATCCTTTTGCTATAAGCAAATTTACTTTCATTCCCCCCGAGTCACATATCAGGTTGGTATACACCTTTAAGATACATCCCCAAAATACAAGAAAACTTAAATAAATTGGAAACGAGATCAGCTCCTGAGTAAATGCAACCAAATTGGGTCAAATGCTTACTACATCTGCACTTTGATAGAGGATGTCCCTTTGGTCTCGTAGGCTGGGGGAGCTGAGCGAAGGAGGTGTAAAGGGCTTTCCAGGTCAGAGTTTACTATAACAACCAAAAGCTTTTGATAACATGAGCTGTCAGAGAGATCTATAACCAAAATCGAGGTTTTTAGGTGGCCCAGTGAAGGCGAGGCACAGCTTCATGCAGGTTTTGTTGGGTTTTGTTTGAAGTGCTTTCCCAGTCACACTAGGCTAAGCAAAGATGAGCTTCCAATAAGGTGACCTAAGCAGACACGGGAGGTATTTCACAAGCCTTTAAACGTTGTTTGCAGTCGTATTTGTTTGTTCAACTTTCTTGTGCACCACCCCAGGATCCCACGGGACATGTGCAGGGCAGCGCTGACTCACGCCAGGGATGGATTACCCACCATGTGGTTATTCCAGGCCACCTGCTGGGAATGCCCCTGGAAATAGTCATTGCAAATGATGGCTCTTAAAATAGAGAAGCTGAAGCAGAGACCTGTGGTGGTTTTATGTCGAAACATGCCATGAGCTAACCGGGGAACGAACTCTTGCAATCTCAGCATGCAGCCACAGGGAATTGTCATTGACTCCTTTGTGTCGATGGGGAAAGGAGGGATCTTCAGGGCTGTCCTGAGCCAGCCACTGCCAAGATGAGGCCACGGCTTCAAGAGGCCACAGCCCCCACGAGGCAGTCGGCAGCACCGTGATGACTTTGCTGGGCAGGGGCCAAGGCTGTTTCTCCATCCCAGCACACTGCAGAAGACCTCAGGCTCTCCAGGTGGCATGGGGGGCCACGGGGGAGCACAGGGCATGGCTGAGAGCAGATGAGCACTTCAGGAAAGCCCCAGCAGCTCCCTGGGCACCTCCCTGAGGACGCTGCAAAGCCATTTTTGGGGTGGCTGCAGCATGGCAAGCTCAAATTAAAGGCCAGTGCCTGCACTGACCTGCCCTGTGTGTTTTGTTTCTCCTCTCAGCCCACAGACACAAGTCATCACACAGCTGTGGCAGCTGACAAGGGCCGAGTCACCCCCCAAGGCTGCCAGTGTTTTGGAGCCCAATGCCAGCTATCCTGGTCCTCAGACAAAAATTCCTCATTCCTAATGCCAGTGTCAGGAGCTGGGCTTCCCACTGGCACATCAGCACAGCTTTGATGCTGTGAGCAGGGCGGTGGGTGACTTATGTATGATCCAGTTAGAAAAAAAATGTGTTTCTAAATTCAGCGTAGCCACAGGAATTAAAAAAAAAAAAATCAAAAAAAACCAAAACCAAGAACGAGAAAATAGCTGTCCTGTGTCCCCAGAAATGAGGCAGCGAGACTTTCACCTAAACTGTCTTCTTTTCCATAGGAAGATGGAAGCTTTGGTTGGATTCAGGCCAAGGTTGCTGTGGAGAACTGAAGCTTCTATCCCACCGAGCTGAGGGGCAGGGCTGCTCCACCAGATGAGAAGCTTCCATGTTATTTTCCACTGCTGGGCGATGAAGCCCCAGGGAACACGGCGGGATTGTTTGCAACCACAACAAGTGGCGGCGTGCCACTTTGGTGAGGTGAATCAGCTTCCCAGGTGACTCATTCTGTCCATTTCCACTTGCGGTGTTGGCCCTGCGACACAACACCCCCAGCAGTCCCCAGTGGGCACAGGAGGGCACCAGGCAGGTGGGTGCCCCCTGAACCTGGCATGTCCCCACAGCCCACCCATGGGACCTGCTGCTGAGGAACAGCTCACCATGCCCCGGGCAGAGGGCAACTTTAATGACATACACCTGCCAAAACCAGCCCCCCAGGGCAGGGATAGGATCTCAGCTCGCCCCAGCTTGCAGACAGCAGCTCCCAGTGAGCACGGGGGTAAATAACTTCTCCAGCATCACTCTGGGCAGCTGCCCCAACACACTGCAGCAGCTTCCTTGCACAGCCTGGGACAAACACAGGAACGAACTCTCCTAACTTTTACAATGTTATAAAGCAAAACCTACTTGCCTGTTAAGAGCTTTAAATAATACTTTCTTTAATCAAAGTTAATGCGTGTATTACACACATTTTAATTACATCTTTAACTGCTAACAATAAGGTGTACTCAGCTTCACAAAACCCTCCTTATTTGGTGGCTGTGGTATCGGTACGGAGGGGTAACGTCAAAGCTTTGCCTTGTCATCATGCATCAAGCCTGTATTTCAGATTACTGTGTGCTCTCCTACAATCTCGGGTAAGTGGCCTTGCTCGAGAAACCTAAACCATGAGGTGTTTTCCCTTGAACTGCTTTAGCAGGCAGGCATTCATATTCAAACAGCTACTTGAACAATACCGACATATTCAGCTGAAACGGAAAACCCTACCGGAGTCCTGTACCAGCAAAGGAGTTATGCCCCAACAGCTATTTATTAAGTAGGACACGTATTTTCCAGAATGAGAAATAAAAATTAAGTATCAAAGACGACCCTACTGATTCAAAACATACCATGTATCTTGCAAACCACATATTTTTACCCTCAGTCATACTGAATTTCCAGAGGGTCACGCCGGGATGCTTATTGCCGTTAAACTGACACTGCAGCCACTTCCGAAATGACCATACTGGGTCTACAGCCCGACCGGGAACTTCACCAACACAAAATGGTCCGAGTGCTTTGCTACTTATTAACCTGAAATTCCGGGAGACTGTGATAAAATACTCTGTCCCATGGTCGTGATAAGGTCACCGAGAGTCCAAGGGTCGTTTCATTTGCTCAAAGGAATCTACTTTTCTGGTGACGCTGGTGACTTCGGGGCTGGCCCTTCCTGCTCTCCCACAGACCTCCCCTCACTGCGGCAGATGTTGACAGAGCTGAAGTTTGGGTGAAAATGATAAAAATTAAGAGACATTCAACACCTTAAAACCTGGCACATGGGGAGGGGAGCATGTGGGCCCCTTGCCTGAAATACAGGTGCGGCGGCATCTGGAGAACACCAGCCTGGAGGTGCCAGTTCCCTCACATGCCACCACTACCCTCTGCCCACGCTGCCAGTGCTTCCCCGAGCCACACGCTCCCTTTTGGGGGGGACAGGCTTATGGGGGTGCTGAACGGGGCAGCAGGGACACCCTGATGGGCTGGGGCTCGGGCAGGCTGGGCCAGCCTCGGTGCCCTTTGCAGGAGGTGTCCAGCAGTGCTGGTGTCCCCAGTGGTGCCAGACCTCCCACCAGCACACAGACACCACGCTTTACCCACAGGAGAAATAAAGCTTCAGCGTAGTTTTCAGGCACCCTAGGGTGACTTTGTGGCCCACAGGTGCTTCCCCCACGGAGCAGCCCGTGAGTCACACTGCTCCTCAAGCCCAGAATAGGCTTCCTCTGCCAGGGCAGGAGGGGATGTGGGCTTGCCCGCGGTGTCTCCCTCCGGGCCTCCCAGAAAGACACAGGAAACTTCAGAGATCCTCTCAGTCTGTCTCTGCCAGCAAAAACAAAGCTGTGGGTGCCCTGCGAGGCAGCCAGAGCTGCGGCCGAAAGGAAGCGGCTGCGCCTGAGGGTTGAGGAGGAACTCCCACATCGCTGCTGAACCCTTGCACCTCTGCTGCCCCACGGAGACTCCAAATAGGCATATGATAGACAAACACATCCCACCCCATCCATCCCCCAACACCTTACTGGGAGCAGAAGGAAGACAGAGGGCTGAAGCACTGCTTCGGAGACAGCAGCCACAGCCCCCATGTGCTCAGCATGGGGTGTCAGTGATGCTCGGCTAAAGGATGCTCAGGAGCAGCAGGCAGGGCCTGGGCAACACCTACCTAGTGCTTTAAGTTCTTGCCCAGGCTGGCTTTGGCCAGCAGCTCCATCAACTGCCTCTCCTCCCCTGGGAGCGGGGAGCAGCTGAGGAGGGGCTTAATTAGGGAATGTCTTGCAGGTGCTGCTCAGCTGGATATGATGTCCCTCACCCAGCATCATTCAGAGTAGGGGCAAAACCCCAACCCAGGTTGGTTTCACCAGCAGCTTCACCCCTCTTGTGCAAGACCAGGACAGCCCTGAACTGGTAGGGTTCACAAGCCCGCATCGAGTGGGTGTTATGGCCTGATAAGGAGCAAAGAGTACATGCACAGAAAGTGCAGTAAACAGAGAGATAAAGCAGCGCAGAAAAGAGTGTGAGCTCTCCGTGTGTCCCCCACGGGTCACCTCGCTGCTGCCCGTCCCTGCAGAGGGTGGCTCTGCCTGTCCCGCTGATAACGCCTGGAGTGAAGGGCAAGGGGGAGGCTGATAAACAAGCAGCCCTGGGGACAAACACGGCATCGACGAAGTGCGGTTCAGGGTTAAATCCCTCAGAGGCACCACAACAAACATTTGCTTTCTGACGCCAGTGTAGCCAAAGCGACCCTGGTTTTAGAGGGAGATCCCAGTTTTGATGATTCTGACCCTGAGGCTGCAGCCGCCATTGCAAGCCCTTGGCTCACACTGTGCTTTTAGCAAGGTCGGATGAGAGATTTACAACCCCCTAAGCCATTGCTTTCCCTGCCTTTTTATTAGTTCCCTGCAGACCCTACCCTGCCTGAGGCTGGCTCGTTAGAGACCCGGCAGGCAGAAAGCCAGCACCCTACAACCCCTCTTATTTCGGAGAGTGGCACCAGGCTCCCCAAGCAGCCGTGTTCATTAGCAAGCAGCAGGACAGCACGCCCCTTGCTAGCAGCAGCTGCTCCAAATCCCAGTCGAGCCAAAACGGAGCTGTGGTGCCCGTAGCCACACTCCCAGCACCCACCCTGGAGAGCTGCGGCTGCCTCCCCAGCAAGCCCTGAATCTCACTGCTTCCAGCTGTGCCACATTTTTGGGAGTCCCCCCCCCCCATGCGCTGCATTTTGTGCCAGCTCCACCTGAGCCTGTTTAACTGATTTAGACAGTGTCAGGAGTCATGCACTGGTGCTTCTGGATCTAGATCTGCATGGGCAGCTGTGCAGGCAGGGCAGCAGGGTGCAAGCAGGCTGCATGGCCATTTTCAGGAAAAGGAGGGAGGATGTGAAAGCACCCTGTAAGCACAGGGAAAAAAAATCAAAGGCCATTATAGATGCCATTTAGCCTGACTTCTTGTTATACATCCCATCGTTGTATCTGATTGGGGGCCGACAAACGCGTGTCTGGCACGCGGCGGAGGAGTAAGGGAGGGCAGGGGGATGGTTTCCCTGCAAAAGCTGCTCAGTACGACCAAGCCATCCCAGCTACAGCATCCTCACTCGAGTGGCACCTTGGCCAAACTTGTGTGTCCCCTTCTACCACACAGCACGAGCCAGACCCACGTGCACACATCTTGGGTCACCAGCCTAAGACTGCTACACTGGGGACACTTGGCCAGGCGCCTGGGGGGCAGCGCCTGGGGGCATCGTGTACCTTCTCACAGCTGCACTGCAGCGGCTGAGCCAGCAGCCTCCCCCTTAGCAGTGGGCAAACAAATGTGACCATCCCACAGCAGAGCACATCACAGCTCTGGGCAGAGGGAGAAGTGGGTAAAAGTGCACAGCCTGGGGCAACAGACAGTTCATTGCTTTCTTATGGCGTGACTTTCCAACCACCACGAAAGCAGAACAAAACGTGGACATGGTCAAAACCTCCATGTCCAGGGTGTCCCACCACCATCAGCTTCCACTGGGGCTTCTGGTGTTCACCTCCTCCAGACCCCCTCTTCTCCCCACTGCTGCTTCCCAGACCCTTTCGCCATCTCTCCATCCACCTCCTGGTCTTGACCTCTAGTCTGGGGTGGCCCAGGGAGCCTGGTCCTGCCCCAGCACTGCCTGGGGTGGTCCCAGCCGGTACCCAGGCATGGCAGGCATCCCACAGTAGGTGCCTCCCTGTGGGGAGGGATGCTGGGGTCTGGCAGAGCAGTAGCGGTTGCTCCTCCAGGGTGGGGAGGTTGGCTCGGAAGAACCAGTTTTCCCCCAAGGCAGAAGTTCAAAGTCTCCATGTTGCTTTCAGCTGGGAGATGGAAGCGAGGGGAAGGAGGAAATGGCAATTCCTGTTCATGTTCGTGATCGACACAGCTGACTGCTCAGTTTGACCTCCCAACTACCACAAACACACACACACATATATATTTATAGGCACACTCACAGCAACTCATTTTGTCCAAGTCCCTGAAGATGTTGCTCTTCATCTTGCTTTTGCTCTGCAATTTCAGCCCATCTCTGAGCCTAAAAATCTGCTCCTTCAATGTGAGGTCTCTTGGAGAAACTAAAATAGCCAGACCTGAAGTCGTCGATGCCGTGGTAAAGGTATGTTCATTTGCCTGGATGGGACAGACATTGAGCTTTCCAAAGATTTCTTAGTTGCATAATGTTGCACTTTTTTACCTTTTTGTAGTTGAATTTCAAGTAAAAGCAACGAATGAATAATTAAATAATGTTATACTCTTACAGTAAAAATCAGCCTGTGGTTAAGTAGGATGTTTGCTGTTATTTTAGCTTGCACGGGAATACAACAGAAACAACATTTGCTGTTTCTTTTGGAAATGGAGTTAGGAAAGGAGGAAAACCTCTGTGCACAGTAAAAATAGTTTTCATTTTGAATCCACAGAGCTTTATTTTGTGATACATTATTTACCTTGTTTATGTGCTAATTATTCTGAAATATTCTTGTATAATTAAACATATTCTCAGGACAGCAGAAAGTATCATATTAGAGTGTGTACAAAATTGAAAAGCCGGGCTGCTGATTTATTAAAATAAGCCCTCACCACCAGGCTTCCTCTGCAGCAGCTGAAGATAACTCAGCTTTTTAAAAGAACCATGTTTTTGATTTGTAGCTTTTGTAAGTGCTCTCCAAGATGCCACAGTAACGGAGGACACGGTGCTGGGTGTTAGCAGGGTGGCTGTGCGTGCCGAAGGGCAGCAGTGAGGAATGCCACCATTTAGCTGGGTTTTAATCCTTTCACTGCAAACTGCTGGAGAAGAGGGGTTTGCTTGGGGTTTTGCGTTTCTAGACTGTTCTTCCTGTACTGTCAGCGCCGTGGGCAATATATTAATTTCTACAAGTTTCAGGGGGGAAAAAGGGGCTTTTCCCCCATGAGTATCACCCATAACATTTGAAGAGCAGTAAAACTGGGGGAAGAAGGAAGCCCCTGAGCACGCCAGGGTGTGGAGTGAGCCGGGCTTGCCTGTGGGGAATCCCAGCGCCGGCAGTGGGAGCTGAGCGAGGCTGGGGCAGCCCTCCCCCCACCCGGACACCCTGCAGCCCCTTGCAGCGCTGCAGCCCACACGTGCCGGGACCCTGTTTTCAGACCAGGGGTTGCTTTGTGCTCCACAGGCTATTTCAGAGGGGTCTGCAACAGATGACTGGGATGGGCAAACGCTGACAGCATGAGCGGCTTTCAGAAGGCATAGCATAGCCGCAGGACCCTAGGGGTACGTGCACCAGAAAAAGGATGAAAACCATTGCAGCTGGTTGATGATAGACCCTAATGGCTCCTCTCAGTGCCCCCAAAACCTCCTGCCACATCCATCTGGGCGCTGAGTGAATTGGGATGCTTGTGTGCAGCACCGGTCCAAAACAGAGAAGAAAACCCATGTGGGAAGGGCAAGGAGGAGCAAGAAGCGTGACTGAGTGGGTAGGGGGGCACAGGGCAGCACCCCGGCAGTGCTCTCGCTGCCCCTTTCTCTCCAGACTTCCTCCTCAGCATCAAGCCCAGGAGTTTTTCAACAAACTCGAAACTGCTCTGCCTCCAAGTTCCCTCTCCCAGCTCCCGCGAGGGGGTGAGACCGCTTTGAAAGCAGAAGGGCTTTGCTCCGCTGCCCACCCCCACCCCAGCTCCAGGGCAGACACTGCTTCTTCCATAAAGGACTTCTCACGCACCAGTTACCACTTCTTTCTAACCTCTTTCTAACCCTCCAAAACCCACCAGCATGCAAACTTGCTTCTGCTTCTTCCCCTTGCAGATCATTTCTCGCTGTGACATCATGCTGCTGATGGAAATAAAGGAGAACAAGAACCGGATTTGTCCTTTCCTGGTGGAGAAGCTCACCAGGTAAGGTGGCCATGGGCAAGTAAGCAAATATTGGGAAAGATGCTTGGCAAGAGCCCTACCTACTCTGCTCAGCGCTGCCTTCTGGGGCGAAAGCTCAGGGTCTGGGCTCCGTCCCAGCCATGGAGGCAGGACCCCAGGACCCCAGGCTCTGGCAGCCTCACTGAAGGCCAGGAGCAAAGCCAGCTCCAGACCACTGTAGGACATGTATTTTTCAATCAAAATAACCAGGTTAGATTCAATTCATTAAAGATTAACTCTTGAAGGAAAACAGAAGGGAGGGACGGGCCCTTGCCTGGCTAGCGGCAGGGCAGCCCCTTTCTGCAGGGTTGGGGGCTGCTTGGGGTTGGGGGCTGCCTGTCTGGAGTGACGGTCCGGAGGGAAAAGCAGAGTACACCCAGCTGAAGGAGGGACAGAGGCTGCAATGAGTAGGGAAGGGGTATTGTCCCTACTACCTGCTGCTGAGGTCAGGCAGGCAACATCCCCTGCGCTTGGGCACAGGCAAAATTATCTGCTCCTCAGCCCCTTGTGAATGCAGAAACAAAGGCAGCAGCACCGCTTTCCTTCCAGTCAGCTGAGGGGGCCGAAGGAGGACTACAGCTGTGTGGTCAGCGAGAGGCTGGGAAGGAAGAGCTACAAGGAGCAGTACGCCTTCATCTACAGGTCAGCGAGCTCCCCTTGCCACCAAGCCAGCCCCTCACCTGCCCTCCCGGCTGGCAGCCTTGTAGAGCCGCGGTGGTGGCTTTGCTCCGAGGGAGCTGGAGAGGTGCAGGCTGCATGGGTGGGATGGGCTGTGCCTGGGTGTGGGGATCATCCCAGGTGCAGCCACCAGCTCTGTCCCAGACTAAGGCCTGGGGGCTGGACCAGAGCATGGAGTCAGTGTTAGATGTGTCCCAGCGAGCTGCGAGCGTGCCATCCCCTACCCTGTTTATCCTGCTGCAGGCGGCATCTGGTATCAGTGAAACAAACCTACCAGTACCCCGACACCCAGCCCGGGGATGAGGATGCCTTCTCCAGAGAGCCCTTCACCATCTGGTTCCAGTCTCCAAAAACCGGTGAGATGTTTCAGAAACAAATCACTCGCCCATCGACGAATCTCACGCAGCAAGAAAAGCACCAGCTGGACCCGAGCGCGTGGTGGGGGCAGGCGAAAGGGGCCGCATCTTGCCCCCTCCCCCTCCCCCCCCCAGCATTTCCCTACAAGAGCAGCATTCAGCCCTTGGGGCTGCTGCCTCTGGCATCGCCCACAGCTCAGCACACGCCGCAGCCCCTGGAAAGCTGCTGCCGTGGGCAGTGGTGTGGCAGATGTGCTCCGTGCTGCCGGCGTGGCCATGGGAGCAGCGATTGCCGTGGGTTTTTCCATATTGGAGCGGGGTTTGCCTGGTCCTGGCGCAGCACCTTGTTGCATCGCAGCATAACTGTGGCTGGGCAGCTGGTGGGGGGCACGGTGCGATTACCCAGCAATTGCCTCTGATCCACAGCCAGGGCAGAGGCTGCTGCTTCTTCAGAGAAACCTTCTTGCTTCCAAGTTGGTCTCTTGTTTCTTTGTGATTCATTGTGTGCGTAACCATTACATTTTTTTCCTGTTCTTTTGCCATGTTTTTAAGCTGTCAAAGAGTTTGCTATAATCCCTCTGCACACCACACCGGAGACAGCAGTACGGGAGATTGATGAGCTCTATGATGTGTATTTAGATGTAAAACAGCGCTGGAAAACTGAGGTTAGTTGCCACATCTGTGTTACTAACAGCGGCTTTGGTACTGAGTCATCTGGCACACTATTCTCTATTCCAGCCTGATAACCTTAAAACCATTAATAAACCCCAGATTTTGAGTACTTCTTTGATGCGTTTTCACCAAGTTCTCCACATTTTAATCAGTAAACTTTGTGTAAAATCAGTAAACCAGCATGCCTTGGTGGTGCACCCAGCAGAAAGGAGAAGCCCCACTGCACCCAATGAGCGCTTGCTATTTGAGCTGTAATGGCTATCGGGAGCATCCTTTGACCCTAAACATCCTTGCCAGTCTTCTTTTGAAGAGCTGTCCTCATTACTACTTTTGAAAACCCCTCTGCCTTCCAGAACTTCATCTTCATGGGAGACTTTAACGCTGGATGCAGCTATGTTCCCCAAAAACAGTGGAAGAACATCCGGCTGAGGACTTACCCCGAATTCATCTGGCTAATTGGTGACAAAAATGACACAACAGTGAAGAGGAGCACAAGCTGCCCATATGACAGGTAAAGGTTTCGCTGTCAAAGCATTCTCTGTTTACCACTCTCAGAGAAAAAAAAGTATATCGAAAGGTGTCAGTGACTGTCAGATAAAGCAAATGTGCATGAGGCCTTCAAAGATAAAACAGTGTCCAGGGGGAAATGAGATCTGAATACTTCTAGTCAGGAGCACACAGCACTTTGCAGGCTGGTTGGCAAGCAGTTTTGCAGAAAGGGCAAAATTTCATGCAAGAACCAGCTGTTGCTGTGGCTTAGGTGAAGATAAATGCCGGGCAGTTATGCAGCGCTTCTCATCCACAGGGAGCCCTGCAGACACCCTGGCAGAAGGTGCTGCTGCACCTCCCTGCTGCCTTTGTGCCATGGTTTTGGCTCTTGCATTTGTAATTTGGATTGACAAATGCAAAGTCTGGTTCTGCTCAGGAGGTGGGACATGCCTTCCTCCGGGCACATGGCAAGTCGTGCTGCTACGTGCAGCTCCCTCAGCAGGGACAAATACATCAGCCTGTTAGAGCCCAGAGTAAGTCAAGACTTAAATGTCTTGCAGAACCAGCTTCTGGATCAAAGCAGGACTTCACTGAGACTCCAGTCACTGGCTTCCTATGATTTTTGTATCCAAAGTACAGCTTTGAACTTTGCAGCACTGTTGGGGTGGGTTTAGATAGAAGTAATTTGGCCAATGCACGCAAGATATTTAGATGCCTCACTGCCAAGGAAAGCAATCAGCCAGACTCAGCAGGAGGCAGGTGCTGACATCTCTGAGTGGGCAGCCCGCGGGTAAGGATAAACCATGTGCAGCTGTGACTCCATCAAGGCCACCTCCCTGGTCACTGGCTCTGTGCGGCTTGGCTGCTGCTGGCTGTGCACATCATAACAGCACCCCCATTCCTTGCTCCTTGCAGGATCGTGGTCAGCGGGCAGAAGCTCATCCATGCCATCGTGCCACACTCTGTCAGTGTCTTCGATTTCCAGAAGAACTTTCAGATGACTGAGGAGCAGGTAGGCACAGCGCCGCCTCTGCAGCAGAGGGGCAAGAGCTAACACAGGGGCTCAAAGCCAATGCTATCCAGGCAGTTTTGAACACAGTCTTGGCCATAAAACCATTGCAGCCTCCCAAAGTGATGCAATGCTAGCATTGCACCTCCCGCATCCACCACTGCACATCCACTTCCCCACCATCCCAATGAGACCCCCTGGGGCAGGGTTTGGCGAGAGCATGGTGGCCAGCTCCCAACCCCTCTCCTTGTCTTGTAGGCACTGGGGGTGAGCGACCACTTCCCAGTAGAATTTGAGTTAAAAACAAAAGGTGGCTTCTTCAACTGGCTGAAATCAAAGTTCTCCAAGAGGAGGAGACCAAGAAAGAGCCGCCACTCAAGCTCATGAGCATGCTGAGACCTCTCAAGTGGTGTGGAAATACACAGATGCCAGCAGATCCTGTAGAAGACTAATGTAGATATACTTAACAGCAAGTGCAATATTTAGTGGAAAAAACCCAAATATTTTGTTAAAGTTCAAATATTTTGGGTGAGAAGGCAAATTAAACCTTCAGGTTATTTTCCTCACAGTATGCAAAAATAAATCAGTTAGAAGCAGCATACTATACTTACTGTATTGACAAATAAAAGGAGCTACTGCAAGGGTAAAAAACTTTCGTGTGCTTCATCTCTAACACCTGAAGGGCAGGGACCTCCATGCGTTCTCGTTCACGGGGGCTCTGCAGCTCTGCCAGGGCAGGATTAAAACAACCTTTCTGCATCGTGTGCGTGTGTGTGTGTGTGTGTGTGCTTCAGAGCTGCAACCAGAGGTCTGTGCCTGGTGATTTGCAGTTGTAAAATGTTGTTAACTTAGATTACTTGCTCCGCGTGGGTTTGAAACTGCTCATAGCACCGGGGGCTTGGGGCAAGGCAGGAAGAAAAGGCAGAGGGACAGGCAGTGAGAGCCCCTTTTCTGCACTAACCCAGTCAGGAGCAGGAGGAAGAGAGCGCTGGTGGTTCTCACTCCTGCCTGCCTGCCAGCTGCCATCACCTTGCCTGCAAAGCTCAGGTGAGAAGTCCTGCAGATCCCAGGTGACAGCACTGCCAACAGAGAAGGTCATAAAACTTACATTAAAATATGATTTCAGCATCCTGACACAGAAGCGAGCTGCATTTCCCCCCACCCCAAAACCTCGATGACCCCCAAAGTTCTCTGATGAACCAGACTTTAATGATGATTATTTAACACAGTGGTGCAGGGATCTGCTCTCTCAGCTCAGCCCACAGGCTGTATTTGAGTGCAGACCAAACCTTGTCACACAGATGGCATCTGAAAAGTGGGAATGATCCAACTGTCAGCAGAGGCAAATGTTCACCTCCCTTCATCAACAGCCCCTGGTTTGTCTGCTGGTGGGGCAGGGAGGGAGGGCTAGCAAGGGAGACAGGCTCTTAGGGGAGGCAGACAGTTCGGCTTTTGTGAAACTCACTGTCCAGGGAGAAAGAATTTGAGGAAAGAAACTAAATTGAGAGTAGGTTATCCCAGGGGTGTGTGTGCAGGGCAGACAACAAATCCTCCAACTTTCAGTAGCGATTAATCTTGAAACGATACAGCATTTCATAAGCTCCCTCGGTTATACTCCAGTCAAGGCAAAAGGAAAGAGACTGATTTAGAACAAATATTTACATTAGGATTTTTATAGAAATGTCAATGTCTGGCTGACAGCAGCAATGGTTCATGTAAAGGCTGGAATCAATCTAAGTCTGTGGCTTTGCATCTTAGTCCTACGTAAGTCCCTACTCTTTCTTGGCTTTCAGAAAGAAGCAGGGCGCAAAGGAATAAATCACACTCCAGGAAAGCAATAATGGATATATTCAACCAAGAAAAACACTTAATTACGGCCAGGTTTTACTGAAAATCTTTGTCCTTATTTGCAACATCAAATAGAATCAATCCCTTACCCAGCATTTGAAGATAAGAGGTGTGGCTGGAGAGCAGCTGCTGCTGTGCTGCAGCCTCAGGATTCGGTCTGGAGAGGCTGGCTTGGCCTGGCGTGGAGTGAATTCTCTTCAGAGCAGCTGGTATGGGGCTCTGCTTTGGGTTTGTGCTGAAAACAGCCTTGATAACACAGGGATGTTTCTGTTATTGCTGAGCAGCTTGCACAGAGCCAAGGGCTTCTCTGCTCCTCACCCCACCCCACAGCGAGGGGGCTGGGGGGCACAAGGAGTCGGGGAGGGGGGGGAAGACACAAGCAGGACAGCTGACCCCCACTGACCAAAGGAATATCCCATACCATATGGCAGCACGCTCAGCTTATAGACCTGGGGGAAGGAGGAGGAAGGTGGACACATTTGGAGTTAGGACGTTTTGTTTTCCTGAATAACCGTTACCCACGGTGAAGCCCCGCTTTCCGCCCTGCTTTCCCGGGGACGGCTGAACACCTGCCTGCCATGGGAATGGGTGCATGAATTCCTTGGCCTGCTTCGCTTGCGTGTCTGGCTTTTGTTCTACTTATTAAACTGTCTTTATCTCAACCCATGAGTTTTCCCACTTTTACTCTGCTGATTATCCCCCCATCCCACCAGGGGGGAGTGGGTGAGCATGGGGCTTAGTTCCCAACTGGGATTAAACCACAACATGATCCTGTTACAGAAAGGCTAAAGGTTTGACTGGCAGAGACATCTTAATGCAAAACGATGCCCTTCTGTGAAGAGCTGGGATGCACTTTTGTGGGGCTGAAGGCACACAGAGGGCATCTACACATGGTTCATAACATCTGATAGGGGCTGGGCAGTGTCCAAAGCTTGTACAGTCAGCACAGTCAGTCTCTATAGATATTCCTGTCTCTATTCCATATATTCATTAGACAATACTACAATTACATCCTAAAATGTTTAACAGTTCATGTCATCTCTAGATTTTTCTCACATGGGGTATCATTACCTTGCTGTCCCAACTGCAAAGGTGGTTTTAAGTTGTTGCAGCCCGCAGGAGCCTCGATGTATTCTGCAGCCAGAAAAAAAAAGTTTCTTTTGATGAATGAGGCTTCTTGAGCTTTATTTATGATCAAACAGAAGTTTTATGCTGGGAATCTGCAATAGCCTGGAAAGACTGTCTCATGCAAGCCAGGTCTCAGATCATGGCTGGGAGAGAAACAAAGCAGCTCTTCAGAAGCTGAAAACTCCATTTCCTCCACAGCAGCCTTGGGTAGGAGAGGACACAGAGCAGATAGGGTTCAGCTGAACAAACAGTGCTAAGGCCCCCAGTCCCTCCGGTCTGGGTCCTTGGGAAGCCCTTCTCCAATGCATGATGCTGGAGGCATCTTTATGTCCCGCAGACCCTAGGTCTCCACCGTCCCACAGAGACCCCCTCCCCAGCCCCACAGGAGGTGCCTGCTGCCCTGCACAGAGGTACAGCCAGGACTGCCCCTCGCCCTGTGGAAACCCATGTGAGTATGGGTTTTACTGCCCTTGGAGAGTGAGTCCCTTGGCAGGGAAGTGCCCTTGGCAGGACAAGGCTGTGTGTGCCTCCTTTTGTCTCCTTTTAGGTACTGGCAGCAACAGAGGACACAGTAGAGCTGGTACAAAACCCCACAGGGACCCATCTGGCTTGTGTGTTTGGGGTCTCTGTGTTCTCAAACACAGACCGATGGAGCATGCACTGTGATTGAATATGCAGCGTTAGAGGAACATTAAAAAAATTATATTTAAAACATTATCGAACATGCTGGGACGTACTATTTAACAAACTGCACAGAAGGACAGGGGTCAGCGGGACCAGGCTCTGTCCCCTCTCTGCATCATGCAAGTGTCCCCAGCTCTTAAGCCCTTCGGCACGGCAACACCTGTACACAGCACAGCCTTGCTGATTTGGGTTTACATTGATGCTTGCTTCATGTTGCTGAAAGTTCAGCTGTGTACAAACACACACAGACACGTGCAGTTCAAGCCTGAACACGCTCTGCAGCTCCTGCTGCTTCCTGGGCAGGTGGGCAACGGGCAAACAGGGACGGGTGCCAAGGCCACCGCCGGTGGGGTTGGGGTGGGACCCGCGGGCATCCTGTGCCTGGCTACACCGGTGTGTCAGCCACGGACAGATGTGTCCGCCACGGACAGATGTGTCAGCCACGGAGAGGCTGCGTTGCCCGGTGGCACAGCAGGGCTGGCAGCACCGACAGCAATCGCAAAGGCAGCAGAATCGAAGCACCAGCCGCTGCGGGACTACCGGGGTCGGCTGCCCCGGGGCCGGCGGGGCGGCGGGAGCAGCTCGGTGCCCCGGGCTGCCCTTGGATGCCCACTGATAAGCACCCGCGGCGGAGGAGCGGCGGGGGCTCCCTGGGGGAGGGTCGCACGGCGCCCACGGGGACCCTGCTCCCACTCCGCTATCGCACAGCGCTCAGGCTCCCTGGCGGGGCCGCTCTCCGCCGAGCAAGCCGGGGCGGTGCAGCGCGGAAGGCGAAGACAGCACTCGCCTTTATCCTAGGTGTGTTCGAAAGGAAAACGACCGGGAAAGGCAGCGCCCCCCCCGCCCCGCTCCCCCGGGGCCCCGCAGCCCACCGCCCGGGCCGGGGCCCGCGCCCCCTGCGGGAGCCTTCGGCGGGGCGAGCGCGCCCCCTGGCGGCAGCGGAGGGGCGGGCGGCAGCGCCGAGTGGCGATCCCGGGCGGCGGGTGTGTGGGGGGGCGGACAGCGGGCCGGCCCGCAGAGCCCCCCGCCGGGAGCCGGCCCGCCGCTGCCCCCACCCAAGCGCCCCTGGCCTCACTGCGTCCGTACATGAGTTTTGCAGCAAAAGGGCGGCACCGGTTTGGGCCCCGGCGCCGGCTGGCTCCTTGCCCACCGTTATCCCACCGGGAAACCATCGCAGGGCCCGGGGCACACCCACGCAGGAGACCCCTCGGTGTCCCCTCGCCACAGCTGCACCAAGAGCATCGGGGCGGCTGGCTGAGCCCCGCAGCGACCCCAGCCCCCCGGGATGCCTTCCCATGCCCCACTTCTGCTCGGGGGCGGGGGTCGTACCTGGTCCGGGGGCGGTGTGAGTGACCCCTCCCCCCGCCGTGCCCGCCTGCGGCACGTGCTGCCGACCCCCTTCTCCGGGGCTGGGGGATGCTGCCATTTGTACGGGGGCTCCTGCAGCCCCCGGCCCACCAGGTTTAGCCCCTTCCCCTCCGCCACCCCAAGGATGGGGCGACCCAAGCTCTGTCACCTGCTATAAAGCCCCGAACGCCCTTTCTGTGCAGGCTGGGTTTCCAGGCGGCGCGAGAAACAAGGTTAAATAGTGCACGTGACACTTTACAGCACCTCAGCCGTCGGGGTTTGCGGAGTATTTTCAGTTAGTCGGGAGACAGATTTATAGGAATTAATTTCCATACTGGCAAAGGAACCAGAACGCTTCCCTGAAAAGCTCCGCAAATGCCGGTGTTTGAGCCGTGACCGCTTTCTGTGCCTCCCAGCCGGGAGGAGGGCCTGACCCCAGCCATCTTCAGGGAAGCCAGATGCAAAATCCTATCCTCAAAAAAAAAAAAAAAAAAAAAAAAAAAAAAAGAAAACCCCCAGCAGGACATCACTGTCAGAAAGCACTGTCAGAAAGAAATACCCTCCCAGCACGGCCAGCTCTTCCGTGGGGCTCAAAGGAGGCACAGGCTTCCAGCTAAGCACGGATACAAATATTTGCAGTACAAAGGTCCTGCAGAAAGGCAGTTCATCACAGGGAAGAGCTGCCAAACATACCACTGAGTCCTGCTAAATTGTATTACGCCTATATTAATTTTTTTTAACATCGCATATATTAGCCTTTCATTCATGTTATATAAAGAATGTGCTTTAAATCCCAGCCAAATTAATAGAGACATGAGCTATAAATCCAGCCTGATTTTAGTGACAATGGCTTTTTTAAGCATGCAATGTAAATTCACAACTATGAAAATTAACTCTGAAAGTCTGAGAAATTCTGAAAAGCCCATTTAAAAGCATTTTCCCAGGAGGCGCTGGGGAAACAGCCCCACACAAGAGGGAGAGCTGGCAGCGGGGCTGTTTTGATAACCTGCGAGAGGGACCTGCTGAATATTAATGAATTACTGCAGGCTGTGGTGGAAAAAAATTGATGTAGCCCATCCTGCTGCTTCCTCTCCAGCTCAGATGGAGGCATGAGGATGTGGCACCTTGTGATGGGATGGGAATATCTCTGAGTTCCTGTAACATAGGGAAAAATTCTTTTTTTAAATAAACATTTGCTTACAGGAGTTGGGGAGTTTGCTATTGGAAGGTGTGGGGACCAGGCGGGTTTGCTGCTGGCCCACAGCAATACAGTGGGGCTGGGCACCATCCTACACCACCACTGCTGGCGGCAACACTTCAGACACTCCTTTCTGCTACTTTGGATGTGGATAGAGGATGTATAAAATAAGAAAAACAACCAGGAAAAATAACAATAAAAATAAAATCCTCCCAGCCAGCTGGCACAGAGCAGAGAGTAAACAACCGGCGATGCTGACGGCAGCTTTGCGAGACCCCATTCCCTGCGCACCCAGAGCTGCCCCTCACCTGGCAGAGGCCAAACTGGGCAACCAGTTTCATTTGGCCCATGGGAGAGAGCAGCGCAGGCAGCTGTCGTAACAACAAATGCTTTGGAAAGAGTCTTTCCTCAAACAAAAAACACTGTCTAAAAAAGCATCGTGCCATTCCTTGAATTAAGAGTTTCGTGTAACTCCATCCCAGTTTCTGTCAAGTGATGTCTGCTTATATGTAACCACTTTGGACAGGCTTTTAAATGTGACTAATACGTAGTTTGCTTCCTTTTTTTAAGTAACAAAGGTGCATTGTCTGTACTGCAAGTATATTTCTATGTGGGGTAAAAATAAATTGAAAATAAAATCAAGTCAGTTTAAAACAAATACATTTAGAAGTTAAAACCGAGTAGAGAAAAAAGCAGGTTCTGCATTGGAAACTTCACAACTTTGCTTTCCACAGACAATTAGAGGGAAAACTAATTACAGGGTTTGCATAATCTGACCAAAACCAGAGCCCTGCTAAGCGACACCCCCACCGCCTGCATTGCTAGTACACCCGCTCAGTGCTGTTTGGTGGGTAACGGGAGATCCACTCTGGACGCACATGCACAAAGTGCTTTGTGCAGTCCCAGGCCTGGCATGGACTAGAGACTTACTGCCGAGTAACATCACTAGGAAAATTAAGCATACTGGATTATATTTTATACATGTATTTAAAATAATTAAAGGATTAATTTGAAGATTTGAATCATTTAAAGATTTCATAATTTCAATTATTCAAATAATTTTAAGATATATTTTTAAATTTATTGAAGATCATCACTTATACTGATACTGGAAAGGGTGAAGAGGTACTGCCAGCCCCGCTCTGCCTGCGCACCCTGTGGTCAGCCCTGCCCAGCACCAAATGCCCGAGCTGCCCCACGTTCACCAGCACACCCCAGCATGCCCATCATGGGGGCACGATCTAGCCCGTTAATAAAGGCACTTGGTGCTACACCCCAGGCAGCACCACACCAGGTTTATCATCGTGCACGAAGGACAATATAGCAGGTGACAAATGGCAGGAGAACTATTTTACTGGCACGCAGATGCTGAAGATGACCGGCTCTTGGTGGGCCCCAGATAGATCACCTTCCCCCTCGCCCAAGGCAAGCAGCTGAGCAGAAACAGCACCTTATGCTTTTTGCAAGGAGCTCCACTCCTTGTGGCTGAAGCTACTTTGAAAAGCAAATCCCCATGCTGCCAGGGTGGTGCTGGGCCAAATGACAGAGCTGGCAGTCCGAAGGGCGTGCTGCAGCCTGGGGCCAGCCAGCAGCTGGAAGTCCCCATGGCCTGGGATGATGCACAGCCAGGCACTGGAGCCCTGCAGAAGGACGCCCACGGCAAACCAGGACCTTTATGACTGTCAGAGAGCACCTGACAGAGTGCTGTCACGAGCTGCCTCCCCCAGCTAACACGAGACCTCTCGCATCTTTTCTATCAGGCACAATGAAACAAAAGACGTTTGTTCACATTTGTGAGTGGTGCAGAAAGCAAGAGCCGTGCTGGCAGCAGGTTTAAGGACACCACGTGTGTGTGGAGGGGCCACCAACCACCTCACCTGCCCCCAGGAGCAGCCTCCAAGGTGCTGAGAAGCAGTGGGTGCTCTCCTGATTGCATTTCTGTAACGGGGCAGCACAAAAAAAAATATTCTGTTTTGAGTGATGCTCAAGGATACATGATCTTTGCCACATGGCCTCCAGTAACGGCCATCAGAAACAGATGGAGGCAAGGCCAGGGGACACCTGAGGGGTCTGAAGAGGGAACCCCAACAGCTCCCCAAACCAAAGGAGAAGGCCAGTGGGCAGCAAACACAGGTGAGACCCCAGGGTACGGCAGGAACAAGCACAGCACAGGGACAAGAACTGCTACAGGACAGGCTGACTGTGCAGGTTGTAAGGAGCACCAGCTCCACGTCATCTCCAAAAGACCCCTTCTCCTCACCCATCCAGACTAACAAATGCTCCAGGCATCAAAAACCATCAATACCAGACAGGGGGATGGGATGCTCTGGAGAGTTACTGTTCTTAGGCAACTGGTGTGCTGCAGGGACTTACCTTCCACCAGCCACCAAAACATCCAGCGAACCTCCTGGAAATGCAGTGGGTGCCAGCAGGCTTTCCTATGTGGTGGTGCCCTGGCTTATGGGCTGCCTGGGTCACTGGCCACCAGCAGGCAAGTAGCTCCAGCTGGCTACTGAGGGCACTGCCAGATCCAGCCGAGTGCTCACAGGACACTTCGGGCCAGCAGAGGAGGGATGGATGAGTTCCCAGCGGGACTCACAGGTACCATGTGGCCAAATCCTACTGCAAACCACCGCCAAGGAGAGAGATTATAAAAAAAGGACTTAAGTTCAACCAAAGCAGCAGAAAAAAACCACTTCCACAGCTAAAGGCAAACCAAATATGCCAGTCCTCTGTAAATAATGAAGAAAGTGCATCTCATACCATTCCAAGTCTACCTGGGAAGAGGCCCTGGGACACCAGTAACCCGGTACACCGACACCCCAGCCCCACAGCTGCCTGCTATGGTGGGCACTGCAGACTGAAACCTTCATCAAGGTGCCAAAGAACAAAAGCAGAGCACAGTACCCACCAAAGCACTGCTCTGTCACCAAGACTAAGTCAGTCCTCAGCTGCCAGAGCTGGTGGAGTTGGCTGAATGTTGCTACCGAAGACGACCTGCACAGCATCTTCTCACACCCACCACCACCACCAGGTGCTCGCTGTCCTTAGCAAGTCAGTTTTTGTGGCCACCCCACCGCTGTCAGTGTCCAGGCAAGGCAGGACTGCTTACTTGAAGCAGAGCTTAGCTTTTGCTGGAGGTAACCTCAGGCAAGGTAACAATCAGGGTCCATCAGCCTCACAGACAGCTCCCATTAATCTCAGCTAATGTTATTAGACCAAGACGCCAAGTGGTAACAGGCAAGAGACGGCCAGACGAAGCAGGGTGCTGGCAAACAAGGGTTACGCAGGCTCAAGGCTCTCCAGGTTTATTCAACCCCAGCTGTATCCAGGGTTATTTTTTTTTTTGTTTTGTTTTGTTTAAAAACATTAAATAGGAGGTTCAGGCTGACGTAGCACAAAGCTAATGAAACACAGCTAACTATAAAAAGGAAATAATCTGATAAACCTGGGGCAGGAAAGTTCTTGGCAGCCACTGCGCCTCAGGTTTCAGCGGGGCTTCCAGCCTGTTTGGGAAAACATCTGCTGGTTTCCATGGCCGTGCACGGGAGCCGGCCGGTCCCAGGTGCAGCACCGTGCCGGGAACCACCTTCTGCAAACAAGCCCAGCGAGGCCGGAGGGGCCGGCGGGTGCCACAGGCAGCGCCCCGGGATCAGACCTAGAACCTGCCGGCACCGCGCCCTGTGCCGGTGTCGTGCCCCATTCATGCTCTGCCCGCCGCCGCCCCATGTGTTCATGCCATGGCTTAAACTTTTGCTAGACATTTTGGTTTAGGTTAAAAAAAAAAAAAAAAGTTTTAGAGGAAAAAAAATAATGTCAGTGAAGTTATGCTGAAGTTTTTTGTGGCTACCTACACGGCTCGTGGGCCAGGGGTTGTTCGGTCTGCCTGCAGCTGCCGCACGCTGCGGCTTTAGTTTGAATTTTACTGACTATATATGAAAGGAATCCAATGTTGTTTTTAACATGCACATTTTTAATGAAGCAAACATTTCTATTTAATAAGTTATAAGATACAATTTTACAATCCTGCATTTTATTCCAGTTTATTTTGTTTTTACTTCCTAGTTTACAATGTAGTGAGCATTTCACATTAAGGCACAATAAAAAGCACAGTAAAAAAAACCCCAACCTTCTTTTATTTCCCCAATGACTGTGCTGGAGAGTAGTGCATCCACACGGAACTACAGAACCGTAAGTGTGAACTTCTCTCTAGGGACAGACAGTGACATTTCAACAAATCCTACCTTCTCCTAATTGCAGAGTTAAAGCTCATTTGGAGAGTTTACTAAAGCCCCAGCAGCTGACAGCAATTCAGATACACACTTGGGAAGGAGCACAGAGTAATCCAGGACAAACAGACAAGTAATAATGGAAGATTTCACTCCCTGTCCTTCAGCAGGAATGCCTTTTGCAGCGTGAAGCGGATTTCAGGAGAGATGAGCATGCCTCAGGCATGTCCTTGGACCGAGATACAATAAAACCACTCACACCAAAACCAGGTTTGTTGATCGGCATTGCTGTTATCGGTAAATTTGCACACCCGCCCTCCCTCCCACCCCCATACTCAACTACAGATGTGGGGTCCCATCCCCAGGTTGGCTTCTTTGCACCATCTTAGCTACTCGCCTGGCCACAGCCTCCAGGTAAACTGCCGATCACCTCCCCAATACGCTGCTGCGGTCTGACCTGCATCAATTTTGGGTCACGCAGGCGAGAGCTACACCTGCCTTGGCAACTTTAGGGGCTTTATTTAACCCAGCCAAACTGGGGGTTGTTCTTAAAATGAATAAAAAGGGTGTGGGGAGTTACCTGTACAGTGACAGAAATCTCACCAGAATTCCAAAGCTAATTAAAAACCGCATTGCTAGCCCTGTGGCCAAAAAGCTACCTATCTAGATTTACAAAGCATTAACATCGAAAGGCTGAAAGCTTCCAGAAATTCATTTTCAGTCTGCTTTTGGCTTGCTATAAAAGATAAACTTTTCCTAAACGTAAACCATTAGCAAAGCATTTTCAGAGACATTTTAAATTTGAGTGGTAAAGCCACCTTTAGTAGCTTTTTATAATGTTAAGCGTTAAAATTGATCAAGTATACAAAGGCACCTATTATAGTACCAGTTTTACCTCATTTCTTTACAGAAAAGAATTTGAACTGGGGACAGCCGAAGTCATATTCCATAACTAAACCGTAAAGTCTCCAGTCAAATAAAATCAGTAGTTAAGATACCCAATTACAAAGACAAATTCCAGTTCTCAATTAACATCTAAAGCCTTTAACATCCACAAGGGAAATTAGTGTCTATTTATCCACATGATTCTCCAAATGTTAACAGTGACCTGGACAGTACTGCAAAGGTACAATTTGAGGAGGACATTAAATAGATTGACATTAGGTTGGTAAGTAGGATAGAAGTGAAATGCTTGTAAAAAATAGTTACAGAGTTTACTTCTGACTGTACTGAAATGTGAGCCGTGTGTATCTAGATACTGCATTTTGCAACAAGACTGCACCTGGTATAACTCTACATCTGAACTGCAGACACAAAGGTTGACTCTGACGCTCAGCGAGTTTAAGGAACGGTGACATGGAAGGGACTGCCAGGGATGTGCTCGTCACCCCATTTCACCGCCAGAATATAGTCACCCCTTTCCTTGACGACATAAGTTACGTTGTACTGGTGGCTCCCCAGATGTTTGATGGATACCTCTTCGCAGGGTATTGTAGGTCCGTGGACGCCAACTAACAACATATTTGAACCTACAGCAAAATAAGAGACTGTTAGCGCTCCTCAACTTAAATAAACAGGCATAGTTGGACCATAATATATTGGCTCCGTAACACATGGATTCTGTTATTTTAATTCACATAGTGGTAGTCTGAGGTATGGCCAAGTTAATTTGGTATAAGAAGGAATTTTATTTTAAAAAGCCTTCAGCCTCATAGAGGCAAGGGTTTATCTGTGCATTTTGCAAAGACCCTGCAGGCTACCACTATCTAACTAGAGCACAGGAGACATTAACACTGCCCGTGAAGGTGAGCAGGCACTGCCTCTCCAGAACTTCGTTAGAAGTTAATAGCAGAGACCAGTGAACACAGCTGGCCTGTAATCCACCCACCGCAAAGCTTCCAGGTGATGACGATCAGCACCCAAGGCTTACGGGAACACCTTGCATGGCACGCTGCAATGCACCACGAGGGTTGCTTGAATTCAGCAACCTGTTTGTTCTCACGCCATAACCCTGGGGTTTCTTTCAGGTGCACCCGGCCCAGATAAAGCCATTCAGAGAGGAAACAGCATCTTTACCACCTCTGCATTAGGACTGAGTTGGTGAGCACTGTGTGGCATTCAGAGTTTTTCTTTAGAACCGGATCACCACCTCAAGCTCCGAGTTTTAACTTTACAAGCTGGTTTAGGGCAAAAAATGTCCAGTTAAACCACCCTGACATCCCGCTGGTTCCTGTACCCATACCTGCTTTGCTGCAGTCCACAGAGAAGGAGCTCTTCTGACCCACAAAAGCCTTTGAAAGTCCTGCTCCACGGGAAACCACCTTGCTAGCATCCGAGGTGGATTTGGGAATGGCACTATAACAAGTTTCAGTCGATGACCTTGTCACCGACTCTACCAGGATGGAAGAAGTTTCGTTGGCACTGCTTGGGCTAACCAGTCGCTGTCCTGGAAACAGAAAAGATTTCTGACATTCAGGTTCACCCCATCCGAAAGGCATTTACAAGGAGGTTTCAAAACCCTCCTAATGACTAGCATGCATTCTGCATCCAAAATGCATTTTCGGAGAGGAGCAATTTCCTACTTGGGTTTTTAAACTGACATCTTCCAGCAATGCTGGCCACAATCCCATCCCAGAGCCCTCGAGTGGTTAAAGGACCACAGGAACTTCAGGATTCATTAAAGCAAAGCTGGCCACTTAAGAAGAGTTAATTGTGCTCCAATCACCAAATGCTAAAAATGACTTGAGTTGGCAGAAAAGCAGGTGCAATTTTGCAATAACCCATTTTGAAAGCAGAGCATGTCCCAGCCTGGGGGAGCGCAGTCCCTGCCGTCCACTCCCAAGAACATTACCACACCACGGGCACCAGGAGAGGGTTCACTAGCTCAGGGGCAGCAGTAGAAATGAGTTCCAGTCTGTGTTTAAACACAGCACTGAAGAGAGAAAGAGCTTCCTAAACCAGCCTTACTCGCATCATCTAAAAGCCTCCCAGACATTACTGACCTTTGGTTACGTGATACCTGCACCAAAATGAGACCAAGAGGGACAACACCTATGCTACAGGTTTCAGGCTTGGGGGTGGGTGGGAATGGGTAAATAAGCCACATTTCCCTACCCCCAGTGCAAAACCCTAGGGCTAGCTCAGGACTTAATATTCTCCCTTGAAGCTGTTTTACAACCCTCCACTGAGTCAAGCTGGCAAGCTCCGTGACTGATGCTCCTGTAGCCTCTCCTGAGATCCCTCATCTAGGCAGGCTTTGGGGAGAAATGTTTCACTTCTCACGTTTCTGGGCATCTAAACCCGAATGCCACACTACTATCCTGGAGGAACATATTTGCTGAATGATACAAACTACTTCAGGCACACAGTAAATACTGGTTAGCTTTTTACCTGTAACCTTTGCCTTGAAGGGGCTGCCCACTATGTGGTTAGGTCCACCAAATTTAACTCCAATTAAATAGCTTCCTGGAGCCATGGGTGTGTACATGACTTTGTAACCTTCTGGAGCTTCCTGGCAGTCCATTTTCACCTTTGACGGCCCTTCAATTGTAACAGAGAGGGCACCTGGACCAGCCTTGGTCGTGTTAATGAAAAACTCCGACTGCAGTCCTAGAAAGATTTAGCACAGTAAGACACACTCTTCCTCGCACCCGATGTTACACAGGCAGCCTCAGTTATTAACGAGGAACAGCTAATTTGGTGCAAGACAAGGCTGCAGGCAGGGAGGAACAGCACAGCCCCCACCAGCACCCTTGCAAGGGCTAGGGCTTGCCCCGAGCGGGGACTCTGCACCCCCGGCAGCCTCCCCACTGGCACCTTGGCTCCCTCCTCTGCTTGTGTTACATGACAGCGTGGCAGAAGAGGCCATGAGAGCCCTTCAGGACCAAAATGGAAGTAGTTTGGCATCAAAAGACTGGCTTAGAGAGAGAGCTCTTAGAACACGAGCCTTTCTGCTGGGTGCCAGAGCCCGCGCCAGCACAGCCAGCTCCTGCCCCGCTGGGCTCGGGAAGGCTCGGAGCCGTCCCACCCTGGACCCTCAATGAGCAGCGAAGAGCCCACAACAAAGCAAGAGACGAGGGGCAGGAGATCTCCTGAAGGAGACGGGTGTTTGAACTGCTCAGCCAGAGCACTCCAAGCAGTTTGTGGAAACAAAAGATTGTTCAATTACAGCATCTGGTTAACGCAGCTGAATTACTGCTGCCAATACTAAGCCAAAGACACAACGGCAGCAACACAAGAAAAAATTAAGCAAGGCTTTCAGCCCCTAAATAATTTACTGTCAACCACTGGCTTCAAATATTTATGATCTTTGGGCTGTTTTATCAGACACTGCTGAGGAGGAATAAAGTGCTTTGAGCTCAATCAAAACCAGGATGGTTATGGGCAAGTTTATGATAGCTGTGACTGAAGCACGCAAGCGTGGTGATAAACTAGGGAGAGGTTTCTAGCCTCTCCACACAAGAGGCTGTTGCAATGCTGGAAGAACCCGGCTCCCACAAGGATTATACCATCTTCCAATGCCTTAGCCGTAAATCTTACTGGCACTGCCTGCCTGGGAAGTAAGGCAGTCAGCTTGCAACACGCACTGCTCAACCAGAGGAAAATTAATTTCCAAAGGCAGCAAGCTTCACAGCTCCTCACTGGAGACTTCTTGCTCCGAAGTCCCTGCTTTTTCCCTGTGCCCCAAATAAAGGCTTGCATTGTTGGAGGCTGCAGACGCACAGCCCTCCTGGGGGCACGTTTCAGGTGCTCAGCCACCAGCTATTGAAACCTTCACAGTAGATCATTGTTTGAAACGCTGCTCGGCGCTCCCAGGGCACTGGGCTTTTGGCAGCGGCCAGGATCCAACAAGGCGGCACAGAGTAACTTTGCTGAAGTTAAACAGTCTATTTAGATTAAAAACAACCCCAAGCACATTCATAGATGGAGAAAAATTCCCCTGTCCCTGATGTATCAGTGGCTAGTATTAATGAGTGCTTTTGTTTCCACCTATTAAAACAGCATAGGCTACAGTATCTTTATTTTACATAGTATACCCACTTGTTTCCAAAACCAACTGCTTGGTTTCTCCAGCACAGCAGAAGCTTTGACTGAATAAATGCAGCATTTTTTTTTTTTTCAGGGAGACTGAAGGTATGAAATGGAATCCATAACAGACAGCAGTAGATAGGGTAAGAAAAACTAGCTATCACCTTGCACACCAAAAGGGAAAAAAAAATAAATCACTTTTACTCTGCTTATTCACCTGTGTGTAGGGCCCAAGGAAGCACACAATTAAATAAATGGAAGTGCATATCCTGGAATGTTTTCATACTTTCTTACTAAGGCTATAAATCATATAAATGAAAAAAACCCACCCCTAAACCCTATGTTCTTGAGTTGTGAACTATCAGATGGGGCAGCCAGAGCAGATAACTAAAGTGTCAGATTTCCAAGAAGAGTCAGTTCACACACTGCCTCTGAAGCACATATAGCACACTACAATTTGCCGTACTCCCTAGTTTACACATCACGTTACATGAAACTCGGCAATTTCTTAGAGGTGCAAGCATTGGAGAAAAGGTAACTGGGTACACTCTGGTACCCGTTTAAGTAACAGGGGTATACAAGTTAAACAAGACTCCTTCAACCGGACAGCCAGCTCAACATCTGCACTCATAAAAAGCCTCTGCCCGGCATTTGCATTGACATTGAGTTCATGTGCAGAAGGGAGCCTGAACATCCCCGGAGCTCCGAGGAACCACCAGTGTGGAGCTAATCTAACTGGCAAGTCGTAGCCCAGCCACTAACCACCTCAAGTGAACTCGTGCCACAGTTGCTGCTTTACAGGTTTTAAATTCGTCAAAGCTCGGAATAGCCTGCAGACTTGCTAATCGGTGATCGTTCAGACTTGAGGAGCATGCGAGAAAGCAAAATTAGCCTGTGCCTGGGGTCAGCAGAGAGTATGGGTTAGTTCAGCTGCCTTAGCAGGCAAAGTCACATAAACATACGCCTAGGAACAGCTCCTGCCTCTCTCAAAGCCAAAGCGCAAACAGGTCTGTATCGGAGCTGGAAAAGAAGGGTTACCCGTGGTACCGCTCTCCAGGCCGGACCCATACGCCGTGACGAGCGCGGGGTTGCCCGCCTGCCCGGGCTCGCCCACGCGCACTTTGAAGGGGCTGCCCACCACGTGGTTTCCGTTGAACTTCACGTCAATCGAGTGGATGCCGTTTTCATGGGGGATGAACCGAACGGCATACTTATCTGCAAGAGAGAAGTGGCTTTTCTGACATATCAGAGACAACAAATAAACCAGCAATTAAACCCAGCACAGGGCCAGTTAGCGACCCAAGCAAAGCTTCTGTAACGCTTTGACGTGTTTTGGTCCCAGCTTAGGTAAACTCAGCTACACTAAGCTCATATGTAAGTAGGAAAATGCTGCGTTTATCACAGGAGGTGTCACAGGTTGCATTTGCACCTTGTCTACTAGGACCTGATCTCAGCTGTCCTGTAGCCTGCAGGGTGAGTTTTAGGGTACGTGCCTCACACGTGCACTCAGCATGACAGCTTCATCACAGCCCAGCCTGCCAGCGGTCCGGGGAGCGGTGCGAAGAAGGAACGCAGCTGGGAAGAGCAAGCCAGATCTCACCGGCAGGCTGAGCATGCTGCTCTGACACCACAGACACTGCGCCTTTAATAAAGTCATTTAGCAATCTGCTGATATTTAACATTTTTGATCGTGTGTTAACCCACAGGAGGGACTGATCTTCCCTAGCCAGACAGCTGCTGTCTGTCCATAGTACAGACCGTAACTCATTCAGACTTCAAGTGAAAAAGAAAAGCTCATTGCTGAAACAGGTGTTGAGCTTTCTGTAGTGTTTGCTTATATTCAGCTTCCTTGACATTTTGTATGAAGGAGTGAGTGCAAGGTAAAAATGAACTATTAGTCGAAGATGGTAGCATAGCTTTGAAAAATAAACTTCTTCCCTGGCTAAATTCAACAACCACATCATATTTTATTTATGACTAATATCACTGGACCTTCACTGACAAGCCAAGACTTAAATATCTGTATCTCACACAAGTCAGGGCTCTGTCACTCCATGAGCTATCTAGGAAAAACACGGACACAACCCTGACCCAACAACTCCCTGACAGCAAGAAGTCTTCTCCAAGCAAGGTGCACGCTCCTTGGGCATGCTGCTCGCCAGCCAAAGGGATTAACCTCCCTCACCATGGGGCAGCAAGCACGTTTTGGAGGTCACCCGGTTCGTTTTGACCAATGTAAAGCCGTGCTCACCTGGCTCCAGCTCAGACACATGGCACTCTTCTACAGCTCCGGAGGGGCTGTGGACTTTAGCATCGATCTTGCCCTTTGCCCCGTTCAGCCTTATAGCAAAGGATGCCGGCTGATTAACTTTTAATCCAGACTCCTGAGAATGCAACAGTCAGATTAGCAAATGTAAACTTCTTGTTTCAGACAGCGCGAGATTTGTGGCAGGGAAATACCCACTTCAGCACAATTACTGGATTTTTTTTTTTCAGATTTCAACAAAAGGCGTAAAGTTGTGACTTGCATTAACTCCCCAGTCAGAAGCTCTCTCCCACTTAGGAGGTGGCTGATTTAGGACTCACACATGCTGACTAGGCTGGTTTTTCCCATGGTAACAGACCGTTTTTGGAAGCCAGACGACTGACAAATCAGGCAGAGGCAGGTTTACAAGACTAGTCATCCGTTATCACCAAGGTCAGCCCCCAGTACTCAGGCACTTGATTTAAAGGATGTTTAAGCTATAGCTCCATTTTCAGCCCCTTCATTCATTCCAGATTCATTCAGGGGAAAAGCCTCTGATAATCCAGTTGTCTGAAAGAGTAATATGCATGTTTATATTTGCCACAAGAGGCTGCATTTAGAACGCCACCACAAGACTTCTTAACATGAGAAAGCAATTTAAAACACGAAACCAGATGTTGCCGCGCTGTCAGGCCATCGGTGGAAGGCGAGGCAGCGGCATCCGTGCCGCAACGGGTCTCAACCAGAGCAGCCCATGCAGCTATCTGGCAGTAATATTTTATGCTTAACATACTTTACCTGATGATTATTTTTTTTTTCAAATAAATCCTGAAGAGGGAAATAAATGCAACTGAGTAGAACTGAGGTACAACGTATAAAGCAAGTCCCTGATGCGGGTTTTGTGGAAGCTGATGCTGCGCACTGTGCTCCGTTACCGAATACTCAGCTTTATCTGCCTCTCCAGGACTTAATTGAAGTGAGTATTCCTGTCAAAGAGTCTTTAAATGAAACACAAGAGAAACATCAATACCACAGCGACTAATTAACGCCCTTGTAACTCCTGGTTAGAAGAGATACTATTGGATCAGGCTGTCACGACTGATTTACGCAGGCAAGGTGGAGGAGCCCTGCAGCCCAGGCAAACGCCACGGAACCACAGCTGGGACATGCCCCAAAAAATGCCTCGACTGAAGCACTAATTGCTGATCACCACTCGATGAGGACTGAGGTACAGTATCTTTAGACACAGATTCTCAGTGTCACTCACATCCAAGTTTCTGGCTTTGGAGATTTAAGTCAGGCCTTTAACGTTACCTGTATTTTAATGTACATAACCACACACACACACACACGATATGGTGAGGTTAACAGAGAGATGAGCCCAGACCAACCGCAAAACTGTGAATCACTCTGGGATGTGCTACTGTTCATGAATCATCTGAGCTGTGACCGTGTGGTTTTGTTACCCCCTCACGGCAGGGCCCCTCCATCTGTCCATGCCAACGCTCCAGCCAGGCTGCAGCAGCGTCCCAGCCCCCAGCCCAGCTCTCTGGTCCACGTGCCAGCCGAGTAACTCGGCACCAGCACCAGCACTGGTGAGTCACGTCCATCTTTCAGTTCTCCTTAACCTTCCCCTAGCTAACAGAGTGGAAAGCAAGTTTTAGCTCCTCAGTGCTACCTTCTAGAGCCTCTTATTCTTAATTCCCAAACCTTACCACCTGTAATACACTCAGCTGAGCCTTCTGCCTTCAAGTTCTGGCAAGACAGAGCCAGGCCAGCTCTACCAGCCCAGGTTACCACGGGCCAGTGGCCAAAAACCTCTCTCTGGCTGCAAGATGCAAGGCTATTACTAAGGAAAAAGGACAACCATTGTGGTCTTGGAGAACAAGGACGAAATCAGTCTGTGTAGCAAGTTGTGGAGATGTTTCCTTGTGTCTCACCTGAAGGCTAGTGACAGTGAGCCTGCGAGCATCATCGGAGGGGGCGATGACGGGAACCAGGTAGGGGCTTTCAGGAATGTGCTCGTCATTGAACTTTATGGACACCTCATAGTTGCCTGCAGGGAGAAAAGCAGCAGTGAGTGCCCTCAGCTTCTCTTGAAGTAGCATCTGGTGTTATTTTGGTACCAATTGGTGTCAGTACATACCTGGCTCTTGTGCTATGTATGATACACCACAAGATCCATTTTTATGGTCCTCAAAGGCGATTTCTGCTTTACTTGGGCCTTCTACAGCAATAGACAGGCCTCCAGCTCCAGCTTCCCGCGTCCATATACTGAACTCAGCTGTTGAAGCACACGAGAGCACACACAAGCCTAAGCCTTGTGGCCTAAGAAGAAGTGGCAGCTTCTTCCTAACAGACCATGCAGCACTCCATACTTATGTGTACGAAGAACACTACCTTGTCCCATCATCCTGGCTGATAACGCTTAGCAGTTTCTCCAAGAAGCTCCTATTAGCCTTGAATTAATCAGCCCTGTATAACACACCTTATGACCTCAAGCTCATCCTGCGAGAGCAGGTTCCAAAACGCCCATCTCCAGACTTCTCCATCCGCATGGAGATTGCAACAGCAACATTATTTCTCTGTGTTTCTCCCCTGACCACCCCTGGCTTGGGGCGACCCTACAGCGTTACGCCAAGCTCTGCTCTAGCTCCCAGAGCAGAGGCCCCCAGAACCCAAAGCACTGGGCTGCAGACCTGTGCCCGGTGGACACTGGAGGACTCACCTGGGATGCCCGTCTCTCCACGCTTCAGCCCTGGCCCACCAGCTCTCACTTTGTGGGCTCCTCCCTCGCCCAGCGGCCCCACGGTGAACTGGAAGGGGCTGCCCAGCACCGGCTGCCCTCTGTATTTGACATCCACAGTGTGGACCCCCATTTCTTGTGGCACAAAGCGGACACAATAGGTGTTTTTGTCAGCTTCCATGATTTCGGCGTCAGAGTTTCTCCCAGAGGGACTAGTTACCTGGGCTGTCATATCCCCACAATCGATTTCTAACAAGAAGAGAATTAAAAAAATCACAGATTAGAGAGTGACAAAGAGGGTTGATAATTTGTTTTTGGAAGCAGGACCTGAGCTGGAGTTATCACACGGTACAAATGACAGAAGAGGCACGCGGCTGCCGGTCTGCACGCTCAGCTGGACGCGAGCAGCGAGCCTGGCCAGTGACCACTTACGAGGTGCTATGGAGGCAGCTGAAGGGGTTGGGGCAGTGCAGCCAGCTGAGACTGGCCCGTGGGATTCACCTTTGCCAGCCAGCCATACAAACAGTTAAGAGCCAACAAGACCATCTCAAAACCGTGGAGACAGGGCGAGCTGTGCAGCCTGTTCTCCAGCCTGCTGTACACAGAACAGATGAAGGCCCCCCTGGTATTTGTTTCTCCATATGTTGATCACGGTCATGCTTATTTTTAACAGTTTGAAGACAACACACTAGCAGTGTTTCTTCCCTAAACTATCTTAATATGAGGATGTCTTAACAACACTGAAATTCCTGTTTCCACTGCTTCAGGTACACCCACGCTATACAAGTGCAAGTTATGGTGATGAGGATAAGCACGTTGCTTACCTGGAATTTTTAGGTTCAGATCACATATGCTTCCTACTGTTGCAACAGAGGGAGCCCGCCTTGTTCGTGTGATGCTCTCCTTAATTCTTCCTTCACCACTTATCTTCACGGTAAATGGGCTGCCTGTAAGTACCACAGCAAGTTACTCCTCCTCTGCTCCTTACACACTGCATCGAGGGAAGGAGGGGAAGCTTCTCTGGCTTGTAGTGGATCACAGGGCAAGTTTTAGAGCCAGCTAACAGTCAGGTCCAAGTGAATTACACCCATGCAAACAGAAAAGTTATGGATGTTTGCTGCTTGTGGAGGGCACTGGTACGACCCTCCTTGAACCTTTGGGACTTATGGTCCGAGCCAGATCACACAGCCCACCAACAGCTCCACTGTGCTGGCCACCTAGGTAAGGCTTTTGTTGTACTAACCAAAAAGCCACCCAACAATTCTGCTTACCTGGAATATGTTCATCTGCAAATTTAGTGGACACAATGTACACGCCAGGTACAGTTGGGAAATAGGACACTTTGCAGGTTCCGTCTTCTAGGTCTTCAGTTTGGATATCTACCTTGCTGGGTCCTTCAACTGCCAGTGAGATTCCAGCATAACCTACAACACAGCTAAGTTAGCCTCAGATTTCCATAGTGCTCTTCTAAATTTGACATAAAATAGTCCAAACCCATAGCAGTAGCTAGTCGGTAGGTTTGTATCTTAATGGGCACACGGGAGTTGCATGATGCCTTAATGACACTTTTGTAGTCCTAATCAGTCAAATATTCAAGGCACAGCATGCATTCACAGCTCCTAAAATGCTCTGACCACGTTAAAGTTAGCTTCAAAGACTGTGGCCAAGGGTCCGCATTAAACCAACAGGGAAGTCTCCTGCTCGTTTCCTTTTTGCTGTACACGATACTAGAACCAGCACCATCAAACGAAAGAAAAGCTTCATGAGTGTCTCAGTGACAGTTCCTGCCGGCTGTAACAAAGACATCAGCCAAAACAACGCAAAGCATCTTAGAAGCTCGTAGCATTATCTGTAGTTAATAACTGACAATAATGACTGTGCATCCTTAATACACCATTTACATCTGCTGGTTTTTGGCTCGTGATCTGGTGGTCACACGTGGAGGGAGGGAAGGCTCTCATTTAGAGATGATACATAACACACAGCATCTCATAGTCCCATTGCTATGGAACTAACCTGCATCTCTTGTGTCTATAATGAAGTCACACATTTCAAAGGTTCGTCCTTCTACCAAGCCGCGTCCAAAAACTCTTGCTCGTCTGGCGTCTCCTATCTCAGACTGGACCACCATGATTGTTACAGGGCTGTTTGGTACATGGCTCCCGTTCTTCTTGATGCTAACCAGATGTTCTCCCACTTCTCGTGGAATGAATGAGATGCCTACAAAGCACAGAAATGTGACGAAGTTACTCACTTTTTATGCCTGTCGTACTTGATTTAAATGCCTTAATCACACCAAATGAAATACTGAAAGAGCACTGTCTTTACACATGTTGAAGTGTTGCTCTCAAATGGGCCACAAAGCCGTTCACATATGCTGAAAAAAGCACTTCAATCACAATGTGGCACGTCACATGCAAGCTAACGCAAGAGGTCATTCTTCTGTCTTTGGCCAACTGTACCAAACAACACCAACTGCTTAGTTTGACAACAATCTTCTGAGAAGAAGCAAAGAAATCAGGTTTTTTACATAGCAAAGCAAACTGGAGTAGGGGCTACTATACTACTCTCTCAGATCAAGACTGTCAGAGCTTACCAATGTGGTTGTTGGGTAGCCTCTTCAGAAGACAAGGCTCATCACGACCTGATGGGGCTTTAACGCTGGCTGTTAGGAGACTGAGATCAGTCTCACTGATGTCCAACAAAAAGTCAGCAGCAGAACCAAGCTTAACCTGGGACCGTCTTCTGTTATCATCTGAATATATAAAGAGAAACAAGTCAGAAAATATTACAAGGTTAGCTGCAGAACAAGTCAGAGGACTTCACATTCCTGCCACAAACCAGGTCCCCCATGCTATCAGGGATTAATTTTCATTATGAAGTGCTTTCAGAAGTCTAAACTTTATACCTGTGATCTTGGCCGTGAACGGACTGCCTGGGATGTGCTTGTCATTGTACTTGACCAGGATGCTGTAATTCCCAGGTAGAGTAGGCAGGTACGTGACTGTGCACGTCCCATCTTTGTTATCAATGCAGCTGATCTCTGCTTTTGAAGGTCCTTCAATAGCCAAGTTCAGCCCACCTAGGAAACAAGGAGAACAGCACTTCTGTAAATCTTCCTGCACGCCAAGTCCAAAGGCTTGGTCCAAAGAGTACTTGGTACTGGAAATGCAGCTCAGATGCATGTTTTCTAAGGACAGCAGCAAAAGGAGCTCAGGCCAATCCACTAAGACCACAACTCTGTTCAGTCTGTGAGATTTATCTAACAGTGATTCCACATCCAGTCATCACCCATGACATCTAAGCTGCTCTCAGTTTATTTCTAATTAAATGAATCATTTGCACCCTGTACCCACAGGGTACATCTACTGCTCTCGGGCAGAGGTAATGAAACAGTTTTTACTGCAAGTTACAGCCTGGTATTTGCACAAGTCATTTGTATCACACCAGAGATTCACAGGTGGACAGATGAATGCAAATTAACGCTGACGTGCGTTACACTTCCAAGAAGTTCCTAGTTTAGGGTAGGATGGGTTTAAAGAACAGACTTACCCTCTCCTGCATCTTCAGTGATAATGGTGAAAGTGGCTAGTTTATTGGCAACCCCATAAACGAGGCCAGGCCCGTAAGCAGACACACTGCCGCTGTTTGGATAGTTCACATAGAACTGCAGAGGGCTCTCTAAAGGGAAAAACCAAAAGGAGCACTTTTGAGCGTCCCGGACTACAAGAATAAAACAGACATGAAGCTGCTGTGGCCCGATGGGATCTTATGCTTACTGATACCCATGTTCTTCAATGCCATTCTCACTACTTGATATTTGAAGAATCTTTATGTCACTGAAATGCAATTTAAAAAAACCAAAGACCCCCCCAACAAAACACCAAATGAATAAGCCTCCCCTTTTGCCTTCAAAAGACACTTCTCCACAATTTGTTCCACATTGTCGTGACAAAGTATGTGTTACCCAAATTGCCAGAGATAAGCTTCAATGATGTTGTAAAGGGTCTTATTCATTACAAGTCTATTTTTAGCATGTTAAATCGGAACATGACTCAGAAGCAGGCTTTCAGTTCAGGCACAGATCCTGAATTTTGGTAGCTCAGAATTAGGAACTAGCACAGCACATTGTCTGGCTCAATGAACCTGAACCAGCAAATTTGAAGGGTATCCAAAAACAAATTTGCCAGCCTCAGATTAGCTAAGCTGGTGCATAAAAACAAGAAGTACAGTCACCAACAGCCAATAATGGTTCCAAAAAAAGGCACAGATAGCTCTTAAGTACAAAGCTAGATTTTGCAGCTGAGAGAGTAGCAAGTTTGATTCATGACAGCCTTCAAAAAGGACACATTATGGCACATCATCTTTCTGTGAGGCGCAGCGCAGTGGTCTTACTGAACCGACACATCTGACAGTCTGGCACTTCGGGAGGTGCTATATTCATACAAAGGGCTGAAGACACTGAGGCAGCACCATGCACCACGCTATCAAGCTCCCTGTAGAAGAATGGCTGCAGAAGCGTGGCCTTAGAATCTCTGAAGATCTGCACAATCCAGGCCTGGTGTTAGAATAGGCCTGCAATTAGAATTGTGCTGAAGTTGCTGTGCTGAAGATAACAAGAAAGGTAGCCTTGAGCTATTCTTGAATCCTGAGACCGAGTAATTATGTTGTGCCAACAGGCTGTGGCTGTAACAAGCTACAGCTGCTGGGAAAGCAGGTGCAGGGCCAAGAGAGATAGGGAGCGGTACGGGAATATAGGGAGGAACAAACTACAAGGCTGAAGCACAGCAACACAATTAGCTACATGGATAGAATGCTTATTTTAGTCATGATAATTAGGGGTGTGAGAACCGCGCGCGTTTAGAGACTACTAACCAATTATATTTCTGCTTTACGAATATGCACGTGTATCGGTTCTATATAAGTAGTGTTAGAAACTAATAAAGTTGAGCAAGATGCATAACTCATATTGAGCGTCTTCTTGACTCCGGCGAACCCTTCTTCCAACAGCCCCCCACTTCAGCCCAAGTTATCCTGTGTTTCTGCACACCAACAGAACCAGCAGCCCAGTCCTCTCATGCCCACACATCCTTCTACAGAGCTGCCCCTTTTCGCCCCAGCCCCACGCAGCTGGCATGCCCATGGGGCAGCCCCAGACGAGGCACAGCTTCAGCTGGGGAGCTGGCAAGTAAGGACAAGAGAAGAAAGAGGGAATGAAAGGCAGTGGTTGCTGTTTGTTAAGAGGCAGCCAGGAAGAAAGAATGATTACAGCATAGTGTGCATGTGTGTTTTATTTTATTGCAATGAGATGGAAAGAGTAGCTATAGTGTTTTAGCCACTTAGTCCTCCCCACAGACTGGAGATTTTATGCCAGTGCAGTTTTTTAAGGATAAACGTACACTGTAACCACCAGTTTTGCTGAGCACCATGGCAGTAAATTTGAACTTGAAAAAAAAACGGTAGTTAGAAAATTGCATGTTTCTTCTTCATAATAAAAATGCCACAAAAACTAGTTTCAAAAACCAAAATCCATTTTAAGCCTGGCTGGTACTATTAAACCACACTGGAAGCTCACATGTGCCAGCACTTAGTCCTTTGCTTTAGCTGCTCTCTGGACTGCTTGCAGATGAACTGCCTCTGAACGGTAAGACGTCTTACTGCAGCATATACAACTAAGCTACAGAAACCTCACCAGGGAGCAGATGTACCAGCAGGACACTGCGCTCGGATTTGTCTCGCCTGCTTTGTCAGACTCACCTGGGATGTGCTTTCCCATATATTTTATGTGCATTTCATGCAGCCCGACCTCAGTAGGAGCGTATCTCACTGTCACTGTGCCGTCTTTGTTATCCACAATATCTGGCGTATCCGTCTTTCCAGAGGGCATGTGTACTTCACCTACAAAAAGCCACCATGGGAGTTACAGAAGGAGAAGCTGCTTGCTTCCCCTCTCCCACCCACAAAGAATTGTCTAGCCATGTTAAACAAGTATTCTAAATTGTTAAATTCCTTACCCACAGGCACAAATAGGAGACTAATGGGAACACTAACCAGACATGTTTTCTGCTTAAGCTACATGAATACAATGCAGTGGTAGACATCTGGCAAACAGTCCTGTGACCTTACAAACTCCACAGGCAGGGCTGTTTGCTGCAGCCACTGAAATTTCCACAGCAAGCCCAAGGAAAGGCACCGATCTGCCTTGTTGCTCCCTCTCCTGCAGCAATTTTGAAAAAGAAAGATCGACTGTCTCTTCAACAGGGACAGACCAGAGCTTGGGGTGGGATTGCTGAGCTAGAAGGCAGGAGGGGACACAGCCCATGTGTGCAGGAGCTTAGCACAGCCAGGGTGATGCTCTCATCTGCCAGACCCGTGGAAAAGCGCTCACTTGCCCTGAAGCAGGTCTGTGATATGAATGCAGGATTAGACTGCTTTGCAGCATCTGCACAAAGTAAATAACGGAGCTTATCAAGGGTGCATGTGGCTGCTCCAGAAGGAAAAAAGCAGCAACAGGTCCTACAGTGCAGGAGCTCATAGCGTGGGCCTGAGGACCATGGCAGCACCAAGAACACCCTCATTTAACTCAAACCATTAGCAGGGCGTATCCTACTCACCCTTAGTGTACACCACTTGATGTGAAATTAAACAACTAAGTTGCTGGCAGGATAAAATCCTCCCCCGCAGGCTGTGGTCTAGACCACCCAGACTGTTAGCTGCAAATGGATAAACATGCTAACAAAAAGCAAAACCTCCCCAAGAGGCTATGCATACATCAGGTACCTGTTATTTCTCCTTTCCTTACGGCAAAAGGGATAACCATATCAAAGGGCCTGAATCCCATGCCGTTCATGTCTCCAACTGGGACATAAGCTTCTTCCGCGACCTAAAGGAAGCAAAAGGATGGGTCACTTCAAAACAGATGGCAGACCCAAATGAGCACTGAGCAACTCCACTGTGAGCACAAGCAGAAGGGAGTGTGCAGTGATTATCACAGCCAGCCACAGGACTGAGCTCAACCAGAGCAGCGTCCGGCCAAGCTTTCCTTCACAACACCACCACACCGCGCAGCAGAGTGAATCAAACACGGTGCGAATGGAAGACATGCTGGAAAAAAGTTAAAGAGATCAAAATGGAACACAAAGGGATGGAAGACAATGTAGCGCACGCAAGACCCAGAGTGGCTCCATCTGAAAGGATTTAGTTGCTTAAGGCCTGGAAGAGAAAGTGATTTTTGAATGGGGTAGAGTGATTGCAACACAAAATGGACAAAAGAAACACATTTCACAATGCGACTCTGGACTAAAGACACTGTGCTGTTTTACTGGGAACACAAAGCAATGCACTCAGGTTGCTTTTGCCAACAGTAGACATTGCAGAAGTAGAAGCTGTAGGTGTAATGATCCTCTTCATGTTTAAATGAGAGTTTATTTGCAGACTCTCTTCAAGCAGCAAAGAAAAAACAAGGTCTGGATCCCAAGAACAATTGATCAAACAGAAAGAATGAACACAATGACCAGAGCAATTCAAGCAGTCCCAAGAAGCAGGCTGTCATCTGAAATAGAATACAGACGGGGGGAAAACAGCTGAAATATGTAAAAAGTGTGTACCCAAGGGCGGAATCCTGGGGGGGAGGCGCCCACTGGCTCCTGCGACCGCACGGCAGCATCATCTGCATCTACAGCCTGGGCAGGGGTAAAGGCCGGTTAGGTGTTATTCTGGCACAGAGGCATTCCCACCTTTCACAGTACAGAATGCACAGCTCCTTCCAGCTCCTCAACACCTTCCCTCCCACCATGCAGCCCTCCCAGTCCTCTCACCATCACAAGAACCTGGATCCAGCCAGGGGAACTGGGAAACTGCCCATATGCGCAGGTGCTGGACACTGGGGAAAGCCACCAGCTGCACCGCAAAGGGACAAAGCTGGTACGCGCTGCTGTTGGGAGCTTGGGAGGGAAGCTGAAAAGCAGTGCCTGAACACTGGTGGAACTGAATTTCAGAGGTGCTGGTTTGTGGATCTGGGGCAGGGAGGGAAGGGAAAGGTTTAAACCTAATATGCGAGCCCCCAGGCGCTGCAGAGCACGGCGTAGGAGCTGGGAGGCAGGGCAGCCTGCTGCCGTGGGAAGGCTGCTCCCGGCTCATGCACTTGGGTGAACGACCCAGCCCACGTGCAGTCATAGCTGCAAAGCCATTCTTCTGATTCATAGCTGGGATAGTGTTGTCAAGACACCCAATGTGTTTTCCCCTGGCGCAGCCTCCCTTCCCACCCGGCATGCCAAGAGGATGACTTGCAAAATCCCACCTCCCCCACTTAACCCAACCGGAGTGGCTGGGGCTGACGCCCCCTCGCACCGTCCCACTGTGCTCAGCCACCCCAGCTCCCCTGGCCCCTTTACACCACTGCAAACCAACCTAACAAAATAACCTTCCGGAAACTTATCCACGGAAAGACTCCGCTAAGAAAACCATTGCAAAACAGAAATACCGCTGTTGCACCGCTTTGTGTCCCCAGCTGAAACACCCAAGTCAAACATGCATGGTGGCAGTCAGCTAGGGAGTGGGAAAGTTGGCTCCCTGACCTCGAGAGGTTATTTCCTGCAGTAAGCTCTGAGCGGCAACCAAGGGAGTCATTTTTCTCATTAAAATCTTCAGAGACACCAGCAGCGACCCACCAGGGTGGCAGGTAAGAAGAGCCCAGCCCCGAGGACTCACCCGCGGGCTCCGGCCAGGCTCAGGTACAGCCACACGGTTTCATGGACCGAGACCTGCCAGGGGCCACCTCGGCTGAGGTTACAAGACCAAGACTTGTTTTGCAAACATGGGGAGCTGTTCTTCACGTGAAGGGCTTCTGTGAGCCCCGAAAGGCGCCTGGCCTGCTCCTCGGGGAGCCTGGGGTTCTGTTTGCTTTTTACACCTAAACACGCTGAAGTACTGCGCGCTGGAAAGAACATAATTAGGAGAGGGATTTGGCTATAGCAGTTTAACTAGCGCTTGCAAATCATTTTTAAGTGCGAGCTAACGGCCTGCTTCCCTGGGATCTGTCAGCAGACCGTTCCTTATTTCAGGGTCAACATTCTAAGGAGTGAGACGCGGACAAGCCAGAGCACTGTATCTGACATCGGCTGAAGTAATTAGTTGCAGCCCAATTACAACCACTCTTCCATCATTTAGAAAGAGAACTACGTGTCAGGAAATGAAAAAATGAATTTGGCTCAGAGAAGTCAAGTCTTCATCCTCTGACGGCTTCTACCCTTCTTCACTTAATTGTGTTGCCTGCTCAAAATAAACTCTGCAAGTAACAAGGATTCATTAGCTCCTGCTAGTCTAATAAATGCCTAAACACACACTTACACACAGAGTTAACCTATCACTAAATAAAACGTGGCAGCAGGAATCCGAGTGGGAGGTATTTTCAGAGCAGAGCTGGCTTACCATGACAGTGAAAGGACTGTTGGGAATGTCCACCCCACCAAAGCGGACATAAATCACATAGGTTCCTGGTTTGGCGGCAGTGTAGAAGATATCGTAAGTCCCGTCCTCATTTTCAACAACATCTGCTTCAGCTTCTGTCCCATCTGGCGTCAGGACAGTGCACGTCACTTTTCCCTTCCCTGCTGATTTGGCGTCTACCACAAACCCAACCTCCTCACCAGTCCTCACAGTGGGTGCAATTCCAGGACCTACAAGGCAATTTTCATTACAGAGAGCGTTCAGAGGATGGTTTTCCCAGGCAGGCTGCCCACTAGGCGCCTGGGAAGCACAGCATCAGAATGGCAGTCCCAGGGACCCACAGGCGTGGTTTTGGGAGCAGATGTACAACAGGGGACGTTCCCAGTGTTGGTCAGCACAGCCGCCTGCGAGAGCTGGGCACCAGCCTTCCTTCTCCTCTGCGATCAGAGGGGGTGGATGAGAACACAGCGGGGGAAAAAACTACGTTTGAAGAAAGCGATGCCTTAACCCATACTCCTACAGCCCTACTCCTTTATTCAGAGCCAGAAGCACTATCTTCTGCCCTGGCCAGGGACTCGGCTGTCACTGCTTTAACATCAATCTCCCTGTGTAGGCAGCTATAAAGGGTGCAGGAGCAGCCATGGCCATCTTTCCTCCTACATTACCCACAGATGATTTTCCACTGTTCTGCCACACATCCCAAAAAAAGAAAGTCATGAAACAATGCCCAAATTGTAGCAATCGGATCCAGCCTGAAGAACGCTGTGTTTAAATGAGAACCACGGAGTATTACTTGCAGTACACATTTAATACTCCTGCTTTTGACCGGCACTCGTTACCAGGTAAATGGCTCCTTTTCAAATGGCAACGAATCTGCCACTTTTGTACTTTTGACCATATTCCAGCATCTACTCCTATGGCGACCGTATTCCAGCTCTACAGCGGAGAGTCAGAGGCACTTCTTGGAAAGGGGAAATTTAAGCTGGCATTTGAGAGTAGTGACCATCACAGTCATTTTGAATAGTCAGCGACCCCAGTTACTTTGAAGAGTATCAGATTCAACCATTAAGGCCTCTTTTAAACAAACTCTGAAGCAAAGGGGATACCTGCCGCTCTGTGTTTTCCATTGTGCCGTTTCTGCTTAAGCAGGCTTGAAAGCAGCCAGCTGCCAGACGGGCACCGGGTACGCTCTAACCGCATGGTGCAGGTCAGCAAAATGCCCAGACGCTCTCACAGATCTGCAACCACAGATTGAGTTTCCCCTGTTCAATTTGGTCTTGCCTAATTCATTTATTTTAAAATGAGGGGATTTAACACCCAGCGGCATTCTTCTAAGTAGCTCCTGCCACTTCTGCTCCCTGCCACAGCCCCCAGCCAGATGGGAGGTGGCAGCGTGCCGCAGCGGCCAGCCCAAAGCCACATGATGACCACCCATCTGGAGAACCAGTAAGGGTTGAAGCTGTAAGCGTGCTCCTACAGCAACAAACATGGATTCCCTCCCCTACACCAAGGGACTGATTTTTGAGGCAATGATTATTTTTTTTTTTGAGTTCCACTAACATCTTATCTTTAGGTTCCCTCCTTCCACCCACGCCTTCTAAAAGTCTGTTCAGACCCTGGCCAACCTTGACCAGAAAGAAAAGCAGCAGAAACCTCCACTAATAACACCCAGCCTGAACAGGCATTGGCAATGCAGAAGCACATAGCCAGCTATTTACATCCTCAGAATTCATTCTGTTCTTGCTCAGAGCGAAAAGCTTCTGGCAACACTCGCAATGCAAGGAGCGTGATGCAGCGAACGTGCACAGATGTGTTATTTTTAAATCAACCTCACTGCAGCTCTCAGCAGGATTTATCTAAGCCAAAATAAGCATGAGACTTCAGTTGCATCTGGCTGTTTGTAACAACCCAAGCAGTTTGAAAGATTTTGCTAGAGCCTGCAAGAGATTCTTGCTCACCCACAGGGTGGACGCTTCTTCATCTTTAGGAAAACCCCTCTTACTTAACGCAAGTTTCTAGTGTCAGCTACACCCATTACATCAACTGTACCATGCTCAGAAGGCAGCTGTACACCAAGTACAAACAACAGCAACAGAGAAGAGCCAACACTCACCTGTGGCCAAACACTTGCTGGCATCGCCAGTTGGAGATGCCCGGATCCGATAGGGAGAGGACGGGATATCATCTCCACCATACTTCACACCAATCGTATAGCGGCCCGTTTTGTCAGGGACATAGGTGACTGTGTAAGTGCCATCCTTGTTGTCATGAATGTCCACTCTCTTGGGTTTGCCCTCTTGGTCCTGAGGAATGCAAACCAGAATATTTAGGCACTGTGGAGTTAGTTATGAATAATTCCTTTAGCAGGACGGCAAACCTGTTCACAACCATATTTAGAGAGTCTCAGACGGACACGGAACTGCAGCATTTCTGAGGGTTAAACATATTCACTCAAGGACTAGTACCAGGAACAGACTATCAGGGGCAAAAAGGTATCAGACCATTATAAAACAAGCGCTGGTACCAGTAACTACTCTCTGTTTGATACAAGAATGTTTATAAGATGCAGCAAGCCATTTTAATGAACTTCCTATTTATTTTAAGAAGCTTTAGGCTTCATTGTCTTATCGCTGCTAGAAATGAAGAACACTTCCCCGGTTCCTGAGGCACAGACAGGGAGCGAGATGTGCAGCTCTGCCCTGACAAAGCACTGGGTACCCTTGGGGCAGCTGCTCCCTGAATGGTTTGAGGTCAGGGGGAAGCACTACTGGAGTCTGCCATCACCCTCCTGGATAAGGCACCCTGCTCCTGATGCACTGCAAGGTTAAAAGCAGGTCTGCGTAGTCCCTTCAACTACCATTTCTACACTAAGTGCAAGAAATAAAGAGATGCATAAATAACACAGATCTGAGCTTCAGCATCAAGCTTTCGTATCTACAGCCAAGATCAATACTGTGTATAATGCTTCCGACAGCGCTGCTCCCAGCCTCAGCTTTCAGAGTAACTCATCAGCTACAAAGCATGAAGCATTTTGGAAAGCCTTCCAGGCCTGTGCACAGGGAACCCCACGTTGACCCCATTCTGTATTTTATGGCTTAACGTGGCCTGGGGTACAGGATAAGCTGCAACGGACTTGAGATTTTAGGTACAGCACAAAAGAGCTTACTTCTTTCAGGAAGGCTTGTCAAGTGTTTGACGTTCAACAGCACAGAACGAGAGGCAAACAAACGCTGTGAGGAGGATCACCTACGCACTCCCACCACGCAGGACTTGTGGAACTTGATTTCCAAAGCCACAGCCAGGCTGGGAGCTCTGATAAGCATTTTGGATCCTTTAAGACCACACTTGCATGCCAGAATAAAGGCGACTGCTTTGCTGCACCTGAGCAGACAGTGGGACAGCATGGGAGCAAGAATGCAGAAGGGCAAGTACAACCAGCCATGCGATGACCTAGGCATGCCATTGCTGAGAAATGTGCTTTATGGCCCACGAACCAAAGACCTTTTTGCTGAGGCCACAGAGTCCAGGCACCAGAAATTTAGAAGAGCAATAACAAAGTCAAATAAAAACATTCCTGTAGTACCTCCCATAAGCAGCTTAAGATTTCTGGCAACCTTGAGGGAGACTTGTTTGTTGATTTAACATCATGTAATACTCAGTGTGGATGTTATCTCATGGCCTTGCTGAACTACGCTGCTAGAAGACTGTCTCCACTTCAAATTCCAGCACTTGCGTTATCTGACAAGCAACTATTTATCTCATTTTGAGCATCTGCAGAGTGGAAGGTTAACCAAGAGCCAAATATAGCATGGGGTGATGACAAAGACAGAAGTCTCATAAGAACAGCCTCAAGAGCTTTACAAATGCAGAGTGCAAGACTTTCCTGTACCAGAGCTTAAGGTCCAGTCAGTAGCCCAGTCTCCAGGGCACGGAGGATGTCAGGGTACAGCTGTGGATGCTTCCAACGGGAGCCACTCATGCCCATCTAGAACAATGAGTTTCTACTCTGCTTGGTTTTGTAGTTACTTACAGTGATCTGTACAGCCAGAATTCCCTGCCCAGCATCCTTAGCATCCACAGCAAACTCCACAGGCAGGCTGGCCGGTATGCCGTAGGAACTGAGACCTGGTCCACTTGCTGTCACTTTACTGGCATCATACGTAGGAAGCACCTTCACCTTGAAGGGACTTAAAAGGGAAACCCGTTATTGCCCCCTCCTCCTAGGCCAACAGCTGAGTCACCACAGTACATGCTGGGGTGGGGGGACACCTCCCCTGTAGCCTCTCTGCTGTAGGTGCAGCAGCCTCAAACTACCGCGGAACCCTGGAGTCGCACAAGGAGCTGCACTGGTTACGTAGAGAGGACCACAGCTACCCTTAAACGGTGCTCGTGTGCTGGGAGGGCACAATTAGGTCCTTAAATCTTCAGTTCATTTAAGTTTATCTCCATCAACTTACCTGCGAGGAATTTCTTCACCAGCATATTTGACAGAGATCATATAGGGTCCCTCCTGCATAGGGGTGTACACCGCCGTGTGGGTGCCATCTCCGTTGTCTACTACATTAACAGGCCCCACAACTCCTAAAAAAACCAACAAATTATTTTCTCAGCTGTGCTATTAAAACACAATTCTTCACCAGCCATTTGCTGCACAAAGCTCCAAGATGCACTGCCCGTTTATCATTTGCAGCAAGCTAAATTTCAATTTTATTTTTTTTTAATGAAGGCAATGGGCATGGATCAGTGATCAGTTTCCCTTATTTTGTATTCAAGAGCCACTGACTTGAGACAGATTTGTTATCCACCACTCTCTGCGCTCCCATCTTCTTGCTGTAAACAAAAACTGCCATGAAAATACTGGAGAAAAAAATCTGCCTTTCTGTACAGTCCAGGTCAAAAGCAATTGCTCAAAGTACACTGAAGATCTTTAGAGAAAGAAAGTGAGTAATGGTGATAATTGCCTGAACTGTCATTTACAAGATTACATACTGTTACTGGGATTCACTGCACAGAATTGAGCCCTAAAGCCAGTTGGTGTGTAGCATTCACCAACCGTATCTTTCACAATCAGGAATTTGTGATTCACAGATCGCAGTTTGGAAAGGCAGGCTCACTGCCTAGGCAGGAGAGCCCTGCAAGCTGCCAAACTCCTAAGAAAGCAGGATCAATTATTTCAATTTGCATTAAGCTGAATCTACAGCAGATTACATGACATATCGGTTCAGATCAACACACAAAGCAGCCTACAATTACAAGTTGGCTTTAAAACACAGGAAGGATTAGCAGTAAAGTAAGCACAGAAGAAATGTATAGCTGCCATGCAAAGCTTAAAAGCAACACCACTGGTTCCCACTCCCTCCTCCAGATGATTCTTGCTGTTGCCAATTGGATTTCCAAGAGCCAAAATTGCCAGCAGTTAGTTGAGAGTCCAAACCTGTCTGAGTGTCACCCTCTCGATCACCTTTAAAGAAATCCGAAATCACTTTCAATGGGGAGCGCCATCCCTGGGAATACGCCTCATCCGCTAAAATTAAAGAACGCTTACCTGAGGGGCACCCGCATCAGCGTGGCCTGATGCTCGAGTGGGGAAGCAGCTCTCGCCTCCTAGCAAGGTGAGACTTGCAGCCAGAAGGTAATTGCTGCTGAGGTACCGTGCCAGCAAGATACAGCTTCCTAGGTTAATGCCAACATCATCAGTGCTAAAGCTTGAGGGCCTTGCTGCCCCTCTGGGGACCACTGAGCGGTTCCACCAAGTCTCAGAGACTCTGCAACCCAGTGACACAGGTTTCTCAAGTCATCACTCACATGTGAGACTCTGGATCTACTTTTTGATGTCTAAATCTAAGCCACCGCTGTTCAGCAGTGACAGTTACTCAACGTCACTTCTCCCAGCCCTGAAGATTAGGATAAAGCCAAAGACACTGCCCAAAGCAGCCCTACCTAGGACACAGTTCTCGTCCTTTCACAGTAGGACACATGGGTCAACTGCCAAGATGCACGTGCCAGATGAACAGCAACAGAGGGAAATGTTCGTTCAAGTGGTATATCACCACCTTCGCAAGCAGGGCCAGGACCACATTACCCACCCAAACACAGAGCCAGGGGCACAGCTGGATGGAGTACTTCAGTTCTTACCTCTGGGTCCTGCCACCACCACTTCAAGGGGTGCTACTCCTGCCTTGCTGGCGTCTACGGTGAAGGACTGTGGGATCTTGGCTCGAACAGCTGTTCCCAGACCTGGTCCTGCTATCTTCACCTTGCTGGGATCCACAACATCCTTCACAGGAACCTTGAAAGGACTGCCTGGAAGTTAACACAGCAAGTGTTCAACACCACAGAGTTAACAGCTACGGGAAATCAAAGATCTTTGTCCCCACTTTTCCTTGGGCTTTTTTATTACTACCCCTCAACCTTGGGCAGGAACAACAGCCTCCACCTTACTCCTCTGCTTCTGCAAAAGCCAGAAGCGTAATGACGGTGCTTCTCCATTTTCACTGTCTACTCAACAATTCAGTTGTGATCCAACCGCTTCTCACACCTCAGGAAAAAACGCATGAAAGAAAACAGATGTGCAAACAAAGTGCCACGCAGGCCACTTGTGAGGCTCCTCTGTAGAGGAACGAAGCCGGGTTAATTAGCATTGATAATATACAACTGTGGGTTGGCTGATGTAGATCAGGTGCAGCTGTGACTGGTTCTGTTAAGTGGTTGAGAGCCAATGGAGAGAGCAGCCGAGGAAGAAGAGGAGAGAGGAAAAGCAAGTGAAGAGGGAGCAGGCCCTGGATGAGGTGAGGAGAAGGCAGCAGAGGGACTGGCATGAAGAGTATGTTGGTATGAGATAGTAAAAGACCTTATTAACAGCTTGATAGTTTGGAGAGTGCTGCGACACTCCTCCACATCCCCACTGAGGCCATTTCAGAAGTGTGACGAGACCGCAGCCCTTCCTCAAAACTACCGCACCACAGCACCAAGGGCTCTGCGCCTCCCTACCGGGTGTGAGGAACAAACACCACCGCTGTTCCTGCCTGAATGCCCAGGAAAAATAGAAAACCAAACCCCAGCACCCATCCTGCAGCACGAGTGAGATGCAGCCAAGGTACTGAGTCCTCAGCTCAGCACCTTCCCTCATGAGGGCCACTGAGCAAGAGTTCTTACCAGGAATATGCTTGCCCCCGTAGGTGATGTTAACATCGTAGTCTCCTGGAACGTAAGGAATGTACTCAGCACTGCAGCTCCCATCCTTGTTATCTTTACAGCTAATTTTAGACTCTGAAGGTCCTTCAACAGTTATTCCAAGGCCACCAATTCCTGCTCCTCTGCAAGACAGAAATGCACATTGTTAGAATCACCTGCTTCTAACAGCAGCTTCGTAGTCTCCACATGCTCTGGCTGTATTTCCAACGCAGTAATCTGACTTGTAATGTTCAGCCTTCAGCACGCTCTGGTACGCAAAGCTGTTCAGCATAACCTCACTTGCATTGCCATAGCCTTTTATCCTCAACCACTATCAACCCCTAATCTCTGCGAGCGAAGTGCTCAGTACACGGTGAGGCAGCACACAGCAATCAGGAGGACACAGTTTGGCCTTTTCATAAATATTTGTACTGGATTTAGCATCCTGCATCGCACAGCCCAATACACTCCTTTCTCCCTCGGCTATTCCTTAAGGATCAAACAGGCCTGGTTACCTGGTGACAACTGAAAAGGCGTTTGGCTGATTTGTGAAAGCTTCTTTGAGTCCAGCTCCTTGTGCCTTCACATGTGAGGGGTGGCAGCCCTCTGTCACATTCACTCTGAAGGGACTGTTTGGCACAGGTACACCGTCATACGTTACACTGACTGTGTGTGGACCTGTTAAAGAGGAAGAAAACGTGTCCTGAATTCCCTAAATATTCTCATCAATTAACATCACTTCTACAAGATGCTACAGACTTAAATGTCAGTATACGGGTAAGAGCTGCCTCCTAAATTTCACAAGACTTCACTGGTGTTTCGCAACCAAGATGCCATCTACACACTGTTCTTCTGAAGCCAAGTTACTGTGAAAGTCAATTCTTCCAAGTTAAAATAGAGCTAGTTCCTGCAGAATTAGCTCCTCTACTGGCAAAAACCCTGCTAAGATGCCAACAAGTTACCGGCAGACCTCAGCAGTTTGCCAAATAAAAGTGTCAGAAGAGCTGCCTGCTCTTGGTTTTCCCAAGTTAAAAACCCAACAAACCAGAGGTTACCTTTTTCAAACGGCGTGTACTCTACCAAATACGTTCCATCAGCATTGTCTTGGATGAGACAGTCCGTGGGGGAGCCGGATGAGTTCACAATCTGTGTCCTGATGTGGTCACCACCATCCTTCGTTAGAGGTCGAGCATCCACACTGAACTCGGTTGTAGCTTCTCGGAAGACGTCTGCAGGATACATTTTGAAGAGTCACTTCAAGAACTACATTTATTTCCAATGACAGAACATTTTGTGAACCAGCACAATAAACAACTCATTTGGGAACATAACGAAACACCCTCGTCTAAGGGTCACGATGGGAACATGCAAGGCCGCTACAATTTTTAATGCTCAGAATACTCTGTGCAAGATAAAGGACCGCAAGTCTTACAAACTCTGATACCAACAGTTGTTCTTACCTTCCCCTTCCACTCCTGGCCCAAACACTTTAATTCTGCTTGTGTCCACAGCTGGTTCCACTTTGAGCCGAGCTGGAAATTTAGGCACTTGCTCTCCTCCGTATCTCATCACGATCGTGTACATGCCAGCCGAGAGCGGCACATACGTTACAACATAGGTCCCGTCTTTGTTGTCATCGATCTGGACCTCTGCTTTGGAACCAGCATCCGAGACCACATCCACCCGCAGGTCCCCGGGACCCGCCTCCGTGCAGTCAACGTTCAGCAGCCCTGCCTCACCTACTTTACCACGTTCCAGACCTGGGCCCGTGGCAATGACTTTAGAGGCATCAAATGGCATTTCAATGTCTGCCTTAAATGGCGAACCAGGAATGTGAACGTCTTCAAAGAGGATGTTTACAAAATACTCTCCAGGCTTTGTAGGCAGGTAGGAGACAGAGCAGGTTCCATCACCGTTGTCTGAGCATTCAATTTTAGCTTCACATGGACCTTCTACCGTCAAACCCAAACCTCCAGTTCCTGCCCCTTTGGTATCTATCGTGAATTGGGCTGGTTTTCCAACAAGACCCCCTCGGAGACCTGGACCATGAGCTTTTACCTGGAAGAGAATACACCACACGGGATGCTTGCAGTATTCTTAATTAGTTCAATGTTTTCTCAAATAGTGTTACAAGAACGACTTCCATGAGTCACAGAGCCCACACAAGGAATGACTCTGCGCTCTGAGTAAGGAAGTTCCTGGGTCTGGTTTGGCCAAAACCAAGCCAAGCCTCATGCAGTGGCCCACAGTTCAGTTCCCAGGTTGCTGTTACAGCCCTAAACCACTCACCTTGGAAGGGTCTGGAGGCAGCATGGCCTCCACAGTATAGGGGCTCCCTGGGATTGGGTTGCCATCATAACTGACGTCCACCACATACAGTCCTTCTTCCCTTGGGATGTACTTTGCAGTGCTGCACTCCTTACCCAGAACCGGTTCCACCAGACACGGCACAGCTTTCCTTAGAGGACTGGAAATATTAACATCCAGTTTACCCTGCCCACCAGCTCCTTTGGTGTCAATTACAAATTCCTGGTCCTTTCCTACTTCCACTCCTGAAAAAGACAAACCCCTTATTACTATTTTAAGCACTCAGCATCAGACAATGCTCTAAGAACTCTCTCATGCACATACCACTGAGGGAGCAAGCACTGGCAGAGCCCTGCTCAGTCTGCATCCCTCTGCATGCGAAAAAACCTGCCAATCCAACCAAACCAAACAAACAAACAAGTGCTTCGGTTAATTTGAGCTACAAAACTTCAGTGCTAAACAAGCCTGTAAGACCTAGCCTGACAGTGTCAGAGGCTCATTTCAGGAAAGCAACAGCATTTCACAGCCCTAAGTTTTTCCACTTTTAGAAAACAAGGAGTATGAATGACAGCCTGCGCTGCAGCAGTTATATCTATTTCCACAAACAGCCCCCTAGCCCCAGGGAAACCAGATTTCATCAGCAGGTACCCAGCCCGGTGAAGAGTCCGGCTCTGTTCACCACAATGGTCTACACCTCAACACATGTTTTGTCCACATTGCTGTGTAATCTTTGCCAAAAAGAAGAAGAATAATAAAAAATCTAAATTGAAATTCAGTCCTCAAAAGACCCAGCTAAGTCAAACTGGTCAAGCTATAAAGTTGGAGCTGGTTGATCCCCAACAGCGGCAAGTAAAAACAAGATTGTCTTGCCCACTTGTGTTCCAGCAGGACATGCTGGCTATCACCCAGGTTCAGGCAAGACTTCAGAGGCAGGCGATGGGGCTTCCAGCCCAGAGGTACTTACTGTTTTCGAGTGCACTGACTTTAACTTTGTTTAGGTCCAGCGGAGCAGCGACGCCCACAGTGAAAGGGCTTTTGGGGATAGGATCACCACCGTAAGTTACCAAAACCTTCATCGGACCCTAGTTGGAGAATTTACAAGTTAGATCAGTTCCTCACTTCACACAGACACACTCGCATCCAGGCAGTACATAACCACTTCAACTAATCCATTTCAGCTGACCACAGCCAAACTTACTGGTTTATGGACTCTCAAGCTCTCATCCCACTGCAGCCCTTCAAAGTATTAAACGGTCTTTATTTAACACAGGAAGAGAGAAAAACAACAGTTCTTTCCAACATTTAATTAGACTGTATTGAAGCTGCCTGGCAAAACCTCTGGCTCCGGCTGGCTCCCACCCTCCCAGCACTCAGACCCAACAGCTGAATGAATGTCCCAGTGCTCCAGACCAGGTATCCCCTTTCCACCACATGGAAAGGCCAGGCCAAACCCAAGCCTCCAAAGAGGCCGTATTATTACAGCATCTGAAATACCAGGGGTTTAAGCTCTACAAGTCAGAAAGATTAATGCTGTTGTGTATTTTGGCTGGAATACCACACAGCCATGGCAAGCTCCAGCCCACGATGTGTGCTCCTTTTATTCTCTCCTACCGCAGTCCATATTTTAGCTATAGTCACTATATTTGCTTATTTTTCATTCTTGGCCGGTTCAGCTCCCAAGTGAAATAATCATGGATGTTTCATGCAAGCTAGTGAATAGCTTCCATGATTATTCTTGGTTGTTTTTAGAAAACACACACACGGGTAGCTGTAGCAACACCACAAGATAGATAAGGCTTCGTAAACAGCATTAAACCAAGGCTCCTCTGCTGCTGACGCAGTCCCTCAGGAATTTAACTACCTAGTCCATCCTCCCCCGGATCTGAAGAGTCCAGTCTCACGCGTAAAGCTACTGCTTATGAACCAGAGAAAGACAGAGTCCAGGAACAACCTACATGCTCACAGCCTGGAGGGACATCAAGGCTACTTAATTACTGTGCAGTCTATTTTCGTCTTCTCTTTTTAACCATTGCTTTCCTGCCACTGCTCCCTGCAAGCATCTCCTCTAAGTCCACAGCTCCTCCATGACCCAAGGTAGTTCTCCAGATGGGAGACCCAAGTAGGAAACCTGGTTTGTGCATCCTGGCTTGTTTCGTTGCTGTTTTTCACGTGAAACATAGCAATCTGATACTGCTCACACACGAGTGCGCATGAAGTTCAGATGACTTTGCTCCCTTCTGCATAACCAACCCTGACTGAACAAGCTAAAGCTTCTCCAAACAGGCATGCCAGCCACATCCTGAGATCATGCAACTGCTTTATCCAAAAACAAATGCTAGCTTTATGGTGCTTCCAAGAATGCTAATCCAGCATTGTCAGATAAATAATGCTGCAGTCCTCCATATCAATCCACTTTTACACAGCTACATTCAAGGAAGCTGGTGCAGATGACCGAGTAGCTCATGTGTTTGTTCAGCAGAACCAGAGCAGCAAAACACTTTCATCTCAGCACTACCACACCTACATCCTCAGAAATACATGAGATTCGTGCATTCTGGTGTTTAATGGCCCTTTACCAACATGCAAGCACAGCACTAGGAAGAATACTTCTACTTATTAGCAGCTCCACTTTCAGCTCTTTAATGGCGTTGCTAGGAAGCCTCTGTCTGCGAATCAAAACGAGTTAGACTGAAATTTTTTCCAACCCAAGGGCAAACCTCAAACACAAATACTTTGACGCGTTTCATCTGCAGCCCAGCTTCCCTTCTCAGCACCAACCCATTCACTTTCCTACTGGGGAGCTGCTGCACCATCACCGAACACTGCGCGTTTTGCCCCTGCTCTGGTTTGCACTTACAGCAGCCTGCTGATCGGCAGCACATCCCAGCCCTGGCTCTGCAGGACCGTGGCAGCCCAGAGCAGCTGGGGCAGGAGCCACCTCCGTTTCAGACCCTGCAAAGGTTCACCACCTGCTTCGACTGATGAGCTGTGGAATGACCACGAGCTGTGCGCTGCTGCTTCAACAGCTCACTTGTTCCCAGAAAACAGTGACAAGCTATTAGTAACTACACACCAGAAAACTGCATTACTGCTTTCTAGTCCCTATTGTCCTGCAGGCTTTAGGGATCCTGGGGAACAGGACACCCTGGCAAGTCTCATCTGCTCATTTATCCGTGCACAGGCACCAGGGAGGGAGGTCATGGCACTACAGCAACACGAGCCATTCACTCTTGTACTCCTACAGGACCTACCTGCTGTATTGGAGTGTACCTAACAGTGTGGGAATAGTCGTAGTTGTCAATGATATCGAGATCTGCCACCGCCTCTCCGGGCGCTGGGCTGCTGAACTGCACATCCAGCGGTGCCTTCCCAGCTCCCTTGGTGAACACAGTGAAATGTGTTGGCTTGCCATTTTCCACACCTGAAGAAAAATGTTAATTCTAATTTATGCAGAGCTCACACAGAGAAACTCTTCCCAAGAAGCATTCGGTGCCTACAAAGCCCAGTCAAGCAAAACGCCCAGGGAACAGAGTTGTTTCCAGCCACCTGCCCTGCCCTGCCCCACCCCCCCGCTGTATCCAGGATGGCATCGCAGAGATGCTCAGCCAGGCAAGTGGCTTCCCTGCAACAGCCCCTCACAGTCCAGCACTGGCCACACCAGCTCAACCCAGCTCTCACCAGTTTTGTTCAGCCCAGGTCCCTCAGCTTTCACTTTGCTGGCATCGTGCGAGGGGTCCACTTTAACTCTGAACGGGCTGGCAGGAATTTCCTGCAACAGAAACACAGCTCTAAACCTCATCAGGTCACTCGTCACTAGCCAAAACTAGACAGGCAATCATTTTAAGGTAATCCTGCTTTAACTCCAGCACCATCTTGTGTAAAATGTCACCTCACTTAAACACTCTGCTCTGCCTTACTAAGTAGTTTCCTTCAAAATCTAGGGCAAAGATAACAGCTGAACAGTTTGCAGGGGCCTCTCTCCCTCCTTTTTTTTTTTTTTTTTTTTAAGGAAAACTTTTTTCTTATTCCCATGTTCCTTGGAAAGTCACCGAGGTTTTCTATCCTTGAGAAAGCAGCTTTGCCCCATCACTGAGACCATGCTCATCGTGCCAGCTCAACACACCACATGCTTGAACTTCAGTTAGCTCCAGCCAAGCCCTCTCATTTGTTTACCTTCAAGAACTACAAAAGTGTTTCTAGAAACAGTGACCAGACAAAGCGCACGTGAGCTGAAATGGAAGGAGTCAGCTGTAAACCACCACAGCCAGCTGTGAACTGGCACGTGCTTGGTGATCAAAGGGCAGATAAACTGCCTCCAGAAACACCAGGCTGTAAAATGAAGATTACAAACCTCTCCTGCGAAAAGCACTTTAATAGTGTAGCGTCCAGCAGCAGGTGGTGCGTACTTCACTGTGAACGTGTCATTAGCATTGTGGATGATGTCGAAATCTATGTCTTCTTCCTCATCGCTGACTACACGAGCATCGCACTTAATTCCAACGCTGACATCACCTAGGAAAAGCAAACGGACATTTTCCTAGTGGACAGTACAGACGTTGCAAGCCAAACAGCCAGCACATTCCTATTTCCAGTAGTTGTTCAAGTCACCACATTAATTGATGTAACAGATCACATCGCAATTCACTGCGGTGTTCTGCTTCCCAAGGTTTTTCCACGAAGCAAGGAAAACCAGCCTGAAACAGTACATAATCCCTCCCCTGGCATGACATGCGGTTCCTGATACCACAGCTACAGCTCAGCCCGCCTTTACCTTCTCCTGCATCTGTGCAGTCAACAGTGAAGTGGGTTGGCTCATTCGCTTTCAGGCCAGTTCTCTCCACACCAGGTCCAAACACTTTCACTTTCTGAGGATGACTCCCTTGACCTATAAGGACCTACATGGATTCACAAGAGCCAGAATCACACATCTGTGTCATGCTCAACACCACCGTCATGTCAGAGCTTTGCTTGGGGGAAGGCTACAGGAGAAGACTACCAAGGTAAGAGTGAATTGCCCTGACTCCCCCGGGCTGAGCTGGACTGACAGGAGACCTCCAACACGTGAGCTTGTCAAAACAGAAAGCTTTTTTCAAGTGGACTGATTGCTAAAAAACAGGGAGCAGAAAGGAACACCTCCTTGAAGTTCACAGAATGGTTTTATCATCTCAGTTGTAACGACAAGTAGTTGTGAGCATGTACATCCTGCTTGGCTAGAACTAGTAATATCCACCTCCGTACTTACCCTAAACGGGCTATTGGGCACGTTGGCTCCTCCCCAGACAACAGAAATTGTATGTTTGATTGGTTTAACTGGGACATAGGAACAGACAAACACACCATCAGGCTTGCTCTTTATCTGAATATCAATGGGGTTTCCTTCTCCATCCTAAAAAGCAGTAATACAAGCAGAAGGTACAGGTACTTTAAAAATGTTTGTGTAGTTTGAACAACCCAAGACTGTTCCAAAATGCATTGTGGGTTTTTTTCGCAGAACTGCAGCTCAGAAACACTGAAGAAACACGCAAATTACACTCCTGTAAATCTTTCTCATCTAACACTTGCTCATTCCTAACACCGTCCTACAACACATATTTTAACAAGCTCGTCTGAAAGTCACAGGCTCAGAGACACTTCAGGTGCTTCCAAATGACAACTCTAGGAAATTACAGCTTGCTTTGCCAAGGAGACTCCAAGTACGGAAGCAAAGCCATATATTTCATACACCAGGGAGAAGTCACCTTGTCTTGAGTCAGGTTTGTTACCTGACTACATTACACAGATCAAAGCGCAGAGCTTTGAGAGAATTACACATATGCCCAGAATTAAGTGGTACGTAAGCAAGCAGAAATACTTAAGGCATTTTCTCAACAGCATTAAAGCCCTTCTGCTGAAGTTTCACCTAGCTGCCTTTGGCTTTTTACCTGCGCATACATCTTCAGAGGTGCTTTCCCGGCATCCTTGGTTTCAACTGTGAACTCAGCAGGATTGTTCACTATACAGCCAGTCCTCTCCAAGCCCGGGCCATAAGCCTTCACCTAAAAAAAACACCCCAAGAGTCTTAGCTTGCAGTTCAGGAAGAGAAGTAAAACTAAGCCATTTATTTCTAAAGACCTTCTCCTTCCCACAAAACCCATGAAGCATGGGATACAAGTAGAGGCTAGTGTGAAAGTTGAGAATCTGGACTAATTCAGCAAGTTGTCATTGCATTAAATCAAAACCACAACAGTGTTATTAGAAAAAGCTGAGTAGTATCTGGCTGGACCACAGCAAATTCAAGAGCTTTAAGCAGAGGTAGCTTAAGAGTCAAGTCTGTCACCAGAAGCCCTCAGAAACATCTCTACCATTGTGATATCAAATACGCGTTACGCCATACCATAAGGTATACACCACCTTATCCGGGTTGAAGTCTCCTGAAGCCGGTCGGATGAAGGCCATGTAAGGGCTGTCTTTTATGTCCTCATCATCACACATGATGTGCACAGCATATTCACCAGGCTCTTTGGGCCAATACTTCACATCACAGGAGCCATCGTTCTTGTCATCACACTCAATTTTAGCCTGAGAAGGGCCTTCTATGGCGAAGCCTGCAACAGGAACAAGGAAGTTCCTCACGTTAGGTTTGTGGTGGCTGCTAATATAACCCCACTTCCCCAAATTGCTTTTTATTAGCCATAACCACACATGATGCTCTCTATTACCCTTCTTCAACAACATGGGAGAAAATCCATCATTCCTTTCTGGATCTCATCCCACAAAACCACAGATTAACACTCCTTATCACACACTTTCCTATCTCTAGGACTTGCCTTTGATGCTCTGATAAAAGTTTGTGTTCAGACCAAAATGTCTTATAGACATTTTTTTTTTACTGCTGGGAAAGCTGTTGTTTCTCATGAGTTTGTTGCTAACATTGCAATACATAAGTATTTCAGGCACACAAAGTAATTAACATACCAAGAGAGCCAGCTTCTGTGCCAATGGATTCCACCACGAAGTCAGCCGATTTGCCCACAACCCCCTCATGCAGTCCTGGCCCCCAGGCTCGCACTTTCTGAGGACCTGCTTCATGACCCACTTGAACTTCAAAGGGACTACAAGACAAAAGCAAAGCATGGGATTAGAAATGAGGACAAATACAGCATCCACTTTTCCCCCCAGGCATTTTAATGAGGCTTTACATTGGATTTTCCAAATTAATAGATGTTATCATGTGGTGGCACAATGCCCAGCAGACTGTCTTTCTGGCAAAGAGGTCATCAACCCATTGCGTGCTTACATCTTGCACCCACAAATCCCGAGTGCCAAATACCTGGCTTGCACTGCTTGTTGTAGCCCTGGACACTAAAATAACAGATCCCTCCAGGAACTCACAGCGAAGTCCAAAACACACGATCCACCAAGTTTTATTGTGTTTTGTAGTCATCTTTTTGGGTTCAGCATGATCGATGCGAATCACCCTTCAAAGCTTTACCAATATAAGTATCTACAGCCTGTTTTAAGGCTGTGGCAAAACTGTCACAGCAACTGCTTGCCACTAACTTGTCCCTCCAGAGTTTTTTTTTCAAAGGTTAGTGTTGCTTTAAAAGCCCACCAACTACACAACCCACCGAAGGGTACAAAAACGGTACCAAAGCTACTTCTAACTCACCTTTTTGGGATGTTGTGCCCACCCCATGTAATCGTGGCAACATACTTCCCTGGGGTAGCTGGATAATACTCAAATGCATATACACCATCCATAAAGCCTTTTTGTTTCACCAGCTCTTCCAAGCCCTCTGTTGAAAGATCAGTTCAGCATTAAACTTAACAGCTTCCATCCTGCCTTCAATTACTCAGACAAGTTCACGTTTTCTAGTATTTATTTTAGCTTGCAAGAATAAATTTCTTCCACCAAAAAAAAGAAAAGGTCAGGTTATAAGGGAAGTTAGTTCTAGTTGCCCTCTAGGACAAAGACAGCAAACACTTCCAGAAGAAATACAGCAGAAAGTATTTTAAGTTACCAGACTTAATAGGTTCCCTTGTGTTTTATTTTCTTAGTCTGCAGTATGATGCATGTCATATGTTAAAACAAAAAAGCTTAACATTTGTCAGACTTTGCAACCACAAGTATGCAGGGAATGCCTACTTTTCATTTTCTTCAAGATGAAGAATTTAGGGAGAAAAGCTTAATACACTAAAATCTACATTGATACGTCTGTTGCTCCCCCCCACCCCCAAGTGCATTAAGCCACACAGTCAGAGCACTGTGCGTGTGGAGGAGGTGAAGGCAATACAATGCACCTTTTAATACAGCCCCAGCTGGGGGGAGGTGACCAGCTCACAAGTACAACACAAGCACAGCAGCTCCTGGAGAGCAGCAGCACATCCACTGCCGCCGGCAGCCTCAGGAGCCACTGCGTGAGCCAGCGGCTGCCAGCACTCCCATGGCCCCAGCCTGCCAAGGTCCAGGCAGAGGGCCACGTCCAGAGCTCAGGACACAGCAAAGGACCCGGGGACAGATCCTGGCAGAAGGTCTCCATGTCAGCCTACAGCTTCCATTGACCCTTTCTTCCCCTGCTCACATGCCCAAGCATCCAGTGCAGCCAGGAGCGCTGCTCTGAGCCATTCCTAGCTTTACAAAAGCAGGATTCCCACCCTGCCAGAGACCCTGGAGTGTGACTTGCTCACACAGATCAGATGGAAGATGCAATGTGAACCCATAAAGCTTGGAGGCCACGGCAGGCAGACACGTGGATTTTCTGTTTTGCTAACTGATACGCATTAAAATGGAGACAACTAAAACCAGGGGTAGTCTTACCCAGCCCTGCAGATCAAAGCCTTCACGCTAGACAGCAAGTACCAGAAAATCCTTCTGAAATTCAGCTTTTTATGGTGACACAAGTCCCATCAGTTCCATCAGGCCACCACCTCCTTACTGGTCCTCCTTTTTGCTTCCCTACCTTCTCCAGAACATATCCACAGCACAAATTCACCCGAACACTTACTCGGTCCCTTTATAGTCACGCCGAGATCCCCACTCCCCGCTGCTCTCGTATCAACCTTGAAGTCAGCCGTTTCCCTCATGCGGACGCCCTTGGGCTGCAGACCTCTACCAGTGGCACGACAAGCGTTGGGATTGCAGGCTGCAAGGGAATTTCAGACATCAATACCATCTTTGATTCCTAACACAGATGTAGCCTAGCCAGCCTGGAACAACCTTTAGTTTAATGTTGACTCAGGGCAACCACAGCTTAGCTTTCAGCACAAGTTTTAAGGTTATAGCGTTAAGGCAGCCAGACAGGAGTCTGCCCAGCCGCTGCCTGTGCTCCATGGCTCCTGGGTAGCAGCGTTCAGGGCAGCCAGGCAACACTGCAAGGGCCGCTTTTTACAATTAAAGCAAACGCTGAAGCCCTGTTGCTTTCTAATTTCATGTCGTTACCAATACAAAACTTTTACACAGCTATCACGTACAGATATTCACTGTACAAGGCACAACCTTCTTGATGCCTTTTGCATCACACTGCAGCACAGGGTGAAGTCTCCCCTTGCAGATAAGCCCCAGCGAACTGTGTTACTGTGCTGGTCTTTCAGAAGCACATGCCTGGAATAACTGCTATTAGCAAAGCAGAGTTCTGCACGTGCTTCGTTAAGAGATGTCACAACAAAATCCCAGTTCATCGCGGTTCACACTTTGGGAAGCAAAGCCATCGAGCCCTCTGCAGACCGAAGCAGCCATGGGTAGGGGCAGTAGGTTACATACTACATAAACTGAGCTTCAGCTTACGCTTAACCCCTTTACTCCAAGTGCCTCTCCAGGCCTGCAGAGTGGCTACATAAATAAGTAACGCACTCTTATGAACAGTTTCCATCATACAATCACAGCTATCACGTGGTCTTCAACTCCAGAGACCTGAAGGTTTTGAAGAGACTTACAAATAATCAAGAGTTTTCCAGCAGCATAAACCCAACATGCATTTCCCCAAAACAGGCCGTGCTTACAGCAGAAGCACAAGTCTGCCAAGCAGCTTGTTCGGTTTTGACTCATTTCAATAGCTTACAAGCCTACCCTCGCCCCTGCAGCAGCCAACATCACTGTGTGTCCTACTCAGGACAGCATAAGCAAAAACTGCGTGCCACCTGCTAGCTCCGAGAACCCGGTGGGAGCACCCAGGAGCGTGCCCCACGTGGAGTGGGAACTGCTTGTCAAGCTCTTGCACAACTGTGTCAGGCAGCTTGTGGTCGAGCCAGTTTCACTGACTGGGTCACATACCGCTTCAGCTCGCTTGCAACTTTCTTCCCCAACCCCAACAAAACCAAAAACCCTTTTGGCCTGGACAAGCCACAAGCTAGAAGCTTATGAAAAGCAAACATGACTGAGCATCCTGCACACCTCTTACCAACTAGGAAGCCATTAGCAGTGAAGTCCAAAATTCCACAAATGGAGGGTAGCTCAGGAGAGATGAGCAGAGATCTAAAAGCGTAGGAGCACGTAAGGATGGAACAGAAAGCAAGTTAGGTGTCAGTTAAGGAGGAAAACAGTAAATATAGTCATTTGAGGAACCGAGGTGGAAAACAGCAAGACACTGCATAGCTGCATAAAACAGTTAAAAAAAATACAAAAGGGCAGCTTAACATTTGGAGGTCTAGGCAGAAGGGAAACACTAGCAACAAAAGCTGTATTACTGTCAGAGAGCACTGTTTTCCCTTGCAAATACCCAGGTGACCCACTGAATCAGGACCAAGACACTGAAGGGTAAAGAGAACATCCAAGGCAAGATTCAAGCTTATTCTGTGATCACATCTAAGGAGGACAGTGGCCATCTACACTTAGGTGGATATTTAAAACGCATACCCTCTCCGACTAGAACAGTGCAAGGAGTCTTGGGAATTGCCTCCCCCGCAAAAGTCACTTTGACAATGTGAGGACCAGCTTGAACAGGTCTGTAGGTGCAACGGTAGACTTGGTTGCCTTTGTCTTCTACTGCAACTTCAGAAAGGCTTCTCCCCTGAGGATCCTCCACGTCCACAATCACATCACCCACACCAGCACCTGCAAAGGAAACAAGCCCAGCTGAGCCTTGGCTTCTCCACAGCAACGTGCACTGCGTTCAGGATCCCAGCCAGCCGTCCTCTGCTGCCATTTCTAGACACAGCCTAAAGGTTCAGCTCCTCCTGACAGCAACCAGACATTCAAGTGGGGAGGGGGAAAGACAGGATGATGGCGTCTCCATGAAGCCGCCAAACTGACAAGGCTCTGCTGCTCCAGCTACAGGGTTTCACAACACTATTATAGCCCTGAAAACACATACAGCCTGGTTTGCTACCACCCTGTAGCACCTCCGTCACAGACTAGCCCACGACTTTACCAGTCAGTTTGATCTTAATCTAAAATGCTTCAAAGCCTGAGAGAGCTGGAACAACGTGCAGGTTGGTCTGGACAAGGATCCTTCTCTGCTGGACTGCACATACTCCCTTTTGTCCAGACACCTGCTCCTCTCACATTTTATTCAACTCATCATGCAACACAAACAGTTTTCTAGCACTTTCAGAGGCCAGACATGTCTTTACATGATCCAGACCACTCCCTCTCCCAATTAGAGGCTGAACATAACACTTCCCCTCACTATAACCACATTTAATTTTACTTCTAAGCGCCCTCAGGCAGAAGGCAATTTAAAATATGCTACTCAGCATATTTCGGTGCTTAAATACTCCAAGTAACTGCCCTAAGTAGTTTCACATTGTTCTAAATGAATTAGCATTTGTAGCATCTTATTGACTCATTCCTCTAGGCTACAGCATTGGCCTAATAGCAGGCAACAAGTCATGTGATGGAGATGCCCTAATGAAGATAGTAGCCCTCTAATAACGACAACAGAGGTTGAAGACAGTTTGTCATTGAAGTATGAACTCAAAGCAGCACTGTGGCAGATTCTTTCTGTAAAGCTAAATACAGAACGTATTACAGTTTACTCACGGTTCATCCTTCAGAGGTGGGCATTTCACATTCCGGTTTAAAATGAGCTGGAGGAACAAACCAGCCAGGAACTTGCCTGCTGCCATTCAGCAAGCTCATGGCAAATTTCTGGGTGATGCTTAGCACCTTCTTGCCTCAGCTCAGCTCTGCACTTCAAACGCCCCATACACAGCTGAAGCCTCCAGAGCAGCCTGGTTATTGTTTCACCTCTAAACTTGATGGGGCTGCAAATCCTCATCCACTTTCAGTTTGTTTGTTTATTCCTACAAGGTTTAGGTCCTCCTCGTGTTCGAGGAAGCTGCAGGATTTTGGCATTTGTTCACCTTGCTTACCTGCTGTGTAGAGGTCAAAGTAGGTAGGCTTGTTGGCAATGTTCCCCGCTGCCTCCAGTCCCGGTCCCTTTGCTGTTACTTTGCTCGCATCTCCCTGGGCTTTGTCAACATTCACTTCAAACGGGCTCTTTGAAATGTGCTGCCCAGCAAACAGGACCGAAACCTAGAGACAGACAGCATCAGCTTCAACCCAGGGGGCAGAGGCAGAGCTCAGTGCCACCGCCATGCAGCCAAGCATGGGGTCAAGCACCTGCATTCCTAGCATGGAGAGCCTACACCTCAGCGGTGAGGGAGACCATCCATCCCACAACCTTCACCCTGTCCATGCAGTGCTGTAAGGCGGTGGCCAGCAGTTACACCACTGATCGCAGGGTCAGCCACACCAGCGGGAATGCTTGAATCTGGACATGCCGGTAAGAGGCAGATCACCATCCAGCAATGAAGTGGCAGCAGAAGTTGCATTTATCTTTTCAGGCTGGCTGTGGGGACCAGCCACTCAGGCAAATGTCAAGCAACAGGACCACCCAGCATAAACCTGCTTCTGCAGGCATCTGGGGACAGAGCTGAGTGAGGAACCTTCTCCACAAAACCCCTATGGTGTACAGTATCATCAGCAAAGAAACTCTTACAGAAACAACCTGGTACTTTCCTCTGCGCGTCTGTGACAACCCACAAAACTGGCTTCACGAGCTGCAAAAAGCGGCCCCATGTGAGAGGAGAGCCGGCTGCCGCACCCGATACCCGAGCGCCCACACACTTTTCCCCCAACACACCCCTGCTTCCCCCCGAGCAGGAGGCAGCACCATAGCCCAGACAGGGAATTAAGGCCACGGCAGGTTACCTTTTCTTCAGGATGCCCAGAGCAGTTATTATTTATTATTTTATATATAGATACATATACAAATTATATATTACACCACGAGTAAACAGGCAGCCCTCGGGGGCTCACATTAACAACCAGCAGAGCAGTGAGCACGTTTAGCAAGAGAATACTGGTTATTGACACACAACCTACCTTGTGAGGTCCAGTAACCCTGGGCACATACTGAACTGAATAGGTCTTGTTTTTGTCACTGGATGGTGTTATCTTCGCCTAGGAGAGAAAACACATCCATCATTGAGCTCTGCCTGCACACGCCAGCCTAAGACTTTCCTGGGTAGCACTTGATACTCAAACTAGATCCATATATAATATAGCAGATAACTATGTTACATATGGATATAGCAAACTATTTCCAGAGTCAGCAATGTGAGAGACTTGTTCCTGTGGGAGCAGGGATCCTTGCTACCTCCTCTTCTCATAGGGAAAAAAAATCCATTGATTTTGTCCTTACACGAGACAAAGCAAGCTACCTTCTTCCCAGCCCAGCCCTTTCCCTTGCTGCTAACTGCTCTGCTAAGGCAGGCCAAAACTGAGGAGACGTTAAGTCCAATGCACAGCTGTATTTTTCTGGAATGTTGTAACACGATCAAGTGGAGCACTTGGATGAGAAGTTTCTATAAACATTAAAACCCGCATTTTAACTCAAAATGATTCATGGCATCTAAATAGCTGCTTTAGCCATTCTTGCAGAATGAGTAAGGGCAGACAGCGATTTAGTGATGTGTGTTATCTAAAAACATGTCAGGGTGTACTTGGCCAGTCAGGCTAAAGCACTGCAACTACTGGACACTGGGGTTGTGTTCCAGACAGTGACTTTTTTTTCAAGTTCATCCAGTAACGCAATTATGAGGAAAAGCTTGAGACTTGCACTTTTGATAAGATTATTTTGCAACTTCTTTTTAGATTACTTATCTGTTAAGACCTTATTTGTAAAAGATGAAGGTTACTGCAAAAAAACTTCAGTGTTCAGACCAGCTTTACTCTTCCACACAAAATCTAAAAGACATACCTCCTCTCTGTTTCCTTCTGGATCCTCTATGAAGACCATCAGGTCTCCCTGCCCAGCACTGATGGTGTCTACCGTGAAGATGGCAGGCTGCTTCACCATGTTCCCATGAGGCTCAATCCCTGTGAGACAGACCCAGAGCGGCACATCAGCTGTTGCTACAAAACCCAGGAGGCAGTTTGGAGGCCACCCCCCAGCTGACGCACGAGCCCCCAACACCAGCTTCCCCAGCCCGCTGCACGCCACCTCTTCACCAGCTGCCCAGAGCATCGGGCTCACAACCACCCCTGCTCTTACAGCACAAGCGTTTTTAAAAATTGGTTGAATCACTGGTGCTTAACTCGTGTTAGGATCTCAGGCTGATGCCAGAACCCTGCTGGCATCCGGGTTCAGGTGAAAGCAAGTTCCCCCCCGTCCGCCCGAGCGATGCGCTGAGGGTCCCCCGCAGCCGGCACTGACAGCGCCTGGCCTATGTGCATTAGCTGCTCCTCACGAGCTGCTCTGCTTCGCACAGCTGAACGCTGCAATGGTGCTGCACCGCAGCAAGGGCAACCAGGGAGGCTGGAGGGAAATTTTGGGAAGCCTTTTGGTAAAGGCACTACCCTACAGCCAAGGGCAGAAGACTTATTTAAGCAAGATAGTTCCTACCCATCCTACCCATATTGATCCTAACAATCCAGTAAAGTGACATTTTACTCCATTACCAGAACTCTGCCATACAGACACCGCTCAGATTTATTACTCTTTGAAAGCCGCTCAAACTACTTTGCCAGAGTGAACACTGTACAAACTGCATGCAGGAACCTCTTCAAACCATGAAAAGCCTGCAATTCAGTGCCACTTCCCCTGAACTTTTTAGTCAGAGTTTCCTTGTTCCCCAGCACAGGGCCTGCTACAGCACGCAGTTTACCAGCAGGGTTTCATCATCTCCCTACACGTAGCCCCAGGTCACGACACCTGTCATGCTGGTGTCAGACCGAGTGGGTGGAAGAACTTCCCAAAGTTGCTGGTTCCAGACTAGCCTAAACATATATACCCTTCCGTCCCAGGGAATTACTCCTTGGCTTATTCATAAAACCGTGGGCACTACTGCTCCATAGCACAATTAGTGGAAAGTGCAACGTCTGACAGATTATAAAGGAAGTGGTTGTGAACAACAGAATTCCTAAACTTGTTTATCTTCAGAAAACAATAAGTTGAAAGCAATGCAAGGAAGATCATGTTTTTACTAGGAAATCTGAGCATTCTGATAAGGTGTTAACAATTGACATATTCATTCTTTCAAACTAAGCCCCAGATTATCATCTAGTTTAAACAGCTATAAATTCACTCTGCCTATCTTCAGCCCACCGCACAAGCTTTAGGGTCTGGTATTGGAGTTAAGTATCCGTCCTTCTGCAAGCACAACGAGGACTGCTCATCCTCAAAGGACAGCATCAGTCACTTTCTTAGCCTACGTTTCACCTCCTGGATTTTACTCTCTTAGAGGAGACCTGCTTTGCCTGGTTCAATGAGAACTCCCCATGCATTACTGATGGTCTGCACAACCCTGCACAGCACCTCTGCAGGCTCATTTCACATCAGGTCTACACACAGCTGCCCTCGCGGCGGCCAGGGTGCTGCACTGCAACCAAGGCTCATGTTAGGAGGTGACAAGCAACTTACACGGAAAAACAACAATAAAAAATGCTAAGACTGATCTGCTTCACACTTGACAGTCACCTTTTTCTGGAAGCATGAAGACCTGTTACTCATTCATCCAAAAGACCGTGCCCAGTTGGCAGCGAGCCCCTTGCTGCTGGAGTCACTGTTCAGTCCCGACACACCTTAGCAGTCAGAATTGTCAATAACATCTAGTGACTCTGCTTTGGTAATTCACTTTGGGAAAACATCAATCTTTCAGGAAGAGCCGCTCACCCTTTATAATTTCTATTACAATGGCTCCAGAGCACCGTACGCATGAAAGCAGAAGACAAAATAATTCCAGTTTTTGAAAGAGTAAGAACATGACTAAAGCCAGGCTTGACAGACTGAGGCAGGCTGATCAGTCATCTACACAGTAAGTGGAGTATAGAAGTCTATACATTTGGGGTCTAATAAATGTGTCTTATGTATCGTGGTTTGCTGTGGAAGGCACCAAGGAAGGGCATAAACCCAAGCAGGCTAAGTGCTAAACCCACTTCTGGCTATAGTGACTGCTCTTCAGTGCAAAGATAATGTCCATGTCCATTCATTCCGCTAGTTAAGTTTCAATGGAAAATCAACTTTAAAAAAAAACAACTCACATAAACCCAGAAAAAAATAAGAAAAGTTTTGTTTCTTCCCATTTCACTCTTGTACACCCAATTCTGGAACCCACTAATTCTAAAAATCTTGAAGGACCGATCGATAACAGCCCCCGGATTAAAAAAAAAATTAAAAAAAAATGGAATGGAGAACAAAGTGTAACACTTAAGTGACGTCTTGCTACATACCAAGCATATTAAAGGTAAAAATCTGTTATTCATTTAGTTGAGATCATATTCCAATCTAGAGTAGAACCACATCAGAAGTTACAGGAAATTATCCATTTAAAAGGTAAGTTGAAAGAAAGGCTGCCTATAGATCTACAGTTGCATAAACATCCATGGACGAGTCCTTCCAATTAGCAAATACAGCCTTTAAAACAAAGGCCCGGCACTACGTAACTTTGAAGGACTACCAACCCACCTTTGTGCATGTGCAAACGAAGTATTCACACCTCCAATCAATTAAAATAACTTATTTAGAATTAGCCCACCCTAATACACATCTGCCACCAAGCCTGGGAGACTCTGCCTCTACAGAGAGCCTGCTCAGAGAGACACACAGATGTGAAGAGGTTTTTTCCTCTTTACAGGAGCACTTTACCCGGAGAAGCACTCCCTGCTGCATCAACAGCCATCGGCAGCAATACTGCTAGCTTGAATCGCACACCACGGTGGTTTTAGCCCCGTATCATGCTGCTTCTTCCAGCTGTGCAGTACGAGGCTGCAGCTTGCAGAACAGGTTCAGAGACTTTGGGGAATTTACATGTTAGAACTAGGAGTGTCTTTTGGACTATATCCACGTATTTCTGAAACTAGGCACCACACCAAGAGTATACAAGTGAAACTTTGAAGTCAGTTACAGTAGGTCTGGAGTTCAACACAAGCGAAAAACCCCACCCAGCTTTCTGAAGAGCTGAACGCTTGGTGCAGCTTAAGCTCACCAAGTCCTTACCTCTGCCATAAGCCCTTGCTTTCTTTGGATTCAGCTTGGGTTTTAAAGGAGCTCCCGGTTTCAGCTTGGCTTTGGGGAACTGGGACAGGTAAGTCATTACAGAGTGCTCATCCACATCAGGGTGGATAATTTCTTCAGGGGTAATAACCTGAAAGACAGTGCAATTAAGCATATTGTACCAGTGCTTGGTTACTGCATGTCAACACAGAAACAGAGCTATGACACAGTCTTACATTTCAAAACCCCCACATGTTAATGTGATTTCTCACATCTATTTTCCCTTTGATACACACAACATCATTTATTATCTCATGGCAAGAAAATCAAGCAGCTCATTATGGTCCCAATGTGGTTTGGGGCTTTTTGTGCCTTAATTGTTAGGGGTTCTCAGGAGATTGCAACAAACTGAGCAGGCAGCAAGGCAGGACAACAGTAGCTATGCTCCTCTTGAAAAGCAACATGGGGATAACTGAAACTGCAAGAATTGGAAACTCATAATCCCGCATGCTACAGCTCTGAATTGCAGTTCTTGCAAAGCGAAACTTGCGACCAGTCTCTTCTCCTGCCCTCACGACACAAGCTGCTCCCAGAGCTTCAGAGACTTTGGCAATTCTGTCCCAATTTTATCATTATGAAACTATCTGGTTTGCAAATTTGTTCTCCATAGGAAAGCCATCCTTGCAGGTGATTTCCTAAGCCAGTGAGTTTTACTTCTGTGGCATTCGGTGCTGCAAAATTCCATGGACTAAGAGGGCAGGCACTGCTACACGTGTGCCTTCCCTCCTACCCTAAATGGTGCAACACCAGCTGCCTTCAGCGGAGACACCGACACGAAATCTTACAGCCAGAGCTCTGAGATGCAGCAGGGCATTTCATTACAACTTGCCCTTTCCCAGGCAATTTCACACAAGTTAACTGTAACTTTTGAAAGTGTCCAAGCAACTTGACCTGCTTTCCTCAGTTTAAACCCAAGCTAGTCACAAGCACACAGCTGGCCGCCGTGCTCCCCGCAGGCCTGCACAGCCTCACCTGCGGCACACCCAGCCAGTCGTCCGCCTGCTGCATGGCTTCCCGAGCGTTGTCAACAGGCTTCTTCGGGTCCCAGGTCTCCCAGTCAGGGCACAGGCCTGCAAGCACATTTCACTTCTTAAGTGTTATCTGCAAAGGAGCTTCCCTAGCTGAAGAAACCAAGCACAAACCCCACAGCCACTTTTACCGCTCTATAGGAAGATATTCAGAGCTTTGCAGAAGTAAACTAGAACAAGACGGAGCACGTGCTGCTCAAACACTTGCAAGATAACAACCAGCATCTCCAGGGACCCCAACGACACAGACAATAACAGCCCGTTCAGAAAGACTCCCACCCACCTTGCCTATCAACTAAAGACGTATAGCTTTTCAGTCGGCCACACAACCACGCTGCTTTAAATTTAAGCTGTGCAAGACACCACTTTAAATTCAGCACAAATACATCTAGCCATCATTTATGTTTCACTGGCTCTCCTGCAGCAAATCTGGAAAAGAAAAATTCAACTGCTTGCCACAGCACCCCAGACTGCGTTAGATGAACACCAGCAATCGCACTAGCGAGGCTGTTTTACAGGAAGGTAACGAAACTGCCTTTCTCACACTTCATCACATTATCCGCCTTAAGCTGCACAGCCTCAGCTTGCTAAACACTGACATTTCAGGTAGTGTGCAGCTTCTGGCTGCTCTGTGCTCCCTCTGCAATCCTATTTCAGGAGAACACATGAAGCCTCCTGCTGCGCCCAGAAGTTGAAAGCTTGTTGGCACTCGCTGTGGGAACAAGTCTTTTTTGCATTTAGGAGCCAGCATTTGCGCCTTTGTCCCTTGCACCCAATACAAAGCTTAAACGTGGCGCCTCCAATAATGCAATCACACATTCTGCTTTAGGCCAGTGTTTCCCTTAGCCAAGTCGTTTACAACTTGCTGCTTCCCACAGATGGCCTCTTTGGACTCAGGTTTTCCCGAAAGCCTCAGTCCTGTCTCCAACTCAGCAGTGAAAACCTCCTCCCATAGGAACAGCAGAGCAGCCACAAGGACAGCAAGCAAGGACAACACTGACCATCAGAGGAAAGGACTTACCTGGAGCACAGCTGTCAACAAGAGCCCCCAGTGCCTTCCCATCCTGCCAGTTTTGATTGAAGTTCGTGATTGGCAAGTAAGGAATTTTGTTCTGGATCCAGCCCAGCAGCCTCTGCTTAGGGGTCTGCTTCTTTGCATCATCGTCACCTTCATCCTCCCACACTGGCATGGAAATGGAGTAGTGGAGGATAAGGGTCCATATCAGACCAAGGATCAACTTCAAATTTCCATCAACTATGGCTTTACTATCTGGAAGACAGAAGACGTACAACAGTTTTATTTCCCGCCTTAAAGGAAAGAGACATGTTTTTAAAATAACCGTGCCTGCACTCATTCCCAGGTGATCAAGGACAAGAGAAGTGACCGAGGTCACTGCAGGCACTTGCTCAGGGCAGAGACACCATCCTTCATGTCCAGCATTAGATGGGAGGGAAGAGAAGAGTCCAAGTACCAAGTGCTCTCCAAGGGTGTTGAGACTTCCCATTGAAGCTCTGCAATGTTAAGCTTAGGAGAACTGGCAGTTTTAAGATCTCTGCTATTTTGCATTTGGATAATAAGTGCCACCTGGTATTTTTAATGGCATTTGTATCTTATGGAAGAGGCCTCACAGCACGTGATGGAGTTCATAAGAACAACATCGCAACCGGGGTGAAACACCCCAGGGCATACCTAAAAGACTCATTTAGGAAACTGCATTTATATATAGAAACATGCCCCCCCACACCACCAATACTTTGCATTTAAAATGGCAGGGGAAAAAAAAAAAAAAAAAGGTACTATATGATGAAGTCCAGCAAAGCCAGAGTTTGGAATTGGAATTGGAACAAAGTCCAGATAGATCATGACCTGTGTATAAATGGCAAAGCAGGGAGTGGAGGTCCATCGGGCATCCTTTGCACCACCACGCTCCTGCCTGCACAAAAAGTCATCCCTTCATGCTGCAGATTCAGTTAGAAGAAAAAGAAAAACCAGCTCTGGCTTTTCCACGTGATGCTCTAGCCTAGCAATATCCACCACCACAGCAGCCACGCTGCAGCTCCGCTTTGAGACACTCCGTGCAGCTAAGTTTAAGGCTGCTGGGTACCAAGATCAGATTGTCGTAAGAAGCTGCCTGAAGGGGCAGGGTATTTTTCTGCATCAGTTTGGCCTTACGAAGTGACTTCTACAGTTCTGTGAATACTCTTGCAGTTCACTTTGGGTTTAGTGAGTCACAGATTGGATGCACTCCTTTTAAGCTTGTAGTTGCTACTCAGGTTGTATTACACTTGTAACAGCTCCGGTTTGCCCAAGTTCACCCAAACCAGGGCTCTTCTGCAATGTTTTGGGATGCCCTCAGCCTGACTGATCCTTTCACTCACAGTAGCACACTACAGCAGTGCATTTTTCTGTTTTTCCTTCCATTTCAGTGAAAACTGTTACAGAAACCCCTTTCTAGTAAACAGAAGTTACAAGTGACCTGGAAGCTTCTGTCTTGCTCTCCAGTTCCCGGAGCAGATGCTGGAGTAAAGACAACTACAGTGGTATGAACTCACTTCCATGCCACCAGAATAATTGTACAGGGATCTTACTAAGTCCTAGCTAGCAAAGGAAAAGTGTTCCCTACTTTGACTGCCTTCTCCAGTTCAAACTTAAGAGTGTTCAGAGTCCTGCAAGCTGAGCCTCACCATGCCCAACATCGACTGGGCATGCCTTACCTGCTCCTCTTCAGCTGCAGAGACCACAGCAGCAACCCAATACCATCTTAGCAATACAAAAAGATCTCCTGACCTTCCAAACAAGTGATTATACAGAACAGCAACCAAGAATGGTAAGCACCGGAGTGTTCCCTTTAACCCAATGCTCCGGCAAAGTGGTTAATATTTACATGGTTTCACAATAGGGCGGTATGTCCTGAACAGATAATGCTGTTAACTTCAGACCTTGAATGGTGTTTGGCCTTTCCTGACAGTTAACGTCTGGTTTCTACTCAGATTTTATTTGTATTGGATTTTTATTTAACGTCAGTTTTGACTAATCTTACAGGATCATGATAAGTGTCTGCCACTTGACCACTCACTACCAATTTCCCATCCAGTCTGAGGTATACAATAGATAGCTATGAGGTGATTAAGCTCCGCTGGCTTTTAATTACAGGTTCCAAGGTGAAAGTCTGCATCACACAAGCAGTGTCTCCTAGCAACAACTAAACAGTCCCTGCTGTTACCCACTTCCCCCTCCTTCCCAGCTGAGCTGCAAACTAGTCAGTGCAGGGAAGAAGCTCCCTTACAACCTATTAGGGAAAGCTTTCTTGAAAGAAATTGTATCAGAGCAGATGGAAGAGCTGCATTTTACGTAAGGGAGAGACCCAAAGCCCTGCCGGCGAGCTCACCACTGTGCCTGAGCTCTGCAAACTGAAATTAAGGGGTGCAGTGTACAAAAGCCAGCCCATTGGTGTGAGCCCCCACTGCCCCCCCCCCCGTGCCAGCTGCACCTCCATCCCGCACCCCCATGGCAGGACCACCCGCTCACACCACGGTGCTGGACCACACCACCGGCCACTGCATCCCCGCACCAGAAACGCCTCCAAACTTCAGCTGCGGATTTATACTGACATCGGCATTTTTTTTACTAGAGTGGACGCAGCAGTGATTTAGTATGCTAGAAGTAAACCCATTTCAGAGAGCCATCCAGTGCTCCCAGGGAGAAAAGCCAGTGGGACAGAACCACCCCAAGCACACTGCCATGCGCACGTTACTCAAAATAAAAAACGGCTCATTTCATATTTACAGCACATAAATGAAGTCTATATGTGGATGCGCTGCGGTTACTGCAACAACCAGCCACATGCTCAGAGCCTCCTCCAGCACCCCATCACTATGTCCGAGGGCATGGCTGGGCAGTGGTCCCTGACCCGGGGAAAAAGCGCCTGTGCACAAGATAGCTTCACACTGAAAGCAGGAACATCTCATCGCCTTCATCCAGAGAGGCCAGGCATGGGGCCGCTGCCCAGATGACAGGAAAAGGTCACCGCAGGAATGGGACAGCTCTTCCTCCCCGGGGTTGGTGCCATCCCCACAACTGCACTTTGTTAGCAAAGTTAGCAAGCTCTTACAGCCTCTCGGCTTCCTGACAGGCATAGGCATCTCATGATGTAATTTTTTCCAAGCCTGCTTGTAGGAGGGCTTGTCTGCTTTCATTTGGGGTGGGGAGGAGGGAGAAGAACTCCTAGGCAGGACGGCAGACCTTATCAGCACCCAGCAGAGCCAGCCGCGCACCCTTCCCGCAGGCACCCCGCTCCCAGCTACAGGGGATCCCACCAGCAGCTAAGCCCTGGCTCACAAACTCTATCAGACACAAAAGGACCCTCCATGTTCATGAAAAGACCAGGATCCAGCCCAAGGCAGGCTTGGCTTCCAAGCACTGGTGTAGAGCTCAGCTCCACCCAAGCATTCAGCCTCTTCAGAAAAGCCTCAGCTTTAGTGCTGCCTTTTTAATTAACTGACTAAAAACATTCAGTGCATTCTCCTTGAGGCTTCTCCGGCACGAAGATGCAAGCAGCACCCAGGAAGACAAGCATCTGCTAACAGGTCCTGCACACAGAGCTGGTCCAGAGAACCCTGAAACCCTCTTAGCACCAGGCAATTTGCAGGCATCCCCCTCCCAGCTCCAAGGGCACACTGCCAGCGTAATACTGCCAAGGTTCTGGAAGAGTGAAAAAAACGCGTGTTCCCAATGACACTTAAGCACCAACAATCACTACTGCAGATGCTGCCATGTACCCCAGCTCAGCGGGCTTTCCACTGGATTCCCCCCCATTCCCTGGTCTGCTTCAAGACACTTTTTCTGGCCATTCCAGGCTGGAAAACAGATTACATCAACAGCAGATCTCGCAACGCTGCTTTCCTACTACAAAAATTACTTTTAGGCACATTTATTACTTACATGCTCTATACTTTGCAGCTTTACAGAGCCCTTCAAGCCATGTTTCTCAATTGCTCCTCTGGAGCCCATAGTAAATTTACAACGTGGAGATGCACACTTCTCATGGTCAGTGCTTCTGAGTCACAGAGCAACAGCCCAGCCCCTCGAGGATGCACCTCCACCATCAGCATTTGGCTTTCAGCTTCTGTGTGTTTGGTAGATGGGAACAAATTGACCGCTCTCAGCTGCAACGGAGAGCATGTGTTTACTCCACAGCACGAGGAGAGTTTCCCCAGATTAAAGGAGCCCTCTCCGCACAGGCGACTGCTGCCGATCCCCACCTTCCCACGGCTGCGGGAAGCGAGCTGTCGCGTCTCATTCGCCAAGGCAATTTAGCAGCACTGAGTAACAGCACCACCGTAGACAGCTTTAATGTAACCTTTTTTGGAGAAAGCGTGGGCATCCGCATGATTTGTTTTATTCACATTACAATGCTTAGTTAACATCGGCAAGATGCACTTACACGCATGCCGGAGCGCACTCGCTCACTGGTTTGTTGCACCTGGTAGGAAACACGTGCTTTGGACACCGAAGCTCCCGCACCGCTGAGCCACGCCACCGCAGGGTACCTGCTGACGGCCACCCGACTTGTGCTTCAAGGGCACGCAGGGAGCCCAGGCGTGAAGCAGGAATCCCAGGCATGAAGCAGGAATCCGTGCCACCAGAGCCCTGGCCTGCCTCAGACCACAGTACTTAGGAGGACTTTGGCTCAACTGGAAACACAGATGAGCAACTGTAGAGGTGCCATCCACAACAGCAGAAGGGCGAGGGCTTTGGAGAGGTCCAGGGGGGTGTTTTTTGGGGGGGTTGGGATTTTTTGGGGTTTTGTTCATTTTGGGGCTTTTTTTCTTTTCATAGAACCAAGGAAATTTGGGATGTTACATGCAAATCCTCCTGACACTTTGCTGTGAACTCCAACTTTCCGAATGCCGTTAGACGACCACTTTCAGACAGTCTGCAAGTTATCACAGCTAGGTGCACAGTCCTGACCTAGCAAGAAGCAGAAAAAGTAGAAACACTCAAGTTTGGATTCAACACAAACCTTTGTTCCCATCTACACTGTTCAATGTGCATTTTAACTTCAGTGAGTCCAACTCTTATGTCGCTTCCTTCCTCTAAAAGCAAGAAGGATGCAGCCCTTGCTCAGCCGCAGGCAGGCAGAAGCCGTCGGCTGGGCTGGGCTGCAGGCAGCCTGCTGCCGAGAGGTCCTGGCATCGGGATGCAGCTCGACATGACCTACACGCTGACTGCTGGGGAAAACCTGCCAACCAGACATAAGCTGTTCTGCAGAATCAACGCCACTATTGAACAAGCGAGCACTCACTCTTCTGTTAAAAAAAAAAAAAAAAAAAAAGCCTATATATAGCCTACAACATTAAGTTTTATGTAGGAGTATCCTGCTTCTTAGTCAGCTATTAGGATTTAAGTGGCTGCCTGGTAGGGTGAAGAGGAAAACAGACTGAACCAGAGCTCGTTTGCTTCCCCCATCACACCTCTGAGTCTAGATTGTAATTCTTACTCTTTTATTATCCTATTAACTAAGTGGCACCCAGCCCAAAAAATGGATTATGGCAATTCCATAGGCCAGCAGTACACACCACCAGTCTCAGTCTTGAAAAGGAACCAAGTTTTAACTGCTCAAGCTGACTTATAATTGTTGCTTTATACTAAATATTAATATGATATGTTACACTTGGACTGTTAGTATCACACTCCTTAAAGTACAAAGACGGTGAAGTGCCCAGCCTTCAGCCAGCGGCATGCCTAGCCGGAGCCAGCAGCGTGACCATCTCCAGACAAATGTCTGTCATTTTCATGGCTTGGGCCACAAAAAACTTCCCAACCCAACCTACCAAGTGGAAAATCACCAGCACAGCAGAGCTTGGTCCTCTGTATCTGTGCTCGCAGCTGCTCCAGGAGCAAGCACCAGAACTGAAACCTGGCATTGATCTAAAGCTTGCAAATTCATCCTCGCCAGGAGAGATCCAAGAACTCTACCTGAAGCACATGGCTTGAACTCTACGACCTTCATTAGGTCTCTTCAAAGCTAAATGATTCCACAACTCCAAAAAAACCAACCCAGTGTTACAAACAGGTTTGTGACTGGTATCTTTTGCTGATGTGCAAGTCTGCTTTGTGTTCAGGTTAAGCACAAGCACTACCCGAACTACGGCAGCGCTCCTTGAACTCTGCCCTACAGCAGAGCTGCAAGTCATTTTCTGTTGGACAATTAGTGGAAACAAGATAAGCTACCACAGCAGACAGCTTCCTTACTAAATTGAGCTACTGTGCAAAGTCTTGCGAAACAAATGAAGGACTGAAAAAGCAGTTTTTGAGTAGTGCATTTATATATATATATTTTTTTTTTTTTTTAAAACAGTTTCTTGGCTGAGGCTGAAGTCAACACAGCTCGTTTACAGTCTGGGCAAAGACATCTCATACGTTTTACTGTTGATCACATATGGAAGTTCTACAACAACCAGCTTCTCTAAAAAGTGGTCACCTTCTCCAATCAATGTTCTCCCTACTGAAAATTGTGGTTTATGCATTACATGGAAGAACCCAAGATGCATGCTCCTTAACACAAAACAAAGGAGCCGTCTCAACAGCCACCCTTACTCCTTATTTCCAGATGTGGAAGGAAGCTTGTACAGTGCATGAAGTTCAGTTATAGATCACTTAAATGGAGACTGTAGGAATTTTAAATCCCAGTGTCTTGAAGTTTCTGAGCATTTTCCTACCTCCAGTTATTCTCACCTATTGTTAAACAATTAGCAATTGGGGGCCAGAAAAATTAAGCGCTCGCTAAGGTTTAATCTTCTGCAACAGTGAAAACTCCACATTGAACTGAGCTCTTTCAAAAGCCCTGCTCCACACTGTGTCCATACCAAGCAGAACTACGCAGATGAGATGAAACTGAGCGAGCTGCCTAAGGAAATTCTTTGCCGAAGCATACAGTATGTGTTCACAGGCTTGCCGTGCCTGCTAAAGCCATTAGCGACATCCTCTGTAGGGATAATATGTCTTTAAATCAATTACGCGGGTTCCTCTGTGCATTGAGAACATACTGCAACCATTTCCTCCAGTGACCCTTAAGCCCAGGTCCACCTGGCAGCTTCTGGAGCTCGGCACACAGCTTGTCGCCTGCCCGTGCACAGCCGGCTCATCCTGCGGGAGCCCCGGCTGCGCTCACTGCTCGGAGCTGGCACCAGGGCAGCTGATCTTGGGCCAGTTCATGGATTCCGAGCTGTGACCTGCTAGCCTCTAACAGCAACACGCTCCAGCTGCACCGCATCTCTGCTTCTCAGCAGTGTTCGCAGTTGATGCTGTGACCCATTGGAGAGCTTTCCTCAGCATCCAGCTTAGGTGAACACCAGCAGGCCTTCATCTCATCCGCTCCCAACTTAGCTCCTGCACCCTGCTGAGATGCAGCCAGTGGTCAGCTTTACCAACGAGCCTCTGGGTGTTTGGTGTTTGGTACCCGAGGAAACTATCTTCAGGAAGTGTAAGTGATACACCATGTACGCAGCAGATCCACTAAGGTTTTTACAAGGTGAGTTTTTCAGAGGAGAAATGCCATTTCACTGGAGGGCTTTCAGTACATTAACTGAGTGCTGATCTGGGCACAGACAGGAGGATGGAAAAAATGTTGGGGGTTTTCCTTTTTTATTTTTTTCCAAGGGGATGGAAACCATTTTCCTCTATGCTTACCAGGATGTCTGGTTATTACAAAAGAAAGAAAAAAAAAACCAAACCAAAAAAAAACCAACCAAACAAAAAAACTACACCAACAAAAAGTTGATTCCTCTGTGAGGCTTATCTTAGGATTTGAGCGATTAAACATTACAATTCAGAGGTTTTCAACAGTTTTTACTTTAATTGGATTTGAAACCCTTCAGATCAGTCAGAGGACTTCAGGCCACTGTTGCATCCATCACCCTGCGCTGTCTACTGGTGCACACTGGGCCTCTGGAAAGGATCTCTTATGAGGTGGAACAGGCAACTGTAAAAATAAGTTCAACTCCAGTCCTTTCAGGGTAGGTTTGGCAAGGAAAAAAAAATGTCAGACAGACTTTTAATACAGAAAAGAATAAAAATAATTAAACCAGTGGAGCTCACAGGAGTGAAATACAGATGAAAATAGCTCTGCCCAACTTTTTAATAGGTACCCAGAGACCACTTAAGGCTCACATCCAGAAAAGAAAGGCATAACATGAAGCAAGCTGAAGCCAGCAGTGTAACAGCAACAGCAACCAACCCAGCTTCTCCGAGAGAAACTGAAAACACCCAAGGGGGCTGGAAGAAGTCAAGAATTTCAAAATTAGGAATTGTTAGGGTGGGTGGGGAAAAAAAGTCAAACTGCGTGTGGCTTATGATCAAATTCCTTAATCCTTTCGGTCTGAACGCACCTAAGGTTTCCGTGGCTCTTCCTTCAGAGCCGCTACCAAGTTGTGGACACGGGAAGGTAAAACGTGCGGATCTCGGGCTGCGGAGGAGCCCAGCAAGGGGTGTCAGCGCACGTGCGACCCTGCCACCAGGCGCATCGCCACCGGGGACAAAGGGGTCAGCGGCGAGGGGGGACGCAACAACGCGGCTGTCACGGCCCGCCGGGCCCGGCCCGCCGCTGCGAATTCGGGGTGCCCGTCGGTGGCGGGGGGAGCCTGAACGCGCGGCCCCTGCGCAGCAGCCACGGCCACCAGCGCTGCTCCGCTCCAGGAGCGAGGCCCGGGCCCCGGGGGCACGGCGGGTGGCACGGCACCGGGCCCTGCGAGCGCGGCCCCCCGGGCGCCCGGCACAGCGCACTCCCCGCTGCCGAGCTCACCCCGCCGCCCCCCCGGGCCAGCCCGGCTCCCGCTTGCCGCTGCCCCCGGCGTGCCACCGCGGGCACACGCACCGCGGGCAGCAGCCGGCCCTGCGACCCCCGACCGCCCCCCCCCCCCCCCCCCCCCCCCGCACAGGGCGCCCCGCCCGCCTGGGACCTTCCTGCACAACCCCCTCCCCGGGTCGGGGTGACCCAGCAGCCCCCCCCTCCTCGCGGGTCGGCACGGCCGGCAGCAACCCGCAGACCGGTTCCATCGACCCCGCGGGCTGCAGGGGCTTGGGAAAGCCCCCGGCGAGGGGCGGTCGGCCCCCCCCCCCCCCCCCCCCCCCCCCACCGCCGCCGCCACCCCGGGTCAGGCGCCGGCGGAGGGAAGCGCCGGGAAACAGCAGGGACAGGCCACGCCACGCCAGCCGCCCGGGGGCTGATTAATCACTCGGTGGTAATGACTTGTGAAGGAAAGTCCCCGCAGCGGGGAGCGAACATGCCGGAAAGTGGATTTCTGTGAAATGATGGAGGGAAGGGGGAAGAGAGGAGCCCCCCCTCCGCCCCGCCGCCTTTGCCACGTTCTGCTGAGAACTGCTTGGCTCGGCTTCTGAAGCGGAGTGATGGGGCACAAGCTGCAGCCCCTGCCCAGGGCGGGGAGGGGAAGGGGAGCGAGCCTGGGCCAGGGTCCTGCTCCCCACGGGGCAGCACATCCACTGCTGCGGCACAGCCCTCCCACCAGAGCTGGGAGCTACGGCCCGGCCAGCAACACCACCACCCAACTCACAGGAAACGTGTTTCATGAAAATTCTAGCCAAATACAAGATTGCCCAAGCCTAGGCCAAAATACTTGTCTAGGAGTCCAATAAACTCCAGGTTATTCCATGCAAACAAAAAAAGCACCACCTCACAACAGATCACCTCCTCACACAGCCAGAAAGCCAAGCCTCCGTCAGCAAGGCTAAGCTGATAAACATATATGTGAGTATATATATACACATTTATCCCCCACTGCAGATAGGAACATATGAATAAAGCTGTGGAGCCAAATTTCTGCAAGTAACACAGCAAAACTAAGAATCGTCGCCGAGGCATGAGACTGCAGTAACCATCCCTGCAAGATTAAGGCAATCCTAAACCTCACCAGGTCACTTCAGGTTGCATCAAGGTTAAAAACCAGGCTAGTTCTTGCAAAGACTTCCCAGGGGCCAGCAGATGCATTAGGTGGACAAGTCATCAGCACTGTGCTGTACCTTCCATTACTGAAGGAAGGTGACCGAGCTTCAGTGCAGGGGACCAACAGGAAGGTCCACCCCCTCAGCACCAGCGTGCTCTGGGGATGGAAAAGGTACAAGAGCTGTGGCTACAGAAAGGAAAAAAAGAAAAAAAGCCTTGGCGAGGCAAAAGAGCAACAAGTATATCAGAGGTTTCCAGACATCACAATGACCTCTGCATTAGTGAAGAGCATGTTTACTCACAGTGGGGGTAGGTCAAGATAGTTATAAGAAACAGCATGTAAAATCCTGCTGAGATAAATGAGCCCATTCAGACAGGGCTGTCTAACATCTTCTGTGCGGCAGACGCCAGGCACGAAAGCTGCAATGGATGGAGTTTCTGAAGCCAAAACCAACACATTAGAAATTATCAGATGCGATTACTGTTTGGGGAAATCCTTGGCCACAACATACACCAAGATTCAATTTTTCCATCTGAAACCAGAATCACTGCACTGACTGTGATTCACTGTGCACAGGGTTGTTCGAAGGAAATCCCCATTCATGCAGCCCTGCACAGCTCAACCCACCTCCACCCCATGCTGCAGCACCAAGAGTTCAGGATCAGAGCATACTTTGTGGTCTGGGGTTGGTGACACATCAGAAAATACCCTGCCAGTTACTTTAGCTATGCCAAAGATTTGTGGTTTGTCTGGGTTTTGGTAGGTGCTCAGAATCGGAGCCTAACAGCACTGCTCCATACAGGTTTCTTTTGAAGTATTTCAGCACAGATGCCCTGTTACAGATGCTCTGTTACAGATGCTCTACAGCCCTCTGTAGCTTAGTGACAAGTTATTCCAGAATTTATCAGCAGGTCATCTATCTCCGTCCTACCATTTCCCTGAGAAGTAATAGAAAAGGTAATTAATCTCCAACAACATGTACTGGTTTTGGCTGGCATAGAGCTAATTTTTCTTCATAGTAGCTGGTATGGGGCTCTGCTTTGGGTTTGTGCTGAAAACAGCCTTGATAACACAGGGATGTTTCTGTTATTGCTGAGCAGCTTGCACAGAGCCAAGGGCTTCTCTGCTCCTCACCCCACCCCACAGCGAGGGGGCTGGGGGGCACAAGGAGTTGGGGAGGGGGGGGGGACAACACAGGCAGGACAGCTGACCCCCACTGACCAAAGGGATATCCCATACCATATGGCAGCACGCTCAGCTTATAGACCTGGGGGAAGGAGGAGGAAGGTGGACACATTTGGAGTTAGGACGTTTTGTTTTCCTGAATAACCGTTACCCACGGTGAAGCCCCGCTTTCCGCCCTGCTTTCCCGGGGACGGCTGAACACCTGCCTGCCATGGGAATGGGTGCATGAATTCCTTGGCCTGCTTCGCTTGTGTGTCTGGCTTTTGTTCTACTTATTAAACTGTCTTTACCTCAACCCATGAGTTTTCCCACTTTTACTCTGCTGATTATCCCCCCATCCCACCAGGGGGGAGTGGGTGAGCATGGGGCTTAGCTGCCAACTGGGATTAAACCACAACATGATCCTGTTACAGAAAGGCTAAAGGTTTGACTGGCAGAGACATCTTAATGCAAAACGATGCCCTTCTGTGAAGGGGAAGATGGACGACACATAACACGGGCAGGAGAGCTGACCCCCACTGACCAAAGGGATATCCCATGCATGCTCAGCTTATAAACCTGGGGGAAGGAGAAGGCAGGCGGGGTGGGGATGGGGGGACATTCAGAGTTAGAGTGTTTTGTCTTCCCCGGTAACTTACACACAATGGAGCCCTGCTTTCCTGGGGATGGCTGAACACCTGCCCGCCAATGCGAACTGGTGAATGAATTCCTTTGTTTGCTCCACTTGCACGTGCGGCTTTTGCTTTACCTATTAAACTGTCTTTATCTGAACCCCTGAGCTTTGTCATTTTTACTCTGCTGATTTTCTCCCCCAACCCAGCAGGGGGGAGTGAGCAAGTGGCTACATGGGGCTTAGTTGCCAGCTGGGGCTAAACCATGACACATGCAATTGTATCCCCACTGCAGATCAGAACAAGCTGCTTTGGAAATCTCCCTTCAACATCAGAGCCATTTCAACAGTTCATTTTGACATTCAGGCGTAAGTACGCACTCTTAAACACACAGCACCGAAAGCAGCCCTACACCCCCAAGCTGCCACCAGAATACATCTCACCAGGCCACTACCATACAGGTGCTGAACACCTGAAATCAGTCACCATCCTGCCTCCGAGCTCCAGCCACCACCTCAGCATCACCATTCCGGTGCCCATCTGGAGGGGGATGGCACATCTGCACAAGCCAGGCTGCCTTCTGCAGCCACGCGCCAAGTGAGGATGCTCAGGGTAGTGGCACAGTCACTACAAACACTGTGCATCCACCGTGCATCCCTGCAGTCCTGGCAGGCACTGCTGCTTTTCCGTGACCACTATGAAGATGTCTTAATGTTTTTGTGTGTAAGCCAGCTAGACGTTAGTTCTTCATGAGATTTCCACATACAGACACCTGTCCTCCCCTCCACTAGAAACCATGACCATCCCTGTCCAAGAAGGAAGGAGTCCACTTTCTTCCTGGAATGTCAATCTTTAAATAAAATTAAAAAAAACATTGTGTTGTGCAGCTGCTTCTTGAAGGAGGCAGTTTCACCCTCTTTCTGGAAGAAGCAGTGACATCATTTGAACATATTTTTGTATACTTGTGCAACGCAGCAGTAAACACGCTTCCACCCGCACACAGCACAAGGCTCACCCCTGCGCAGTCGAGATTTAAGCCCTGTGTGTTTAACAACCCACACAGGATAGCGCTGTGTTTATATGGTTTCAGCTACAAGCCGCTAACGTAAGGAATAGATGCTTGGCTTGAGGCCCAGGTAATTCATCCGATGGCGGCAGCCACTATCAGACAGACCTCTTTTGAGAGAAGCTTTCATGAGCAGGAGAGCGGCAGTGTATCTGCAGAGGCACAGTCTGCATGGGTGGTCTCTGAGCACCTTAAAGAGGACCATATGGGATTAATGGTAGAGCTTGAGCACATATTAGCCACAGCTGTGCGACACACACTTGTGCAGCCCACATACCCGCTCCTCCCACCCAAACTCACTCACCACCCAGCAAAGCTTTGCTTTGGATGTGTGAGTTTTGCATCACTCTGAGCTGCCCGAGGGACCCCCCCAAGCTCACACCAGCTGCTGCAGGCTGGCTGGCCCCAGCCCCCAGTGCCACTCTCCCACACTGTGGGTCCTGTGCCATCCACAGGCTCTGCTCGGGGCCATGCCTGCCTTCTTCCCCCCATAGGCTGCTTCTAGCAAGACCCAGGAGCAGCTCTGCTCATTTGACACCGTCAGCCTAATCCAACTTTGTCAGGAGCTGCTCAGCCGTAACAGGCTCTGGCTGCTAACACCGTTTCTGAGCTAGCCAGTGCTCAGAGGGATACCACCTTTCCTCTCCAGAGGCTGGACTTTAAGTCTTCCAGCTAAAGGCTTCACACAAGTCTTTCCAAGCTTCGCAAGCTCACAGCTCTCTCCCTAGGCTTCAGGGACAGCGCTCCACCACACACACATCGACTGAACAGGGTGCCGGCAATTACCCAAATCCTCACCAGCTGCAAGATCTCATTTTTAATCTGCAGACTCATATTGTTCACATTTGCAGACCTATTGTATTTCACATTTTTAACACAACACACAAAAAAAACCCCACTGGCTCTGGAGGCAATTTTACTAGAGCAGGAACAGTTGCAGTAACATCGCAAGCTGCACTGCCTGACCTCCCATACCCCTCCCAGTTACCTACCAGGTTAGGTACAGCATTAGGTTAGCTCATTTGTTATAAATTCCTCCATTTTACCATGAAAAATATTTATTAACATGCTATTACCTCCATCCAGACAGAGCAAAAGCCACACAGATGTTTGTCCTACTCTTAGATAGAGACTGGGCTGCTTATTTCAGCTTCTACATCTGACCTCAAATACTCTTGCTTGTCCATGTACTGCTTCAGAAGCCCGAGATACTTTTCTTACAGCTAGAGTATGAACTATTCTACAGCTTGTTAAAGCCTGTGTTTAAGTAATAAATCTGGTTAATTAAAATATTTAAGCTTCCTCTGCCTTAGGCAGTGTTTTCAACCAATAGTTGCAGCACTTCACATGAAGCAGATAATTTTCCTCCTTGCAATTAAAAACCTGTTAAAGGTACATAGCTTTTTCAGTTATTTATCTATATCAAAAGTAGTATTTCTTTAAACACTGAACTTTCAACTAGGATACAAAAACCACAGCAAAACCTGAAGCAGATTTGCTGAAGTAGGGTTTTGTGCCACTAACTTCAGGGGGCTTCCCTGGCCCCTGAAGCAGAGCTCAGCAGAGCTTTCCACCCAAGGCACCCCAGGCATCTCCACCATTTCCAGGGCCTGAACTAGCAGCTCCTCACTGGAGTCTGCTGCTCCTGGTGCTTTCACAGCAGAGCAAGCCACCTCCATGAGTTGACCCTTGCAGAACATCTCCAAACTGTTTCCACCCAGAAAGCAGTATATTGGTATATACTCAAGTGAGGATCCCAACAATGATGTGGTTAATTCTCTGGGACAAGGTCTTAGCCATACCCTTGACCAGGAGTCCCACATGCTCCTATGTCTATAACTGCAGATGCCTGCAAGTCATTAGCATGCCAAGTGATACTCACTTAGCAGCCATAATCATCCAGTGCCACAGCACCAAGGGCAGGGCTGAGCCTGACCACTTCACAGCAGCTGTGACCTGAACGCAATTAGCATTTCTTCACTCTTACATTTTGGGGGAGAGCCTGAACCACTGGAAGACTCTCTCGGGCTTTTTCTAACTTTTTTGGATGCGCCTACTTCTGTACCACTCCAAGGATCTGCAGGTGCTCCTCAGCAGCCTGATTTTGTGGCCCCTCAAGCAGACATCTCACTTGGTCTTTGGCAATTTGATTGAGCTGGCAATCCTTGCTCTTGCTCACCAGTCAGGTTAAGTCTGAGAAATACTATTAGTACAGGAGCTGGTTTACCAACGTGCAGGCAACCTCTGCCAGCCAGGGTCTTCTCTGACAGCAGTTGTAGTGGGTTGTGGCAAGAGTTACCCTCCCCCTCTGGCCACCCATATTTGATGGAGCTCTTCAGTTGTCCAGCACACATGCTGCATGCCCTGTTAAAAGGGTCAGACTCACTTGAGCCAGCGTTAGATACCATAACCACAAAGAGTTTCCATGTCTTTGTGCTGACATCTGACAGCCACAGCATCCAGCACTGCTGAGCTCCAGCTGTGGCACTGGAAGTCACTGCCCTTTCAAGATCACCACAAGTTTCCTTGTCACCAGCCTAGCTTCTCTATTTCTTCATAGCTGCATTTTTACAACAAGCATAAAAGTTACCAAAAGAAATAATCCTCAGAGACAACTAAAGCTGTTTGTTTGACTTTTTATTAGAACATTGATCTTGTTCAAGCAGTTACATAAGCTATCAGATATTTGCATGCAGTCACACTGTCGATCAACAGCCAGAACAAAGCTGAAACACCACAATTAGCATCCTAAGTCTTCCCACAGCCAGTACATTAAGTCTGCTCAGACACAAACTCTTCCCTCCCACAGGGGAATCTGACAACAAGCCACATCTGAGGAAGTAACAGCTGCGGGGAGTCACCATGGCTAGCAGTGACACCAGCAGACAGCAGCATCCAGGTGCTGGAGCAGGCTCAAAGGTGCCTGGGCTTTGGATTATTTGGGAGACTGACAAGTAAAATTACTCTGTCTCTTGCAGAGAGAAAGAAACCCTACCAAAATTCACTGTCTAGCTATGAAGATGAAGTAACACTTGGTATCTTGCACCACCAAGATGACAGTTGGACACCAACGTTGTTTAGCAAACTAGTGTTCCTCATTCTGTGGTGAGGATTGAAAGCAGTCAGATTAATCCAAGATTTGTGTCTCACACCATGACAGATGCAGGGAGTCTTTGTTAAACTGCCAGCTCCCAGCCAGGGAGATGCTGGGACAAATGCAGGGCACTGCACATACCCCCCAGCTCAGGCTCTTCACTCCTGTGGTCCAAGCCCAGGGGACCTGCTGCTACCACTCACCTTGTAAGAAAGTGAGGATCTGCATGAAGGTGAAGGTCACCTGTAAGACATACTCAGCGTTTTAACCTCAAGACCTAGCTAAACTAGCTCAGAGACCTGGCTTGCTGGTTATTTGCTTATGTGAAGTCCACTAAAGCTGCTACACCTACTGCTGCAAGGGTGTTGAGAGAAAAGGAATGTAAAACAGTTAATTATACCAATTAAAGGAAGCACAGATATGGCAGGTTAGTATCTAGCCAAGGGGAACAGTATTTCCTCTTCTGTGTTTGAATAACCTTCAGATGCACATATCACTGGTGTTTGCTCAGAGCAGCTCTGTACACTGCGCCTTCTGCTGCAGGGCTCCAGAGGAGAATTTCAAAGCGTGTTTACATAGCATAGCTCACCAGTTGCCACCTACAGCTGGTTTTAGGCCCACCAACCACGAGAGTGCCCTTTAATACAGGCTCAGAAATACAGACACTTACATTGTCTCCTCACAAGAGCAGCCACAGACTAATCAAAACCAGTAGGCAGCCGCAAGCGCCCAGGGTAGCCCAAAATCGCCGTGGGCTGCGAGCCGTGGAAGAGAGACAGCCGCCAGCATCCCACCCCCAGCCAGCATCCTACCCCCCTCGGTCCAGATGTGCTCACAGCACCTACGCAAGGCACGGGAGTTGGCATTTCAGAGCAGCATGTAATAGCTCAGCCCAGAGCTCATCTCACAGGCAGCCACTCCGAAGTGCCCCCCAGATTTCAGCACAAGTGGGTGGCAACACACCATCCCCAGGCCAGCGGGAAGGCACCTCCACTGCTTCCACCTACCGCTCCGCAGCAGCAGAGGTGCTGTGGCCAGTGCTGCAATGCTCCCACCCCACCCAGGCTTCGGGAAGACAGCGAGTGCTTCCCCAGCAGCGTGGCGAGAGCAGAGGCTTGCTCAGCACAGCACCCATGCCACGCGGGCACCGGCTGCAGCAATGCACTGCCTGCTAGCGTGCTCCTTGGGCGACACCAGGACATGCTGTTGCAACAGCCCTTGCCCAATTTCTCCCTCACTGCAGGGAGGCTGGGTGCCAGCATGGCAGTGTCTGTGCCCACCTCGCTCTCAAAGGACCCCGTGTTTGGGTGCTGTGCTGCCACAAAGCCTGGCCAGCTCATGCTGGAATAATGCAGAGCTCCGACAAATAAATGCGTCATGATTTGCAGCATGCCCTGAAGCAAGGGAGAAGGAGCCACGGCCCATGATGTCACTGTAGCCCACGTGCATTTTTGTGCTATTACTGGGAAAGTCAGCAGGAGAGTTCATGCAACCTGCTGCTGCTGTTAGATGAAAACAGCTTGTCCCTTTGCAAGAAAGATCCCAGCCTGGATGTTCAAAGCTCTGCCAGTACCACCTTACCAGCCTGACCAATAAAACTTGCTATATTTCAGTGACCCAGAGAAAACAGCTCTGCAATATAAGCTGAATTTATGTTTTAAAGTTGGAGATGTCCTTCAGTATTTATTGGCTCCTTCCCTAGATTAGCTGTCTGCTTCTGTGAGTTGTAATGAACAGCAGAGGACCATCACCTATCTGACTCAGAGGAAACATCTCATTAGCAACCAGACAGTGCAGCTGTATGTGTGGCCACTGGGTTTATTAGAGCCATGGCTGCTTTCTTCCCAGGGCAGCATCAACAGGGGGTCCAAACAACCCCAACCCATCACACCAGAAGAGACAGGATTCAGCTGCTCCATCCTCTGCCCACCCCCAGGCAGCTCCAGGGCAGTGTCTGCTGTGTTACTCAGCACAAGGGAGGACATGCAAGGCAACCCTTGCTTCCCCAGGAACTTAGTCAAAGCTTCGTTTGAAGTGGCCTAGTTTGTTTTCACTAACACAAAAAAAAATCCAGTTTATTCTTGCTAGTATTGCAGTTGCCATGTACTAGCACAGCAGGAACCAGACGCTGCATACATCTCACTATGGATGTTAGAGACTTCAACTGCTTACAGCAGAACAGTGTTTACACAAGGAATTGCTGTCCATTAGCTGAACCCAAAGCCCACCACAGCAGATAATCCTCATTATGTTGTACCAGATATGATGTAGGCATCTCCAGAACTCAAGGTTAGTTGCATGAGGGACAGAAAGCTGAGGAAAGCTCAGACAGGTTAGAGGCCATGTCAGAGCCCAGAGAAACATCTGGTTATGGTACAACACACACTCACTGCAAGGCTTTCCAGTACAGGAACTAGGATTTATCTCCTAATGACAACCTAGAAGAAAGTGTCTGTCTTTCCTGTTAGATCAGAGTACTGGTCCTTCCTCAGGAGGAACACAGATAGGCAGGAGTGTGAGCTACAGAAACTTTTGCCTGGTGGTGGTTAAAAAAATAAATATCTGTACCAAGACCCCAGAAGCAAGACACAGAGAGAAAACCCTCACTTGAGCTTCAGTTAATTAATTCAAATCCACAGGCAGAGCTTGCTTAGCCCATTGAAGAGAGAACCTCAGACCTCGGTTGACTCAACTCTGAACCTGAGGTCAGATTCCCAGGAAGAGCCAGGGCAGTTCTGCTCACCCCACCCAGGCAGCGGCTGCAAGAAGGGTGGGTGAGTACCCACCTCTACCACACGCTCGTACTAGAGCTTTCAAGAAAATATACGTTAGCAGCTAGCACAGGTTTCAGACGCAGTATTTTCATGAAAACCGCTACTTTTATTTCTCCAAACACAATGTGAAGACACTCATCCGTTCCCACCACCACCATCAGCATGAATTCAGCCTGCAACAAACAGCCCTGTGAGCAGTGCCATACAGTGAAGGCTGTAGCAAAGACTGCTCAAATCTCCTTAAGAGGTTGGGCAGTGTCTTCCCTTAGCCTTCTCTACATATTTTTTTTTTTTTTTTTACTTCCACCAACAGTTAACACAGCATTTCACTCCTCCAGCAGACACACTTGGAACATCTGATTCTGTTTTTCCTGCCAAGTCCAAGCAGATCACAGCAACACATCCTCACCTGCTTCCACCAACCATGCATGCCCATCACTACCTTGGCACACCTGTGTGGAGAGGACTCCCCCACTCCATGGATGGGTGCTCTGGAACAGGACCCACTGTACTAGCAGAGTGCACATGCAAAAAGCAAGAAAAAATCTCACAGGAACCTACAGCTTTCTCTACAGAAAGCCTGGCTACCTCACCCAGAGCCAAAATCAGGTTTGATGCTTTGTAAGCAACAGCTGCTGGGACCAGCTCTTCAGGCACAGTGGTACCAAGCCCTAGCAGAGCCAAACTCCAGGTCGCTGAGCTTTGCATTGCCATTACTGTAACGCCTTATGGATCAGGTGTCATCTCTGTGAGCTGTGCACCACACACCAGGCAGTAAAGGAAGACACAGGTCCACAGGCAGGTCCACCTGATGCTGGTGGCAGAGACCAGGTGAGTGTCAGTACAGCAGAGGTCTGCTCACACCAGCATCACCTGCAACACACCATTTCACTCTGGTGTGCAGCCACAGCATGCATCAGTGGTCTGAACTTGGCAGGCCCTTGTTCAGGTCCCAGACTAACTGCACATCAAAGTGTTTCTGAGGGGCAGAGAGAAAACAGAATTCCTCTGCAGCCTGGGAGATTCAGAGATCATTGTTTTACTTCCCATCGCTTGGAGCGGACACCGAACAATACTGGCAGTGCAGAAGCATGGCCACACACAAGGCTAACCACGTTCTTAGATTACAGTTGTAGGCTAGGAAAGGAGTTATCGTGACCCATTTTGATTTAAACATTCCCATGTAAGTCAATACATGACTGGCATTAGAATATGGAGCAGTTAAGACTTCAGTCCTTCTTGAATAGCTGGCATAGCATTCAGCGCCTTAAATGAAAAAGCTGTTTAGCACATTAGTCTAACTGGCCCCAAGTAATTTTACTGAAGTTTGATCACTTTACAAGTTTCCGCTCATATGTAAAAGAATGCAAGAGCAGTCTGTGTAAGCTACCTTAAAGTTTCCTATAACTTGGAGCAAATAGCTCATGCAAAGCCACGCTTTCAGACCAGCAGTCGAGCTATTGAAACAGAGGAGACCAACCACCCTCAGAAACTGAAGCCACCTCCAGCCGTCAGGCCCACAGCCACTCTATCAAAAATAATCTTTGAGGGGAAGGATTAAGTGTCACATTTCCAAGAAGCAGAAACCTGCTTCCAAGACACACTGGATATTTTCCAGAAAATAGCCTCCAGGGAAGTCACAGGTAAGTGGCAGACAAAATGCAAGTGTATTTTGACTACCTTCTTATGATGTGTTAACAGCACCTGAAGTGAGACAGTGAAAGACCCTAACTGTATACAGGCTGAAAATACATTTTCCTTTTTTCAGTTTTCATGCACCTAGCTCTAGGCATTACAGGACAATACACTTACCAAGCTTTAGAAGATACGAGTTCTCCTCAAAAATATTAAGATTTGTTTTGTCACCCCTCAGTACATCAACAGCCTAGAGAAGAAAGTTGGTTTTCAGCTATTTTCTTAAGAAGAGACTCCACAAGGTACTCGGACTCACAGGTCAAGATACTTTCATCTTGACAGCATGCTGGAGGTCTGCTCTACAGAGCACACTGGATGCATCAAGTACTTGATCATTAACCAAAAACCACCTGATACACAAGTCAGGTTCGGTCAGAAAGAAACAGCCCTTCCAGAAGCACTCCTGCAGCTGGGACATCCCAAGACCACCAAAGTCTCCATGAGGCAAGTACCAATAGATCATGATTACAATCCCACCCTCTCCTCACCCATCTCCCTCCAGGCACTGCAGGAGGACTCAGGACCACCACCAAGACAAACCAGCTGCCCCTGCCTATCCATTTACCTGCATCATCACTTGATGTCCTGCAGCTGCGAGGCAAGCCAGATCAGCTCCCTTACCTGGTGAAAGTGCAACCTGGCAGAGAAGCCATGTGTTTTTTCTGTTTGATCAATCAGACTGCAGCAGTGTAAGACAGCAGTTTTACCAAACAAGCCGGCCAGCACTCATCCTGCCTCTGCCAGCAACACAGAGCTACTGGGCGAGCAGCAGCCACAAGGACACTGCCAACAGGCACCGAACAGCACCAGGGTCTGCTGGCTGCAGCCTCCAGTGCAACTTGGCAGTTCACAGCCCAAAACCACCTGCCAAGCTTCAGACACTGAACTCTGTTTCTAAGCTAAATCAGTTGACTCCTATTGCCCGGTATCACAGTTTCGAGGGACAAGCTCAGTGCCAAGCTAGCTTCAAACCCCCCCCCCCTTCCCTGCCACTTGCTACAGCTTTTACCAAGGGGCAGCGCGGCTCCTGTACAAAGTAATCTGTGGAGTCAATCAGCTTCTTTGGCCAAGAGCAAAGCCCTTGTGCTCTGCATTCCTGGCATCCTACTCCCCAGTGCCTGTCACACCAGATGCCACTCAGCACCCAGGAATCTGCAATTATCTCAGTCTAGCAGACAAAAAAAAAAAAAAAAAAAAAGAGCTAGACTTAACACTTGTTAACACTTGAGTAGCACAGCAGTCACCTCGTGCTGAGTAGAAAACTCCACGAAGTCACCTGTCCTCACAGCGGCTTTTTCAGAGCTTTACATCCCATCTTTGCTGGATGGCAAAAAGCACAAAAACAGCTGTTTTTACATTAGACCACACGTGCGGTTAAATCTGCACTGAAGCGGAGGCACTCCATGCTTAGCAGAAAAGCATCCTGAACTATCAAGAGACTGAGCAGAGACTCAAGAAGGGGCAACAGCAGCAGGAGAGGCAGGACTCCTAACTGTGCATCCAGAAGGGGTTGTGGCCAAACACTATAAATTTAACTGATTTCTCTGTGCACAGGCAGACTTCTTTTAAATGCACAAAATGGAATGCCAAAAGCTTGCTACCGAAAAAGTTTGAGTGTGGCTGTAGTATAGCAGCAGTAGCTGAGCCGTAATACACAGCTTCCAAAATGTTCCTGGAAGTTAAATAATAACTGGAACAGGCCCTGCATCCACTTAGCAGAGGTCTGATGGCATTATTAATGCCAGAAATCCAGCAGCCACAGCTGTCGGGTTTTCCCTGCTGATTTGGGTCAGGGCTGGCCCTAAACACACCAGGCCCTAAAGACCAAGCTGGTCATAAAAGTTCTCCACCTAAAAGCCTTTGCTGGTACATAGCTCCAGGCCCCATCACAGCCCTGGTTTTGCTCAGCAACACAAAAGAGGAGAGTACAAGCTAGAAACAAAAAGCAAGCCCTAAGTTCTTCAGAACCTGCAGGCAGAAAGGCGTCAGGGACAGGCAGCGACCCCAGCCGACGCCGCGCCTGCGGAGAGGTGGCACGGGCCTCAGCCTCTTCAACAAAGCAGAGCACCAAGGCTCGCTTTGAACATCTTTTTTGGAGAGCAAGTTGAGGCTGCTTTTTCAGGAGCAGCTCCCTTTATCCAGGACCATACAGTAGGGCTCCTGTGTTACTGCTTGGCTCCAGCTCTGGTGGCACAGCACAGCTAGAGCTGTATACCCCCACACACAGAGGTCGAGATAATGGCAAAGGCACTAGCAACCCTAGTCATTCCGTTCTCCCAAAGCTTCAACTACATGTTTCTTGTTTTGGGGGGTTTTTTTTATTTACTTTAATAACCAACACAACGCAAGTAAGCTGCAAAACAGTTAGACACATCTTAAATGTTTATGGCCACACTGCAGCTCAGCCTCATCCTGCAAGGCAGCTGTGCTGCTGCTGCTGCAGCATTTTAGGAAGGAAGTCGCTGGAAGCCAGGCCTGACTGCACTAACCTTGATCTCCCAAACCCACAGGCTAGTAGGAAAGCAGCTGGAGCAGCAACGTTTTTCTAGGGCAAACAATGCAACAGGAAGGGAGCACTGGCCTGGTGTTAGCGCTGCGGCTGCTAAGGAGCTATTCCAGTGGCTGAAACAGAAAGGTGAGCTCTGGTGTTAGCAAAAGCAAGCTCAGCCCAGGAGTCAGCAGCTGCAACTTGAACCCCACTGTGTGCAAAGGGAATGCAACTCTAAGTAAATAATTAGCACCAGCTCCATTGCCAGCTGCAAGTACATTAGCTATTTTGCCCTAGGAGGATAATCAGCCATTCCGGACCCAGCAGTCCCCATTTGTCCAAAGCTGCTTTTACACATTAGTAGAGAGGTACTACAGCATACCCACTACACCATGCAGCCACAAGTCTCCAGAGAGGCCCCCCCCAAACCGGAGAAGTTTGTTATTTTCTTGCTATTGCAGCTGAAGCCTCTAAAGGGAAATAGCTTTCACCCTGGCCAGGAGTTTCAGACAACTGGGTAGAGCTGCTCTCACCCGAATTCAGCTGTGCAATTCATCCAGGCCAGAGTCATCAGTAGGCAGTAATTAGAGTTATCTGGCAACACGCTAGAAAAGGCATTCACATTCCTTCCCAGAGATCTCTCAGGCATTTGAACTACTGCTTTACAGACTGCATTGTGGCCACACCTGAGCTATTCCCCAAATGGTCACCACAGGCATTCCTGAGGGATCATCTGCAATTTGACATGCATGCCAACAGCTTTAGTTTCCTGAGCAGACCACCAGTTACCCAGCAATTGCACCCTCCCAGTACAGTATGGAGAGTCAAAGCCAGCACCAGCCAGGTTGGGCATTAGCTTAAACCACACATCTCCCGGAGTTAGCAGGAGCCCTTGTATGTTTTCTACCCATGCCTGACCACAGCAGGAAGATTAAAGAGAAAGCACAAGCCTGTTCAAAAGCTCCAACTGCACTTAGGCAAGCATCCATGCCCATCTGAACACTGGCATCACATACTGGGCCCTGGCGAGGCGGAAAAGTCTCCTTGCACCACGGATGGCTGCAGCTGCCTCCCCACAGCCCACCCACCGCCCCAGAGCTGGGCTCAGCACCTTGCCAGAGCCCAGGCACCCCTGGCCAGACATGGGCTAGGGCAAGCACTGGCCCGGCTGCGTCTCCTGCTGGGGCTACTGAAGGGCTCAGCTCCTGGGGAAACTGGGGGCTCAGGGACAGAACACGCTCTGGCACTGGGTTCCCTAAGGGAAAGCCCTGACAGCAAAGCGTCACCTGTGAGAGAGTGACTAGGAGAGCAGCTGAGGGGGACAGGAAGGCACCGCCAACCGGGCTGTGGGACAGCCCCACTGCACACACAGCTTTACACCACCACCACGCTGCCCCCCCAAAGCCTGGCCATGAAGAGAAGGGGCGGCAGCGCTCCAGCACCACGCTGCACCCCCAAAGCCTCTCCTTGAAGGGAAGGGGCGGCAGCGCTCCCTCAGCTGCCGAGACCGGTGCCCCGGGGGCAGCACCCCGCGGCTGCCCTGCGAGGCAGAGGGCCGGCGCAGGAAAAAAAACACACGATAAAACGGGGGGGGGGGGGGGGGGGGGGGGGGAGAAGAAAAAAAAACCCCACCACAACAACAAAACCCCCCATACCAACAAAAAACAAAACAAGCAAAAAACCCAACAACATAAACCGACAACGCACCCGCAGGGGATGCACTCACCGATGGAGACCAGCTTGATGCTCTCCCGCTCCAGGAACTCGAGGGCCACCGAGACGTTCTCCAGCTGCATCTGGCGGAAGGTGGGCCGCTGGTGGTACTTGCGGTACATGCGCTTCTGGCTGAGCACCTCCAGGAGGGCGATGAGGCGCAGCCCATCGCTCAGGTCGTGCTGCAGGTTGCCGATGCGCTTGTTGACGCAGCGCAAGTGCTCGTTGCACCAGCGGGTGAAGGTGTTCTGCTGGATCCGCTTCCAGGGCGCGTCCTCCGCCAGGTCCTTCTCGGTGGCCGGCATCTCGCCGTCGGGATCCGCCGCTCTGCGCCCGCCCTGGCCCCGCGCCTGCGTGCTCATGGCGCGGCCCCGCTCCGCCTCCGCCGCCGCCTCCTCCTCGGCCCGCTCCGCCCGCTGCCCGCCCGCGCCTGCGGGGAGGGACGCGGCGCTCAGCGGCCGCACGGCTCCTGCGCCCGGTTCCCGCCGGCCCGCCCCGCGCTGCTCCACGGCTCTGCACGGCCCCCGCCGCCGCCCGGCTTTATCCGCGGGGAGCGGCAACGCCCTGGGCCGCCCCGGGCCGCCCCAGCCTCCCGCCGGGCCGGCCCACGGGGGGTGCGCGGCGCCCGGGAGCGCGCACGGCCTCCCCCGCCGCGGGGCCCCGCCGAGCCGGCCCTCACCTGCCCGCGGCGCCTGGCGGGGCGGGGGGCGCTCCCGTGGCACTGCCGCCCGGCGGGAGCGCAGCTCACCCGGCGCCGCTGCGTGGGCAGGAGCGCGGTGGGCATCGCACCCTGCGTGGGCCGCGGCGCGACCCCCCGGCGCCGGTGCGCGGCCGGCCCTTGCGCCGCAGACACCGCTGAAATTCGCAGAGCCCCCGTCCCGCTTACGCGCCCCCCCCCCCACCCCCCCCAGCAGTACCGCCACCGGCAGAGCCCGAGCGCCCGGGCCGGAGGACGCTGCAGCCCCCGGCGCACGGCCAGCCCGGCGGGGGGCAGAGGTGCGGCACCCTGCGGGGGGGGCACCCTCTGTCTGAAACTCGGGGTTTCATCAGCCACTTAAAGAAAACAGAAACTGCAAAAAGCCGCCAGGTGAGGCTGGGGTCCTCGGGGGCTCCTCGCCTCCCTCGCTTCTGTAGCGGGTTTCCAGGCACGCCGCTCCGTGCCCGCAGCCCAGACGGTGACTTGCCACTGACTCACCTGGCGACAGCAGAGTCAGCAGAACCAGCCCATCGGCAGTTGCTGCGTGCTGACTCTGCAGGCTGCCCAGACGCCTCAGGACACTGAGGGGTCAGTGAAAGCTGCGGTGAGGTGTCCCTGCGTGTCCCTGCCCCGAGGGAAGCCTGTGCCCACCCGCCCTCCCCTCGGGCGCTGATCTCCCGCACACTTACGGTCTTGGCTTTGCTACCAGGAGCTGCTCCACCAACTTCAAGCGAAGGGTACACGTTCGTACCTATTTACATCAAGGTTGGCACGCTGAAAGATGGAGGAGTCTGCCTGAGAAAACAAATCCATTAAAACACAGTCGATAAAAGTCTAATCTAATTAAACGACAAAATTTCTCTGCTGAAATTAGAAATCAGTTTTCTAGTTAATTTCTTTCAAGGGTTTTATTTGAATGCCTTTACCTGGCACTGGGATTTTTCTCCAGTGACCTAACAGCTCCTTCCCCAGGCTATCTTGAGTTATATTAGAAACATTTGTTCACAAGAAAATAAGAAAGAAGCAAAGATGAAGGTGAGGTAAAGTGGGAGTTACACCTAAACTTCCATTGCTCCCCAACCAGCGTCACCTCCTGTTTCAAAACCATCAAAGAAATCAGACACTTTTACTACACTGAAACAACAAGGTGTATCCCATGGTACAGCAGCCACTGCCCTTTCCTCAAATTATTGACCCAAGCAGCAAGAAGGATCCAAATAAAAACTGAATTTAACTGAAGCCTTTTATTTCTAGAGCAAAACCAGCCACAGGCTGTAGAGGTGCCCCAGCAGGGCAAGGTCACGGCTTCGCAGCAGCTCCCTGCCATTCCAGCCCAGGGGAAAGCAGGCTGGAAACATGGGGCTCAGCCTTTTTTCAAGGGCTTTTCTCCCATCATCCTATACTCCATCTTTTAATAGATGCTAATTGCTTATTGACTTTTGCCTGGGTTGGCACTCCTTCACAATCATTCCACCTGGATTAGCTGATCACTTGTAAAATTCTAATTTCAGTTCCTTTCCACTCCCGCACCTAGTGAGGCACACTCTATTGAATATCGTTTTGTGCCTACACTACACTGAAAGTTGAAGCTTCAGCCACTTTTTTCTGTAGCAAAAGAGGTGAACAAAAATTAAACAGGAAAAAGGCAGAATCAGTATCAGGACCTTAATTTTTACCTTAAATATTTAGCTAAAATTTTCAATAAAGGTAATTTTTTCCATAGATCCAGCAAAGATAATTTTTATCCCAATGATGTATTATGCAATGACATGCTCTGCACACATGAGGACAGCGGTTTCTTCGAGTGGTTTTGCACCACGTCATCCATCCATGCATCCATCCATCCATCCATCCACGCATCCGTCTGTCCATCCATCCACCCATCTCTCCCTCCCTCCCACCAGAAGCACTGAGGCATGAAACCAGATGTGAAGTGCTCAGCAAACTGCTGGCGCAGAGATGTAAGCCCGGCTCACACTGTCAGCCTTGGGAGAAGGGCAGTGGCACAGTCGGGGCTGTTGCTGCTTGGGACGGTGCAGGGTCAGCGGGACGCTGGTGGTCTGGATGCAGCAGCCCATGTCACAGCTGCCCTTCCCTGCACGTCACAGGGCTTTTGAACAGAATTTGGCCTTTTGCATCCTCATTGCTTTCACGATTATTGGGAAACAAAGACTGCTTTATGGGAAGAGAATGAAAAAAAAAAGCAAAATAATTTCTGTCTGAGGAACAGATCTTGTTTCCTTCCTTCCCATTCACAGATGGCCCTCCCAGCCGTGATCTGAGCAACATTTCTGGGCAGCAGAGCAGGAGCAGCCCCTGCTCGCACCCCATCGCCTGCACGGGTGTTTGAGCTCAGGAGAGGCATGTGTCTGGGAGCTGCCTGGCCGCAAGTGTGACACCTGGCTGTGGCACTGACTGCTGCACTGGGCACCTCCACTGGCATCAATGCCTTGTCCTCTACTGATGAGAGCGTCACCCTGCGCTGCTCTGTGATGGGATTCTTCTTGAGGTCATGTTTGGTCTGAGAAACTGGATTTCCTTTTAAAATGAAGTTGGAAGACACTTTAACACAAGTGAACATGTGTGTCAAGTTTTGTCAAGAGGCAGAGTAGTAAAACCAAGCTAACCCATGAATCTGTACTTGCTGGAAGAGCATCTTGGTACTGTGTATTATTACAAATGCATTAATGCATGCCTTGCAGGAATACCTTATGTCTATATTTATATGGGTAGATGTTTGTGTGGATATATGTATATATGCAAAGAAGGTGGGAGATTTCAACACTGCGCTCTGGGACAGATACTTTTTTCTTTTGATTTGTCCTGTATGATGAGGATCTTTCCATTCTGGCTCTTCCTTTTCTCACTAGATGCAGATACAAGGAAGGAAGGACACTGCCATTGTTTTTTTGGTTCTCTTTAAGCAGTTGCAAAAACACAGCACTGAATTTTTTCCACTGCTTTACAAATATTCTTCTTCCTCTATGACAATTCACTGCAAGGCTGGACTTAAAAAGACCCTGCTTGTTCATCAGCAGAGATCTTCCACTGCCACATACTTACTGTTTTATCATAGAACAGCTCAGAATATTTTGCATTTGAAAACCCAGCCTGTGCAAATGGTATGAACTGTAAGGGCATTTCGTTTCTCTATTTTTAGCAAAAAGACACTGAAGAATGTCTCTCAGACCAGAATATGGCATTAGGTTCTGTGAATTTACAGGGAGTTGCAGTTGCTTTGTAGGCAGGAATAAAAAACCTAGGAGCATAGTTTAAACTGTAAAGGTAAATAAAAATTGGCTGGCCTTTACAGGTCTGCTGCTGCTCTTGCTGGGATCAGTGATAATCCTTAAGGAAATTTAATCTCAGCACAGATTATTTATCGCATCTTTAGGGGGCCTGGAAGGGTATCATGGGACTCCCTTTATTTTTATTTATAAAATTAACTCCTGTTTAATTTTTTTGGAGCATCCTAATAGCAGGGGGAAATACCAGCTCTGACCTCTGGCTGTTTCATTCAGGAAAGGTCTGTCTAAGCCTGGCTTACAAAAGCAGAAGGGTGTGGGGAGTGGTGGCGCGAGCCCTCACTGACATCAGGGGACAGGCAGCGCATGACGGGGTGACTAATGAAGTCTGAGGTCTGCTTCAGGGTAATCAACTTTATCACGGTCTCATGTGATGATACGTTCTTGGATTCCTCTGAATCATGGGCTATGAGAGATCCCAGCCATTTGGGACACTGTACGTGCTCTCTGCTTGACGTATTATTCAGCAACAGCATGCTTTGATCATAAGAGGACAATAATCAGAGTTAATATCAAATATTAATCCAACCTCTGCACAGCTTGCTTAGAGCACTAATCGGCCCTGGCTGAGCGTTCAGGGCTGTCTTCGCAGGTGGAAGGGTTTTTCTCCACCGCTGCCAGATCACAGTTCACTTACCACCTCTCTGAGGATCTGCACAACTAGAAATATCATCTTTTAAAGGTTTCAGTGGTGCTGCTAATACACGAGAAGCACTGGGGGGTTTCCCCACACTATAACTAATACCGCTCAAATGACTTTGAAGACACCTCAGCAGAAACGTGTGGTGAAAAGCCAGCAAGAGGCTTCCATCCTTTCCAAAGGCTTCTGTCACAGCCACAGCACCCTAAAGATTTGCACCCCGGGGCTGTCAAAGATGGAGAGCTGCCAGGGCAGTGGCTTGGAAAAGGAATAACTGGACCATAGGCTATAGCACCTGGGTAGCTTTAGAAATCTATCAGGAGATTTTAAGTATTTTTAAGTTTTTGGCATGTAATAGCCTTATCCACACACAAGACAGCATTGTGCGTTGCAACAAAAGCCAGTGCAACAAATACCATAAAACAAATTACAGCACCTTCAAAACACCGTGCAGATGCTAACCCTTGCAGCGCTGCAGGGAGACTCCTCCACTAATCCACTATGTGACGTTAAAGGTAGAGAAGCTGGGGCTGAACGTAGCTAAAGGTTTGGTTTTTCAGAAGCTGCAGTCACGGTAACTTGATGGGGTTTCATGACTAAGTGCCCATGCGTGGCATCGCCACGCTGCCGGCAGCACCCCTCCTGGCTCGGCAGTCACAGCCAGGTCCCTGGGAGCAGCACCCAGCCTCCCACATCAAAGGTTTCCAGACCGCACATTTTCTTCACCCGGCACACTATTTACTGGGGTTTAAAAGACAATAGAAGTGTTTCTTTTTGATTGATGAAGTAGTCATTAAGCCTCTCCTTTCGTTACCACGATCTCTACCAAGTGAAGCAAAACCGAGACAAGTTGTTCAGTTGTTCAAGTCAAAGCATGAATTAAAGGGATTGCGTCATGGGTTGCATTTTCCTTATTCAGCAGCTCTATGGAAGGCAAAGAAGTTCTGCATTATACAAATATTGGCTAGGACATTTGATACAACTTGTTCTGAGTTTTTTCCATCTTCTTTTTCCTCCGACATCTGTTATCCAGGGAAGACAGCAATATGAGAGCACGCAGCAGCAGTTCAGTCCAAATCAGACAGAGGGATGTCTTTAGGCATCTGTAGAAATATGCTGAAAAATATGACTTGTCCTGGAATTTGTATTGAAATTTATAATTCGAAAGTCTATGTAGGCAACAGTTGCTTGCAGTAGCGGCTGTGTTTGGGGTGGCTTTTTCATCTCTCCGTGCCTGGAAGAATATGATTTTTCTTCTGTACATAGATGTCTTGCCGCATTGTATGTGTATCCAGAAGCTGAAACTGGTGCCGAAAGCATCCATCCATCTGGCAAACACAGTACTTTGCCAGAACTTAATGCACTGCTCTTGCTTTGGATCCCAGGGAGACTTGCAGCTGGAATTTAAAGCTCTGGGTTTGACACAGGCAGTAAATGGCCCAAAAGCAAGGCTGCTGGTGCTTTTTGCTATCCTGTGGCAGCTGAAATCTGGGAAGGCAACCAAACTGGAATCCATTTAGCACATACTGGAAGAGCAAGGACAGGGCATTCCCTGGGAGTGCCTCTCATGCAGGAATTCACCTCATTTCTTTGTCCAAAATATCCTTGCTGCTTATACCTATGGAAATGCTGCAAAGCTCATCTGTTTTCCTAGGTTCGTCTAGTTTTCTGATTGATAAACCACCACAGGGTGTTTAATTTTACTTCTAATTTGTGAAGATGGTTTTGAATGAAAAAATGTATTCACACAGCCATGGATAGGCATCCCTCTCTTTGCAAAACCCCAATAAAACTTGTCTTGGTACCTGAGGACGTTGAAACATCCCCACGGCCGTGCCTGCTCTCAGCCAGACCCCCCACTGAGCGCTGGGAATGTGGCGATGGCCGCGCTGTGGGTGTCCCACCAACACAGAGCTTACCCAAATAAATGTGACTTGACATATCAAACATGAAGCTGAAAAATTATTTGAAAGAGCAACTCATTTTCAAAATAACTCAGGATCTGATTTCACAGCCTGGGAAGTCAGATCCTGTACTAAACCGCACCGTGCTCCAGTGTGCAGCTACTCACAGCTTCCTGCCCGGAGCAGATCCTGCAGGCACCCTCATCCTTAGGCATTTTCCGTGCTTCCTTCCAGCTTTACCTACTGCTTGTGTTTGCATTCAGAGTAACCAGAGCTCTCTTCCTAAGATGGTACACCCATTTTCCTCGGGGCTTGAGCTTCTTTTGTTGTGTTTTTACTCCGTGAGCTGGAGTTCACAGGAGTGACGGTGTAAAATCAGAATAAAACTTCTCACACCTGTCAGAGCTCATAGTGTGTGCAGAATTCCAGGTGTTCCTTGGTTATTCTTCGGGAGTTGTTTTAACCTGGGGTACAGGTTGCATTTGAATATGTTGAGTTTGAGTTGTGAGTAAATGAATAGTTGTGTTTGACTGCAGAGGAGCAGCCAAGCTCCTCCTTGGGACAGCTGGATGAAGCATAGGAAGAAACACTTTCCAGGGGAACAGTGTATATTTCTTAAACAAACCAAAGGCCTTCTGTGTGACATAAACAAAACTGCTGACCTACGAGCAGCCAAAGGGGGAGGTCATTTGGCTCTCCTGGCGTGTGCCTCGGGATGCGGCAGCCGCACGGATGAGAAGGCTGGTGCATGGAGTGAGTGAAAACATGCACATTGTGTCTGGAAAGGCACGATGCTGCACAGCGCCCACATCTACCGTCCCCATTGCAGTGTTCTCATGACAGCAAATAATCAGCCAAAATCTGCTTTAAGTGGATTTGCTTTCTGCACAAAGCTGAAGTCACTCTCCTTTCTTTTTTTTTTTTTTTTAAACATTTCTCACAAAAATATTCCCGGACAGGAATCTTGCATAAGAAGCCTTAAGTCTACTGACTCACTTTGAAAGCTACTTTATTAGCCCCTACGTGGGCTGATAAGCCTTGGCTGGCGCGTAAGGACACAAGGGCCGTGCATTGTTCTGCAGCTCAGCCCCGTGTGGCTGGCAGCCTGGTCTTGATCCAGACAAGCAATTAGAGAATTTAACTTCCTCCATAAATGCTTCTGTGTGTGAGGCCATATATTTGGGGCGTTTCTCTGCTCAAAAGGGAGCTAACCTTCTGAGCATGTTGAATAACTAAAAGGTATGGCAGAGGCCTCTGTGGGCAGTGTCACATCGATTTGGGTGAGTATTAGCAATAATAAAGGGTGGAAGAAAAGCACTTGGACCCAGCCAGCAGTCACCAGCCTCAAGCCACTGTTCCCCCTGTGTAGTTGTTAGTCAGTTCTGCTGTTAATATATTGCACCATAACAATGTCCTGCGGCTGAGCTCTGCCCGGTAACACCCTGCAAGGAGGAAAGGCGGAGGCCGGTGCAAGAAGCACCAGCCTGGGGAAAAGGGCAGGGTGTTGCCACTGTTGCAGAAAATAATGGGAGACATCACCCCGGGGGTGGGTGGGAGGAAGGTGGCAGCTTGGGAAACCCTGGGCTGTGCATGCTGGCACAACCCCCAGCAGGAACTGGGAGGCTGGCTGTCCAGGGATGGCTCCACGGGATATGTCTGGAGAAACCAGAGTCCCCAGATAGGATAAAACAGGGCTGGAAGAAAGCCAAGCACATCACCCATCCGTGTGGCACAATCTGTGCCTTACCTAGTCCCAGAAGCTTTTCTGGGTGTAGACTTATCCTAAAAACTGTGAGATTCCCCTGCAGGGACCCCTGCTCTGCTCTGGCTCTGCCCTTGTAGGGCAAAACATGCAATTCCAGTGTTCTTGTTTGTCTCACAACGGTGATCCCTGGATTTTGCAAAGCAACTCCAAAATCACTAGCTGAAAAAAAAAAAAAAAAAAGCAGTAAAAGATACACTACTGGGAGAAGATGGCATCAGAAAGGTGTTACTGGTGGAGCTAGCTGGGCAGCTGGCACCTCTTGCTCCCTGTGTGCCAGAGAGAGACCTGAAAGGGGCGATAATATCAAGAATGACCCCAGTCACACGCTGTCTGATTGAAAAGGACCAAAAAGTAAAACCAGATCCTTTTCAGTCAAAGAAAGGTGTATTTCAAAGGGCAATTCAGCCATGCTGCGGTAGTTGGCACTGCACATCAGCCATCTGGCACAGCACTCCAAGCAAGGAACCTTCTCTTTGTAAGCTGTGTGCATTATGGCTTTTGTACAGGTTAAAGCACCAACAAAGAGGCTGGTATGGCACAGAGCAGGAAAAGAGAGCCCTACCAAGCCCAAATCTGCTAGTTGGATCAAACAAGAACAAAATGTAACAAGGGAACAGGGTTGGGGCACGGCTTGAGACCCTTTTTTGAGGGTGGTCGCTGTGCCTTAGTCCCAGCTGCCCCATCGCTGCAGTGATGCTGTTAGAGAAGGGAGAGGGAAGAGTGAGACACAACTACAGCAGCCTCAGAGAAGTGATTTTATCTTTACAGCCATGATGATAACATGGGTTGCAACAGGATGGAGGTGATCCAGCTGGGGCCAGTCATGCCCAGGCAGGGCTGCAGGAGCCTTGCAAAGCTCCGGGTTATCACCACTTCCCTCGCAGAGGCACTGGCTGTTTGCACAGGCACAGCTCGGTGGCCCGGGTGCCTTTGATCACCCTTATTTGCTTTTGGCCTCTCTGAAGCTTGAGCCTGGGGAGGGAGGTGGCAGCAGCTCCTCTGGGGACCAGAACCCACCCCAGTTTGCAAGACATGCCAGCGGGGCCAGGCATACCCACAGGAATCCCCTTCTCCCTGCTTTCCACATGGCAATGGTCTTCTGGATAGGTCTCCTTTTTGCTGAACCTTGTCATTCTGCACGGACTTGATCCTTTTGGCCTCAGGCCCCAGCCCTTGCTGGCCGGCAAGCTCCTGCTATGACCATGTCCTAAAGCGTCGGGTTGATGGGGGCACGGGCCAGCACACCTGCGTTCTCTGCGTCTCCCTGGGAGCAGCAGCTGGGAGGACTCTGCAGCAAAACCCTTTGCAGAAATGTGGCTGTTAATAACCCGGGTTCTGCCAGTGCCTGGATGGCACGGGGACCGCGGTGCAGCCACAGCCCAAGGCCCTGAGCTCTGCACAGATGCCCGGCCCTCAGCAGGCTGCTTCGGCCCCATGGGAGCCTTCCTCCCGCTCCTTCGCCAGCCTCGATGGTGCTGTGCCCGGCCACGGGCAAACCCAGGGAGCCACTGGCCTGCTGTGTTTGTGGCGGTCCTCACAGCAGCAGCGGATTTTCCTTCTTCAGAGCAAAAATCCGCTCCCTGGTTCCTTGACAGCAGCGAGTTTCCAGAAGCGAAGCGGGGGCCGTGATGAAGTGGCTGTAAACTGGTGAAGCGCAACTGGAAAATGGCTTCGCCAATTGTGCTCCCTCCGGGAGCACTCAGGGCAGGGGAGCAGCGGGCAGCTGCCCTGCCCGGCGGATCCCACCCCCGGCCGCTCCCAGACACACTAACGGGCGCAAAGCCGGTTCAGCGCTGGAGGAGGAAGGGGCACGGGGAGGACAGTCGCTGCCGGGGGGGGCTGTGCGGGGGGCAGTGCCCCCGGGCCGGGGTGAAAGGCTGCGCACCGCCCGGGGCTGGGGGCGCCGCACCGCGCTCCTGCAGCGCCCGCGGCCAGGGGGGGCGACGGCCGCCGGCAGCGGGTGCCCCACGCCGGGGCCAGCCGCGGCTGCGGGGGGCGGCCGGTCCCGGCGCTGCCCGGGTGCCCCCGGCGGGCTGGGGGCTGGCGGCGGGGCTGCGCGGCCGGGCACGGCCATTCCCGCCCCACCCCCGGCGCTGCCGCCAGCCCCGCAGCCGTGCCGGGGGGCGCTCCCGCCGGGCAGCTCCTCGCCCCGCCGTGCGCCGGGCAGCGGGCAGGCCCCGGGGCGCCGCGGGTCCCCGTTAACCCGCCCGGGGCGGCCCCGGCAGCCGGCGCGGTGCTGGCTCGGGCCGAGCGTGGAGCGGCCCCGCGGCGCAGGGCGGGGGGTGGGAGCGGGGCCGGGACGTGCTGCCCCCGCTGCGGCCCGGAGCGTCTCCTAATGCCGCAGGAATGCGGTTATGTCACGGCCGGTCCCCCACACGCCCTGCCGCCGCTCCCGGCCACCGACACCGCGGCGGAGGCACGAACTGCGGCTGCGAGCAGCCGTACGCCCGGGCAGCCGCTGCTGCGACACGGTTACACCGACGTTTCGCACGGTACCTGTCCCGTCTGCGAGAGCTGCGGGCAGGAGGAGAGGAAGGTTTTTAAAAACTTTGCATTTTCCTTATGTAGCTGAGCGTTACCGGGGGCGATTCCTGGCTGTGCACGGATCCTCCGGGCTGAGCGCAGCGGGCACGGTGCACCCACGGCGGGGAGCGCCCCAGGCTGGGGCCCTGCTGGGCTGCTCTTCCTGAAGGTTTGTATTCCTTCTTCCAGCCGAGGAGCTTTATTATTACAGAAAGAACATGAGATTTTTACGAGTGATTTTACAAATTAGTTTCTCAAATGGTTTGCAGCAGCGCAAGGAACGTTGCCGTCATTAAAGTTCATAGAAAGTATCAAATGCTCCAGTGCTGCAAAGCTCCTCCTTCTGCACCAGCAACAGAGTGGCCCCTGACTTGTTTAGATGCCTGACCCTGAACCGCTGCTTGCCATCCCTCCACTGCAGCCACACAGCCACCCGTCCTGCCCGGGTACGCATCGGTGGAATGAGCTGGGAGCTGCACCAGCAGAAACCCAGCTACAAACATGATTTTAAAAACAAATAACTAATTATTTCCATTCACCACATTTAATCTGGGCTCATGCAGAAATGCTGTTCATCCAATAGTCCAAAATATGTCACGTATTAGGAGCTAAAAAGTCCAACCCAATGAATGAGTCATCACCCAGTGGATGAAATCCCATATCTTCATGGCTGCTCATAAATAAGACAAGTTCAACTTTATAGTAAGTCATAAGTAAACAATGAACTATATGAAAATCAGAATCAGCTGTGTTATAACTGGATGGGCACGGTGCCCACGCAGAAATGAAAAGCGAATGTGATACCATCATCGTTTGGCTTTGGAATCTGAACTTTGGGCTGAAACTCCTAACAGGGGGTTTGATGTATGTAGCAGGGCAGTTGGACATCCAGCCCTTCGAGGCCACTGCAGATGCCTGTTTGCAATAAACAACACATTATCCTGGCCGTTACCACTTCTGAATGTAGCCTCAGATCCTGACGAGCAGATTTTCTGAAACTATCTAGTATCTTCTTGCTGCAGCTCGACATCTCCAGGCAGCGCTCCTGTGCTCTCGCAGCCCCCTGCTGCATTGCTGCTCCCTCCCAGGCAGAAAAGAAGGGCAGCAAAAAGCTGCTCCTTTACCCTGAGATGAGCATCGGTGCACCCCATGCATCCCCCACAACTGCTGCCCTGAGTGCTGGGCTGGATTCATACAGCTGGCTGGGGTATTTTTGGAGGGGGGTTGGTTTGTTAATAGCAATTTGAACCAGCATTGCGAGAGAAGGCAGGAAATAGCAGAAAGTGTTTATCAACCTCTGCCTCACTATAAAATTAACAGCATATAAAACAGCACTGAAATGACTGGAAGCCTGACCGTGTGGTGGACAGCACAGTGGAAGGGCCACGCGAAAGAAGATGCGCTCTCGACACAGGGAAAGACTTCAGCACGTCGCAGAGAAGGGACCATGAGCAGCGGGGGCAGCTGAAGCCACCTCCAGGTTTGACCTGTGTCATGCTCCCGGGGAGGGTCTTCCCCAGCTACAAGTAGCTCGCGGGGCTGCAGCCGGCTTTGCAGGGGCATTTACTCCAATAAAAGCATCTGTCTGCTCCTGAGGAAGAGAAGCATTTTTCTATCTTGCCAAAGACTTTGGGAAACGAATGTTTTTCTCTCCCATCTTCTCACATCCTGTTTGCGTTTGGGTTAACAGACATCATCGGAGCATCGCAGGCAGCAGATCCTTGGATTTTTGGGAAAACCAGGATGTGCTTGGGCAGTGCTGGAGGGGAAGTGACAGGTGAACAAGGCTGAGCAGCTCAGAGGATTTTCAGTTTTCATTAGCGTGGCACCGTGCAGGATACCATTGGTGACAGAGGCCTCCAGAGCTAGCTGCCTGAAGAAAGCACTCCGGGGATAGGTGCTGGGCAGAGGAGCAGCCTTTGAAGACTTGCAGGTCCGTGTGGGTTTGGTGATGCACGCTGAGGTGGAGATGTCCTGCAGCTCCCTCGCCTTAACCTTCTCCCCTTCAGTGCAACAGAGCCGCTCAGGCTGCCATTAGAACAGCCATGGGGCCAGGACAGTAGCTGTCCGGCTATAGGAAGGGGAGATACCAAAACAGTTTTTCCCTGAGAGAGCAAAGCTCCAGCATCTGCCAAAACACACAAGGACACAGCCTGGCTTGTGACTGTCCCTGCGGGGCAGGGGCTGGGGCAGATCGGGATATCCGTTCTACAGTGACGCGTCTAGACATGGGGGGGAGATGATGTGGCAGAAGAATGAAAGCCCAGAAGAGTCACAAGTCTGGTCGCAGGCGCTCAGCCCAGCCCAGGGGATACAGCATCTCATGCTGGGGGACAGGGCCTGGCTCCCTCCCCTGGGGCGCTCCCACTGCCCCCCCACCCCCCCCCACCCCACCCCCCCGCCTCCGACTGCATTTCTCTAAAGCGCTGGGAAGGGCAGGGCCCTCTCGGGACTCCACAGATGGTTTCCGAGACCTCTCGGGAGACCTCCAAAGAGCTCCTCGGGCTCCCTCCTTCCTGACAGTCTTCAGCCCTTCGGCTTCGGGCGAGAGCAGCACCGCGCCCCCGGTGCAGGCTCTTCCCACCAACGATGCTCTGAACAGGGCAGTCGTTTTATTTTCTCAACCCCGTTACAGTTGCAACGGGACAAAACACGGATATAATCCAGCCAGGGACTGCACAAACCCAAGTCACTACTTTCTGTGCAGAGGTCCTCCATGAACATTCTTTTTTTTAACATTGGAAAATTATTGTACCTTGTTAATAAAGTTCTGTAAATGGATGAATAATTTCCACCAAGGAAAGAATGTAAAACTTGCATCGGCACAACATTACTTCTAATCAAGTGATCTCCATAATTCTCCAGAACAAATGGAACTTCATATTTTCCATATGTAACCATCTTTGTCACCCAAAGCACTTTGTATTCAATAAAAATACCAGCTTTCATTAGAGAAAAAAAAAACAACCTCTGGTGCGCAGTTTTCCTGGCATTGCACATCTCTGGTTCCCTCACTCAACATGTTTAGAATTAAATCACAAAACCTTAACTCACCCTCTAATGATCTGTTTGTTTCCAGATTCATATTCCCATAATATGTTTGTTGACAGCAGTTGGGCTGTTTGACAAAAGACAAGGAATTTCTCCCAGCGATGTATATTCGCTTCGTTCTGGTACGTTACAGGGGAAGGGTGCGGGCTGTATGAGCTGTCACCAATAACGTGACTGTAAGACCAAACGTAATTTATTTAGTACAAACTAAATGTTTATACTGTGTTCTTTGTTCCAAACATTATCGCTTCAACATTCAGCTTTTTATGAAGGGAGCTGTGAGAAAGGTTGAGCTCTATTTTGAAAGGATTTTTAAATTCAGCATCGCTGTGAGTCAGAGCCAAACCCCGACGCATACGGTTCTCAAGAGGAGGATAGTAAAAAGCTGCTCCCCTCAGTTTCAGGCACTTCAAAACTGTTCTTTTTGACTTTGTGTTATGTGTTAGAACAGAATAAAAGCAAACCAAGTCTTGAAAGGGTATATTGTTTCAAAATAGATCTGAAATGTTACACCCCAAGTAACGCTGAATGCAGTACTTTGACATTATTGCACTCTATACCTTTCTCCCACCCTTAATCCCTTCACATTCATACCGATTTCACAAAGCACTTTGATCTCAACAGAAACAAAACATGCTGGGATGAAATCTGGTCCTACCAATATGTCCTCAGCCTTTCCCACCAGCCCACTGATGGATGGGGCCAGAAAGGTGTCCCCACCTTGGTGTCCGCACACAGCCACGCTCCAGGCAGCAGTGACAAGCAGGTGTTATTTAATGAACTGGTGACACCCAAACACAAACCAAATAAATCTAAGCCTGTCAAATAGGTGACAAACCTAATATCTGGAGAGCCCTGGATGTGGTCTGCTTTAAAAGCAAAATTTATCGCATATATTTCTGGGTCTAGTGCAAGTTTCTCTGCCAGAAGGATAGCGGACATTGTTAGTGGCATGAATAACCTCACCCCATAAAAACATTTGCCGCTCAGAAAAGACAACGAGAACAGGGAGAACAGCGAGGAGGATGGCAATGGTACGGGAAACCCACCTTGTAGCGAATGGCTTTGGGAGCCCAGTCTGCTGCTGAGAGGGTCGAGGCCAGATGTGGTCACGGGCTGCGGTGCCTGCACGGGGAAGAGCAATGTCAGAGGAGAGGGGCTCACCGAGCAGCTGTGCACGAGGGAAATACATTTCAAACAAGAGCAACTTGACCTTGTGAATAACTGCCCTTATCCACCTATTGCGGTAGATTGTCCACCTCTCATGGAGAAACCAATGTCAGATGTTTCTCTAAACCACACGTATTTTAAATTGGAACGATATAAGGTGGTTGTCCCACCTGTTATATCATACCTCATCACTGATTTCACAGTCCCTATTTCCTTGGGGTAATTTGTTCTATGAACAAGTTTTACTCCTAGAAAGAGTATCTTACTATTACTTCCATTTTTTCCAGCAACTAGAATTATCCTTATTTGCTTACTGCCAAATATTTTAGACAAAACAAATGAAATACCTCCAGGTTTAGCTGAAGAAAGGAAATCCTTTCTGCGGACTCCCCTTTGCTCCCTGCTGATGTGGCGACTCGAAAGACTGCAAAGTCCCGCAGCAGGGCGCGAGGGTGTTTCTCTGGGATGTGAAGCTGACCCTCCTTTATTACAGATAACAGCTTTATGGCACAGGCATTGTTCTGCTTTACCAGTGCCCTGTTTTCACAAGGTGTTTAATGAATAAGGCTTTCAATTGCAAAAATACAGGCCAAGATCAGGAAGGCAAATGACCTTTGTGCTTGTGATTGCATGTTCACATAGTTACGCTTATTTTCTTCATTAACGTATAGGTATCCCTTTTTAGTTAACACGTTTTATTTCATTTTAATAGGCTTTTTTATTGTATTTAAAAATACAGAGGAAAGCAGGAAAAAAAAATCCCATTGTTCTCCCACATGTTTGTTTTCACTACGACTGCTAAGAGGAAAAGCCCTTTACAAAAACAGGATACAGCAGAGCCCTCTGCACCGCAGCACTGTGCACCCGCCGTGCACTCGCACACTCTGGGCATGGTTGCAGTGGTAATTGAAAGTCCATAGAAAATCGTAAGTAAATGAAAAACATCAATGGGAGTTTTATTACCCGCTTGAATGGGAGTAGCATCAAGTCAGTACTGAATAAAGCCCACCAGCCTGGGCAGGTTCTGCTCCTCTTGGATGCATTACCATCTGCCTACAGGCATTTTTCCCTGCAACTTCAGTTATGGACAACAAGGGGTGTCTGCAGGGCAAACCGCACTGTTGCAGGAAGGCATCAGGCCAACAAGGTGCATGGCAAAAACGCAGCAGCCAGCATCACTTGCTGGCTGTCCTAAGAGATGAAACACCAGGGGACCCATCCGATGTCACCTACCTCAGCTGCTGCCTGGCCCCAGGAGATGCCCCCAGGTCCCCCATCGGCCCCGCTGAGCAGCTGCAGGCTGTCTCTGGGGTGCCGCAGGAGTGGGGCTCCCTGTTACATTTATACTAATGACTTTTCAGAGCTCCTCTCAACATATCCCACAGCCTCCTTTCCCCTCACTGGGATTATTGCTTCCCCTGCTTGGTTTTCTGCCGGTCGGCAGAGGGGTCCCCCGCTGTGCCAGCAGCCCCTGGGAAAGGTGCCGGGGCCAAGGCAGGAGGACTTGCAGGCTGTGCTTGCTGCTAAGCGCATTCCTGTGGGCTATTGTTAAGAAAATAATAACAATTGCTGCTTTCTTTCTCCCCACACGTTAGCATTTGGAGGAGTTCATGCTTCCAGAGAATAACACTGACTTGTTCTCCGTGATACCGAAGAATAAATCAAGTGCGGTTACCAGGAGATCTGCGTTTCTGTAATCAAGAGCCTCATCTCTGGCCAGAAAGTACCTTATGGGAATCGGGTTGTAGCAACTGGGAGGCCAGTAAAGAGCAATTTGAGCTTTTCCGACTCTGAAACACGGTGATTGCAATTCCATTTGCCTGGTGAGAAACTACCGCTTAGCAGCCATCCGCCTGGCAACCTCCTTCAGTCACCACCTCAAGACCATTTCAATAATGAAAAGAAAGCCTCAGATTTTAGGGAAATATATTTTCTGGTTTCTTTCTAAAGAAAAACACATAACACCATAAGAGTTGAGGGGATTTTTAGGGCAAGGGGAACGATATACTACTTTAGTTTTAATTTTATAGGGATGTGGTTCTACTCGGTTTTCTTTGAACGAAGTGTAATCCCTCTTTCTTTACCAGAAATGATCATGGCTTTTGATTCAGCCTTGATTTCTGAACAAGAGGAATTATTACTACAATGTAAATGATATGATAAATGTTTATGCAAATCCTTCGATAAGACTATACCACCTTATTACTGCAAAATAAACATTCAAATTACTGACACGGTGTCTTTGAACCAGTGAGTGTTTGTTATCATTTGATAAACTGAAGAGCCAGGCAGACAATATGGATTTAGCACAATGAGATATGCCTGGTATTACTTAGAATCAGACCACGGTGTTTTCAGCTCAAGGAAAAAAAAAAAAATCCATTTATACCAAGAAGATCTCTTATTGTTTAGAAACTGCAAATCGACATCCCATGCTTTTTGCATTTATTGGTACATAGCAGCCCATCGTCAAAGGACAGGATTAAAGCATATGGCTATCATTCCTTCCTTGTCAGGGAGAAATAAACCCACGACACCCTCCCTGGCTGCATGCAAGGAGTTCAGTTACAAAACCATGTTGTTCCTGAAGCCTCAGGATCCACTGGCCGGGTGTCCCAAAAGGCAAGAAATAGCACTTCCCCAGGCGTCGTTAGGACAAGCTGGTTCTGAGCAATCCTCTTTCCGAGAACGGATCAGGGACAATCCTCCCGGCGCTCTCTCCATCCCACGGACCATTGCTCCCTGCCCTCGCCCCCCAGCCCCAGCCCTGGGGTCCCACACCATGCCCAGCCATGCCACCCCTGGCACCTACCGGCCGCCGCTCCCCGCCAGCCCCGCCAAGCTGATGGATGGAACTGCCGGGCTTGGGCTGGGCAGCTGCTGCTGTCCCAGCAGCGGGAGGTCACCAGGCTGCTGGTTTGATCTTCAGTTCATTTTCCATCTGAAAAGTTTAACTCCTTCACTCCCTGGAAGGCAAAATACCGGCAGGGCTGGCTGCGCCGCTGCTCATCCCTTGCTGGGTGCCCAGGCACACCTTGCACCAGCTGCCAAACGCGAGGATGCACACCTGAGCAAAACCGGGATGGGGGTGTGTGTGTGTGTCAGCACAGGTGGGTTCACCCTTAGACTTGGGGGTGAGTTTGCTGCAGAGAAGCCCATGGTGAGATCCTTCTCTTAACAACTTCCACCCCCAAGCCCCATCCCAAAGCCTCCCGTATTCCCACACATTCCTGTGGCTGCTAAATCCCTGCCAGAGACCCCGGGGGCTTACACTTGGGAAGGGAAGGGGAAAACCTTTGACAGCACTTTTTTTGCTTTCTCACCAAGCCCCTGGGAAATCGCAGAGGGTGGAAATCGCTTCTGGCAGAGGAGAAATCCAGATCTGCGAGGGTGTGCTGGGAGGTGGCCCTAAAACGTCCCAGCCCCAGACCTGGTGTCGGGAACCCCCAGCCAGACCTAGCCTGGCCGTGTCCATTCCTGGGCACCCACCTCCCCCCATGCTTCAATCGGAGAGGGGTTCCTGGGGACAAGGACAGGGTTTGGTGGTCCAGCTCAAGATGAAAGGGCGTTTGCTCATGCAAGCACAGAAGGAAGGAGATGCCTCTACTTGGCCCTCCCAGCCCACAAGGTTTCCAGCTCCCCGTGCACCAGCAGTGGCCCCTGTGTCTGGTACCACCGTAATGCATAAGAAGGGAAGGGCCAGCCACCAGGACTTGAAATACTGCTATTTCCAGCAAGCAAGATACATGAAAAGGTTATGTGATGATGTCAGCCCTGACCTCATGTTCCTCTTGCACTTCTCTGCTGTACAGCTGTTGAGCAATGGAAACTTTCTGCATTTCAGGGCGCTGCTTTCTGTCCCCTGTTCCCCCGCTGCAGGCTCACTCGCACCTTCGGCCACCACACGTGCCCCGTGCAGCCTGCTCAGAGTTGGCAGACGGGAATTCTTAGGCTCCTGCCCCACAGGAAACTAAGAGAAGCCTGGCCCCGGTGAAGGCTTCTTCCAGTGCCACTTGTGAGGCTTGAAATCATGGTTCAGGATGAACCCTTGCTGTTGGAGCTGCTGTCACATGCGGGGCTGGCCTCTTGCCCTGCTGCGGTGGCAGCTGGAGGAAAGGGACAGGCATAGACACGTGCCAGCTGCAGGGGGATGTGCTGGGTGGGCAGGCTGCAGGTCGCCACAGGGAAGGCCACGCACGGCAGGGGCAGGAGCAATTCACGAGGGCAGCAGGGCCAAGCGGCAGTGGAGGTTTTCTCACAGACCTGCTGCGCTCGGGGGTGTTGCAGTGCCCTGCGGGCACAGTGTGCCCCGGCCCGGGCACCCCACACTCTGCGCTGAGCCCAGCTGCTGCCCACCCCCACTCACCCTCCGCATCCCTTCCAGTGCATCAGCCCACGCGCCCGCAGGAATCCGTATGGGTCCTCATCGCTGGCAACAAAGTGCTCAGAGCAAACAACAAACACGAGGCTCCTGCAACTCACAGCTCCGATGCTGGCACATCCCACCCCACACCCTGTGCCTGGGCTTCACTTGCAAGCTCCCAGGGCACTGAGCCTTGATTGCATCCAGTGCATTTCAGCCCCATTACAAATAACATGAACCCCAGCCAGCCCCTCCAGGGGGGATGTAGCCATCAGATCTCTTCCTGTCCAGGTATTCCCAAAGGACCATCAGCACACCCCGTGGCCAGCCCCCTTGAGCACCCAGGCACCCCCAGTTACACCAAAGGTGATTTTTTTTGTCCCCAGTAATAGGAGCCTCGATGAAAGTGGAACTCGAGCAAGCGAGAGGGAGGGGAGAGGCACCCTCCTGCCCTTTTCCCAGAGCAGGAGGCTCTGACCGCAGCACTGCAGTTCCAGGTGACACATGGCATCCCCCGGGCTTCACCGTTGATGGCGCATGAGACAACGGCCGACACATAATCCCCACGCAGACACCCTTACCGAAGGGCTGCAACAGCTTTTCATTCATCCCTGAGATCCGCCCCACTACGCGCCTTGACTTAAAGGCCAACATCCAAGATAATTTTTCAGATCTTGCTCTGGAGGGAGGGCAGCGCTGGGGCTTTTGATTTCAAGTATGAAAAATATAATTATGGATAATGATGCCTCTTGCTGCAGCGCAAGCAGAAACCTTTTTGCGTTTCATGGCTGGTCCCTGTGTCCTAAAGTAAAAGAGGGTTTCTGCTTTCATTACAAAACATATTTGTATTTCAGCCTGAAAAGTCTTCTCATCTGGGAGCTCTCTAGCGGCCAGCAGTCTCTCCTGCATCTGGTGTTACTTAGCCAGCAATTTTTCTTCTGCATTGCCTGGGGGCCAAAAGTACTCCCCAAAAGGCGAAACATGGGTTAAAATTGTTTAGAGAACAAAACTCCGTTAGAACGTTTTATTGGAGTCCAGGGAAATTACTTTTAAAATACATACACATAATATTAGCAGCAATAACATACTTTTTAAAAGTCCACTGTAAAAGTAATGATGTTTCAGAGCGGAGCCAGCGTTTCAAAGCCATCTGTATGGAGATCACACCAGACGCATGGTTTATGTTTCCACTTTCTGCGGTGTGAAAGAAAATACACTGCTAAACGTACTTACCTTTAGCTAATGTTTGCTAAACTGGGGTAGGCTGGCTGTGCAATTGCTTGAACTCAGAAAACTTCACTGTCACAGAAAGCCCAAACTGTTTTTTTTTCACTTACGGGCTTCTCCGCTTGTACCAAAGCCACCCTTCTCAGTCCTCGCTGGGTTCTGCACTACGATGCTTCAATCTGCTGTTATATTTACACTATTATATGGTGACCAATTAATCTAGGACATGAATAGCAAATGCAGGACCTGTCCCAGCAGCCGTCTCACAGCGTTGCATCGCCACTGTTTCAGCTCACCTGGTGACCATCACCCTTCCATCCTCCCCTAGAGCTAGGTGAGGGCTGGAGGTGCCCGTGGCCAGGGAGGGGGCTGGGATGGCCACTGGGGAGCTGTGCCAGCCACCCTGTGGGACCCTGCCCCATGCCTGTCACCGGCACAGGGCAGCTCCAGCGTCCAGATGCCAATTATACAGTTGCACTAGTGGCATCTTAGCTGAAAACAGAGAGATCGGGTTCCCTCCATGTGCAACTCTTGCAAGCAGCAGCAAGGTCTCCTATTTTTCACCTGCCCACCAGAAGGAGCCCGGTGGGCTGCAGGTATTTGTGGGGAGGGGGCCAGTTCAAGGAGGTGCAGTCCCAGCTGATTTGGACCCTGCCCAGGCTATACCAGGTCCAAGCACATTATACATCACCTTTGCTTATGATTACCTGCCCTTAATTGACATTTGGGGGGGGGAGGGGAGCAGGAGCTCCAGAAGGCTGTTCCCACCTGCAGAAAGATGCCACCAGCTGGGGCACAGAGGCAGGCGGTGCAGATCTGCTGGCATGCACACTCTGAAGCTAGTCTAAGATTTCCATGTCATATTAAAAAAACCAAAAGGTAGAGAATATAAATGATAAGGACAGAACAATGAAATCTGAGCAAACAGCTGATGGATTTTTTTTCCTAATTTCTTAAGCCACCTCCTATGTTTATAAATGAAAGAGAAACATCCAGAGGTTCCTAGTTTGAGATCACATTTCCTCATTAATCAGAAATTCCCTAAATATTTTTCAGTCTCTGTTTTTAGATGTTGCTTTCTCACAGAAGATCATCTAAAGCATTTATCTTTTTATTAAAAATACACCTTTTCATTAAAAAAACACACGTTGCTTTTTCATTCTTATTACAGCCCTATGTTTTTGTTTTTTTCTTTTTTTTTGATACGGGAACAAGCATTTTTCTAAACTTAAAGAAACCCTTCTCAGAAGGGGTGAAGATATGAAATATTTCTAAGATGCAGTTTTCTTTGATTTCCAAATCATTTGATTAAAGTGTTAGAAAGCTGTGGAAAATAATCCCAGTGAGAGAGGAGTAACAGAGCGCCAGGTTCTTCCTAAGCCTCTGAGACTCTTTCAAGTTGGTCTGAAAACCTCATTGTTAATCAAAATAATTGCATGAGAAACAATCAGAAAATCCTGAAATGTTCAAAATGAAAACTTGTCATTACAAATTCACCATCATGGCTGAAAAACAGATTATCTCTGTCAAAAGCTGTGGGAAAGTTTGCTTTGTAGCAGTAGAGGCAGAAACAAATATTTGCCCAATCTGTTTTGTTTATCCTAAAAACATATATACATGTGCAGCACTTCAATTAAACTCTGTTTTCTGTTCCCCCCATGTGCACATCATTTGAACTGCCCACGTGAGGAGCTTTTAAAGCATCTCTCCCAGGAGTCAGGGTGATGGCTCGGTACCAGTGAATTACTCAGACAGTTACGCCACGGCGGGGCAGGTTGGACTGCTTTGAATTTTAAGCCTCATTTCTTTGGCCTCACCTCTGAGTCCATTTAAACACCGCTGACCCCTCGCTATAATTTAGTGATTTAAAGCAGATGCATGTGCACGTGCTGTTATTGTTGCGGGTAAACGCCGGGTGCACCTGCGCCCTGCGGCACGCGGGGCAGGGCTGGCGCTGGCTGGGCAGCAGGCGCAGGGCGCGGGGGTTGGGGTGCTGACAGGGCCTGTTTGGCCAAGGCAATATGCAAATTCCCCAAATGACAGTATTTAAACCTTTGCAGAAATGGCCCGTTTTCTCAGGGAAGGGTGGTTGGTGCTGGGGATGGCTGCGCTGGAGGGAGAGCTTGAGCCCATGCGGGGACGAGGGGTGGAGACCTCCTCTGCAACCAGTGCCAGGGAACATCTCCAGCACCCAGCTGTGCCACGATACCCAGCACCACGTGCCGCCCCGTGCCAGCCCTCACCACCCTGACTACTGCCAACACTGCCAGCTCCCCTCCTGTGCACCCCCTTCCCTGCTAACGGGGGGCTTCTCCTGAGGGTGACCTTCTCTCCCCAGGGGTTCAGCATTTTCACCTTCACTGCTTGAGCTAGGGCGCAGCTTGCTGGGGGACACCAGGCTAATACAAATGGTTCAAAACGCGGCCGATTACAGCCCTGCGGTGCTCACGAGCCTCTCCTCTACGTACCCTGAGAACAAAGTCCCCTGCACCGATCGTGGCTTCTGCAGGGACAAGCGAGTCACAGATGCGGAAGGGCTGCTGGCTGGGCTCTCATTTGTAACAGCTGTGAATGGTGCACTCTGTTTTGAAAATAAGGTCCATAATTATAAACACATCATTTAAAAATGCAGTTCTTTGAAAAAAAATAATCAGAAAAATAAAAGGAAAAACCCTCCAGCCCAGTGGTCCAGCCCTCCTGGTCCACTCTCCTGTGGCAACAGCCTTCAAACAGGTGAAGAGGAGAGAAAAACAAGGGCTAAAAAAAAGAACGAATGGTTGCCACGTTTAAAAACACCTGCTGGAAGTGACTGCAGCAGAACATAGTTCAGAACATTTTGGAAAATACATGGATGATGCCCCTAACCCCGCACTGCTTCTGATGGGGGTGGGGACCTCTAAGCACTCTGGGACCCTACAGAGCATCTGCTGATCCCACTGGCATCACATGAAAGTGCAATAATCCTCTGTGAGGTACAAAGATCCTTTCAAAATCGCTTCTTGCCCAAAACAACTCACAGCTAAACAAAAGTACAGCTTATTTTGTCTGGATTTAGCAAGTCTTAGCTCGTCATCATCTCAAGAGATGGGGGGCTTGTGCTTCTCCCACTCGAGTCATTGGGAACATTGCCACAGGCTCCAGACGGCAACCAGACCTTATCCTACCTGCTTATCTGTCAAGCTGACAACTTTTAATTTCCTAGGCTTGATTGTAACAAAAAATGTGCTAGAGCTAAGCATTGCTACAAGCAGAGCAGGACACAGTCGCAGCTGCTTGGGTCCCTTCAAGCTCAACACCCCCCCACCCCCACCCCCACCCCCCCACGCTAAACAAACCGTGTGCCCGGGACCCCTGTGGTGGGGGCTGAGCTGGAAGGGCCACCTGGGATGCCCCAGCCCTCCAGCTCTGGATCTGTGGTTGGGATTTCTCTTCCCTGGCTGTCAGGCAGCACCGCAGGTACTGTATGTGTTTTAGGCATGAGAATTCCAGCATTTTGCTACAGCTTTCCCGCTCTCCCTCCAGGCCCTTGCAGCATAGTGAAGGGCTGGCTCACCCCAGAGTGCTGCTGCCGGGACCAACCAGGCCCACGACAGCACACGAGTTTGCACAAAAGCACCATCACTTTTCTGCAAGATGACTGCTTTGACCCAACACGCCATTTCTGGCAGCTACATGCTGGTTCCCTGCATGGTTTAATTTCATTGTCAACCCATCGCTGTAGGATGTAGCCGCAACATTATTTTTTTTTTCAATCATGGAAGCAGATGCATCCTGCGTGCATCCCCTTACAGGACCATCACTTCTGGTGTTAGGCACCAGGAGCACTTCCAGCTGCCCTCCCTGCTGTGCTTGGCACCTCACCGGCATCACAAGCCCTTGCTGCGGCTGGCGACCCATCAAAGCCGACTGACAGTTCTGACCAGCTATTTATGCCTCCACACGCAGAGACACGGGTCTGTCCAGCAGAACGGGCAGAGCAGGCACGCTGCTACCAGCGGCAGGCACCTTCTTCCCACCCCTTGGAAGAAAAGGAGAAACCCAAAAGGGAGTCAAGGACACCTTAAGAGAGGAACAGAAACCAACGGGGAGCTGCGCTGGGAGGGAATGAAGCCAAGGAGCAGGATTATAGATGAATAACATGTGCAGTGTAATTAATCTAGACTAGTTTTTATTTTATAACATTAACAGCCCACAGTCACAGCATGCGCTGATCTGGTCCGGCGAGTTCCCAGCCTTCGCGGGGCTGGGCCGGATCAGCCGGCGCTGGGAGAGCTCCAAGCGCGGCATCAGCGCAGGAAGCGGTGCCGGTGACTCACCGGCTGCGTGCTTGCTTGGAGACTAATGAACTAATACCTGGCACTCCGGCCCTTTCCACAGCCCCCCTTCCATTAATCTTCTGGTTAAAAAGCACAGCGGTTGCTCAAGGGGGAAAATTCCCACCGCGCAGGATTTGTGCCGGCAGCCGCCCTGCACTGACCCTCTGGGCAGCCCTCGCAGAGCCGAGCACCAGCCCCCCCGAGCCGCCGGCCATGCTCGGGAGCTGCTGGGATTTACCGCTCTTGCTCCCGCCTCCCTTGGGTGCTGGCTCTCCTGCGGCGCACGCCGGGCGATGGGGGTTTGGGCTGCGATTCCTGTCTCAGGGATGAAATACAAACGCAGGGTCTCGCCCTGGTGTCAGGCAGCTCACAACGACATCTTTCCTCCCATAAAAAAATTCACCTTGGCATTTTTTGGCAGATTCCACCTTCTGCAACAGCACGTTGCCTATCTGAAGTGCTCACAGTCAACCTCACCGCCCTCCCAGCCCCACACCCACGCAAACCCTGGAGATTTGGGGTTCTGCTTCCCCTAGGTCACAAATTGCCACGTGCTGTCCCGTTACCAACATGGACCACCCCTAAAGAGCCCACCTATCTGTTGTGCCTAGAGCAACACGGAGTGTTTCCAGCCTCAGAAGACTGAAGCACAGTTAAAAATCGTTTCTTAAAGCTCCCAAAACACAAGAGCTGCACAGTCCCCCCACAGAGCAGGAACACCCGAGATCTTGGAGACAAGCTCCACTGGTGAGCAAAACGCGTGACGGAATTTGATCTGTGCTTCCCCTTTCATCCAGGACAGGCTGGATTTAACGGTGTGTCTTCACGTGGAGAACTCCCGAGTCATTCCAGGGATGGCAGAACCTGCAGCCGCAGCCTTCGCCCCAGAGGCTCTGCAGCCTTGGGGACCAGGACAACCGGTACAAGCAGGGACTAGGGGTCCAGTTACCACAAGGCTACTTTACTCCATCCTTTGACTTTTATTTTATATTTGTATTTCTTTGATATAATAGAATACAACTTATTGTACATAATGTATACAAACTATATCACAATGCTTTACAGAGCAAAGCATGAATTACATGGTTAAAAACTGGGAGGGAAAAAAAAGATGGGCCCCTCTGCACTGCCAAGCCCCCCGTCTGCTCCCTGTTCAGTGACTCCCAGGACACCCTGAATCTGCTGGGAAACTCCCACCTGAGTAATTACTGGCCCCAGGGTGAAGCTGGCCCATCACCAAAGCGCTCCCCCCCCCTCCAGAGCATAGCAGGGCTGGAGCCTCACTGCTGCCTGCCTGCCCTGCTGCCCAGCCCTGCCTGCCCTGCCCTGCCTGCCCTCACTGCTGCCTGCCCTGCCCTGCCTGCCCTCACTGCTGCCTGCCCTGCCCTGCCTGCCCTCACTGCTGCCTGCCTGCCCTCACTGCTGCCTGCCTGTCCTGCTGCCCTGCCCTGCCTGCCCTGCTGCCCTGCTGCCCAGCCCTGCCTGCCCTCACTGCTGCCTGCCTGCCCTGCCTGCCCTCACTGCTGCCTGCCCTGCCTGCCTGCCCTGCTGCCCTCACTGCTGCCTGCCCTCACTGCTGCCTGCCTGCCCTGCTGCCCAGCCCTGCCTGCCCTCACTGCTGCCTGCCTGCCCTGCCTGCCCTCACTGCTGCCTGCCCTGCTGCCCAGCCCTGCCTGCCCTCACTGCTGCCTGCCCTGCCTGCCCTCACTGCTGCCTGCCTGCCCTGCTGCCCAGCCCTGCCTGCCCTCACTGCTGCCTGCCTGCCCTGCTGCCCAGCCCTGCCTGCCCTCACTGCTGCCTGCCTGCCCTCAGTGCTGCCTGCCTGCCCTGCTGCCCAGCCCTGCCTGCCCTCACTGCTGCCTGCCTGCCCTCACTGCTGCCTGCCTGCCCTGCTGCCCAGCCCTGCCTGCCCTCACTGCTGCCTGCCTGCCCTGCCTGCCCTGCTGCCCTGCCCTGCTGCCCAGCCCTGCCTGCCCTCACTGCTGCCTGCCCTGCCCTGCCTGCCCTCACTGCTGCCTGCTTGCCCTGCCTGCCCTCACTGCTGCCTGCTTGCCCTGCTGCCTGCCCTGCCTGCCCTGCCTGCCCTCCCTGCCGCCTGCCCAAGGACTCAGCACATTTAACCTCCCCTTGTCCCGATCGCCATTTTCTCACAAAACGAGAAGCAGCGTTCTTTCTTTTGAGCAACATAACTATTCCCAAAGTAATTACTGTGAACTCAGGGAAAAAAATCCCCACGTCATTCTTTTCTCTGAGGATGAGCTATTTTTTGCAGAGCACATGGGTGGCCCCAGATAAACCACGGGGTTTGGCAACGTCGTTCGCTGCCTTTATGAAAGCCGTAAATCCATCGCAGCGCCGCAGTAACGCAGCCGGGGCAGGACGCAGACCTGTCTCTTCTGATAAGTCTCTTTTTGTAGCTGCTTTATGAACGCAGCTAGGAAAACCACTCACAACCACCACTCATGATATTATGGGATATTGTAAGTGACAGAAGATTGACGACTGCCAGGTCTCCCAGACCTAGCAATGAGAGTACTGGCCAGGGGAAAAGGGAACGTCTCGGAGGCTGGGAGAGAGCGGGGCGGTGGATAGCAGGAGCTGCCAGGAGCTGGGGGTCAGACAAACAACGGGGAGGTTGCAAGGACAGGGGGAGACTGACCTTACTGCTACAAGAAAAGTTTTCAGATGGATCCCCAGCGTGATCCCTGAACGAAACACATGCACCTATGCAAACACACATGCATGTAGCAACAGAAGGAAGGTACTGGCTGCGGCTCCCCCCGGCACCTGCGTTACTGCAGAACATCCCATTGTGAGCAGGGAGCTATTTTATTTAACATATATTTGTAATGAGTAATAAGAATAATAAACCACCCATTTTCCATTCTCTAACCTAGTGGAATAAATGTATAAGTTCACAGCATCTGTACAACAATGTCATGTCCAGAAACTTCCCCAAATATGGAAAGATCAGAATATCCTCCTGAAAGAGCAAAATCCAACACACCCATGGCAGAACTGATGACAATGGGCAGAAATAGAGGAAAGGGAAGGCGTGTAGGAATAAGTTTCTCTACAACACTTAAATTAGAAACATAGGTCAAATATACATTTGATGGGTTGGAAAAAAATGGTTAGTGGACAAGAAACCAGAGAGTTTTCCTAACTTCAGAGTCTACTTCCTCTCCTAATCCCTTTCATTCCAGTTCCACATCAATGAATCAGACTGTGACCTAAAACCTTTGCAGCAGGAGAATTAGCCAAATGCTTGAATTAAATATTGCTTATAAAAATCTATTTCCTTTTCTTAGCAGCAAATTTTCCAACTGGGAAAAGAGTTTGAGGCCCGCATGCTTTCTCAGTTTGTAGAAATAGAAGTTTCTCTCTGTTGCATCCCGTCGCTCGTAATCTGGAAAAGATACAGCCTTACATACTGAATTCTTTTCCAGGAGAAACTCGGCAGGATATTTACTTAACCCGGAGGAATTCTCTACGTCTAAATGATCCTTGAATGATCTCTTCGTTTTTGACCACACTTCCTGTGGTCCTTAAAACCACTTGAAGTACGACGGGTCTCCGCTGACCCCGGTGGCTGCCGTTCCGTGTTCCATGAATTCCTCCAGACCAGGACCTGGAACATCTGCTGCGGCTCTCCTGGGCTCAGCAGCCAAGGGATGAACCTGCCCTGCCTTGACTGCAAGGTCAAGTGCTACCGCACGGTCATTCCGGGAGAACAAAACCCAAAACCAACAAAAAAACACCAAAACCAAAAAAACCCAACCGAATAAAAATCTCAGGCCCTGCCTGTGTAACTGTACTTACCAAGAGAGCCCTAAAACAGCCCAACCCCCCAAAACCCCCACGTCGCTCTCATTTTTATACTATATTTATATTATATAGTTACAAACTCTGCAGCAGACCAGCCATGGCTTGTTGAATACGCACAGATTCAGCCCACACAACGGCCTCGTGGATGAAGTAAATGCATTGCAAGATTACATGTGGCCACACTGGCAGAGGTAGGCAAACTATGGCTTGCAGCATTTCCAAGAACAGACTAAGATTTGGGGTATAGGAGCAAGTCCTGCCCAATTTTGCTTTTTATCAATGAAGGTACATGAGCTTTTATCTCTACTTGAAGTTTGACGTGATGCACAACCGATAAAGATGGCAACTATAATTTCAAATACTAAAATAGCAAGGTGTTTATTTAATAAGTAATGGCTAGCCCATCCAAAGCTTCTCTTCCAGAGAAGGTTACAATTATGATTAAAATAAACATTTAAAGCCTAAACAGGACTTTGGTGACTGTGTTATGGCTCCATTTTCTTAGTCAGTCTGTCACCACTTTTGGCTCAGCTTATGAGCAGCAACCGTTTCTCAGACCATGGAAAGGAGGTGGTATCTTCCCTACAAACAAGCAGAAGACCATCACGTTTAACTAACAACGAAAGCTTTGCCTGTGGAAAATATCATCATTTAAGTTTCCACATTGGTGGCATAACTGGAATATCTAAGTAATCGCGTGAGCGTTTTCTTGGACTAGTTTTAAGATTACTGCATAAAGGGAAACACTTTGAAGTTCTGGCAAAAATGACAACTGGAACTGGTGGCTTTATATCCTGCTGGGCCTTTCAAGGACCACAGACATATATTTAGAGCAGCAGTTAGGTCAAGCTTTTCTGTTCTCAAGAAACATAGAAACATTTCTTGAGAATTCTTCCTTAAGAAGAGAGAAAAAGGAGGCAGTTCCCCTTATCTCGCTCCTGGCTCATGGAGGGCGGCTTTACAGGATGCTCTGCAAATGCACAAGCGTGGGCACAAGCAGCACACGTAGTCGGGGGCCCACTGCTACAAGGCAGCACATGCCAACAAACCTGAAAGCATTGCAGACTGGATGTGAGCCCATTGCTGTGCTCTGTGCACACGCAGAGCCACCTTCCTACCCTTCTCCACCACGCAGGCACGCTCCAGCCACAGGGTAGATGTCCTGCTGGCCTCATCCAGCGAGGCTGTCCCAACCTCTGCCTGGGCCCTCATGGTCTTGCAGGAACACGGGGCCACAATTCGAGGCAAGATCACAACACGGACCCTCCTGAACTACCCCCATGCAGATGGCACTCAACCAGACAGCTTTCGCTGCACGCAGGGTCGATGCTGACCTGCCACATCCTGCTGCCTCCGTGCAGCAGGCAAGACACATACAGCAAGCTGTGTGCAGAAGTTATTTTGGTGGGTAAACAACAACTAGTGGACAAGACACACAAAAAAGGCAAAAAAATGAAGTCTAATATGGCATCAGTTAGAGTATTCTTTTTGCTTTACCCCCCTTGCTTCAATTGGATTAGTACTCTATAATACAATCTTTATCACATCTTATCAATGAAAACATTACTCCGTTCTGTTGAAGCAGAACAGATTGCATGGCAAAGTATAATATCCTAGGATTTCATGCTCATGGCATGCTAAGTTACACTGATTCCTGTTCTAGATGTGCAAATGGAGATGTGTCAAGTTTTGAAGGACACAAAAGATGCTACTAAATACCCACTAAACAGCCCTTCTTCAGGAAGTGCTATTATGTAGATATAAGGACCACTGAAAATAGTCTGGAAAACAGACTGTATCCTAAGGCAGTGATGCTTCAAACATGTGCTGAAGCCCATAAAAATAAGTTAAAGGCTGTGTTGACAGACAGGATGAAGGGAAAATCTGTTTCTGGGATTAGTAGTTACAAAAGGTCTTCCAGATTCTGGAGTAATCACAGGATGAGATTTCCAGATGGCTAACCAGGATCTTAGTAAGACCAGGGAAGAAGCACACATCCCTAAAGTTACCAGGCACAGCAAATCTTCTGGATAAATGGTATCTCAAGGGTAGTCCTGAGAATTGCCACGTGAAGGTGGCACCCAAAATCTCCAAACAAGGGCCAGCCTCACCAAATCTGGTAAAAATCTCCTCACCTTCCTGGAAGCAGGAGTGAAAACTGCTTCTTGCCCTACATGTCAGCGGGAACAGCAGCCCGTAGCCCTGGGCAGACCCGTGCCAGGGGAAGGGCACACTGAGCCCTTTGGGCAGGATTTGTTTGGGGCACTGCTAGACAGACAATCCTGCACCCAGCGACGAGCTGGCACAGATTTGTGAGGTGCCCCAAAGCATCTCACTTCTGCCCCCCTGCCAGCTGCATTCATCTGCTTTTATAAAGGCTGCTGCTCTGGGATGCGGGTGAAGACACTTGATAAGCTCAAATTAAGGCATGAAGTGCCATCAGGGAGCTACCCCTCCCACGGGGAGCTGAAAAGACTGAGTATCTTCAGATGCGGTCTTCCTCAGGTTTTAGCGTGAGACTTGGGCATTAGGGCAAGCAAAACACAGCAGGAACCATAAAAAGCAAGTGGGTGGCATCCTCCAAAGCATCTCGGCAGCACTGGAGCCCTTCCCAGGGCCAGGCACCAGGCTGACAGGTCAGCCCAGCAGCGCTTCCCCCGCTCCAGCTGACACCTTGGCAATGGGAAAAGGCAACAACCAGAGGAGGGAAATCAGGAATCTGACCCAAAAGTTTGCTGAGCCAGCCCTGGCTTAAAGCTAGGGAGAAGTGGCAACAGCCGCTGCACGAGGAAGGTTTGGGAAACGCTGTTCTGCCCCTGGAATAATGCAACGCTTGTCTTCATTTACCGAGGAAATGGTTCAAAGGGGACAGCAGGTAGGCGAGTGCCGGCCGTTCTGCTGCACAGCTCGTCCAGCAGGCAGGGCTCCTGCTCCTCACCCACAGCACTGAGCCACGTCCTGTGCTGAGGGAAGGGCCCCCAGGCTGGGTCAGACCGGGTGGCAGAAGAGGTTTCTCCTAAGCTTCGGGAAAAGAGAAAGGTAAAGGCAGCGGCTTAAGGCCGAATGAGCCTCACTGCAGCCCCCCAGGAGTGCCGTAACACCGGCCCTTCGCATCACACGAGGTCAGGTTTGAAAACAAACTCACTGAAAACAACCACTAATGTTTGTTGAACACTTTTCACCTTTTTTAAACAAACCAACCAACCAACCCAAACAACTTTCAGCCTTCTGCCCTTGCGTGGCTAGCACAGATGAAGCTGCTCACCGACAGCGAGAGGCGAGGCACAGGGACCACATCCCTGCACAAGGGCAGGCGCTAGGAAATGGGGAGCACACGCCTACTCTCCTCAGGGCAATTCACTACAGGACCAATTCTTTCCAGTAAATATGGCATAGAAAACCCAGGTGAGGAGAAAACAGGGCTCCAGCAGGCGGGCAGGCAGATCGGTGTGCTGCTGCCAACGTGCAGCTCACGCAGAGGTGAAGCCTGCCAGTCTGCAGCTTTCCCCTTCGGAGCAAGTTATCTCCCATCTAGGTACAAAACAGATGCAAGAAGCCAGGCCGGCCAGCACTCTTGGCTGCTCACAGGACATCTTTAAAAGCCGAATGACAAGCTGTAGAGCAGATGTTCACCCTTGGCATCCACCACGGCTATACTGTGGTGTATCGTTTTGCTTTTTCAGCTCTGGCCATAAAGGATGCACATTTCCTCCACGCTGTTACGTAGAAAAGACTGAACCTGAACGTGGTGATACTTTCTAACAGACATCAGCAAACTCCTCTGGTAGTAAACCAAGTGCTTTACTGGCAGTTCATCAGTGCCCCGAACACCACCGCTGTGAATGACTAACACATTGAATCCCAGAAATGAGACAGCAGTTACTGTTACTTTATGGTTCAGGCATCATTTACAAAAGGCTTTTGGAGGAGTGCAAAAGCAGATTGCTGGAGGAAGCTGGAAGAGGACAAAAGAGCTGCCTGTGCTTTGCCTAGCACTCCCCAGCAGGCTGCAAGCGCTAGTTTTCACATAGTTTAAAAGGAAAAAAATGAAAGTGAATAATTTTTGCTAATAAATTACAGTTTGAAATGAAGTAAAGTCAGATTCACAGAGCTGATTTGGCACAGGATCTTTCTTAAATATGCACACTTGAAGATGAATCACAGAAGTCTCATAAGGACACTGTTGCTAAAATTTGCTCTCCCGTAACTGTTTAAGGTTCCTGTTCTGCAATAAAGATGATGTCATTACTTATATTAATAAATGTAATGGTGCTCAGATCAAATCCAGGCAACCGGTCTCTTCCCTCTTAAAGTTTAGTAACCATGTTAACTTTCTTACCAGGTCGGAGAGCGTAAGAACTGGCCAGGGTACAAACAGAAACACAGAAAGACAAAAAAGGTGCAAAAGTGACCCAAAACACATACTTGACGCATATTTCTTTTGTTCTTAGAAAACTGGCTAAGTTAAAAATGATGTGGTTCAGATTGCTCTCACTCTGTCCATATTAGGGAGATTAAACTTCCGCACAGGAGAGCTGCAACTGAAAAATATTGCCATTATACTGAGCACAAATAGCTTTTTTCTTGAACACCGAGCATGCACATGGCCTCCCCTCTCCCCCCCGGCTTACATTTTCTGAGATTTTTGGACAGTCAGAGAAAACTCTCCTTCCATATGTTCAGGATGTTAAGATTTCAACCTCCTTGCAGCAGGAAAATAAAGTCATCTTCTTTGTAATGCCACCGCACTGAGCACACACACAGCACTTAAAGAGTAATGCATGAACTGATCTCTGCCATTGCTGAAAACTGCAGGCATCCCGGAGCAGGTCTTGTTCCTGTCATGTCTGCAGACGCTCTGTTAAGGACTCCAGGGACATAGAGCAATTACTAGGGTTTGTTTCTGCTTTCCAGGAGCAGTTCTGTTTAGGAGAGAATAGAAAGGGATTATTTTTACCTTATAGTTTGGACTTACAGGGTGTGAACCGAATTTTTCTTCCCACAGAGATACATCATTGTAACGACTATGTATTATAGTGCCTTGGAACCAGGGGTTCCCTCTGAGCAGCGTACACAATCCCAGGCTAACGAAGGTGGAAAACAGGGCCCAATTAGCAGCACAGCTGGGGCCGCGCAGTTAAAGGACTGCTGCCTTTAGGCCACACACGGAGGGTTGCCTAAAGCTTTTTTTCTTTTGTTTTGGCGGGGGGGCTCTGTTGGTTCATGGGGTGTTGTATGGTTGGGGTTTTTTTGCTTTGAGTCTGCTAGACTTGACATCTGCATCTGGTAAAATTAACAAACTCTCATTTAACATTAAACGTAGATTAGAACAGTATTGTGAACTGCGCCGTCTGAATCTGCGGGATTGTAGGAGGTAGCTATGAAGCATTTCCCACTTGCATATGTATAGAGAACAAAACATTTAAGTGAAGATAATTTTTTCCATATATATTACACACATTATTATATACAATAGAGAATCAGACAAAACAAAACTAGAACAAAGATTCTTTGAAGTTTCAAAAGAATCTTTGTCTGTTTTAGCCATAAGGATGGCTTAAGCAAAGCTCCACAGATGAGGCAATGAATGAGGCAGTAGATGCATCAAAGGCATCTCACGTGTAACACGCGGTTTAGCCAAAGCAATACTAAGACCACGCAAAGGATGTGCTGACACCAACACCATTCTTCCTACAGCAGAAGAGGTCCACAGGTCTTACCTTCTCCTGACGTAGTCAGGTACAGGTCCACCCTTCCTGGTGCCCTACAAGTTCTGGCACTGCGACCAGCAGAGCCGCTGTTACCGAGGGCTGCGCTCACATCGGCGATGGCACCGCGCCACCTCAGACACATTTGCACTCGTCAGGAGGATCCCCACCAAACCCTGCCCCGCCGCGCTCCCACAGCAGCCCGGACAAGCCTTTGCTTCCTGCAGACCCCAGTGAACTGACGGGGGTCTCTAATCGACACCCCCAGACGTAACTCATCACCGTTCACCTGCTCAGCACTGCAAGCGAACCCCCGTCACCCCGCGGTGCTGCAGAACGCCCCGGCACACCGGCAAGAGGAAGCCTCGGCTTGCGGTGGAGCCGCAGGTCAATGCCAGGAAGGGTTGAAGAATGGCGCGGGCCTCCTGGGAGGTTCAGGCAAGGGCAGGAACGCAGATATTGTCTCTACAGCCCCTGCCGTGCACAGCGCTTCCCACCTCGCTGCACCCCAAGCCAGGCGGGGCCAGCTGCTCCCTGCACCGGCCGCTGGCACCCAGAGCTGCCCGCTGCCGTGCTGGCTGAGGGCGGGAGGAGCGGGGCAGCAGGCAAGATGAGGATGCTCTCTCAAGGCCTGAAGAGGACTTTTCCCCTCTGAGGTAACCCCCAGCAACACCCCCATCCCTCCCAGATGGCCTCACTTTGCTCTTCCCTTCCTGACCACCCCCGCCCCATGCCTTTCCTTCGCACTGCGTGGGAACTTTCCCTAAAACACCGTTTTTCCCTCATCTCCTTCCTCTCAAGACACCTGGAACTTCCCCCAGCAGGCTCCTGCCACCCCGCACGGTGACACTGGCCAGGCCACACTTCCCAGGGCAGCAGCTCATTGTCTGTGAAACCAACACGCTCACACATACAGCACGGGGCTGCTGGGGTGACGCATTCAGAGACAGCACAACCACGGACACCAGGGCTTTTACATACAGAAGGCAAGGAACTTAATTCAGCAACGACAGCCTGGCATACGTGAGGAAAAACAGAAGCAATGACTACCAGCAAGGATTCCCTCCAGAAGGCTGTACGTGAAGTATTTTCCATCATGAAACACGTGAAGAGATGTATTTGAAATTTGTGTTTTGACATCTCAAGCTGTTAGTAGAAGCTCCTTGATTAAGAGTCAGTTTTGCATGCAATAAGCAATGCAGCACAAACAAAAGAAAGAAAAAATCCTTTCCAGCCCCAATGCCAGTTTAAAAGTGATTGGGAAACAGCCAGTATTATTTGAGGAAGCTTTTTAAACTCCTCCTGACAAATGAAGAGATGCCTCAGCAGGGATCTGTGCACACAGCAAGGCCACACACCTCAACTCCAGCTTCACCCTCCTAACAAGCTGAATTTGAAAAGCTTGAAATAGTTTTTTTACCTGAACCTATCCCATTAAAGCTGCACTGCGAAGCACAAAGCATCATCCTGCTACTACAGACTGTACAGATAAACTGTTTTATGCAACGCTCTGCTACACCAACTTGTCTCTGCTACAGCGTTCACTCGATTCAAGCAGCCCTGCCAGCACAGCTTAGCTGGCTCGTTGAGCTTGTACTGGGAAAATAGAAGCTGCAGAAATACTCTTCACATAAATGCCAGGCTCCAGCTGAGAGCCAACCCACAGGGCAGGCTGGGGTACACTGAGATGCAAGAGCCAGACAGTGTTTTTCGCTGATGGGCAAGAGTTCAAACTGTGATCATACGGGCACTGCTACCCACGGGGGCTCAGTTCTCCCACTCTGGGTGCTCGTACACGTTGGAGCAGGTGTAATCACGTTTAACGAAATCGCCCCGAGATCCCACGTCTCCAAATCTACCCGAACACATATCACAGCAAACCATCTCAGCTTGTGTGACTGCAGAGGAAACCGCATTTACAAGCTGTATGCAAGCAAGGCCGTTACATCTGCCCCAGTCTGCAGACACTCAGCAATGGGGCGGCAACCACTACAGCCAGTGGAAAGCGGTCCGCTTGGCCCCAGGACCCCCGTATATGCAGAGCTGAGCATATAGGCAGCTGCATACAAGATTTGGATTGCCACAGATCTCTGAAGGGTTAGCTTTCCCTTTTTCACATCTTTATACCTCTTTTCAGCTTCATTAGTCAGACCCAGAAGGGTGAAGCGGTGGTGTCCCTAACCAGAGTGTTAAGAGGATGTGACTCTACCCTGAGTCATCACCCTTCCTCCTCAACTGGAGATGGCTGCTCGCACCTGCATCGCTGGATACTCATGGTAACAGCCATGAAGACAGACTGCTTTCCAAACTTGCTCTTCAGAGGCTGCAGGAAGCAACCTTCCCATTAAACAGTTATAACTTCGTATTTTCACAGTATCTTCACAACCCAAAGGACTGAAGAACTCCAGTATGTGCTCGAAATCTGAAGAATAATACAGCAGTTGTCTGATGAAGTATCTGAGCCAGCAGGATCTAGCCGAGGCCCTACTTACAGTCCAAGAAGTTTAAAAGCTAACCCATACAGCTGCAAAATATGAGTAAATAGCCCATTATTGCTCTTTATTTTAGAGTCAAAAAAACTTACCATGTTTTAATAATCTCCAGTGAAATGTATTTCATGAGAACTAGAAACCATTTACACTAAATAAACCAAACGAACACCCCCGTTACATGAGTCCACGTGCACATGACTAGAGCCGAGGTGCCTCAGTTACGGTATCTGCGTCGCCCATCTTGACACATGTTACATCAAATGCTTCACAGATAAATTTCCTTGCCCCTCTAAGGGCAGTCAAGAGCAGAAAGGCTCAGCAGACCCACGTTCCAAGCAACACTGTACACATCTGACAAAGCAATTCAGTTCTAACCAAAGAAATATCCCAGAACTACTCCTTCCGCTGGAATTATTCCACCATTTGTTTCTTAATTACCAGGGGAAGCATCAGTTTGGGGCAAATAATTTTTTACCATGCTCTCCAGATTTGAAATGAGAAACACCATGTAAGTCACTGAAGATTTTTTTTGCTATTTGTCTACGAAGCCTCCTCTTGAAGAGGGGCATGGATATGCTAAGGAATACACTCACTCGCTGCAAAAGCAGTCTTCCACCTAAATAAGGGAGACTTAATAATTTGTTCGAATTATTAAGGATATAATAAGGATAAAAGCATAATACAACCCTGCTGGGGCACTATGACAGCAACTTCAAATTTACTATTGAAACAGATGGGTGACAGCTCTTTAGGAAGTATGGGAAACTAAGGAAGAATTGTAATTCAGAAAAGTCTGCAGAAGAAGGACACCCTATTGCTGCAACATGTCATGCAGACACAGCAACACCTGGCCAACCCGAGCCTAAGTGCAATTAAAACAATCGCTCTGAAGTTGCTGCAGGCTACGTTTTCACTTATGTGCCACTACAATAATTGTGAAGTGGAGAAAATGGAGCAATAAATGTCTGTTACAATGCCCAGCTACAGTTGAGATTACAGTCAAGTTCTGCAACACAAAAACTGCCAATCGACTGTGGCTGCCACACATACAACAGAACAGCAAAAACCACCTGTAAGATCACACCCAACGAGTCTGTAATATCGATACTAAATCTTCTAAAATGAGCAAACTTTACCAGTGTTTCTCAGCTGTAGCATTACTCAGAAATAAACTAACTCAGTGTTTGTCTCCTCAGTCTGAGGAGGAGCGCTCTGTGCCGGTATTTCAGAAACAGGTATTTGAGATGAAGTTACTGGTAGATGTTAGGTACTACCGACCGTATCCCATGTAGAGCTTCTAGACAGACTTATTTAACACTACTTCAAGGCTTTTTTTTTGTTCCCCTCTCCCAAAACCCCGAACATCTAATGCATCTCATAGAGTGTTTTAATGTTAACTTTGATTTTAACTTTTTAAACAGAGACATTAAAAGAAAGGCAAGTTAGCTAGGCTCTTGCACCAGGACTTGCAGCCTGGAGTAATGTTTACTTAAACTACACCCTGGGGTGGATCCAAACCACACAAACAAGGAGGAGACTTCCCTTCCTCAAGCTGCTCAAACTTGCTGAAAACTGTGTGACTCAGTCAATACCCTCCTCCTGAGTCAGCACTGAAGCAAAGCTCCACAAAAAAAACACCTTTGCACAGAGGTTGCACTCATGCTCTGTGTTCCAGCCCTTCTCTCCCTGCGTTTGCATAGAGATCTGCTGAAGCACTGCTTCACCACATTACAGAGAGGAGGAAAGGTCATACAGCAGTGAACCCCATTTGCACAAAGTAAACAGGTAAATAGATTCCAATTTTAAAACAGGTTTTAATTGATTTCATGAACTAGCAACTTCTCTTCTATTGCAACAAAGCAAAGTGCAGCAAGTTAGTCGGAAGTTGTGGAGTGCTGAAATCTGGAGTTAGGCTGAATGAAAAAGACTATGTACAATACAAATCAGCTTTCTGTTGTGTTGCAAATTTATTATTGTAATTTTTACCATTTATTCATCCCAAAAGACATATTGCATATTTGGAACATTTTTAAATACGAGCCACTGTATTATTCAAGACAAGTAGTTTTGTCACATGAAAACTGATGACATACCCAATAAAAGTATTTTCCAGAGCAAGAACTCCTTACAAGAAATATAAACAGAATATAAACTTCTTAAATGATCTAGCATGAAGAGATTAAAATAGTAAATTCATTCTATACTGAAGGCAGTACTTCACCACTCATAGTACATCTAAGGTGTTTAAAAAAAATGATAAAAAAAATAATCCATTTCCTAACAGAAACAAATATGGGCTAGCTTTTTGGATAAATTTTATTCCAATAGAACAGAATGAGTTGATCACTTAACTCTTTTCTCGCAAGTTACTGATTAACATGATCAGGTAAGAAAAAATTACTTTTAGTTTAACCCAAGCTTTGCATTTGTTCTTCAGATACGATGAAGAGACGACACGCTTGGAAGCACATCTGCATTTTCAGTGTATCACCTGACTTAATAAAGGAATTGCATCTCCATACTAACACCTCCGTTCCCACATTTGAAAATTATTTGAGAATCTCAATTACAGCTCCATTCTCATGGTTGCTAAATGCAAGGAATCTACGATCTATTTTGCTGCATGCAAGCGCAATCTCGGAACAGCGACGTATACACATGCACACACACCTCGGTGTGTTAGAACCGTTACAGTTCCAGCACTGGGAAAGAACGCTGAGCTAAACTGAGTAGACTGAAAGATTTAAACAGTCACGTGAATAATTTAGAATTAGAAATACTTTATAGCGGGAAGCAGCAGTAACGGGCAACAACATGATGGGGCTGAGGGAAAAGAGTATAAAATACATGATCTTGGGAGAAGGACTGATTTCGATTCACTTCAAGAGTAATCTATCGGAAGCAATCAGTGTGAAAATCAAGAATGTAGAATAATTCATGCCTGTCAAAGCATTTTTGAAATAAAGTTCCACTTTTTTAAGTTTTAAGAAACTTAAGTTGATTGGTGTTATTAAACCAAGACTTCTGTAAGTCATTTGACTTACAGTGGTCACTACACTACTATCATTCTAATAATCCAGATTACAAACCAAATGACAGATTGCAAAAACTAAGTGAAGGAATTATTCTATGAACGTTTTCCCTACTGTCCTGCAGGGATCTGGTTTTTGCTCACTACCATTCAAAAGCATATGACAACAACCTAGAAAACTTCAGTAGTCAACCCTGTTAAAACCTGAAAGGGAAAAAAAAACATTGTTGAAGTGCTGAACAGTAATGGGAACAGGTTTGCTGCCTCAAACTGCTTGCCTGCAGTGGTTTGCTGAACAATATTGCGAAGTTAGATACCATGGGGTTGGGGTGATGCAAGTAATGCACAGATTTGCTTCACAAGATTAAAATCCAGATGCTAGAAGTCAGTGAATCCCAAAATCCAAAAAAAGGTTCTGGTAGATGAACAGGAACACCAGAGAAGGATATAACCCTACTGACGTGATATAAATAGATAATAAACTAATTACTGTAAAGACATGTTCTGCTTGACATCCACTCAGAAACAGTTTAAAAAGCTGAGAACAAAAGCTAGAAGGATGAAGAAAAAAAAAATTAAAAATGAAATCCATATAAAGTAAGATTGGAAGGTATTTTGATCACGGTATGTCAAAGTCCTGGATCAGGACATTTGCGGTAACAGAACATCCTCCAAGAGAGATATATTGAAAACCAATGGTTGGGAGACAAAGCAAGATGACCTCCTCGAACACAGCACTGGGTTTGGAGTTTGATTTTTTTCTTTCCTTCTTCTCCTTCCTAGAGGACAGCAGTTGCTCAAGTAACTTACCTACAGAGATGACTGATTCTTTTTCTGATTTTCTTAAAGCAAGAGTTCTTCCTTACTAAAATGTATATGCTTAACTCCTTGACATTATGCTTCTGATGTTGAAATCAGCCAGTGAAGTTTTGTGACTGTGGAATCCAGAAAAGCAATCAGATAGAAGTTCCCTCTACCGTTACCAATTAATGAAAATTTGAGCCTCTAATGGTCTTTACCAACTGAAACCTTTGTCTCAATTGCTGATTTGCCTTCTGCTTCTGGGAGCCTTTAGTCAAATATTGGCAGCACCCAGTTTTTAAAGCAGTAGCAAGTGCAACCCACTCTCCAAGCAGAAGAACTTGGGTCCGTGGGCAAACCTTTGCTTACTAATTTCAATGAGTTGGCACAAACTGAAAACCCAGGAAGGCTGGAAGAAGTGGGAGACCCATACTGCAGCCCAATTCCTCACCAGGGACCAACCAAAGGAATTCTGTGTCTAGAAGGATACGCAAAGAGGGGCTGGGATGGGTACATCAGCTGGATCTGGGGAATTCAACGTAGCTGTTTGCTGGAAGCAATCACCCTTCAAACAGATCCAGAGGTACACATGAGAGGGAGAGGATATGTCTTCCAATTCCAATTTTCATATGATCAATTGCTAAATTAATGGAGACTCAAAATCTTGAGACAGGTGCTAATGAAATACTAATGGGGGATGAAAAGCCAGAGGGGAAGCAAGACCCCTGGTGGAAACCGGCCAGCTCCAGTTGGAGAACTAGTGCAAACGACCATCGCTTCTCAAAAGATGTTGTGGTCACCTGGTGTTTTAAAGCACTTGGATGCTGCTGGTGGAATGAACCTCAGCAGTGGATTTGTCATGGAGAAGATTCAAGCTGAAGAAATGATTGTTTCAAGTGGTAGAACCCTACAGATTAAGGCAGGAGACATTCGAAATCTCATGTAAAGCACACTGAGAATTTGAACAGGTAACATACTTCAGAAGACTTGACTATAAAACAATCAAACAAACAAAAACTTAGGAAAATACCCCCAAAATACACGCACAGATGATTACCTTTGCTTCAGCCATCAGTCATTTGATACTAAGTCTCGCTAAGACTGTTTCATGAGAAAACTTTCCAATATGTTGTGCAGGGTCACAACTCTCCATTTAGCACCAAAAAAATCCAGATTCTGCAAGAAAGATCAGGCTAAGACTCTGGAAGAATGCATTTAATTTCAGCTAGAAGAAACAGAAAAGTTACACTGTATTCATTATACATAGTATAGTTGTATTTTTTTAAAGGCCTGCTGTTGTAGTCCCCATGTAGGTAGAATTCTTTTAAAAATTAAAAGAAGGTGCCTCAGTCAGGACATCAGGACAAAAGTGAAGCAGCATTCAGATATTTTATTACAGTATATCTTCCAAATTGAACTAGCAACTGATAAAACAACTCTCAGACTAACTTTTCTAGTATGAGGAACCTTTTGAAAACCTCAAGCTTCAGTGCAAGCTCAGAGCACTTGTTTTACAAGTAGAGCATCTTACACATTTGTGAAAAGCAGCTGGTTACAGTAACTCCAAGGCTTAGCTAATCAAACCTCACAACTAAAAAGAAACTAAGTATGAATGTAAAAGAGCACACACGTTTACCATAAACAAACCCAACAGAACACCAGAAAGGTTTGCGCATAGAGTGCTGGCAAAATAACTCCACTTGCTGCTTTAGTATCAAAGCACTGAAGAACAGCAGCTTCCCAGTTATCCAATCCTTCTCCAGGGGTTCTCACAATGAGAGAGCGAACTGTGCATTTTAGCTCATTCCTGATCATTTTGAACATGCAAAAAAGTCAAGAACTCCTGGGAAAGGAACTGTATTAGGGAACCACAGGTATACTCATAAGCACAAACCCCCATGCAATGTGTACTATGCACCTGTGTATATAATATAAATAGGCACACATGCACATAATTAAATTGGAACTCTTTCTCCTTTAATATGACCATGATGGGTCTCAAATTTCAGCTCTCTGATGCTCTAAAGATTTCTGAAAACCCAACTTTTGTCTTTAATCCAAGAACAAAGTTATGTCACAGGCAGTGTTGCTCAGCATGGGGCACCACCTGGCAGTGCAGGCCCGCCACGAGGTTGATCCCAGGGAACTCAGCACCTTCCCTACTGCCAGCCACGAGGGACCACTGCTCCACCAGGCTCCACTCCTTCTCCTCACACCATGGCTACATGCTACGGGCAGGGAGGAGGGAACAGAATCCATTGGAAAAGAAACAGTAGCTGAAAGAGGGACAAATAGAGAGTTCAAGATGCTAAAGAAGAGAGGAGGCAGCATCAGGCCCCCTTCCCCTAGAAGGGCTTTCCACTATTGCCCCACTATGAGCAGCCACTGCTCCTCCAATCTCACAACATCTGCCACAGGCACAACCCACCCTGCAGCTGTGAACATCTGCCCCCTGCCCCACAGCAACATGCTCCCAAGCCTTCCATGGCGATCGCCTCCCCCCTTTTCTTTCTGAAAACCACAGACAGGAGAGAGATCAGCTAGACAAAAACTGAAACCAGTGCAAATGTGAAATACAAGGAAAAAAAAAATTCTTTTGCTATTACTGGACATGCTGCAGACATTGTGCCTAGTGAATGTGGCAACATCTAGCGCAAAAGAAACTTAGCATGAATCTTTTGTTTTCAAATGACATTCAACTCAAACATGCATAGGGAGAGTAAAGTTATTTTATTAAATCATGCACATCACGTGTGTTAGTGCAAATAGTTTAATCTGTACTCCAGAAATTCTATTGTATTTTTATATCTTTACAAAATAGATTTAAAACAATTATTTACTTTAAAAAATGTAATTCTGAAGTTAAGCATTTCAGAACAATATTTGCAATAACCTATATACAAGAGGTACTAAGTACCACTGGCATACGAGTGTTCTGTGGTTGGGTGGCTTCCTGCAACTGAAAAGGATGAAATGAATGAACTAAATGACAATATTTATTTTCTACAAGTCACTTGTGGACTATTTTTCCCACCTAATTATCCTCCCATTAGCAAATCCCATGTAACTTAAGATAAAACCTTTAATTAAAGGACAATGACCCTTAAAACCTCACAAAGTAAATTATATGCTAAATTTCTATTTAAATATTGAAACTACCTGTCGATTGCCATAACATTCTTTAAAGCCAATTGAATTGCTGAGATTACCTCCCTATTTTGAACTTCCCTTTAGCAGAGCCATTTTACTTTACCATTCTTTAGCATATTATTTAAGTCTTTAATAAACTTTTTTGACAGAACTGTTGAGCTGAACAAGACAACCACAGTCTACATTTAATTCAGCACTAACTACAGTGATTCCCACCAAAAGTCAGCAAATAGTAATAGTTATAGTACTTAGATAAGGAAAATAAACTTTATAATGGGGACCACTGCATCATACTTACAGCCATGTGATGAGGGATGCACAAAATTTTACTACCAAATTAAAATCATCTTCACCTGACAATACTTCAACAGGTGTATGATTCAAATTCTGTAGTATTTTATGTATCTTAGATTTTTTTCAGCTAATCACAGACGTACTGTAGCAGTTCTCTTAATAAAGTTACGTCCACAAAAGCTTATCTAAAGAGCTTCTCCAGCTCAAGTCAGAAAGTATCAAATGACTGAAAAAATAAATTGATACATGTGATATGTGAGAAAGTATCCATACTTTTAAAGAACGTATCTCTTTAAATATATGCAATTTAATAAATTACATTCAAACTAAAGTTAACGTAAGTTGAATCACTGCACTATGTCCATCAAATGACCAAGTACTTGCTCCCAGAAACACCTTAGTTCACTCAAGAACACACACATGCTTACACTCGCACACGCGCACACTAAATACTTCAGGCTGGTCTTCACCATCAGTATCTCTATCTCTTTAAGGCTGGACATGAATTGTGTTTATTCCCAAAAATCATTAATAAAGCAATCCTTATCAAAGAAAAATATGCTTCCTTCAGAAGGCGTGGTAAGAGAAGTTTTCTTAAGTCTTGTTCCCAACAGCTCAGTGACTAACAGCAAGTAAAACGGTATACTAGTTTAAAAAAAAATAATAATCTTTGTACTGAAAGGCACTGAGCACACTGTATCTGTTCTCCAAGTATCTACAGGGTTACTTGGCTTGGGTGTCCAAATCAGAAATGTATTTTTCCTTTTAAATCTGGCAATCAGATTCTAAAGTAAGTGTCCACAACCCTAGCCATTATAAATAATTTGGTACCAAGAAGCCTACTTTAGGCCACCATTGTATTCAGAATCCCAACATACTAATTTAAAACTTGCATGAAATTGTAAGCAAAAATATTGCTCACAGTATGATGAATCACAATTTTATTCCCTCTTTATAGACAGATACATTTTATACAGTTTAAAGCAAATGACCCTACTGCTGTTCTCACGCAGAGCTGTGCTGTATTAAGAGGTAAAAAGGAAGAGAATTAATCTGTTTTCCCTCAGTATATGAATGTTGCCAGCTTCTAAAGGGAGGACGGTGTATGGATTCAACAACAGTTCTCATGGAGAAGCTCTGGTTAGGCCTGGGTACAGCACCACGGCTGTTACAGCAACCAAAGCTGCCATCACAGGCATCCAAGGCCATTGTCTCTGTGTGGAGAGAAAAAAAAAATCAATATCATATTTGTTCTAATTCATACTAAGCAGTTTACCCCGTGGTTCCTGAAAGTCTTGAGTACCTGTTGATAGGCATCACTAAAATGTTACCCACGAGCCCTACTGCAGGCTAGTCCTGACTCAGAGCATCACAGCAAACCGTTTCTCTAGCAAAGGGAAGTCCACAGCTCTTCATGACTGAGGATCATCAGGAGAACTTTTGGCAGTTCTGTATTTCCAGCTTCATTACTGTGTGCACCTCAAAGAAATCTGCTATTAAACATGTGAGGGCTTAAGATCTTTAAAACATTGTGTATGCCAAGTAATCGCTAGACACAGGTTTATGCAGTACTGACATCTTTAACTTAGCTTTTCAATGTTTAAGTCCAGATCTATGAAGTTAGTTTGTAGCAGGATCCTTACAACATCATTTCTAGTGGACTGTCACAACATTTCATGACAACAATAGCATTTTAAAGAGGAGGACACACTGAGACACATTAGAGAAAATGCAAGCTGAGAGTTCAGAATACAAACCAACCACCTATTTCTCATCTTGTCTTTTTTTCCATCATCTTCATAGCAATAGTGAGGAAAATTAAAGTGTTTAGAGCCAGAGAGGAATTTCTTAGTCCATAAATAGGAACCAAAGCTTGTTGGCTTTTATTATTATTTAGAGGCAAACTCTTCATTTTTTCGTAGTTAATTAAGCAATTAAGTTTTCTTACAGGCCCTAGCATCGCAGCATTGTGCAAAAGGTAGCCCATTTGCTAAAGGCAAACTGAGACTGAGTTAGAAGAGGCACATTCAGAACCAGTTAGAACAAAACTTCACTGTTAGAATTAAAGAAATCACACAGATGTTAAATGATTAGTTGATTGCTCAGCTCGTCAGTATCAACAGAATGGCATATTAAATGAAGGGTTTGCTTCAGGTAAAGAAATACCTGTGAGCATTTCACCATGCACTATTTTATACAGAGATGGCACGAACAGGTGAGAGGGACAAACATACATTGACTGAACAGTAGTGCTTGTACCTTTCGCTACCACAATGGGCCGTAACACCAATACAGGAAAGCCAGGATTAGGCCGATGAATACGGCTGGGACGGGTTGTAATATGGAAGGCTAAAGAAGGGAAGGGATATTAAAAATCACTTTGTGCTATAAATCATTCAGGTAAAGATGATTTAGAGAGGGGAAAATCAGTCAGTGAGTTCTGTTTTAATTGAAATGTATTAAAGACATCTAACACAATACAGCATTATCTAATTTGGTATACAAAGTTAGTACACCGTTCTACTCAAATGAACAGGGATGTTTAAAAATAAAGGGAAGTAAGCAAAAAGTGTTCTAAGAAACCTCTTGTCACAACTTGGAATTTAGCACTTAAGAATACAAATGTAAAATTGATTTGCCTGTATCTTATTTATTGTTGGTTTTAGGTTTTTTTTAAGTGATAGGAAATCCCATCTGGATTTCTTAAGGTACAAAGACTCACACCAGACACTGAATTTTCCACCTACTTCTTCATTCCTTGCTAGTTAGCCTTTCCCATTTCCATCACCAGCCTCCAAGAAAAACAATCTTTTTCCTCCATTAGTGAATCAATTACAACTATGTCCACAGGCAAACCCAGTAGTTCAAACATTTCCAGGAGACTGTAACGTGACTGTACAATCAACACCGAGTTACCATAAAGCAGGGAAGTACTTTTCAATTAGACACCACAAAGATCAGCAACTTTGGCAGGTCAGCAGCCTTGTGGCCAAATGCAATTCTGAAAACTGATCAAGTGTCACAGCTGGGCCAAACTACCAGCTGGCAATATTGCAGGGTTCATCTAGCTTATGGCCTTGTTAGAGCCATCAACACATTTACTCAGCTATATTCGATTAACTGTAAACTACTTGACTTTCTGGATAGATAGCCACTATCCTTAATATGAGAAAATAAAAGCAAAAATGAACTTCAATTCTTTTTGAGAATTGTCTTCTTTTGGAAGACATCTGCTTTCTCTGCATCCTAGCCTATATATTTGTGCACACACAAAGACACACAGAGGTTAAGTTCAAACCATGCTAAGTGTTTTAAGAACTTTTTTGTGCTGAAGCCACCTTGATTTTGTTCAGTCAAATAAATAATTCATGTTTGAAGACTTCGTAAAACATCGTGATTCATAATTTCACCCTGTTACCAATTTGTAGAAATCACTCAATTACAGAACCTCCAGTAAGGTTCAAAACATTGGAATCGTAGAAGGTATTCTACTCCCTGCCACTCAATTCGGATTTGTTTTAATCAAGGCAAATATTTAATAGAAAAATTATGTGGAACTACTGAAGTTATTTTCATGCAGGACAGTTTTTGTGTCATTGGTGCCACAAATCAAGAGTGCCACCTTCCCACAGAAAGTACGTTGGTAGAAATAATCACAGCAGTGTTTAAAAAAGTGCCAGAAGTTTAAGTCAACCAGAGCAGCTAATGTTCTCAAACCATTCACATAAATCTGTCATATAAAGCGCATCAGGAAATAATCAGTGACTACAAGCGTGCAAGCAAAAGTAGTACACCACACTGCTAAGCGTTTCAGAACACCACACTGTAGTTTTTTAAAAGTAAAACTTAAGTATAAAAACTCAAGACTTAAATGATATCCCAAATGGAGTACAGAAGCCTTGTCTTTCCTAACATTTGTTAGTTTGCTGAACAATTCTACGGGTTTGTTATCTTTTTTAAGTTCTACGCATTCATGGCTGTAGCTTCTTGGCAAATAAAACAGACGATAAATACCCATATTAAATGAAATGGCCTCCAAACGATTAAATTTTCCCCTTCACAACCTTACCAATATATATAAAATCTCCTTATTGTAAAGGAACATTTAACTAGGTGCTGCATCAAAAATGTGCATCTTGTATTAGAACATGAAGATAAGCAAACTCAGGAACAGATGGGCCGCAAAAAGGAACAAATCCCACAGCGGGAAGTCCCTTTCTGTGCAACACTGTCCTTAGAAATGAAGCAGCAGATAATGATTCCAGCACAAGGACACACTGGTACTTCAAAAATTTGACCTTGGAACTCAGCCCAGTATGCATGATGCTTCAAATAACCCCCAAGATAGATGTTTTACATTGCTGATGGCGAGTAACGCTTGCTTGAACAGCAAGCAAGCTCCTGCATGGTTGGATGCTCTTCATCATACCCTGACCTCCAGGTTTCAACTGTCATAACTAACTCCCTCTGTAAGCAGATTTTGGCGACTGCTGTGGTTCCTCATGTCATCTAAATACTCACCTCGTTCTTTCTAAAATTTTCATTACCTTTCAAGCTTTTCCACTTTCATCAGGTGCTCCAATTCCCTTCACAGTATTTCTTCCCTACTATCCCCCTTTTTCCACTGATATTTTAATCCTGAGGTTAATAATTTTAACAGATCAGAAAAATCTCACATTCACAATTATTTAATCAGTGTGATCTATTACAGTGTGGTCAGTTGTTTGTTTTTGACTTCTGACTACTTTAGTATTATTTAGTATATTATCTCAGCATTGCAGAAGAATTTTAAGCAGGAAGCAGTTTCCAAAGGAATTGTAACATCATATTCTCGAAAATATGGCTGGAAAAAGTAAGAAAGGCTTTGAATTCTTTACAACTTTGACAGCTCTGCTGTGTTAGAGGTTTACATTCAGTAATTAGCTACAGCGAGAGTACTCATATAAACTTTGGACATCTAGCTGCCAGTTGATTTGAGAGGATGGTACCTGTAAAACCTTCTTTGTAATCAGAGAAGTAGTTCTCTAAAGGGCTATTTACAGAGCATCCATTATCCTCCTGTTCTGTACTGTCCACTACAGGAGTTGTTCACCCTGCACTGATCATAAAGGCAGTACAGGAAGACAATAAACCAGCCATCCCAGGGTAGTAAGGTAGGTAAAATAAGGTTATGACCACCTCGTAACTTGTCTCTCACACCCTTAATGTTTGGAGGATTTCAGAAGTTTCAGCATTTTAAAAAAAAAAAAAAAAAAAAAAAAAGTTGTCCCTAGCTGTAATCTCAATTCTAATGATACAACCTCTGAAATTAATTGCAACAGAAAAGAGTATTTTCATTAGTGAAGAGAAAGGATAGTTCACCTGCACTGTTTAAAGCATAAGCCCATCAGGGTTAACCACTGTTGAGAAACACAAGCAAGAGTAAGGAGGGAACACTCGTTGTAATAAATACTAATAAAATAAAAGCTTCTTGAAAAAGATTCATTCATTTGGATACAGGTTTCTCAGCTATTACCCGTAATATCATTTTCTGAAATTAAAGTTTTACTTAGTTCTGGTTCAGTATTTAAGCCAGCTATTTTCAAGAGAGCAGATATCTAAGGCCATACTTAGAACTGTCACACAACTGTAAATTTAACTTGCATGCATAATTGTAACGGTGTAGTAACCTACAAATTTGCACAGGTAGTACCAGAATGGAATTTGGCATATAATGCAGTACACAACTGTTGGTGTTTTTTTTTTTTTAAGTTGTCCTTTTCTATTTGACACTTACATACTCGACACAACTGCCAGTGTCATAACCCAGCTTCCCCACATTATTTTGTACAGACTTACGTTGTTTCCTTTTTCTTGTAGCAGCTTCAGGTTTTCTTTACATTGTTTGAGCTCTTCTGTGAGTGACTGGTTTTCTTTTTCAGCCATCTCATACTTTGCCTTCAGCTCTGAGAGCACAGTCTGTGTTCTTTCATACTAAAGAGAGAGAGAAAAAAAAAAAAAGTCTGCAGACCCCCAGACACCCAACACATGCTTACGTTTGCAGAGCACACTGCGTCCTTTCCTGGCATCTGCCTAGAGCACCTCACCTTGGATAAGTACTCTTTTTATAAAAGCAGGGTAGAAAAATCTTAGTTTAGGTTTTCTCTTTTTCTAAATGAAAATTTTTGTTCCTGACTTTGAAGGGCTAGGATTACTAAAAAGAGGGAAATATGAAGTAAATGCAAGGCCTTAATTCATCTCTCATACCAACCTATTACTCACTATCATATTGGAAACGACTGCAAAAACTGTGAAGACAGAACAAGGAAGAGAACAAGGAGTCCTTTATATTTAAATAGTGTTCTTAGATCTAGGCTGTAGCTTAAATACCAACATGAATCAAAGAGGTGCAAAAATCAACTTTCTGTGTAAAGTAAATCAAATCCTCTTCCCACATCACAAATTCAAATATAAGAAGGGCATTAAAAAAATTGTCCCTTATTACTATCACACAATAATGCTCAGTGTGGTCAAGTACAAACAATACTAGGTGCATGTGTCATGTTCCTACACTATAAGCAGCTTTTTCAAAGTCACATTTCAATTTTTTCAATAGATGCTTGTCAATAGACAAGCTTTCTAGTAGTCCTCATGATGGAACCAATGACTTTCGCTACTGGCATTTACCACAAAATTTAAAGATTAGGCATACATCTGATTACAAAACCACAGACTAACAAGACTGGGTTTTTTGAAATCTGAAAATGGTAAGGAATGTGACATGGATGAATTAATGACAAAGCAAAGAAGAACTGCAAAAGAAATTAAAATCAGTTTCTAGGGAAAACTTCACTCAAAATGCTCATAAGAGAAAGCAAATAACTGTTAGAGACTATGACCTTCTTCCAGACATAGTCTTTAGAGGCTATAGGAAGATGAAACGTATGCTCAAAATGCTAGCTTTTCCTTATGCACTTGCTAAACACCTTCAGCAGCCTAGTCATTCAGTAAGATGAAAGGAGACTTTTATACGAATGTGTAGTCTCATTGTCAAAGAAAAGTTTAAATCTAACTAAGAAGATCATACTGACTAAAAAGAATGAAAATTGACTCATAACAGCTAATGAAACTCTATACCACAACGTTCAGGAAGACTCTGAATAGGGGTTTACCTTTCTGAACAGTTTACAAGTAAATTCACTAAGGTAATGCAGCAAAATAAACTTTACAAAGTTCCCAAAACACATGCAAGTCATTTTATCTGAAATCTTCCATATTAGATTTGGCTCTCAGTTTATATAGTTCGTTATCATAAAAGTACTAGTAATAAAAGTATGAGTATAAAATATTTTCATCACTAGAAATGCTATATTTTTCCTTTTCTTTTAGCTTAAAAGTCAAAGGGTATTATATTCTTTCAAAACAGAAATAATCTTTCATGTTACCTCTTTCTGAACATCTTTTGCTTGACTCTCAGCTTCGCTGAGTTGGCTTTTTAGACTAGCTGCATCCCGTTGATGTTTTTCTCTCAAAGATCCCATCTGATTTTCAAGTTCCTTTCGAGACATTTCAAGAACACTTATATCGCTGGTCAGTGCTAAACTCTGTTTCTGAGAGCTGAAAAACAAAATCCAATTGATTCCTCATGTGTTATAAACTTAAACAAACAAAAAAAAAACGAAAGCACTTTTCATCTTCCAAAGCCTTACACATTATTTTTATTTAGTATGGAAATGTCAGCTTAAAGTAATCAGAGAAGTACAGATCATCATTGTCTCCCTATACAAAGTACTGACAAAAGGCTGGACATAGTCTTGCTTATAAATATATATGCACAGCTTAGTGTGTATAATTAATCATAATTTGTAATTTAATTATATCATTCCTACTTTTTGGTTTCTTATTTTACTTTTTATTATTCACTAAGTATTTCTTAGAGACTCCAAATTTGTAATGAGAAGTCTGTCCAAGATTTTTAGAAATATTTCACTTATTTGCATACATACTTCTGTTTACTCCAGTTGCATAAGCGAATAGCTACTATATTCTTCAAGAGTTTAGTACAATTGTGTAAGAGTCATGGAAAGGTCTAAATTAAGCCATTACAAACTTCAGTGCAATAACCAAGTAGCATTAATTTGTGCCGGTGCAAGACAAAGGAAAAAAAGGGGGGAGATTTTGCATATATTCGTTATGCAAGTATTATATTTGCTCCTGTGACCTTCTGTATGGGAAAAACAACAGTGGAAATCAAGGCATGATGGAACAAAAACAAAAAAAAAAGTAATTCTTGTAAAATAACACATTACTTCTAGAAATGTTTTACTGTGGGAAATTTCCATTTTTCAATTAGAGCTTACAACAGTGAGGAAGCCAGAAGAAAAAAAAAAAAAAAAAAAGATATCTAAGCATGATGGTAAGACTTGGTTCTACAATACAACAAAATTGCTGTCCCATATTTATTTAGTGAATTAATTTCTAATATCTGAAACTGAAAAACAACATAATAATGGCAGATGAAGGGGTAAGAGGGGAAGGCGGAAGATTTAGACAGCCTTTAGTAATGTCATGTGCCCAAAGAGCAGAAGAAATACAGTAAAATACAAATACTCCTGTACTCTAAAATCCCTCCCAAAAGATATTACGGAGCATGCAATAACAGGACTTGAATTTCTGTGTTAAGCATAGCATCATGCAGAGTGTTGTTTCTGCCCATCACTACTACATTTATAATGTGACAGGCTTCCATGAGACACCATGCTATCTGAGAATCATTTTCCAACCCTGAATACTGAGAAAATTTTAGGTTAGGAAATCTATGTGGTGAATTATCCTTTTAAGTAGAAGTATAACTGTTAAGTCTAAATACTTGCACAACGCACACGTCCAAGTCCTTATTAAAAGCAGAAAAATAAGTCAGGTTACCTTATCAGTCATGTTACATCATCGCAAGTAATACACAAGCATTTGCAAAATAGAAAAAAATAGTTTGGTATAACAATTCGACATGAAAGTGTGTTCAGTCCAATACTATAAGTAAAATTTCAATACATTCATCGAAACGCCATTAGACATGTAGTACCACTTTGGGGAAGAAAAAACAACAGAAAAACTCTCTTCAGCTACTACGATACCCTCCCAGACAAGTCTATCGTGCCCTTACCTAGAAAGCTCCTTCTCTTGTCGCTGAAGTTCAGATGCAAGCGAAGTATTTTCCTTCCTTAGTGTAACACATTCAGCTTCCAGAGCATTCCACTCTGCCTTCAACTTCTCAAGTTCACCTGCGATGAATAAAATTTAATTGAATCGAGTAAAATTATTTCATGACGGCTTCAAGTATCACCAGCTAATAAATGGAGGAAAAGCTGGTATCTGTTGTAAATCTCAAATATACTTGATTATAATCACGTCACATGAATTCTCTCACAAGCACCTATAAAACATTACAATACCTTCCACTGTTATGAGGTTTGTGAGCCATTAAACAAGCTAGTGCTTTTTTTTTTTTTTTTTTTTTTTGCAAGCTTTTTCTAAGGCACAAAGGAGTAGAAAACAGTCTGTTTATGGGCTTACTTTAGTATTTCAGGAACAGTGACAGAAAAGTATTTGAAGAAACTAATTCCCCAGACTTTAAAACAGCAAACAACTAGAATCACTACACACCACACCTCTGCTACAAGAAGCAGAATGTTTAAAGCAATAACTAGAGGGTGAAAGAGAGACCTTTAAAATAAATCAGTCCCTGCTAAATAAGATAAAAATCAATGTTACACACATCTCACCAATACAATGTCAAGAGACTAGAGCCTGAACTGGTAAGTGGCTTCCCTGACACCTTCAAAAATTAACCAATTCAGAACTTGCAGCATATTTTATATATGCCAGTTTCTCTGTGGCACGTTAAAAGTTTCAGCATGAGCTTTTGAACTCTGTTAGTGGATTCTCCAAGAACTGAGGCTACAGGCCCGGGGTCGTGGCACTCAACCAGCCCTTATGGCACGTGGGTGGTTACAGGTAAAGTGAAATGCAAATGAACGAGCCTAAAAGCAGCCCTATGCGGGCTCAGAACAATGCAGTTTTGTGTCTCTACATCATGCATCCAGAATAAAGCTTTTATTGCAAATTTGTTTTAACATTTTTATGTTAAAAATGAGATGGTATCAACAGTTTTATTAAGTCATAAAATACAGTTCTTTGTCTTGAGTGAAGCTTTGCTAGAAAAATTAAAAGGTCGGAAGCTACTCACTTCTGGGCTTACATTATACCGAAGTTACACAAGTCCTTCTGGAAATCTGTGGCAGTATCAATGTCTCAAACAGCAGAAGTTTTCCATCTTTTATAAGTGGAATTCTGCTTTGTCTACTCTTGATACCAAAGGGTACCTAAGCTAGTTTAGGCATAATAGAGAATTACTATTTAATGAAGCATACAAAACAGCTTTTGTAACACTACAAGCCTTGATGCACATATTATATATATGTGTGCATGTGTGCACATACATAAAGACATAGTAAATAACTACAGAGAGACAAACAGTGATTTGAATAACTGACATTCATCAGATAGACTAGTACTAACAGTAGTATCCTTCTCAGTGACATCCTTTTAAACAAATACCTTTTAAGCGAGTAGCCTCTTCCTTATGCTGATCCTCACACTGCTGGCATCTGAGCTGAAAACTGGCTTGCAGACTGACAATTTCTTTTTCATAATCTGAGGCATCTTTCCGCCACCGTTCAAGTTCCGCTCGCACTGTTTGCAGCTCATCTTGCAATGTAGAAATATCTGTATCTCGTTCTGATGCTGCCTTTTCCGCTACTTGTTGAAGTGACAGAATCTCATTTTGAGCACTGACTAGTTCATTTCTAGTGCTTGAAATTTCACTCTCCTTTTCCTCACGAAGATTCTCAATATCTTCTTGTAACCTTCGCAACTGAGCTGGAAAGCATGTGTGAATGTTATTATTTTGTAAAACTGTATTTACAGAAACTCTAAAAACCTAACTTGCTTTCTCAACTTGTTGATGTTTAACAGGACTAAAGAATCCTAATATTATTGAAAAAGATATTAATCTTGTCAAATGCTGCACCCTTGAAGAGACATGCATATGGGGGTCACGTATTACAGAGTCAAAAGAAACAAGAATTATGGTTGGACACAGCTTTCTTAGATAGGGTTACGCGTGCAATATTAAAGCAAGTCTCCAAAATCTGAAACCAAGATTCAGATCCAACTTCAAGGTAAGCAAAACAAGTATTACAGAACAAGGACACTGAGGGGTTCAGGGACAAGAGGAAAAGCAAGAAAACTTCTGTGACAAGCCAAACATTTGCAAAGCTACAGTGGAAATGTTTGCTTGTTCAGCAGTTAACTTGTAATGTCTACAAATACTTCAGGCACAGTCTCTAATTTCTAGTCCAGTATCCACATGTAGTAAAGGAAATAAAAATTACTTCTTTGCAAAAAGCATTTTTCAAAGCGCGAGATGAATTTTCAATTGAAAGGGACAGCTGCACCGAATATACTGAACTATAACAAGTCCTTCAGCGTTAACAGCCTACTGTAAATGTGCAGCAGACACATACATGCTAGGCTATTTTACATTTCTGCATGAAGCAAACCTTATAAATTATTCCCATTCAAAACTGTTTCATTACTAAAACACATCTCTTCTCTGAGCACAAATATTCTTCATAAAAATGCACACAAATAGAATTCAGTGCAAACAGCTGGAAAAAAGAAGCAGAGAGGAAAGTGAACTAAAAAAGAACAAAATTTGGTCAGTGTGTTTGTTTTGCTTTTTTAAGAGTACATCACAGAATTCACATGTATTTCATTTATTTCTAACATGGGAAAAAGCAATTAGTAAATTAATGAAGAATTGCTCTCAGAAGTACTTAATATCACTTCAAAACCTAATATAAGATACTGTAGAGGGTCAGAATCACACATTTAAGGTTTTATGTTTCAGAAACAAGGGACAAAAAGAGGATAGTGGAAAGCATGGGAAGATAACCAAGGCTGAGTAACCTTCATAGATTACTTGTATTTATTTTTGTTCTCTCAATCCATTACAGAAGATAACACTGAGAACGTGAGCAAGTCTTGCCGTAAACTGATATAACATAAAAACCTTTTTCCTCCCCTCCTCTAAACAGGCTCCAGCAAGACATTAAAGAATCTATGGATTACCCAATTTCACACTCTGGAAGAGTAAGACAGTACAGGAAAAAAATAGAATATTATATACTGTAATACGTAAGAGCTAATCTAGACAACAGTAAGTTAGATTTCACAGCAATTCTGTATAAGACGAAACAGTCTATCTGTTCCATAACAAAAATGTTTGCAGCATGATGGATTTTTACATACGTGAGCAACACGACACTTACTACCATCTGATTTGTTTGAAAACAGTTTCTACAGGCTTATACTAACAGAACAGCACAAAGTAGTGGATGAGAACAACCTGACAGTAAAACAACACATGACATATTACCTATTGCCTTTCCGTGTACCCATTAGAAGTCTTGAAACTACCAAACCAATATGCTAGGAAACCACATTTCTAAAACACCAAGAATTACAACTTGCTAATATAGCAGGTGCCCATTAACGAGCAAAGGAACAATTTTTTTTCAAACCATATCTTCCTGATATGATTTTCTTCATCAAACCAAGCTAAATTCCTGCTTCTCCGTAACTGCAGTAATACAAATAAATTTCTTTTTTCCCTTCTGTCTGCATTGTTAATGAACAACCCTCCCTTTAAATGTTCAAGCATGAAAACAATCCAAATGCATACAAGTGTTTCTAAAGTTTGGTGGAGTTGTAGAAATAACTTACACAGGAAAATTACTACCAAGAATATTGGAATGGTTTCTGAGGCACTGGATAGAATCTGAAAGAGCAATTAGAAAGAAACCTTCCATTACATCTCTTACTTATGTAGGCCATTACCTCATCTAAACTGAACGCTTCACTTTTTTTTTTTTTTTTTTTTTAAATAAGTAATGACAAGTTACTTGAATGTCCTTGTTTTTCCTATCTGTTCATCTGAAGAACTTCACACTTAGAGATAGGATCTCAGTTGTTTCTGTGGCACCTTCTCTTCTCTATGACAAACATATAAAACCATGTAGCACTGGCTGGCCTAAAACATTGATTCCATGAAAATGCTTCAAGAAACGTTACTGCATGAAGCGGCCAAGATTTTTTTCTCCACTGCAGTTTGCAGAGACTGCCAAGAAAGAATCCTGACATCCTGACAACTTTTCTCAAGTTCTGAGATGTGTCACACCCTAAAAGTTTGGGAAGCAGCAAGCATACAATGAGCATCGGGACATTTTGAACATTTTGAACTACAGTGGAGAGAGAAGAGGAGGAAACATTAGCAAGACCTCACTTGAGAATGGTTCAGGAAACAAAAAGCACCGAACTGACAAAAGGCATCTTGCAGTTAAGTCTGACCCTGTCAAGCTTCTACTTGGATTCTCTTTTTTTTTGAGAGAAAAAAAAAGGTTTCTTTTTTTCTGCATGGAAATAACTATCAAATTCTAATTTTAACTTTTGCTACAGCACTTTTTTACTCGGAGAACTTTTATTATGAGCAGGGTAATGTTTAAAATCAAATTGCTCATCTTGCTCTGAAGATGAGCATTACGTAAACTCCTCTTTCTTACAAGAGCAATGGCAGAACACATAAATATTCTTTGCTGACACTCATACAAAACAGTGCTATTACATAAGCTTCTCAGTGTAACTGGTATATGACAAGTACTACGTTCTACAACAAATTACTGCCCATGACGTAATTTGCTAAAGCCATTTTGATTTCCTAAGAAAGCGAGGACTGTCAGTCCATCTTCCTGTCTGTTCATCTGCCTTCCAACCGTTTTCAGGTCCAAACCAAACAGTACGCTGACAACAAGCCCAAGGTACGAAGCTCCAACGAGTTTCGTAACTATCAATAGCTGTGTAGATGCTCCAACTAACGCCTGCCCTAACGACTTACTGATTTTAAGGCGAGACAGCCTCTTGATCGATGAGCTCGCTCACATGCACAGGCTGACAAGCTAACATGATGCAGAAGTTATGTAAATCACAGGATCCCCTTCTGCTATAATTATTCTGCACTGAAAAGAACGTGTTTGGTGATATTGTTTTTTCAAAAAAGCATAGACAGCGTCTCTGCTGCAGAAGTTTTAATGCATGCTCTGAAGTTGGATGTAGATCTAGATTAAAAATTCCTTTGCTAGGATCCTACTAATGAAGGCACCAAGTAGCAATAAAACACCCCTAAACCTTCTGAGTGCCCTGATCACAGCAAAAATCCCTGGATCATTCAAAGCTGAGAAAGCTGAAGGAGGAGAGCTATGTGCAAGAGATTACATCTTTTGCATTTTCGAAGTTATGACTACAACCACAGGAATTGACAGGAAACATTTCACAATAAAATTCAAAGATATGGTGAAAGAAATCAGATTTAAAACATACACTTAATTAACATTTTCCTTTATTAGTGCTTATGATGCCATGGAAACAGCCAAAGCTATATATTTTCCCTAAAGAGTGGGGTGAAAAAAGTAAATTCCTACCTTGCAGAGCATTTATTTGCTTGTTAGATTCTTCAACTTGGACTCGATAGGCTTTTCTCTCTTCTTCCAAGAGCGCTATAAATGAAAGTGAAAATGTGCCCAAATTTTTGTTAGTACTTCAGCTGTGTAATTAATTTTGGTCGCAACTTCCCCTTAACTGAAAAGGTTAAAACAATCGTATTATTTCAGTTATCAAAGCTAGTAATGGTGTAAGTAGTTTAATAAAAAGTTAATATTAGGACACCATTCCATTATTGTGGTAGTATTACCATTAATTTGAAATTAATACAATCTGTTGCCTGAACAAAAAACTCCATGTGTGCTAAACACAAACGGGTGTGGGATGAAAAAAAAAACCAAGTGCTGTAAATATATCCCATAAAAAACACTGAACAATATGGAATGAAACTGGACTACACTGTTTCCTGTCAAAAACAACCCACAGTTTTGCTGAGGATAGTGACACAGCTACACATCCAACAGGATGATCTAAACCAAATACATTAAACTACGTAAATTATCTGACTGAAATACAGATTCATCAGTATCTGCAGATGAATATATTTTATAAGAATGCAGTATATGGAGTTCAAGTATGTATTCAATACTATGAAAGGATGTTGGTTTATCTTACAAGGGGTAATGGTTTTAAACTAAAAGCGGGTAGAGTTTTATTAGGTATTCGGAAGAAATCCTTCACTGTAAGTGCGGTGAGACACTGTCACAGTTTGCCCAGAGCAGCTGCGGATGCCCCATCCCTGGCAGTGCTCAAGGCCAGGCTGGATGGGGCCTGGAGCAACCTGGTGTTAGTGGGAGGTGTCCCTGCCCATGGCAGGGGTTGGAACTAGGTGATCTTTAAGGTCCCTTCCAACCCAAATCATTCCACGATTTTACGATCTTGAATCAACAAGTCAGAGCTCGGTTGGACCGTATACAGAGTTCAGAAAAAAGCAAAGGTTTCTGATATTCTGTGCAAGAGATGGGAACGCTATGAAATTTATCTAACAGTCAGCAGAACTGAACCCCCTTTTAGGACTACCTGATAAATACAACTTTAATGGATACCCTACACAACCAAGTTGATCTGGGTCTCACCTTGAAGTTCAAAGCATTTTTGTTTACTTGTCCTAGCTAGCTCTTGGGCTTCAACCAGCTCCTTGTGCAGTTGCTGAATTTCTTGCTTAGCCTCAGTCTCTGATTGTGCACCCTGCAATTCATCTGATAAAAAAACATTTTTTTTTTTTTAATCATAAATTTGTACAACAGTTTAATTTGCACCGACACATGATGACTGGCAACTTTTTACTCAAATCATCCAAAGTTAGTTAAACTAAAATTGTATTAGGTAAATATTAGCAAAAATATTAATATACTTTTAAAAGGAAAACATATGCAAACTTTAAAATATTCATTACATATACAACATGCAGCATAAAAACAAAACAAAACAAAAACAACACAACCAAGAACAAGACAGTTTTTTTAAAAACACTGTATAGATTGGCAGGGATTCTAACAATGACAAAAATGAAGGAACAACAAGCCTAAGACAATCCTTGGCTCTGTTTACAACTTATTTTTAAAAGGAAGCTACTCTAACCCTCTCCCCGAGCACACACTTCTCAGCAATAATTCCACAACCCCTACCTCCCAAGCCCACCCTCCCAGGCCTGCTCCTAAGAGCACGTACCAGCCCTGGCACGCAGCTACGGGCACACGTACAGACCCAGCCTTGTACTGAGGCTGGCTAATGCCACTCAGCTGCAAGAGATTATGCAAAGAGTTGCTATTAAGTGGTTTGCTACGGCCAACCAGCCTGCTACCATGCAAGGCTTGGCTTCCCCCTCTCCTCTGTGGACCATAACTACAAGGAAAGGAAAAAAATGGGGGGAATTTTCTAAAACAAAATTAAGAAAATAAAGAAAAGTCCACCCTCCTTATTCCATTCAGTGGCCTAGTGAATACTAAGCTTTTTTTTCCACTGTGTCTTAAAATATTAGATATATCTTTAACGCAATCAGGTATCTGTGCAAGTTATTCAGACTCCAAATAAAAACATTTCTCTTCCCCACAAGTCTATTTTAACTAAAATGCATATTAAATACCTCTTGGACTTACAAGAGATGACTTACAGTTGTGGATAAATTAGGTAGTTTTAAAGCTTAACTTTTGGCAGAATGTAAAAGAGGAAAAATAAGTGTTTGTGACTAATTGCAGTGTCCTCTGATGTGCACACAGCAGAAACTAGATGCAGTAACGAAAAGGAAGACAACTCTCCGGCCTGCAGGCATCTGCAATGCCAGGAACTGCATCCAGGAAACTCGCATTCACTAAATTTTCCTTAAGTAGTGCCTGGGGCAGAAACAGATCTTCCAATAGGCACAAGGAGCATTCAAACTACATAGGTAGAGGGCTAAAACTCTATAGAAAGCCTGTTAGGTGAGAATGGTAAAGATGGAAATCAGTGAAAAAAGTCCAGCTGCGCATCATGGGAGAGGGAGAACAAAAAGGTAGGTGTGTTACACAGCGAACTGTTTAATGTATGTCTACCACTACAGACCATATGGATTTCAGATAAAGGCACACTACTTAGAATAAAAACTGCAAAAAGATAGATTACTTTGGTTGTCTGGACCTTTCACTAATAAGAAAAAAAAAAAACAAGCTATAGTTTAGTTCGTCGTTACACTTTTGACATTCATAATTGACTGTATGTCATCAACAAAGTAATCTTTTTTTTTTTTCTGTTTTCTTCATTAAAAATACTGTTTACCAAATCATGTTAAAGCATTCACGCTGTATCCCTCCAGGAAAAGAGGCTATGTTTCTGCTGTTCTCACAGTAATGAATTGGTGGGACGGATCAAGTAGAGCTGAGGGTACACATGTGCTTTTAGACTTTTTCAGAACAAAATTATGAGAGCAGAAAGAACAAAGAGGACTACATATTTCATCCAAATGCTTTCTTTTATGGTTTATTAGAGTTCCAAATCCAAGTTTCTCTTTATTGAACATGTTTTGTTCCTAGCTTCTCATGGATAAAGACTTGGGGCAATTAGACTCTCAACCCTCTTTAATGAGACTGTTCAGAAGAAGTGGATGAGGAAGTGGACAAATTATGCTCCAATCACGTCTGATAAAGAAGCAGTGTCCCAAATCCAACAATAGGCACCCTAAATGAACTTTCTGGTGGACAGTATTTTCCAAGCAATGAAAGCATGCATCATAAAAGATAACACTGCTTCAAAGGAGATGAGGAACTCAACTTATGGGACAACATTTAAACAATTTAAACAATCAGTTTAGCAAAGGCACAATCAAGGTAAAGCCTTTCCTACAAAAATGCAATAGGGGAATTTCCATATGCTTGACATGCTTCTAAATCAAAAGCCAAGCAACATAAGTACAATGAAATAACAGCTTTTCAGTCTTAGCCAAACTGAAAATTTCTTTAATGTCTTTTAGTTCAAAGCAAACATTTTTTTTGCTAACTCCAGTTTTGAAAAAAATCCTTAGTGAGTAGGATCACTCTATTTATAAATAACAGAACTACTAAATATCATCAGGCTTAGAGCTAGTTCTCTTAGAAAGCAAATTCACATCACAAAAAAATAATTTGCTAACTAATATAAAAGGCTGCAATTAAAAAAAAAAAAAAAAAAGAGTATTTGAGCAATTTCCAGGAGCATTCAGTATTGAACAAACTGTTCTGAGAGAAGTCTAAGGAATTCTATCATTAACTACAAAAAGGTACCAAAACAAAAAAGTCAAATACAACAGTTTGAAAACCCTTGTTCATTTATTCTAGCTCACTGAAAATTTTAATCTGTGTTCAGACTGTTTGCCACATTGCACAATACGTTCTTAATTAATACCACTTTGTTTCCCCTGCACACACAGAGGTTTCTCTTAACATCAACTCTACCAGTAGATTTAAAAATGCTAAAAAAATTAGCCTGATCCATACAAATCATTGCTAAAGCACATAAATATTTCTCCACCTTCAATCTGGCTCAAGAAAAGGAGTCTAACCCATAGGCCAGTTTTGGGGGAAAACTACCATTTCTAAATTATTACAGAATATGATGGTGTGCAAAGGAATACTTTGCAATTTTACTATCTATAAAATAAAACTTCGGTTAAACCAATTAATATTTACAAACACGAAGATATCAACAGAGTTCTGCTTATATGTTTGCTTTTACACTTTTGGTAAGATAGATGATACAGCACCACACATAGGCTGTGGTCTTAATTGACCCCTTGTCCGTATGTGCCTGGCCTGTGGAAGCACATTCATGAGCAGGGTGGTACTTCTCCAAGTCTCACAGCAGCTCACTTTCAGAATTTTGCAGGATTTCTCAGGTTACTCAGATGACTCTTCTCAGAGTACTCAGTGAAGTCAAATAAACGATTAAAACACTAAGTTTTCTTCAGCTTCATAAGATCCACATAAAGTAAACTGTATCATATACTTAAAATAAAGTATCTGGCTATTGCAACATAAAATGCAATGGTTCCCAAACTTTCTAAATCCACAGACCATTGCTGATTTTCAAAATTTCTCATGTAAATTACCACTGTTCAGCAACCTCTCAACTGAAACCACTTTTCATTAAGATTCCATGGATCAGTCTTATAGTTACTATAAAATCATAAGGAAGTTGATAAGAACAAGATTACTAACCTTCCAGTAACATTTATTGCTTCTTTCCATCTGTTTAACATTTTTGCTTAACATACCTGGTTTTAACTTTGCAAAAAGTAGTCACAAACAGCCTGTCTAAATAGAAGCATCCAGGGAACTGTTATTAATGGCCAGAATTCATTTACCTTGTTGGGGAAAGGAAGAAAAACAAACCCCAAACCAAACCCCAAAAAAGTAGTTCTACTAATCTGTGACAGCTTTTCCCCTTCCCCTCTTTGACAGACTCTGACTTGTAGAAAGCTGAAACAAATCCGGAATGCACTCAAAATTTATTGATGGAAAATACACTTGGAGGAAACTACAGCAATTAGAAGTCTCATCATTTTCTTGTTCCAATGATTTGTTTGGCAAATTCCAACAGTTAAACAAAAAGGAACGCTGCCTTTTCCAGCAGCCGTTTCCGCATTCCAAACAGCTGCCAGATGAGAAATGTTCTCACTCTTCCTTAATTGTATGACTGCATAACAAATCCACTTGAAAGTCTTTCTGTGGCAAAGATGATCCTTTTTAGGGCAAAGCCAGGCATGTGAAGTAGCTCTCTGACAAAACCTCAAACAAAACTGCGGGTTTATAGGCTCTTCTTAAAAATTACAAGGGAGAATGATTCATTGTACAGATATTTTTTAATGGTTTCATGACAGCAAAAAAGGAATGCCCATAAATAGCCTCAAGAGAAAACCAGTTATTACAATTACTGTGGTTAATTACAATATGCAATTCAATAGCAAAGCGGTCTATGCAAATAGGTATTTTTCTACTTATTCACTAAAAGTTCTGTAACAGTTATGGTTTAAATCTCCAACCGAGTAAAGACAGATGAAGCCATGAAAACATCCACATTAGCAAAAGACTGCTTCCATGTTACCACAGAAAACTTGATTTTAGTCCTTTAGGAGTTCAGTTAACCCTCCCTGCCACTTCAACATACCCTGTACAGAGAAAGTGTAACTGCGCTTGACCCTTGCTGTGACATGAGGCTGTTCTCATCTAGGAAGCAGCACGCTCACAGCAGCCTCACCTTGGTCTTGGGCTGTTAAACCAACCTTTCTGAGAGAATTTAGTAAGACTTCACTTGCACATAAGGACAATTCAGGAATCTGTGGTTTTCAGCCTGAGGGGTACACGGACTACTTTTAATTTGTCCGCAGAAGATAACCGAGAAATCCAGTCAATTGGGAGTAGTCTTCAGTTGGCTCTCTCAAAACTGTAAGAACTAGAACTGAAATAATTTTGACATAAGCTGAACTTAGATTCTCTGCTGTACTGTTTACATACAAAGGGTTATTCTGGCTGTGAATTATGTGCATGTGACAATGCTCACTGGAAGCAAACTCCTTAATGTGTATCCCATTCTGGACTTAAAAGTTCTAACACTTAACAAATATCACGCTTTTCAACTGTATTTCTCCTCTCCCCACCCCGTCCCAAATAAAACTTGTTAGAAAACCCAATTTTATTTCCAGATTCCAAAAATAAGACTGTCATAATCACTATGAACATCATTACCAGGTTCTACCCTGTAACATAGGAAGTCACTGCATATACTGGTTATTAATTGCAAACATTAGAGCAAAAGCCAAATGGAACATGCCTAAGAGCTCAAACACTCCTTTTTAAACTGCTTTGCTGAACTGATACCCACTGGAAAAATACCCAATTCAACTTTAGTTTTGCTGTTTGGAAACATACATAATACATGCGATTTTTTGAAGTCCTTCCGTCATAAAATTAGAGAAGTGTAAACAACTATAGAAAAATGCTCTTTTACAGGTATTCTAAATTTCATTATGGTTTCCTATCTTTCTGAACCATAAAGAACTGTGATGTTCTTTTTACTTGTGATCTCAATGTAAGCATCATTTTACAGATCAAATGTTTAATTGTACAAAAAGCATAAAATTAATTTTCAGTAAGCTAAATGTAACAACTAATACCCCACAAAATTTTTCAGCTCATGAATATGTAAATATTAGCTTGCTAATCAAGTTTTAAGTACATGCCTTCAGTGCAATGAGCAGTAAAAAAATTAAATTTTCCAGTTATGAAGCTCAAAGCTAAGGCTTAGCAACCATTCTAAATACAGTTATAGCAGGAAATTCAAATCTTGATTGTGTTAAGCAAAAAAATATTTTAGATTTTCTTTTTAACCCATCAGGTGCAAACTAACAGAAGCATTTCTGACAGCGATGGGAACTATACGGGAAAAATTTGGCAGTACCTAAAACATGTCACTGATAGAAGAATCTCTCCTCCCCACAGCTATTAGCCCTAACTTAAGTGTATGCAGAAACTACTTCTTGACTCTACTTGGATGTTGTAACATGTAGATTCCTAGAACAGTATGGGTGAGTGCAAAAACTAGCTTTATGCACAAGTTCTATACTAACACTCAGAAGTATGTTTTTATTTCATATCACCCAATGGAATCATTATTCATATTCAAATGCAACTCTTCTGTACTACCATGATTAAAACCTTTGAATTTCAGCACTCTACTTCAACGCACATTTGATTAAAAACAGGTAGACAAGAAGATATAAATATATATACACACACACAGAGGTTATACATATAAAGTTACAAAAATAAAACTGTTTACCTTTTAGAAGCGCTACTTTAGCAATAGGTTCATTTAGATCTTGGTCATCCATCTGGGCATCTAAAAAACCCAACAAATTCCACACCTTTCAGAAAGCAGGCAGACTGTTTTCACATAAATGTTCTTTAAGCAAGGAGAAGCTTTTACAGTCTTCTTTCTTTAGACCATTTAATTATGAACTCACAAAAGAGACAATACTGCTCTAAGCTTGTATCTGGCTCCGCATAATATGCGCCTTCTCCACTCTTTTAAAAGAAACCACTCCGTGATTCAGTGATTTAATTCAAAGTAATTAGATGTTACAGAAATCTCAGTTAAATGCTTACCTGTAGTGTCGTCGCTGCTTTTTTCCTTGCTTGGACTAAGAGTGTCTGACAAATCAGATTCCTTGACTCTTGCTTGATTCTCTGCAAGAAACAAGAAAAATCAGCTACAATCAGCAAATGTTTTGTTCAGTCTCTTAATCATAATTTTTTCGATACACCTATTTATTTAATTACAGCTAGATGTTAACAGAACACAACTTTGTTGGAGAAACACCTAAAAACCTGGTGTTTGCTTATTTCTTTGTAAGTCTGGGCTAAAATGGATTCAGCATCACTAAAGTCATTAATCTAGCCGAGGCTCTAATAGGGGATGCAACTGCATCATGCACAGCTTGAACTTTTGTTAAAGCTGTATTCTTGCCAGCTGGAACTCTGTGCAAAAGCTGATTCAATCAGGGAACAAATAAGAAAAGAAGACTAGAACAATGCAGATATTGTAACAAGTCAGAAAAATTGCTGTTAAGAATAAAACTGTGCTTCAGTATTTTGGACAAGTAAAATAATAGCAACAAGTCTTATATATACTGTTTTGTTAAAAAGAAGTGTGTAATGAACCAGTTAAGAATCACAGCAATATAAATTAATACACTAATTTCTAGAAAGAGTTTTCAGTTCAAATTGTATTAAGAGAAGACAGTCTGTGCCCTTTCCACCAAAAAATACCTTCATTAAATATCTGCTCATACACAATTCACCGCATTATTATATGCAGCTCAGTGAAGCCACACAGTTGTGTGTTTTTGTTTGTTTGGTTGGTTTTTACCAGTTACAGATTTTTAATGGAGACCAGACTTTTTCAAAAGGTATGGGGAGTTTAATTATACTATTTAATTACTATACATATTTACTTATATAATATATATATATAACAACACAAATAATATTATCCTTTTTCGACACAGAATTATCCCTGACTCAAGAGTCTGAATACTTCTGAGGCTGTAATTTTCTTTATTTTTTTTTTTAAATAACTATTACAGTTTAGTTCTGATAGGTCCATTAAAGAAAGGCACACTATCTCTGCTGTGGGCAAACCCAGTAAGTCTGTCAAGCGAGGAACTGTGTCACCAACATGCAGGTGATATTACACATAATGAAGTCTTTCTTGGCTGACTACGCGGATCCTTGGTTTGACAGCATCACTGCCCACCCACAGATTAATAGAGGTTTCCTCTGACTCTCAAGTTCCAAGTGTGTGTGTGTGTATATATATATAAAATAAAGCATCATTACAACATTCCCAGTATACAGACTTCACTTCTACAATACATGCAGAAAAGCACAGTGAACACAAATAATTCCTTCACATATAGACACTGTAGATGCAATGAAATAGTACCAGGACACAGGAAAAAAAAGATGCACAGCAATAAATCAATCAAGTATGTCATACCAATAGGGTTAATATATGAAAATATATGTTAAAAAAGGAGTAATGAGAAAGCTGCGTGCATTGTTTTTTCAAGTAACAAGACAACAAACAGAACTAAACACCCCCAAAATGAAAGACATTAAGTGGAAACTGAAGACAACCTGTGCACCTACACAGGGAAATGAGGAAGACAACGAAACACAGACAGATTAATAGAAATAAAAGTTTCCTATTTCTCTGTGCCAGAGTAACATCCACTTGCATGTGAAACGGAAGGCAGCAAGTACAAACAAAGCAGCTGATCCAGAGCCACTTTTCCTGTCCTAATGTAACTGAAATCACTGGAGAGGAAGAAGGGGAAAGCACCCGCGCACTTAGAGCACATCAGGGGTTCAGATCTGGCAGCTGTTCCAAACATCTCCCTCATTATTTCAGCAGACTTCAAAGCTCATAGTGACTGGCGTAATTAAAAACTTAACAGTCGGAGTTGGTTCTTTGCTAAAACAAAAAGGGTACTTCCCTGGTTTTAGGTTTTTAACTAATATCTAAAGATGTCAGGACACAAAGCATTTTATATGTATCATACAGAAACAAGCTCACAAGATTGCCATTAAAACCGCAGTAATTACTAAACAAAGTAATACATTCTTTTTAAAGTATTAAGAAAAGTATATCCTAAGAGCCTCACCCATGTCGTCTATATTAGTGGCCAATCCAGAAGCACTAAGCTGAGCAATATCTGTATCCAACTAACTTTACCATATCTGGTCATACATGGGAACAGCTTTCTTGCTCCGTGTGAAACAGGAGGAACAGTGCAAGTTCCAACCGCTGAATTAATTCTCTCTCCCCCCACCTCCCTCTCATACTCCCCTCCCACCCACACTTGGGTAACACCAGCTCCTTCCTCCCTCCTATCCTCCTCCCCCTGAAACAGGGAACAAGATGGGGCACCAGGGGAAAGATGCATCAGTGTCTACATCTGCAACAGCAAAAGTAAAAAAGAAAATGATTTAGAAACCTGCTTCCTATTCTGGAACCAGAACCATAAGCACAAAACTCCTTCCTGTACTATATTGTTTCACAGCAGTTGTCCCTATTTCCCATAATAAAACTGAGCTGAATAAATATAGCCAAAATGATGAAGTATATTAAAATGTGTTGACATCATACTTACTTGATGAGTTAGAATATATTAACAAGCACCAAAAATAGCACACTGCTTTGCAAGATAACTGGCATGCAAGTGTTACGTTACAGTTATTGTATGCATTCTTTTGCCAAATATGGCATGTTGTCTATAGCTTACTCACCTACAGAAACAAATTAAAGGTGCAGTTTCATAAATTAAGGTAAAGATAAACTGTCTCCAAAAAATGAGGACTTTTAACAAGGTAACATTTATTCAATACAGTAACACTTCACAGAAGAACAGAAGGCAAAGAAATGAGTTAGTATGACTAGACATTAACAAAAAGCTACAAAAGTGGAGTCAGCCTGCAAGTCCAAACAACCTCACATTACACATAGGAAATATCGATCTACACACTTTATAACATTCCCGATTTTGGCACTGTAAGATAAGGATGACGATTCCTTGACAAGATAAATCTTTTCTAATTAGCTCCTTGTATTTCCCTTGTTTTATACAGAAAAGAGTTGAGACATAGATTTTACTTGGAAAAGGCACGTTTAGGAGGTTAATAGTTTAAAGTTATGAAGGTGTAAGTTAAAAAAAAGTCAAAATACACTGATATCTAAAACTTAAAATAAGATCAAATGTTATTTCTATTTAGTTTAGTCCTATAATGGAACAAAAAGACCTGTTGAAAATTATGCAGGCACTAAAGATTTGAATCAATTTAGAAAAATTATTATCTTTTAATTATTTTTTTTTAAATGCACACTCAGGTAAGAACTCAGTCAAAACTGAGACTAGCATTTCACCTTCAAAAATTGTTTCCGTTAAATCTTTTTACCTTACAATAGTATTTGGAGCAGAGTTTAATAAACAATATACCTGCCCTATACTGATTTTTTTTTTTTCTTAAGTGAGTATTGAACAAAACTCAAGCTGCTAGTTTAAGACAGAACATGCACTGAAGTGACATAAAAACATGCTTCAAAAACAATTAAATAATCCAGCAGTCTAACCTTTCAAAAGCTTTGTTTCTTCCACTTTGGTTAGATGTCCTTCATCTATGATCTTGTCTGCCAAACAAAATAAGTGTTACTTTCCAAGATCAAATTAAGCAAGCTTTTCCCTGCACACATCTACGCAGACTACATTCCATGACCAAATTAAAAGCTGATAGTATTACTTCCTACTCAGGCTTGAACAAAAACTTTATTCTGGCATGGAATAATGAAACAGAGCATACAAGCCTACTGGAACTTTGTGATAAAGTGCATAATTATTTCTTCTGCAGTTTACTAGCTTACATTATTAATGCTTCAGTTCACTAATGAGAAGTTAGGAAAATTAATTTTTACAATCTTTTTTTTTATAGTTATCAAAGAAGGAATTATAAGAGCTGGTTGCCTGAAACAGGTATCGACCCGACACAGCAGAAATCTAAAAATACGTCACAGTAGAACAGAACTGAGAAGCCACCTCCACATCACAACTACTTTAATAGTACCTATGAAAAGGTACACAGAAATAGCGTTTCTTAGCTTGCAACTTTTAGAGCACTACACAAACTTCCATAAAATTGTGCATGCATCATACCATTCAGGGTCACCAAAAAATGAGTTTACACATAGCATTCACAGGAAAGCCTACCCATATATGTCAGGTGAATAAAATCCTAAAACACGGAATTTGAAACTAAATTGCTAACTTCATCCTAATTTCAGCTAGGACACGAAGGCAAACAGTAAGACCAAGGGAAGAAAGGTTTGGATTAACCAAAGGCACTTAAAGAACTACTGAACTAGTAATTAATTCATTTATTTTTCAGAGGAGATTTTCATTATTGCTAATTCCTGAAGTATGGGCTAGCAATGCCACCATGCAAAATTATCAAGGGTCACGTATCTTACAGATCACATCATCCATTTCTACGCAGTAGATCTTGAAATTTAGACAATGTTGAAAGCTGTTAACAACAACTGAAAGACCAGGCTGGAAGCTGCCTCCGTCTCTACTCTGTGCTCTCCCTGCTGGATCCCTGCCAATCAGCCACGGAACTGAGTGTGCTGGTTATCCCATGTGCTATTAACAGGTAACTGAGACACAGAGAAAAACTGGATGACCAGCACATACAGGAGAGTTCAGATTAAGGAAGCTGGATGGCAGGAGATTGTTTTCAAAATTTTAATTAAAAAAAAAAAAAAAAAGTGAGCTTCAGTCAGCATTTCCAGCATCAAGTATTTCTGAAGATCAGCAGGTCTCTGTACTCCTCTGATGGCATGTTGCTGTAAGCATCACAATCTAAGGACGGTGGCAGGACAAGATTTGAGCAGAGGTATCTTTTTCAGCCCTAAATAGTAGACAAGCTTTCAGACAAAATATAACCCTGAGGCCTGAAGAACCACGGCCAAAAGTTTATCCTGTCCCCTTCCCTCGCCCACAGCCAGACAAACCAGTCTGAAAGAGGTATTTCCTCCACCTACTTCTGTCTCCACATATTATCCTGCACTGCTATAACATTTTACAAATACTTCAGAAGTGCACTGAACAGCACAGTGGATTTTCAGGATTGGCTTCAGGTCTCAAGCAACTGCAGGACATCACTCATCACCCAAGTTCAGAATGGTCTCGGGTTCATGAGAGCTGGAGTCACGGTGCCCTGACCGAGGAAGGCACCACGGAGGGACAAGTGGCTGCAGCCAAGTATCATGAGCCTTCTTCCATTCTAAAAAATAACACCTAAAAAAGTCTTCATACGTAATTATTCCAGGACTCAGCTGAGGCTGGAAGGGGGCAGGGAGGAAGGCAACAAGAAAAAGCAGCTGAGGAGTTCTGCCCATATGTCTGAAAGAATTAGCTGAATGCAAAAACCACACACGCAAAGTAGCTATCAACTATCTGTTCTGAAGGGGTAACACCTCATCTGTGCTAGCCTGTTGGCTTAAAATACACTTCTACAATCAGTTTACAGAAGAAAACTTAGCATTATGGATCTTGGAGTTTTCACAATTCAGTAGCTGTTAAAACCAGAATAATTATAGCACAACACAAAGAAACTAGTCTTCTTGACCCAGATGTTTTTGCAAACTGAAACCTTAGGAGCAGATCTTTATGCTTTTAAGAATCTTGAATTCCTACAACTAAAAAACCTGCAGACTAATTTTTTTCCTTTTCCATGGTGTCTTACTGTTTTCTAACATCCATTATGAATTTCAATATTTGTACAAAAACGATCCTCTTGACACAATTTCTTCAAAGAACTTCAGCAGTAACACACAAGTCCCCTTGCCAGTGGGACCCAAAGCTGACAAAGCCAGTATTTTTCACTTCGTGGCTGACCGCTCTCCTAACTTACAAAACAAGTAAGCATTCTCCCTGTTTTAAGAATGTTAGCATTAGTATATTTCAAAGCCAACAAAAATTTGTTTATTTTAGCATGTCTGTGTATATTTAGATAATAAACAGAAAACTGGATGTAGGTATCATTGAACTACATAGAATCTTACTCTGCACTGTTACCACCCTAGTCATTAAAAATGGCAACATCCAAGCAACAATCAGAAAGTAAAAGCAGATGTGCCTGTATTTTTAAAACCTCCCTTTTTCAGATCTCTGCATATTTCAAACTTAGTGTTTTTTTAAAAAAAAAAAAAATCAATTCACATTTTTCCTGAATCAAGATGCGCATTTTTGGCTACCAAAAATATAAATTAGAATGAGAATCCTAGCTTTAATTCCTGGCACAAATATTTTTTATCTTTCATGCTACCCAGGCGCTATTTAACAGAAAGCAAAGAGTTACTGATACATATCATAAATAATACTAATTTTCACTGAAACCATGTGCTTTAAAGTTAAACTTCCAGTTCATCTTTAAGATACTCTATGTTTATTATTCACTGATGAATACAGTTCAAAGACAGCTTTCTCTTCGGTATTTAGGCATTGCCTATTTTTTTGATTAACAAACTCCCTTTTAGATTTAGGTTGTGTATCACTGTGTAATATATGTAATATAACAGTTAAGATCTATTAACATTACAATGATTACTTAAGATGTCCCCAATACATTTTTGTATCAAATTAGTTTTTGAAGGAGGCCAGTTTTGAAGACCAATGAAAGGAAACCTAGCTCTCGACACACAAATTTCAGACCATTTGAAAAAAATGATGCTAAGCAGCTTCAACTTTACTTGCCACCTACAGGACATAAATGTATGGAAAAGTTGAAAATAGCTTTTCAATCCATCCAAAACCTACTTCATTCTAGAGAGATAAAAAAAAAAAAAAACACCTTAGCAAAAAAGCAAAAAATTTACTTGCATTTAGAATCAGAAATGCAAAAAAACAGGAAATGAGAAAGAAAAAAGAATGCAAATAAAGAGTTAGATTGGAACAAAAGACAGGAAGCTAGCAGGGCACCACTTCTCTATACATCACCATCATTTTTGGTAGGAACGTATGATGTACTAATCAAAAAGCAGTACCATGACTTTTGCTGTCCATGTCACTGTTATTCACCACTGGTTGCTAAAAACAAAATGTTATGAAACGAGCAACAAGTGAGCTGGATGTAATGATCAGACGTCCCAGATCACTCAGAGCAAGATTTCACAACATTTTAGAGATGTTGTAGATCAGGACAGGTTACTGGATGGTATCATGAGCCACATTCTGCTTAAAAAAATAAAAATAAATCAAAGTATCTTCAAAAACTTACAGAAACCAGGTTTTACAAACAATGCTACCCAAGTTAAGCATTCAAGCAGCACTGCAACTTAGATTTTAGTGTCCTGTTGTTTCTCTCCACCAAAAAAAGTTCTAGCTTTACTACCAGGAGAGGTCTTGATTGCTCTTACCAGTTAAGCACTTTTAATTGTCTTGTACCTCTGGCAACTGTTTGTATAGAATACCAGCTTGTTTAATCATCCGATTTTCTTTCTTGTACTATCTTACATACTCAACTACCTTGACTCAAGCTGTTTTTCCTCATTTCTCTGTTTGTGCTTTCCCAATTTAAGTGCTTCTTCCCCAGGATTATGGAGATGTGCATTTTCCCTGCTGAATTCCATGGTTGTTTAAAATTCTCCTTTTTTTCTTCCAGATTTCTCTTATGGTTTTAATTCCTGTGCTCCTCTTACAAACCAGTAAACCATACATAACACAACTTCAATGAGTGACCCCTATTAAACTACATATTTTCTCAAGATTGCTAATCTTTATGATACTGTTTCAGTTTTACTGTTTAGATACTTCAGTATTTGCTGCATGTCTTAAAACGCCGGTTTCTGGCGATCTCTGGAACTACAACTTTTCTCCCCATCAGTTCCCAACCCTCACTGCCCCAGAGAGCAAAGCCCAGGAGCAGGACTCAAGGGTAGCACTTATGTAAAAAATAAAATAATAGAGCCCACAGTTTGCAGCTTAACCTCATGATTTTGTGGGTCCTGACTAAACAGATTTGAATTTGGGAATGGCAAACTTTCAGTCCAGGAATAAATACAAGCTGCTGACTTGGAATCTCTTTTTATGTTCTCGGTTAGGCAGTGAAAACTTAAACTGTCAAAAAATTGCAGAATACTGAACCCTTTGAACTCGTATTCCTTCCTTTAAAAATAAGGCAATCGAGGCCTTACACTGTCCTTACTCTAGCTTTTAATCACTCAAGGAAAGGGAGGCATAAGTAAACTGATCTTTATTTTACACTTATTACTACTTCAGTCGCGTATCAGAATCTTTACTAGATCCTGATGGTCAATTTGCTTCTCAGTAGTGACAAGACTGGTCACGTTTAGTTTGCAGAGGTGATACTAACACAAGTTTTGCTAAAATATGTTAAGCTAACATCCAGAGAATGAAAACAGGCAACCAATTTGTATACGAACATCACTCAGTGTGCTCTTCATTTTCAGTCTAGACAAAAAAAATACTTTTATCAAACTGTTTTATCAAACATTTAATTTCAGGTCATTTTTATGTACTGAATAAAGAGGATTCATACAAGATCTTAGCAAAACTTAAAACTATTTTAAACTTCAGCCTGACAGAAGACAGCTACTAGTCATTCACTCTTAAAAAAACACATTTCTCAAAGTTTAAATCTCCTTAGACAAACATTAGCAGCATCCTGTCATTCAGTTTATAGCACAGCAATCCATATCACAAGGAATAACATCAAACAGGTCTGTCACACTTCCTTACTGAAATTTAAAAGGGAAAAGAAGAGTCCATAACATAAAAAAAAAAGGTACTGCCTTGTTTCTGCTTATAAATACTTCTGTCTTCTCAAATTCAGGCGCATAACTTCTGTAAACTCTTAAGTAAAAAACTAGTTCTTTATGCTACAAAGGAGTTTTCTTTGAAGTTTAATAGCACTTTTCTCTCTTCATCCTAATAATGTTTTTCTCTCAGTGGACAGAAAGTATTAACATCTTAAGTTTTTCTTTAATTATAGATATGCAGACTGTGCTGCTTCATTACTCATTTTCAAAAACAATTTCCTTTGAAAAACACATTTCTCTTTCCAGAATAACACATCTTTCTAAAGATTGGTATATTTATGCATATTTATGTTCTATTTTTCTTAAAATTATCTCTTAGATTTCCACATAAAAATTAAGGTCTTCTTTTCATTTTTGTTCTTTGTAACAACTAATTTGAGGAATGTATAAGGCTCTTAACTGTCAGATAAATTATAAATATCTGAAATGGAGAAAAGGCATCATTACTTTATCTCTGTCCTAGTGCTGCCTGTGACAACTGCTTAAACATTGTTTGGCGTTCAACTTCTGAATTCGTTACAGGTGAAAAATTGTACTCAGTTTTAAACATCATGTGGCAACATTACCAGCCTTTCATTAGTTGGAGGACAATAATGGATTAACTGCTAAGAGACAATGTGATCATTGCTTTGCAAGAGCAAAGACATGCTCTTACTACTGCTACTACAGGCATCTGCTTAGCATCACAGTGCCACAATTCTATGCTCTGAAAATTTCTGCTACTACAGAAAAATTAAATAGTAGTGACAAATTCTGGTTTTTATCCACCTTCTCTGGGTTTTCTGCTGTTTTTAAAGCAAATGTGATGAACACTCTTGTACTCACTCTGACATTCTATGAACTGATGAATAAAAGTGCAGTCCCCTCCACTCTTTGAAAGAAAGTGCTCTAGTAAAGAAAGAAACACTTAAGTTTACATCTTCTTATCATTTTCAAATTGATGCAAAAAAAATTTGAAAGGAATATTAACAATATTTGTAATTGTGTATTTACAGTGAACTTTTGAAATTGAGTTAATATGCAAGCAGACAAGACATGTAATTGAAATTACGTCTGAGTGATAGCAGAAAACAGATTACTCTCTTGACTTAATCAGAAGAAAGAAGTACTTTAACTGCATTTTCAAAGGGTACTTTTAAATACTAAAATCTGGTAACAGTTCATAAGCATAATAAAAAGCCCCTTACCTCAGTAGAAGCTATTTAAAAAAATCAAACCAACTTTATTTAATAAAATTTAGTAAGAACCTATTATTAAAAGTCCAAACATTCTGCATTTGGCATACTGCTCTTTCAGATTAGGTGGTGACAAGTGAATTCCACTCAATTGCCATTGACAACTTTGTATTTTTGGCAAAAAGATTAATACACATATGTGATATTTAAATCACAATAAATTTAGAATACGTAAGATGATACACTACTGAAACATGCAACTCCATAGCACTGATGCCTCTAGTTTCTCCCATTTGATAATTCATCATCAGACATGGATAACTGCAAATGCCAAATCCAAGCATTGAAGAAATGAGAAATATGTATTTAACCTATATTCTTCAGCATTTTTTATTACCTTTAAAAGGGCATTTAGTAAGTTTTTCTTTAGTCTTCACGTCTATTCTTCATATCTAATACGTTCTTTAAATTTTAAAAATTTTAAAATTTTCAAGTGTTGCTGAATAGCTCCCTTTACTTTTTAAACAAAGCTTTACTGCGCAGAAACATCGATTTTTCAAAGGGCAGCTCTACAGCAGAGATCCTAAAACTGGGCTCAGTTCCCAGGTTTACCCAATTCCTTCTATGTGACCTTGCTCAGCTCCCCATTCCTTCAGAATCTCGCATCTCCAAGTAAAAAGGTGCTAACACTTCCTTTCTAAAGGACCTCAAAAATCCTCTGACCTCAGGAGTCTAGCAATCTGGAAAGGCTACTTTTTAGTACATAAACCAGCAAAATGTGTTACATTCTAACAAAACTGTTCAAGCATTAGCTTCTGATATCAGAAGCTTAGCTGTTAAGATCCAACATGTAATACTAAGCTTTACTGTATTTCAAAGTTACTCCAAAAAGTAAACTTTATTCTAGCCCACAGGGCCGGGGCTTTTAGAAGACAATGCCATGGCTATAACATTTATTTTCCATATTTAAACATTTTATTTTTTTTTTTAGCCTTTTAACATGATCCTTTAAGTGACGGCACACAATTTCTCATATCTTTCTTTACGTAATATATGGCTCACAAAACAAATATGAAAGCCAGGTGTGGTGCAACTCACTGAGAAACATACCACTTACAGAAATAACTCAATTCTACACAACCATCACTGGTAGCTTGCCGAATAAGCAAGTTACCCTCTACTGCACCAGAATTTCCATGTGTGCAATGAGAGAAAATGAATGCCCAACCATCACGATCTTAATATAGTTCGTTAAAAAAGCCTCTAGAGAGACTGTAACATGAGTTCTTAGCTCCTTTGCTCAGAGTACAGCTCTTAATTTTATGGACAGCCACAGAAAAAAAGTACTGTATCATGCTTATTCTTGCAGCAACTAGGCAGTATGCCCAGAAGAATACCTAGAGGACTTGACCTGAAGTTTTGACAGACAGGAAGACAAAAGGAATCTTAAAAAGCATACTAATTTTACATGACTTTACCATCTTCTGACAGTGAGATGGAGGAGAAGGTATGTACAAATTTGTATACAAACAGCATTTTTTTAAATTTTTTTTTAGTTGTTCTCTTACAGACTATTTAGCACCAAAAGGAAATAGCATTACTGACTTCTGCCTTCAACACTGAAGTCTTTTCCTTATGCAAAATATCTGTGACCTCTTGCCAAAGTAGCTGAACCTACATGATAAACCCTAAATTCTTACCTCTTCTGAAATAATGCAAGACTACTCAGGAAAAAAAAACCCTAACAAAATAACCCAACAAACTCCAGTAACTGCCTCCTGCAGCTTTCAAGAGAACAAAATCCAAAATCTGGCAGAGAAAATTACTGCCCATCTGTCATTATATGAGGGCTAGATAAAGGACAGGAAGATACAAAAAAGCACAAACTGTTGTGAAGAGAACACAGGCCAGCAAGCTGTAAAATGCCAGAGAAATCTGGATGGAGCAGGTATAGCAGAGATGCAGAAGAATGAGGTACAACAGACAGAATAATGGAAAAATATAATTCTAAAATACAGAATAGTAAAATAGGTGCATGACAGAAAGAGGTGACAGACTAACACACAGAAAGACAACTTGAATGAGCAGTCATATGTTGTCTATATTAACAAAGAAAAAGAAACTGGCAGCTTCCTAAAACTCCCAGGTTTAAGCACAAGTTCTACTGCTACTCAGAGGATGGAGTAATCTATGTTTTCATGCACACATTCAGATGACATTGACTCTTTTATCACTTTTATAACTTTTATCACTTTTATCTTTTATAAGTCACGAAGAGATTGCTTTTTCAACTTTGACAAAAAAGTGGTATCTTTGATACAATGATATTGGTTATAATCACATAATAATGAATTCCATTTTTAAATAACTTTTCAGACAACCTACACTCAAACTGATGAGGTAGCAGTATTTAAAAAACTAACAAGACATTCCTATTAAGAATCTTAAACAGAACCAACTGTTTGTTACAAGAAAAACCTCATATTTAGTGTGATGTTATCAATTACTTCTCTATAAAACAATATGCATTTGCACTCAAACCTTGAAAGCTTTTCCTAAATCTTTCGGTTTAGCTCTAGGCTACTTTTGTTCACATTATGGCAAGTTTTTCTAAATCTCCAACAATCTAATCTTCAAAGTTGTTGGGTTTTTTTACTTTTTACATAATTAGAATGAAGAATCACAATCCCTATACAGCACCTCAGTTACACTTTGCAAAGAAGTTAATTATTCTATGGGGTGGAAGATAAAAAAAAAAATTAAAAGCAAATTTATTTCTTAACCATTCTATCAAGCATTAAGAGTATTACCAACCTAAAATTACGCATTAGCAAGATGAATCAATCTATCTAAAAACTAAGTACAGCAGCCCAGAGAACCAGGAACAGACATTAGGTCTCCTGCTTGCTAATCTCAGCTTGCATCACAGCTAAGTGCTTTAAACACTAAAACATTAAGGGATAAGGAGTACTTATATTAAGGGGAGGTGGTTTTTGTACAATTCCTGTTAGTGTTTAACAGATCTCTCCTCCTGCTCCAAATAAGAACTAGTCATGAGGTTATGCCACGATTAACTTCTTTGCTATTGGTCTCCCTAGTTAAGAAGCTCTTCATTTATAATAGGAAAAAAAAGGTAAAAAGCTAAGAAATAGACCACAGAGAGTTTTAAAACGTTGTTTCAAAACAGTATACAGTAATCCTTAATCACTGTATTAGTTAAAACTACAAGTTCTCTATATAGATGTCCCAACCTTCCAATTAATACTACCACCATTCCTCAGAGCTTTCATTATCCAGCAATGACACAGCAAATGCTGAACAAAGATATATCAAGGGAAAATCTAAAACTAACATAAGAGGACAAATATATCTTAGCTAATGGAACAATTCAGTGAATTTAGAATCATAATCAGAATAATCTTTGCTATATGTGATATTGGGCATATTCTTATCAGACAATTTTGTTAAAAACACTTCAAGTGTTTGTTAAGACAGTTAAAATACTTAAGCTTTAGCTAACTGGTCTTTATAAGAATAAAATAATAACCAGTTAGCTCAATCTGTATTTATTCTGGTTTTACCTAAAGACACTCCTGAATTTAAAAAAGTTAGTTTCCACTAGTTCTATATTTCATATACTCACATTTTTCATACATTGTAATTAGAAAAAAACAAGTTTTGCTGACTTTACTTACCATGCCCAATTTACTAGAAAAATGCCTGTGTTGCAACGGAAAATAAAACTAAGTGGAAAAGAACAAGTTTTTCACTGTCTTGTGTCACCAGCCTGACATCATTCAGTACGCTCTTACTGATTCCAGTGAGAATCCATAAAAAACAAGCGAAAAAGACGACTTCTAAGTTGGTTTGTTAAGTTTTTGAGAACCTTCTAAGAACACCTAGACTGAAAGTCTAAGCAAAAAGTGCTGGTCACAAATTCAATTTCATTTTTTTAAGAGAATATTATTTAAAGTAAAACTTTAGAGAACATTTTGAATCTGTTTAACTTCAAACATCAATCATAAGACAAAAGGTAGCCTTAAGATACACTACCTTTCTCTGTGCTCCCATTAATTTTAGGTATGAAGTCGTCAACTTGTACGCCTAGGATTAAGAAAGGGTATTATTTCTGGAAGCAAGCAAAATGTTTTGGGTTTTGTTTCTTTATAAATACAGCATTGTGAAATGCATCTGGCTTTTCATGCTACCTCCTCCTTCTAAGTAGCTAAAGTAAATCAAACAAAATAGGCAAAATTTAATGTGTTTTCCTGCACTAAAGATCATGTTCTTGTTTTTTCAAATGTGTAAGAGGTTACTCTCACCCAAAGAATTACTTCCTATCACATTATATAATTTCTGGATATTTACATGTACATAAAAAGCTTCAAAGCCTTGGAGCTGAGGGGGCACAAGCAGAGCTCGAAAGCGAGCGGAGAACCCGAAGCCTGTGCACCCACAGCAGCAGCGCCCTCTGCTGGCACTCTGTCGTGGCCACACGGCTGTCCATGTTACGTGATCCCAGGAAGAAAGCACTACTGGGATAACTGGAAAACATCATTCTTTTGCCACACACCTCGACTACAAGATTTTCACAATAAAAGTAATTGAACAGAAAAGCTGGAAACCATCTTGAAACAAGAAACTGATTACACCTACCTAAGCTGTTGTGTTCTTTAAGAGTTTTCTCTTGAAGATGTTCTAACCGTACTGTAAACAGAAGTCCAAGAAAAAGATATTTCACAGATTAAAAGAAAAACAAATAATCAAACTTTCTTCCCCACTAGTGACTAACCTTGTAAAGCAGTTAGCCGCTCATTGGTGAAGTCATTATCAGCCTGCAAAGCTTCTATTTTTGCTTGAAGCTCTTGCTCTCTCTCTTCCATTTCATCTATTTTATGCTGCAATTCCTTTTTCTCAGCCAGTCCTTTCTGTTGGATTTCTTCTTGTCTTCCTTCTGCTACCTGCTCAAAAAAAAATTTTAAAAATCCCCAAGCAAATCAAAATTAACATGTAAAGGAACAGATCTCATTGACTTTTGCATAATTAAATGTAGGTAAGTAACTTTCTTTGCTAGTCACAAAGAAAATGGAAAAAACACAAAATTTTTCTACTGTGATTTTTCTCTACATTTCACTTCAAGCACAGTAACAGAGAGAAAGAATCTCAAAATATCTTAACTAACTTTTTGTCTGAGGAACCCAGATTTTACAGGAACAGTACCAGGGCCCAAGAACTAAGAAACACCCAACATCTCCCAGAATCTCAAACCAATCAAAACCCAAGCATCCCTCTGAACTGAAAGTACATTGCACAGACCAACTCAATGGAATAAAAAGTTCATGATAACGAGTTTCAGAGACTCTCCTCCATCAAAGCTAGGTAATAAATCTCAATTTTGATCCTTCTGTATAAACTCATCATAATCACTGTAACTCGTAATTAGGAAACCAAATGCACTTAATTTGGAAAGAAAAATCTTCTGAGGTGCTGACCTAGGACTCAAAAGAACCTAAGTTCAAATTCCGTATTTATTCAAGAAAAATGCAACAACTGTCTCAGGCATAAAGGACCTTTAAATATTAGTATGTTTTGACGTTTAGTTTAATACCAAACCCGACAGCATGCTCCTTTCCCCTGGAAGCTGAGCCATACTACTACTATGTGGTAGGCTATTAATGGTTAACGGCAAAAAAGGCACCATGAAGCGCAAATTTATTTTTAATTCTAGTCTTCATTCCCATTAACTGTAAAATGTTTAGTTTGACAGTTGTCTATATAAAAGCAGCTGAATATAAAGTTTTACACCATACATAGTTTTATATTAAAATATACTGCAGCTCCAAAAATATGGTAACTTTTCAAATTGCATGTAAAGGAACCTTTTTAGCAATTTACCTAACTGATGACAGTTTCAGGTATATTAAATGTAAACAAAACAGTATGTAAAAGATTATATAATTTTTCATTAACCTTTTTTAAAAGTTTTTTAACCTTTATCTGATTGCTACATGAGAAATTACATTTGTTCCATGCATTATAGTATCATCACAAGTCCAATCAAGTTCTGTCATTACCTTTAGCTTGTCAGAAAGGTCTTTAATTTCATTTACAGCTCCATTGTACTTATTAGCTAATTCTCTTAATTCTTCCTGAGTCCGCTCATTCATTTCTTTCAGGTGAGTACATTCATCTTCTGTATTACTTAAACTCCTCTGTAAGACAGAATTATTAGGAAATAAAATTTAAAAAAGAGACTAATTATCTACCAAACAGTGAAGTGGATCTATTTTTTTCCAAACAATAACGAATGTAATTAGTTGTATTTAACTGCTTTGTTCCTAATAATTAAAGCTAAACAACCAGAGCAAGTCCTGGCAAAAATGCTACCTACACAAATTTTTGTATTGTTCTACTTAAAAAAACAGATTATGTGAAAATGTATTAGCTTCATGCACGGGGGAAAAAAAAAACCCAAACCCAAACCAAAAAACCCACAGTGGGTTATTAATTGTGAATGATAGGAATAAAGAGCTCAAACCTGTGAACCATCTCTCCCATTCTCTACGGTTTTATGGCAAACTGTGGAAGTTTTATACTATTTTGTAATGCAATGTAATTGATTTCATGACACCTTTCACCCAGCAAAAGAAGATTTAACACATTATAAAAGCCAAGTGGCTCGAAGGAAGTGTTCTAAATCTTTTTCTGTAGTCCATGATGTGGAAAGGCATCTAAACCAAGATTCCCTTACTCAAGAGGCAGCTGGGTCTTCAGGAAGCCAGGATTGCTCCTGAAGTTTGCATCAGCGGTAATAGTAGCACAGCTAACGGTGTACGGAGTTTCCTCCTCATAGCTCGAGATTTGTTTCTTCAGTCATACAATGTTTTTTGGTTTGGGGTTGTTGAGGTTTTTTTGGTAACAAGCTCTGACTTAGCTCTCCTTCACAACTAAAACACCTTTAGAAAAAAGTACATTCGAAACTACATTATATAATTACTAAAGGACAACTCTCAATCAGGAGCTAATGAATCTTTTGTGCAGAGAGAAAAGTATGTGGCATAAAACACTCAAGCAAATCTCTGACTAAAGTTAAATTAGTATTTCTCCCCCAAGAGTCACAGTAAATAGGAAAAAGTAGGATAAGTACATCAGAAGATTGTTTCTTGATATAGAGTTGGAAAGGAGAAGAACGGCAGAAGATTAAACTCAAACCATTAACAAACCTGTCAAAAACTATTATAAAAAGGAGTATTTAACTGAAATTGCATAAGGTTATTCATTACAGCACTATATGCATTGCATTCTCAAAAAAGCATGAAGAGACTGGAGACTTTTTACACTTAAAATTAATTCTTATGATACTTCTTGACCTAAGGAAATGTACCAAATAATAATGGAAAGAAAAAACAAAGGAAAAAATAATAATAAGACATATTATAGGGGCAGAAATCTAATTTGAAGAATGTGTTCAACACAGTGTAATCTCAAAAGCTCATTTTTAAGTGTCGTTTGTATGAGTGGTTAAGCTTATGTTTCCATAAATTTTACAGTTTAAACAAGGTTTAATAGCATTTTTTCTAACACATGCATGTAATTTTCCCCTCACTTATTTCCCACACATAGTAACTTTTGTAAGACAGCTTCATGAACTTTGAACTTTAAAACCTGGCAGAAAAAGGAGTTTAAAGAATAGTTTCTCATTAACTGTTTAACAATCTAAGTATTGTCCAGTAAGAGAAATAAACACTACTACTTAATATACTGCAAGTGCCACAAGTCCTTGGGGCCAACATTTTACACCAACAAATACTGACATAATACAGGCAACAGAATAGGGATCAAAGCAGCAACATTTATAAATATTTCAGCATTTCCAGAAAACTAGGCATTCATCTTTAATACCTCCACTTCAGACAGTTTTCTGACCACTTCAATTTTCTCCTGAAGGACCCGCCTCAGGGACTCTTTGGCTGTTGTCTCATAGTTGTGTTTGTCTTCTTGTAATGCTATAAGCTCTTTTCGTATACTGTCTTCTGTTTGATTCTGTATATGTAAGATAATTCAGATACAAAGACAGAAGATAAATCAGTATTTTGTTGATTAAATAGATTAGATTGTGATAAGACCTATTCTATTCCAAAGCATTTAGCAATTTCTGGTAGATGGACAAACATTACAGACAAAGCAGTGATCAAAGATACTTGACACAACCGGGTGTAAACCAGTTGGGTTTTTAATTGTATGTATGGCAGCACACATTCAATGACCAGCTTTGATGACAGAAAAACCACGGGGGTTTTTTGGATGCTGCTAAGACAATTACAAGCCCAGAAGACCGACAATTTGACAAACCAGAAACCTGTGAGGTCCCATCTGAAAGACCTCAAACAGGACCGGCAAAAAAAGTTCTTATAATGCAGATAGTTGAGAGAACTCAAAAACAATAAATATAAAAATTTAAGGCAGGCATAGGTGGCCTAAACCACAATCAAGGCAGGACATACTTGGTACTCTGTTACTCTGACAGCAATGCTGCTGTCAGACAGCACATTGATAATGCTTTTTCTCAAACCCCTATTTGGAAAAAGGACAGGAGTGGTTGCTCCTCACTGATGACAGAAATTACTTTCCTGCATCTCACTACATACACGTTTACATGCATATACAAAAGAAATCAATCTGGACTAAAAAAATGCTGAAAAACAGACATTTATCTAGATTTAAAATGATTCCATGAAATAGAGAACAGATCTACAGTTTTCATGCTATTCAGATTATCAAAATTGCACAGGGTCATTTTGGCAAGTTTATGTTCCAGCTACTTTCCTACAACTAGCTAATTTCAAAACACTTCAAAAGATCATTCCATTGCACTCAACTTTAACTACTTACCTTTGAACATGCCTGTAACTGATTTCCCATAACCTCTAACCTTGATAGCAGCCTGTCTTCATCTATTAAAGCCTAGAAGAAAAGGCAGTATCACCTTAGTATTAACATACGCTTTATGTAGTTCCAGTAGAGTTCTGCTTTAAAGACTTTCATTTTGTTGGAGTACTTAATATTAATAGTTATTTCAAACTGGTACATAATCATTAAACTAAAAATTATCTTATGCACAGTTTAAGAGAACCACCCTAAGATTTTGCTTCTTTCTGCTGTTTTTTTCCCCATTGTTTGCAAATTAATAGCTAAACTTTATATGCCACTGCAATTCAGTCCATAAAGGAAAAGGAAGCTGCAGATACCTGCCAACTAGTATCTGAAGCCTCTTGCGTGACAGCAAGTAGTCGCTGAAGGGTTGCCAGCTTCTGTTCCAACATTTGTTCCCGATGTAAGGCTTCCTGTGAAGAGACCAGAGCACCAGTCAGTTCAGCTAGAACAACTCAGAGTAACAGAAGCAACAGAAGCGATACCAAAATACAAGAAAAAAAGGAATTGTAAACAGCAAACGTTGGCACATGTAAAACTGTGATAAGCCCATCCCATGTTACCCATCCACACATTTATTTGGGTATTTTAATTAGAAGATGTTAACCTACAACGTCAGGTTCCTGAAAACTTTATTTTTTCACACATATGGTGCACATGCCGAGCATACATCACTACAAGTTGTTCTTTCCAAGACTTAAAAACACTTCGACTTTTGTCAAGAATTTGAGTAACAGAACTGCGAACACCAAAAGGCAGTTTGGCAGCTCCCAAGGAATGAGCTGTTCACCCTCAAATCAGGTCACAAAAGAAAAATGCCAAGCAAGAACTACTATTTTTGTTTGATTTTTGCTTTATGACAGTAAGATAGAAAAGCAGCTTCTTTAACAATTCCAGGATACAGGGAGCGAACAGATTGGCCAGCAAGTATTTGGCTTCCCAAGAAAGATCATCTGCCTGAGCTGCTTTCTGCTATGTCAGCAAATACATATAAAGTTAGTACCTGTCTCAAAAGCTTCGTCATTGATAGTGAACAAAAAAAATTGACGTTACCAACAAAAACAGGCAAAATAAAATCAGTAGAACTAAACATAAATTAAACCTAGATAGAATTCACCAGTAATAATGTTTTCGCATCTTTTCCAGAAAGCTGATTTTATGATCCTTTCTAAAGGTTTTACTTATATTTATTAACACACACTTTAATGTGTTGCCATTTTGCAGTCTAACCCTTCCGTGACATGACACCCTAGGAAAACACACGCCTATTAAAATTAACACAGGAGCAGGCACAGAAAGGCTGGGGATGCCAATGAGGAAGATGAGCTGCCAGCGCTGTCCCCTCCTTTATACTTTCCAATAGATACAGGGACAGAAATATTCACACTATGAAATTATGTTCACAGAAACAAGCTAGTTCTTGAGACATGAAATGACCTTTTCTTTGCCTTTCCTCTGTTCTACCAAAACTTATACACATGCACAGTATATCCACTGCAACAGATGATGACAAAAGTATTGTGAGCAAAAGAAAATTTGGGACAGCAAAGTAGGAGAGGAGACAGGCCAGGAAGAGCAGCTATACAGCATTCAGCAAGCTTTCTATAAAACAGGAAGCTCTCATGTTTTCTTTTATAAAAGTCAATAGTTTCTACTGTTCATGCAAAACCCCAAAACTCCACAGAACTACACTATGTCAAGTTACAACATGCTGTACATTGTTCGACTTGCATTTTGTAAATAGGAACACGATAAGCATTCAACTGCCTTTTCTGTAGTGAAACAAAGACATACACAGCTAAGACCTGTGTTTTCAACAAAGATTAAATATTTAGCCAAACTAAATGCTGTCAAGAAAAAACCTACCTGTAGATACTGTGAAAGCTGAAACAATTCCTGAGAATACATACTGGGCGTGTTAGCAGCAACCTAAAAATAAGAGAATTTAAGAATCAATATGGTTTGGGGGTTTTTCATTAAACACAAATAATGCAAAATTCATCATTTGAATCTAGTCATGAAGGTAAATTTAAGATTATCTAATACTGCTGTTTTAAATCGCTTATTGTTCTGCCACTATTTTTTCTTTTTTTTATCATAAAATTTCCCAGCTCTGGACTGAGGCTCCACTGTGTTAATGTCCTTACAACCTGAACCACCAACACACTAACAAGTTTAAGGCTTTTGTTTCAGTTGAGATCAAACTAACAAAAAAGAAACGAGGTGCACAAAGGTGAAGCCATTCAACCCAAGGACAAAGAGAAATCAGGGGCTTCCAGAATTGAAAATAAAGTCTCTCATATTCCAATTAAATGTCATCCTCACACACTTCCTGTTGAACTACTGCCATCACCTTCATCTTTCCCCTTTATAAGTATCTATTTCAGATTTGGGAAATTCCTTTATTATCTTTCATCATTACAAACTGTTCTGGACTTGAGGGAAAGAGAGGGGTTGTTTCATGGGCGGAGGCAGCAAATTTATTTGTTTGCTAATTCTTGTAGGCTCGTCCTACACTGACACAATTTTGAAGCTGTTTCTCACACAGTTATACCTGCAGTCCCTCCTCAGAATTTCTGCCCTTGCCCTGCATTCAAGCTACATATGCTGTTTTGAAACCTCCATTTAAATGCAAAGTCTATAACTCCTCAGGCTGCTGACTTCACAAATAAGCTCCCTTAGTTTCTCAAAATTTTGTTTAAAACTTTGATTCTAACCTACTTAAGTTAATCCTTCTTTTTAAAGGCTAGCAAGACAATCAGTTCCTGATCACTTGTCTTAAGGCTGAATCTATTAACAGCTTTTCTACAAGTCCCTCACATCATCAAAATTGAGTTTAAAAACTATACTAGACATTACTGGCTATGCCATGACTCTACAAGTGAGCGACTCTGCCTGTACAAGAGGAACAGAGGTCTAGTCCCAAACTTCCTTTGGGACATGCCAGAGCACTTTCCAGCCTGTGCAGTGCAGCTTCTTCTGCATAAAAATTAAGATAAAAGGACAACAGACCTCATCCAAACACCAAATCATGGGATCTAGAGAACAGATCAAGTATCAAATTAGGCAATGCCCAAGACCTGTTGGTCAATCAACCTGTACCTTGAAATTTAATCCTCTTAACATACTTGGGTGTTTTTTTTGAAGCCATGTTTCAGGTGCAATACTTTAAGAAGCCAAGCTACCTTAAAATATATACTGTGATACTGCATTACCTTCTCTACCTTAAATGTCACTCAAAAGAATCAAACTAGTTAAAAACAGGCAGTGGAAAATATATCTAAATATAACTGGACTTCACCATTTCTTCATCTTTGTAACAAGTCAGAAAACATCATGTGGCTGAATAAGGCAGAAAACAGTAAATCACTAAATTACCTTGTCAACAGGACTTGGTAATGGAGCATGGATAACACTAAAAAAAAATTTAAAAAAAAGTGAACACAAAGTGCAGAATAGCATTTCAAAACTCCAGGAGATCCCTAGTAATCTGCAGTTAATCAAGATGCTTTGTATTTTTACGTTTATTCTTCAGATAAAAACAAAGAGTTAACATACAGATGTGCAAAACCCAGTAATACTACGCTGAGCAATGTTTTCAAAGTTACAGAATTATTTTCAAACTAGAAATCCAAGGTCTATTCTAAAAACTCTTTACCAACTTCTATTTCAGTAATTACACAATATTTGATTCTTCTGCAATGGATTAAGATTTAAATCAATTTGTGTGCACAAAACAATAGATACAAAAAGACAGTGGATACACTACACCCGTTTACAAATTGAACAGAGCAAAATAATATTTGATAGCTTACAGAATTTTGTACACTTTCACTAGAGCAAATGTTATACTTGCACATTTTCATCATAACTAAAAAGTTAGAACCATATATTTCTACTACTCTTATTAGGACATGCAATACTTATTCTTACTCTGATCGCAATCGAGCTTCCATTCCATCTGGAAGAAACAGTTTGATTGTGGAGACTATACATCCATGGGTAACTGAAAAGAAACAAATAGTAAGTCATAATTAAATAGTAACAAATCACGGTAAGTTCAATGGTTAATGTTATGGTATCCAAGCAAACTGCCCTGGTTCTCTGAGGCAGACAAACAAGAAGAGGCATGAATGCCTTCAAGCACCAGTGCCTGGGTCTGCCTTCTTACACCTCCTCTGGAGACAGGAAACTTTATCAATAGAAGCTTGAAGAGGTTATGCTGTGTACCTAGTCCTGGCTGTGAAGCAGTTCCAGCTCCAATTCTTCCACATGCAGCAGTACCTGCAAGCTGCCTTTACTGCAGCAAGTTAAAAAACATTCACTGTACGTTTTGATCATAAAAAGAGGAAAAAGGAATGGATCTTACCTACGCTAAGAAACGGGAGTGCAGAATTATAAACCAAATGATAAGCTACTTTCTTGACAAAATTCCTGTGAGCATAGCCAGGGACTTAAAAAGTAACACATCCAATTTGAGTCACCAGACACTCACTTGAACACCTGTAACTTGGCAAGTGATTGTTATTTACAAACACAAGGATCAAAAAGGGAATGGAGAGGAAGAGTATAGGAACTACTGAGAAGTACATCCTCTTGAACACTATGAGCAGCATCATTCAAGAGAATACATCTCTATTTTGGTACACCTGTAGTACACATCTAACGCACAGCCCCTGGAGACAAGTGGCCTCTTCATTTCAGGAGAAAGCTTGTTCTCCAGAACTAAATTCAAGATTTTCTGAGTTCAAGAAAGATCCTAAAGAATAAGAGAAGGAAATGTAACATTTGTTTCTCACATCAAGTTCAACCTCTCTTCGCAATGTTTCCCAAAAATGTCACTGATACCATCTCAATGACATTGCTAACAGTCAAATGACAGCTGCACCTGTTTTGGTTTGTTTTTTGTATTGTACGATCCTATGAATTGGGAAATAAAAATTCTTTAAAGTTACATGGAAAGAAAGATAGATGTTCCCAAATCACTACCATAAGCTAGACACAAATAAGTATACAGCCATCTGTCATCTACTACTATACCTAAAGTACCCACCAACATACAAAGACAAATAGCTGCTCTACTTTCAGGGTTATTAATATCAGCAAAACAGTTAATCTGGCTTGGAAAAAAAGGACAATGGGTGTTTTAGGACACCAGTAGTACTCCAGGGAAACAAGACAGGCCTTTGAGGAAGCTACCTCAATAAAATTTAAAAACACAGAAGAAATGATCCAACTGAAGAGAGTTGTTCTTAACCTTTGTTCGGTGCTAAAAGCTAATGCTTGCAGAAGTACCCTTTTGGCTACAGCACCTTGTTTTTTCAAGCTGACCCAGTGAAGTATTAAATTTACATGCCAGGGAAGAACAGCCAGGATCTCATTCTCAAAACAAATTAATCCATGGGTTTGGTGTCTTTTTTGGCTTTAGACTTAAGTCCTCAGAATTCATAAATATGTTCTTGCAAAAATATTAACAGAATAATACAGTAACAGTACTAGCTCTAGCATATAATACACAGCTTTCATAATGAAGAATCTTTTCTTTAAGGCATAAAGAGAAAATTAAGTGATTTCAAGAAGAAAGTATTAGGGTATCTGAAATTAAAGACCAACAGACAGCTTTACCTTTGGGCAATACATCAAGGTAGGTCTGCTGTGAGGTTATATAATTTTGAAGTTTTTTCCATCAATACTCTGACTGGAAATAAAAAAATCTCTTAAAAGCTGCAGGAGCTTTATTTGTGTAAAAAAATAAGGGATAAAGGGGATTTTGCAGAGGGTCTCGAATAGACAGTGACTGTGAAAAGGTTTTTTGATGGATTTATATAATAAAAATAATTTAAAGAAGGAAAAAAAAATCCCTGCGCTCTGTCCTTTAGCTACCAGTTCATTATAATTGGAAGAACAATGATGTAAAAGCCTAAGGGAAAGGTAAAGCAACATATAAAACATTATTATAGCGATGACTGGACAGGATACCAGTAACTGTTTAAATACAAGTCTGTATTATGCCTTTTGAGGAATTAAAAAAAAAAAAGGATAGTCAAGCAATCTCTGGTTGACAAAGGGGATTGAGAAAACGTTTCTCCAGCTACAACATATTCCCTCCTCTCCCCTGGCCCCGCACTCACCTCCCGGGCGGCTGGCAAGGGGGTGACGGCACTGCCGGGGCTGCCGCCTCCCCGGCCCCGGCACCTGGCGCCCGGCTGGCAGCCCCGCTGCAGTGCCGGGGCGCGGCGCCAGGGGGCGCCCCAGGCCGGCAGCCGCCCGCGGGGCCCGGCAGCGCCCCCGGCCCGGCCCCGCCCGCTCCCGCGGGTCCCGCGGTACCCGGCCCTGCTCCGGCCTCAGACTCGCCGCATTATCCCGAAACACCTAACTGTCACCCGCTGCACCGCGCCACTCCAAAAAACCCACCCAGAGTTGCCCTGAACCCTGGTTTATGCTGCAAAGGAGCATAAAACCCCCCCAGGAATAAAGAAAGAGGTTTGGTCTGAATGTTCGTGTGGCACGGGCGGCTCGCAGGTGGCACGTTCTCATCTTGGCTTGTCAGCGCGGTAACAGCGGCCGTGGCAATCGCCACACCCGGGCTACGGACCGGCCCCGCACCCCCCAGGGGGGCTGTGTGCCCCCGACAAGCTGCACGCACCGGGGCGCACCGCGCAGGCTGCTGCCAGCACCCGCGACGGGAAGGGGCTGCGGACAGGAGAGTCCGCACCTGCCTAGGAAATAATGCATAAACTGTATCTGAACTACACCATCTGGTAGCATCTGCCCCTGCTCCAGAGCCTGCTGCCCACCCCCCAGGCGGGGAAAGCACCGGTTCACTCTTGGAACGCTCTGGCACCGACTGGGAAATTCAGGAACGGCTACAAGAATACAAACCACGAGGCCACAAGGAAAAGCAGGGTGAGATGATTCATGGATAAGCACCGTACGAAGGAGTGGGAAGCGAGCAGGCCTGCGTGCGTGTCAGTGATAGAACAAGAGGACAAATAAGGAAGCGGGAGGGCTGGGAGCATTTCTCATTTCTCCAGGGCCGGGCCAGGACCAGCTCTGCAGCAGGAAGCAGAGGGATCGGTGCTCGGGTAAAATCACATTCTGAATATGCCACTATTTTAATGAACCAAATCAAGATCACATTGGCAAGGAAATGACTTACTAAGACACAGCCTGAACAATAAAAGTAAGTGTATTCCAGCAATATTTACACAATTCAGAATTTACATGGCAAGTAAATTCTGCCTATCGTGTCATTACCTCATAATTACGCACAGCAAAATGCTGAAATGTCTTGTATGAGTAAGGCATTATGCAAATACCAGAATGGAAAAATTTTTTAAAGGCAATTGCTAATTTAAGGACTACTTTCATGTCTGTTTCATTACTAGATTAGGTTAACAGTAACATCTAAGATGACTGAAATGAACTGGAGAAAAAAAAGTGTTTATATGCATTCTAATTGCATTCAAGGCTAAACACGTAACTGTGATGCAGCTGTTCCATGCCCCAGCACGATGATACAATCTTCATTCATTGCTTAGGGGAGAAGAGAGAGAGAGGAAAGCAAACTTGCATGCTCTTCCTCATTAGCTAACTCAACACATTCATGAGTAACATGAGCACAGCTCCTATGTTCAAAGCTAAAGAAGAGGAAAAGGAAGGCTGCACAACCTGGTCACTCATTACACAAATGATAGGTCGCTGAGATCACATTTTTGTAAAACTAAGATAAAACCATTGGGAAAAATAACCGGCAAGAATTCCTAGCAAATATTTGCTTACGATGAACTTTCCATACACTTTCACATAAACTAACTGCAAAAAATTGCTGATAAAAACAAGTGAACTCCAATTTTTCTTCCAACTAAATCTTAAAATAAATATTGCTTTAGGTCTAAATACACATGAAGGAATTCAGCTTTTAGTGAGGACAGCATCTCATCAAATGAGTAGTTCCAGGTTCATCAGATGCAATGTACTCCTTTGGTTTATTCCATGTATACTGTTAGCATTCATAAATATTTTCAATCACTTCACATGAAGTCACAATTTAGGTAACTCCCTAAGTTACAATTCCAACTAGACATCCAGGAGGTAAATCTTTGCACCACCGTATTTGAGAAAAGTGAAACAATGTCATCTGATGTTCACTACAATGAATCACTGGAAAATACTATAGCTCCAGAAGCTCTCCATGACAAACTACTTCAGCACTGCCATTTCTCAACTTTATTTTCTTCAAAGATGTATTCCTTAACCTTCCTCTGATACTTCAGACTTTGAGAACTATAACCTACCTGGCTGAAGACAGACAGAATTCATGAGCAAGCTTCATCTTTTCAGACAGAATTCATGAGCAAGCTTCATCTTTTCATTTTGTTTACTTAATGCCCTTTAAAAACTCTACCATTGTACTATGGGTTGGTTTGTTGGGGTTTGGGAGAGGTGGCTTGGGGTGGTGTGTGTGTTTGGGGGTTTTGTTTGTGTGGGGCTTTTTGTTGTTGTTTTGTTCTGGTTTGGTTTTTTTAAAAAAAGAACTACCACCAGCATTTATATTTAATATTATTCTTCCATTTTATTCTTTCCTAATACACCTCTCATGATAAGGTCTATGAAGGTCTTGTTCAGAAATGTAGCAGATGAGGAGTGATGGCAGTTCTGCCATTTTATTGCCAAATTCACATGTTACTGGATTAGGATTCTTTAGAACACAGCCAGAGGTTTGATGCTTACAGAAAATAACAGACCCATTAAGTAACTTTAAGAAGTCTTGACAATATTGACTACAATCTAATAATTCACATACAGACCAGACTTCAGAAAGAGAAAGAAATGGCTCCTGAAACACTATACATAAATGCAAAAGAAAAAAAGACTGAGGCTGCATTTTTATTGATTACCAGATATATAGCTATTACTGTAATACAAGATCCCCTGAGCGTGCATACTGGCAAGAGGACCGCAAGAAAACCAAACCAAACAAAAATTTTATCACCTCATTTTTCAGCTAGCAATGTTTTTCTATCCTCATTTTTAAGTGCCTGCAGAAATCCAAATTAGTAGCAGTCATTGAAAGAAAAAGTATGTATCTTGACAAGAATTAAATTAGCCTGTTTCAAACTAACGCTAAGTACTTTATCAAGAAATGCAGTTTTATACTTCTGCCACATTATTAGCTGAAACTTTAGGGTTCACAGGCTTGAAAGAAAGGTAGTTACAAAAATAAAATAAAACTAAAAAACACAAAAAAGCCCAACACAGCACAGCACACACATGCCCATGCTGTGCTTTTAATATTGCTGTAGGTCAACTTAAGTGAGGCAAGAGCTAAACATGTGGTCCCAGTTGAGCCTCCTTTTCTGGATCCGCATTTCCACCACACATACTAGCACACATACAGCCACAGAAGAAGGTGGGCCGTGGAAGAAACCCAGTGAAATTCTAGCTGGGGGGTGAAATAGAGTCCATGTTTTCAGCAGGTAAGTTTCTTGGTCCAGTTTACCATGTGGCTGCAGGACTTGCTGCCAGTAAAGGAGGGAAGAGGTAGCAACAAAACAAAACAAAAAGTAACCTATCTGCTTACAACAGAAATACCATTTATTCTCAAAGATTAGATTGTAGTAAGATGTTCTAAATATATTTTTGGGGAAATAAAAAAGATCCATACCCTTACCTTTCCGCGTGTTCTCCGTCACATCTACACCAAACTGGATGATGTCACCTGACATAATTTCACATGGTGGGCTTTCCTCAGATCCTCTACTCAATCTCTGACTATTAATAAAGGTACCATTACTACTTTTAGTGTCTTGAAGATAGAACTGTAAAAGAAGAAAAAAAAATAGTAAAGTATCTGGAAACAACAAAACAAGTATGATGAAACATAAGCTCCAATTAAAATTGTATTTGCTATGAAATATAGCTTGACCTTTTCATGTGCAAAAAGACAGATGTAATCAAACTCAAAACACCCTCCTTAGGACACAACACCTTCACATTATGAAGAATAATTTTATTTTATTTTTAATAGTTTCATATGTGCTTGAATTCTACCACATGCACTATGCAAGTAATTGCCACAAACTGTACTTAACCAACTGCCTGCATGGAAAGGATCAGACATTGTTAGTAACAACACCTTTTGCCACACATATGTAAGAATCTGCACTTATGTTGGTCAACATACAAACATTTTAACTGCTCATCATTTAAGGTTCCAATGTTCCATGACAGAAATATGTTGTAGGGAAGACTAGCATTGAGGGCACAAAGAAAAGCTTTGGCAGAAGACAGAATTCAGGAATTGTAATAGAAGACCACAGTGTAATTAAGGGGGTGGGAAAATAATAGCATGCTTTTACCTATCAGCAATACTAGTTCACACCATTAAGTTAATCTCAAGGTTGCTACACCATCAAGTACCTCGGTAAATATACATTTGTAGAGTTAATTAAATTTTAATAGCAACTTACTGAATCTCAAAACTACTTGACACAAGACTTTTCTAGTCACAAGTGCTGCATCTGAGAAGAGGTTACAAGTGAATCACCTGGCAGAAGACCACAGTCACTGGGTAAGACCTGATCAGCAGACAGCATGAAAGAAGGGACTGGAATGTTACTAACCAGCCAGGTGTAACTACTGAAATGAGTCACTTTCAGTAGTTCAAGATTACAATAGTTATTACAGGAACCTGATTAGGATGGCAAAAATCCCTGGCTTCCTGCACTCATGAAAAATCTCATCAAGTCCCAAAGCAAGCATAAGGCCGGGGCAGAGATGTTGCCTTCAGAAAAATTATTGTATTCCCATGTTTTTCTTATAAAAGCAACTGACAATTTTTTTCAGCATTCCATGCAAATTTTCCCATACTTTTATTTGCCTCTATTATCACACTCCTCAAAAAACAATTATATATAGCTCAAAATCATAGTGTCAAGGGAAAAACATGGGTTTAAAATGAAGCAAGAGACCAGCACCAGGGCTTTTCAGACCTCAGACTGGAAAATGACACCAAGCATATGATATGCATCTTGCATGTTCATCCTGAGTAGCACAAAGCAGTGCCCCAAACCTGAAAGCTTAAACGCCATGGCATCCAGAAGATGGGACTCAATACTGTAATCAAGGGGAATGCCAGCACAGGGAAGCTCAGCTAGGGGTATGAAATGACAGAATGAAAAACAGTACATGAAAGATTTTTTTTTCCTCAACAGATATGCCTTTGATCTTAAATTGAAGAAAAAGAAAATACTAATCAGTCCTATGTTCATAAAGATGAAGGTAAACACAAATTATGCATAGATCA